>NC_079288.1:112307186-112907186 GCF_023638135.1 Falco biarmicus
TCTTATATGGACAGGTTCTCAGTACATCATTTTAACAGAAATGTATGTGTAAAGATTTTGAACATACTAAAGCGAACCACATTTAGGGCTTGCAGATTAAAAGTAAAAACACCTTCTAAAGGCACCCTTGTCTTCAAAGAATATCAAAAAGGAGGGAGGCAGTGGTTCACTCACAGGGAGGTCTATGAGATTAAAATTCTGAGAGCACCAAAACAAATAAACTATACTGAAGTAACTGAGAAACTAACATTCAGCATCATATCTGCTCACACATAGTTATTCATATTAAAATTCAAATTTAATTTTAAATAATAAGTAATCTTCTCATATTTCATTTTACCAAATAAAAAAATTGGCTTTAATGACTAAATGACTCATAAAAATGTAACTTTCCACACAAATACTCAAATATTTGTGAACTTTAGAAATCTAACAATCAATTTGAAGTTTACTTTCTACTGACTGGAAATTTTACAGTCGCTCCCATCAGCTGCACAGGGTACATAATACTATTTCACCCCTGACTGAATGATGTTCTTAGCCAACGGGGGCCTGTAGACTGTACATATTTTTCAAGCAAGAGATGTAAAGTTTTCATTCTGTAACTATGTAAATGGCAACAAATGGGTTGTAAATTGTGAATTCAGTTCTTTGCTTTCTTGCATTTTTGTACCTGTTCTGTTTGAGCTATAGTTGGTTTGCACGTGAGAAGATCAGTGTGCACAGCAGTAAGGATTTGGGTCCTGTATGTATTTTATTAGCAATTTTGTTTTCAGTTCACAATTCAAGTAGCTATCAGTTAAGGAATTATTGGCTGAACAATTTTATGAATGGTTTCATCTAAAGCATAAGAAGCTCAGTAATTAAATCAGAATTTTCTGACTGCATATTAACCAGCAATTACTTGGTCTCTTTACTCACTGCTGTAAGAGTGATTTCAAAAATACTTGTAGTATAATTTTTCAAGTGGGTGTTCTGTGAGTTATGTAATATATAGGATCTTTGTCTATCCACAAACCTCCCATAATTAGGAGTGGGAAAATACTGCAGGGTTTATTTCCCTCACACTTAGAAAATACAGGATGTCTGCCAGGGAACTGTCATAAAATACATGCATCATGCATTACATTTAATTCCCCAATCTAAAATCTCTGTGTGTGTGTTTTGTCTTACTTTTCTTTGTTTGTTTCCCTTTTGTCTCCAACCTTGTCTAAAATACTCAGTTCCTTTCCAGGTCATTTCCTTTTCTCTGTTTAATGTTGTGGCTTCTCTTCTTTCTGCCCTTTCTATTTTCTACTGCTCATGCATGTTCTGTCAACTTTAGTATATTGTGCCCTTCAGTTGCTTTCTCTCCTCTAGTTTCTTCTCCTTCCTCTTCTCCTGTTCTTAGCTATTTTATGACTTTGCAGTCCCTCCCTGCTGCTTATTTTTAGAGCTGCACAGTATTTAAGGACAAAGGCTCATTACATCATGAAGTATATATACATACAATTAAGTATTTTGCACTCCTACCTAGTTACAAACTTGCTTAAAGAATTTCTTTCAGAAGAACATCCTGTCTTCATTTGACAACGTTAAGAGCAGGACACCTTTCCCTTTCCCTGGTGGTTTCTTCTTGTAGTTAATCACCCTCATTTTTAAAAATGCGTACCTTATTCTCATTTGGAATTTGTCTGGCTGAAACCTTGTTCTATAACTGCTCATTATATCTTTCTTTGCTAACCTAAAGACCCCATAGGTATCTGATACATCATCAACATTTCAGTACTTGGATATTATATTTAAGTGGCTTCTTAAGTATCATTTTTGATAAGCAAAAAATCTGTAAGGCCACTGAATAATTTCTGATGCTTTTCTATGCCCTCTCCATGATTTCATCATTCTTTGGTAAAGAATAATTCTAGAACTCTAGTTATCCTTCCAGTACTGATCTCATTAATACAGCACAGTTGTGGTTTTTGCTGTGATCCAGATCAGGTTTTGGAACAATTTGGATAAATTTTACCATAATGATACCTAATCAGAATTTAAAAAGGAAGTGTATTGTGGGCCTTATGAAATGAAATCAAGGAGTATGTGAAAAATAAATAATGGGCTATATCTTATCTGTGGACTGGCAGCCTTGGCTTATGAAAGGCAGGTCATGCATGATGAACCTGATCTCTTTCTATGACAAGATGACCCACCTAGTAGATGAGGGAAAGGATGTGGCTATTGTCTACCTGGACCTTAGTAAAGCCTTTGACACTGTCTCCCACAGCATTCTGTGAGACACAGAGAAGCTGGCTGCTAATGGCTTGGATGGGTGTGCTCTGGCCTGGGTTGAAAGCTGGCTGGATAGCCGAGCACGAAGAGTGGTTGTGAATGGAGCCACATCCAGCTGGCGGCCGGGCACACGTGGTGTTCCCCAGGGCTCAGCGCTGGGGCCGGTCCTGGTTCGTGTCTCTGTCTGTGATCTGGGCGAGGGGATCGAGTGCACCCTCAGCGAGTCTGCAACCAACACCCGGCTGGGCAGGGGTGCTGATCTGGAGGGCAGGAGGCTCTGCAGAGGGGTCTGGGCAGGCTGGATCCACGGGCCCAGGCCACTTGGATGAGGTTCCACAAGGCCGAGTGCCGGGTCCTGCCCTGGGGTCACACCGGCCCCACGCAGCGCTCCAGGCCGGGGCAGAGCGGCTGGGAAGCGCCTGGGGGGAAAGGGCCTGGGGGTGCTGGTGGGCAGCCGGCTGGGCATGAGCCAGCACCGTGCCCAGGTGGCCAGGAGGGCCAGCAGCATCCCGGCTTGTGTCAGCAGCAGCGTGGCCAGCGGGACCAGGGCAGTGACCGTCCCCCTGCACGGGGCACGGGTGAGGCCGCCCCTGGAATCCTGTGTTCAGGTTTGGGCCCCTCGCTGCAGGAGGGACACTGAGGGGCTGGAGCGTGTCCAGAGCCGGGCAGCGGGGCTGGGGAAGGGGCTGGGGCACAAGTGTTGTGAGGGGCGGCTGAGGGAGCTGGGGTGTTTAGCCTGGAGAGGAGAAGACTTGGGGCCAGGGGGGGAAAGTTACTGCTCTTTACAACTACCTGAAAGGAGGTTGTAGGCAGATGTGTGTAGGTTTCTTCTCCCAGATAACTAGTGAGAGGACAAGAGGAAATGGCCTCAAGTTGTGCTAGCAGAGGTTTAGTTTGCATATTAGGAAAAATTTCTTCACTGAAAAGGTGGTCAAGCATTGGAACAGGCTGCCTAGGGAGGTGGTGGAATCACCATCCCTGGAGGTATTCAAAAACGCATAGGTGCAGTGCTTAGGGACATGGTTTAGTGATGGGCTTGGCAGTCCTGGGGATTAACAATTGGACTCCATGATCTTCACAGTCTTTTCCAACCTAAATGATTCTATGATTTGATGAAAAGTCAGTTCTCTGTGCCTGCTGTCTTGCAGAGTAGGTGCTTTTGTTTCCCTATTCCTTTTGGCTGCATTAGAAAATTAGTTGTTCAAATGGCCCACTACTATAACATATTTCTGTTCTGCAAGTATCATCAGCCCTTTATAAGAGGCAAAAGCAGTACAGAAAAGGTAAGAGACTTGATCAAGGATGTAAGAAGCAGTCACTGTCAAGGTTAGTGTCAGAACACTTCCTAAATGACACTACAGTTGCTGACACCAACCTATTCCTCTTAGTTGTGGGAGATCTCAGCTGTTCTTCATTTTAAAGATAGCTAGCAGTGTGTTGATTGCAAAGCTCTTAATACAATAAAGCTCTTAGAGCTTTGTTTTAGTGGTAAAATATTTTCTTGCCTAATACACTTATTGGAAGTTGGGCCAGATGAAAGCATCTACCCTGAGATTACTGTTCTATGCATTCTGGTATGCAGAGGAGGCAGGAAGGGGGTGTGTATATGGTAAATGAGATCCGTATCTTCACTCTTCTTAAAATGATTTCTTCATCAAAATCATTATGTCTGACACACAAGGAAGAGTAAAAGCTCAGGAAGGGAAATATCCTTCCTCTTACAGTCAGGCACTGTTTAGAAAAAGAGTCAGACTGTCATCACCACCATGACCTAGAGTTTAAAAACGCCTGAGGGGCATCTGAAACAAATGTGAGCTTCCTCTAAAGGATGAATGGCTGGTTTGGTGGTTTCTGTCAGCCTCTTAAAACCCTCTGCATGTGTAATGTAGGTTTACCTGTGTAAGGTGCATGCCCACAGTTAAACCTTAATACACGGTCAGTGCGAGTCACGTTGTGTGAAGGACAGTAGTAATGAGTGGAGTTTCACAACAGGATGTAGTTAACACTGAGAACAGTCCTTGTAGGAAAAAAATTCTCTTGTGCTAAATTAAGGCTGTAGTCTGCAAGAGGGACAGATAGGCAACAATTATCAAAGCTGTGAAGCTCTGAATTCATTACACCTATTGACTCTATCTTTTTATACCTTTATACCTCGTAGAATGCAATTCCATATATAGACACCCAAAATAATTGTAAATAAGCTAGTTTTCAGAAGCTTTTTAAGGAAAAAAATAACTAGTCTGTAGACCAGAAAGAGTTCAGCTGTGAAAGCACACAGTTCCATATTTAATTATTTTCCATACTAAAAAGCAAACATTAGCTAATGTGGAATTTTGTATTAATGTGACTACGCCACTTCCAGTGCCTGACCTTAGTGGTGATTTAACCTACATTCACTTCATGTTAGCCAATATCAGAAATCTGCCCATATACACCTATTTTCTAACACACATTCTCTGCAACCATTTACTAGAGTAGCACCAGATGATAATGAATATGTGCTTGGCCAAGCTTGTAAACTGGGGGAGGAAATTAAATAGTCTGAGTCTGATCCCATACAAGATTTTACTCTTAAATGAAAACAGTGTTTCGTTGTTGTGAGGATTAGCAAATCAGTGTTGGCAAAAAAAAAAAAAAAAGAAAACCATATAAAGAGGTAGCTTCAGCTGAGTTACTTCCAATTTATGAAAATGTATGTAACAGTAGGACTAAATCTAGTGAAACTGCGTTGGTCAGAACATCTCTAACAAACTCTTGGTTTCATATGTGCTTGATCTATTATTTATTCCTTAAAGCAAGCCATGGGCAGATATTGGTTGAGAAATAGAATTTTTTTTCAATTCTCAGACTCAAAAACGGAAAAAGAACACTTTAATGTGTTACAATTTTGTTTCTTGCTTCAGCTAATGAGTTACTAATGCAATAAGGAACTGTATTTCAGGCAGATGGATACTACTAAGTTACTCATCCATTGCAAACCTTGTACGTCAACATTGTACATAAAACAAAACCAAGATTAATTTTAAAGTTTCTTTTACCTTTGCATCATCACTGTACTAATATACATAATGTATTTTATTTATCAATATTTTCTGTATCAGAATTACTTATATTTTAGACTAGAACATGATCAAGTAAACTCAAGACTAATAAAAGACCACTTTTACAGAAGTGGAGTCTTCATCTGCTATTGTCTTATTATGTATGAAAAAAATATAAAAGAATAATGTTCAAAAGCATCTTAGCTGTTGTTCTATCAAAAACTTTATGTATCTTCCTGAGCACTTTTAGCAGAGACATTAATTTTCAAACTATCAATGTCAAACTATCAAAGCAAGTTTCCAAGATGTTTTTCAGTAAAACTCAATTAGTTATAGAAGTCATCAGCGTAAGCACTGTAATTATGGTCCATAGGCAATGAGTTGAAAAAAATATTTTAAGACTAAAGATTATGATCCTGTTCAGATACAGAACAAACGTGAAGTCATATGAAAGCGAGAAGCCTGAATACTGAGTCAAATCCCAATAAATTTTTGCCTGGTAAAGGAAATTGAAATAATGCTTTACTAGAGCTTTTAAATATCTTTAAAAACACTGTAAAGTTAGTTAGTTATATTATACTTTCAGCCACAAATGTGGTGCCTTGTTATAGCCAGGATACCAAAAAACAGAATGTAAGTTGCACCTATACTGTAGTCTGCCTTCTAAGACCATACCAAGTGCTCCCAGTTTTAGGAAAACTGCAAGAGCAAGAACAATGTCTGTCAAAAGAATAAAACATACTGTACCTGTCCACACTAAGGGCACAGAGATTAAGGACTGTGATTCCCACCGATGCCTTCTGAATAAAGGGAAGGAATTTGCAAAGAAACTGTCCAAATTCAGAATCTCCAAAAGGCCACTTCTGAGCAAGGAGCTATAGAGAAGATATAAAATAATCAGCATATTTACACAGGAACTTAGCAATTATGTAACAATTGTAATTATTTGTTGCCATTGTAACCTGGAATTCTCTATACCTCAAGCATATCCTTAGTACTGAGGGAATCTGGGAAGTAAGTGCTACTATAGAAGCACAGAGGGAGAAAGTTTAAACTTAGGTGTTGATCTTGTACTGTTGTCATAGTAACTTGCAATGTTAAAACAGTTTTTATTATTGTGCTTCAACCATCAGTACGGAAAAATGAAAATCTAACTCAGCCCTGTCATAAATGTTTGCAATTACCATGTCCCAGAACTAAGCAGTTAAAGCATAATTTGCAGTTCATAATGAAATACCTCAGAGCCAAATTCTCATGCTGCACGCAAGTAGATTCTGCCAGATTCTTAAGAGTGTGAGGAAAATATTGTACATACATAATTTGTTCCATATGATGTTTTAAAGAAGTAGCATCACACATACTTGTGGGCTGTACTACAAGGCAACAGAAAAGCATCTATTTGAAAAGATGTGAGTGAGTGGCTGGAGTTTAGATTAGTATTTCCAAGGAGACATTTACATAACAAATACGAATACATTGATTTATGTGAATAATTGTGAATAATTAGCATGAAAACAGTAATCTTTCTAGCTGTAACTGTTAAAGCTTTGCACAAGTACAGATACAAAATACAGGATACAATATTATTTAGGATAGTCAAATCTACAACTGACTGCAGAGTTACAGATCTCCCTTTACTGTGTGCCTGGCAGTAAAATGGCAGATTACATTCAGTGTGAGTGTAATAAGGGAAAAAATATTAGGTTCATACAGAGTACTGAGCTCTAACTTAGCTGGTTCCACTCAAGAAAGGGATCTTACAGTCACCATGAATAGTTCTTTTGAAAAATGAAGTCACTAAACCTCACCAGAAGGGTGAAGTCACTCTTGCACTACTGGTTTTGTAATCTTCTTTCCTAAGTCCCTGCTACTGAGCTTTTGTCGGGAGTAGGATACTGAGTAAGAGGTAAGATGAGTTCATTGTGTAATATAGCCCAGCAGTTCTTATGCTCTTACCAACTTCTCTTAAAGCGGATGTGTAATACAAAGCATTAGATTTTAAATGAAAATATCAAGTGCTTGAGCCAAATATGTAACTCTGTCAATATCCTCGCAGATGATGTATACCCTATATGAACAGGGGGCACATTTTTAAAGGCAGTAATAATAATTGTCTTACTGGATAAGTAACTAATTATTATTACTGTGCAGTTATTGGACTTATATTAAGCCTTAATGAACAAAAGTTAGAACACAGAATATTTTGATGGGACTGTCTAAATTTGGAGATGCTTTTATTTGCCTCAGAGGAAGACAGCAAATTATATACTACGGAGTAGCAATTATAAGCCAAGCTTCTGAAACCTTTAAAACCTAAATTTATTGATTTTTTTTTTAAGATAGTCAGATCCAGACCTGGGACTGTTTTATGGAATTAAAATAGATTTAAACTTCACAACACTTTTATTTTCAAATGCATGAGATGGAAATAAACTGGTGTCACATCAAGCATTTCCAACAAATACACTATGTGTGATGTGCCACAGTCTAGTAGCCCCTGGGCAAGAGTGCAAAATGGAAAAGAGAAAACAAGGAACCATATTTTTATCTGCACAAATGTGCAAGGGCTGATGCCATTACACTCTGCATGCAAAAATTAGTTGTGTTCTTTCAATGATAAACACAACCTATGAATTACATATTTTTAACATTTTTGCAGTTAAAACTGAACAAAGATTATACTGTTTGGAATTAGATTAAATCAATAGATATTTGAATTGTTGTTGTCAGTTTACTTTCTCGCAGACCTGTTCTGCCAGGCCATCTTCATACTTGGGCAGACTTCTGTGCTTACAGTGAGTTCACGTTTTGAAAGTTGTCTTTGCAACCATAAGGACTAGAAATTTTTTTCAGTAGAAGCTTAGGCTCTGGAACACACTCATCTAGGAAGAGTGGATGGATTCTGTCTGCATAATTTGTAAAACAAATTTTGGCTTTAGCTCAGGGTTGTAGTATTCAAAGTAAACATTTTATTTCTATTTAAATTACTGTTAATTTGAAACATGCTAATAATCACTACCTTCAACAATAAAATACACATCTGTCTTTATCTCAGTTAAGGTAAGAGTTACCTTTATGGTTTTTTCACAGCATGAGTTTTTCAGAGTACTTTGCCTTACAGTACAGGAAGTTTATCACTGAATGCCAGATTTGTAGGAATTAATCTCCTCTTTATAGTCAGTCCTTAGCTGTCATTTTCACATCCCCTCTTTTTCTTAGTCATTCATTGCAATGCTAACTTACTTCCCCCCTCCCCCCAAGTAATACCTCAAAAATGCTGGAAGAAGCTATGTTCTACATGTTGCCTGTGTCTCTCTAGGACAATATTCACGTTGTCGTTTGATTACTTGTATTTCAAGACTGATTTTAGCAATTCATAGCTTTCAGCCAACTGGGTGTTAACACTGTGAAACAAATGTGTGTGACAGCTCATTAAATAGAAAAGGTATTATCTGTTAGGTGTTATAGTTTCACTGAATTATTTTTTCTCTTCAGCTGAATATTAAAATGAGATTTCTCAACATAAGCTATACGATCAATCCAAGTTTGTCTACTCCCTGTTTCTTGAGGGTGTTAGAATATCACATAAATGTGGTTCCATTTGCTCTTGTTCTGTTACTATGTGTTGCTGTGTCTCTTCTGGCACATTGAGAACTCTTGCCCTCTTCAAGGAGAGCCGAGTATCTTATTTACCATCAAGACCACAGCAGAGAAAATGCAAGCACCTTTGCAATGACATTTGCGTTTAGGACAATCATATTTGATGAGAGCAAATCTCCCTTGTGCTAGAAGGCTAGTGAATGGACCACTAGGATTGGTGATTTGACTATTGTCGGTACCTTCAGTAACAAAGGTAATGAGATTATAACTGCAAGCTGTTGATTAGTTCCTCTGATTTTATCTGTATTTATAGACTGAATGAAAAACATTGAAAGCTCCAGCAGAATTATTTTCTAGATAGATTTGCAATATCAGAACAAAGGTTTGCAGGGTGTATTTTTGCCTTTTGCCTAGAACTCTTGCATAGGGTTTTGGTTTATATTGGGGAAGCAGAAAAAAATGTTGGAAAAGGAAGGGGAGATCTGAATCCACGGTAGTTCTCCAACCAGTTGTAGTCATGTGGAATTTCAGCTCCAGACTGTTGTCTGGGTTTGGGTAAAATCAGAATAGTTTTCAGGCACCACTGAGTGAAGGCTAAATTATAAATGGCACCACCAGGGAAAAGAGGCCCTAGCAGACTTTTGTTAATCCCCTTTGCCAACGAGAGCCCCAAAACAGATTTATCATTACAGATCACACTTAAAAAGGGAACTGAAGGGCATCCACCTATTCATTTATGTGCACTGACTGTGGCTGCAGTGTAAACCCAGCAACAGAAACAAACTGTGAAATCCTGTGAAAAAAGTGACTGTGAAATTTTGTTACTACAAGGCAAATATTAGCTTCAGAAAGAGAAGTGTTGTACTTGAAAAAGGTTCAATAACTCATGTACACATCTACCTCAAATCCCAGGAAGCTTTCCTTTTTTAAAAGTATGTTATTCCTTTTGTTTCTTACATTTTTCTACTAATTGAAGTAACATCAGTACCAAATCATTAGACATTCTTTTCAAGTTGATTTTAATCAAAATCACTGGGGTCAGAATTAAATAATTTGATTTTTAAGATTAGCTTTGCAATCATTTCCCCAGGTATACTCCATTATCATTCCACATCAGCTATGCATTCATTACTTCCCCTTGGATCAGATGCCAGTTTTTAATTCTGTAGATATTTTTAGTTGGCAAATCTGATCCTGTCTTTGGTTTTACTAATTTTACATCAAAATAAGTCGATTGCCCTCTGTTCTGCCCTAGCAGGGTACAGAAACTTCAGAAGGAAATAACATGTTTATTTTGTATAAAAAAACGGGCCTAGGAATGTAATTGATTTACTTCTCATTTACTTACGTATGATATAAGAACTGGCACTACTGGCTCTGCTTTCCCAGTGCTTTTGCATATTTTAATATCCAAACAAAATGGGTATAAAATTTTAGCAGATTACATCTTCTCTCAAGGCACAAGGGTAGGAGGAGTCAGACTGATTATTCCAACTTGTGTCCCAGTTCTCCATGAGTTGGTAAAATGGATTGTGCTTTTGCAAACCCACTCACAAAATCTCTGAGGTTTCAAAACAAGATGTGGCAAAGGAAATGCACTTTTTCCCTTGTGCAGTTTGCAGCTTAGGAATATTTCACACAGTTCAACCGTGGTGCAATTCCTGAGTGGGAGAAGAGTGTAATCAACAGCATATTTTTACACTGAAATCAGAAACCAAGATTTAAAGGTTCTGCTGTTGGTCTTAAAAAACCTCAGCAAAGTGACCAGACAGCCACAGCTTCCTTGAGCATCCCTCCTTCTCTGCTGCTTTATATGGCCTCTCTGCCCTGACGCTGCAGCTTGAAACAAACAAGACAGCAGCACTGAGAACATTCCTTTGCAATGATTTTTAAATGTCACTCAGTTGATTTTATTCTACTGCTGTTGCTATTTTCTAACCCCCATTAGCATGCTAGCTGATGTACAAAACATAAAGTCCCACTGTGCATCCCAAGCAATTTTTATACAGTCTAAAAGAGACAATGTTATAATCCAACCACAAGAGTATTCACCAGTATATGCTCATGTGCATCCACAGTGTTTATCTAATACTAGGCTGGTACTGTGTGTTTACAGGCAGATGATGAGCCCTCGAGCTCAGCCCAAAATAGATGGACTGGGTTAGGTGCTGGATATGAACTGCCTTTGAGCTGCTCTATAAAAACTGCTTCGGTTCAACAACTACGTGTCAGGAGGTCCTCTCTGCCACATGGCATTGAGGATGAAAGCAAAGGTTTCATACCTGCCCTTTCCTGCTCTAATCAAATCCTAGTGCTCTAGAGTCCTCCTCTTTCTATGTCCACTTTGGACTGTTCTCTTCCTATGTCCGCTTGGGACTGTTGTTGCGCTGACACACGAGACTTGTTTCCCAGAAACTAAACTGTATTTCATCCAGACAGTGCTTGCCCCTCATGTCACCCCCATGCAGGATGCTCTCCTGAGTTTCATGGCATGTAAGTGTTCAGCAATACTGATGTCACAACTCTGGCAGTCAGGATTTCTGTTCTGTCTTCAGCAGGACAAATAGAAATACCTTCTTTATTCCATGACTTCTGTTACATTTGTGCAGTAATAGTGAAAGGGACCAAACCCACAGATTTATGTTTGTCTAGGTAATGTCTAGTTGTATAAGTGACCAGCTTCTCCTAATTGTGGAATAGGAGTTACAAAACCAATGTATTCTGGGCTAATTTCCTTTCCTTGCAGCATAGCTCAGAAAGAAAGATCAGAGAAATTCCTCTCCTTCTGAAAGATCAGCACATTTGGGGATTTTTAATTGGTTTGTTTTAAGGCTAGTTTACTCTAGGAGACATTAGGCTGTCTTGGTAAAGCTCTGCCTTAAATTGTGTTCTACAGTTATGTATGACCTTCTCTGTTTCAAGACATGGATCAAATATGGTACCTGGTGTTTTGGTTGGAATCCAGGTGAAATCTGACTGAACACAGAAGTGTTCAAGGTCTATACTGCTGAACTGACTGCATTAAGTGGCAAAAAATGAAGGTTCTGTCTGAAGTGTTCCTCGTGTCTCTGAGCTGTATGTTTGGTTAGTTAGGAAGAAGGGTGGACTGAGTCTCCTGCTTGTGGTATTTTGATTCAGTGACTCAACCAGGACCCTTCTATCCCCATGAAAATTCATAGGACAAGAATTCACTGCACATTCTCAAGCCTTTCTCTTCTTCCTCCAAGAGAGAATTGCATTGCAGCACAATCCTCATCCATTTCTTGCTTAAGACCCACAGACTGTTGCTCGTTCCACGTATGTAAACTCAGCTGTGCTCTACCACTTCGCAGGAAAGAGGGAGAGCTGTAAGAGTGAAGGAGAGGGAACACAGCTTGTCTCTAGGTATTCCTTCCCTTCCCACTGCTGGAGTGAAAAGCCTCAGCTTTAGGAAGGACAGTGAGTAGAGGAAAAGTAGAGAAAAGCAAAGAACAAGACTAACATTTATAATACAGGGCACAAGACTAATATTGAGTATATCACAGTGACATGATAGTTAGGGCTTCTGGTAACTTTTGTATCACCTGGGTTTTTTCCTTGTACTTAGATTCACAATACTGCCATGGTGGAAAAGGCACATTGCATTTCTTCGACTGTTCTTTGCAGGAAGTATGTTCCTAATTTTACTGTAACTGAATACTGTCTTTTTTCCACTTTGGGTGGATAAAAGGCTGATTGTGTTTTTTTCTGGAAGGAAAAAAGGTTATGTGGGGATGTATGAGAACCATCAAAGAGGTTTTTTCCTCTGAATTGCCCTACCACAGCTTTTTGTGCTATTTTGCTCATCTTTGTCCAGCTGAGTCAAGGTAGAAATAGCAGAGGGTCTCATGCCATTTCATGAATGCCTACAGTCTTTTTCTCCTGCTTAGGCAGCTATGGAAAGTAATGTATAGTTTTTACACAAGAGAAAACAGATTATAGTTCAAGAGATCCTGAAAGGTAAGAAGACAAATGCCCTGTTTTTGAAGCAGAACATTCTGTCTCAATTAACTGGTAACAAGATAAATCCTAAGTTTTACGTTCTTTTATATATTTTATATATATGTTTTATAAATATTAAATGTTTCTATTTATTAAAAAAGTCTACTTCATGGTAAAGCATTCCTAACAACTCTAGACATATCCCCTGTGGTATTTTTGCTGTTTACAAAGTAGGATTATTTTTTTTGTTGTTGTTCTGTGGTGTTGGCTAACTTTCCATCCTTTTAGGTAGACTGTTTCTCAAGCTGTGCTGCTCTTCTTCAGGGAAATGAGCTGCAAGGTGTGCTTATGTGCATGGTGATTTTTGAAAGGAATTTTTTCAATCCCTGGGCAAAATATTGCTTTGTTATTCTTTTGTGTGTTGCTAAAGGAGTGACAGAATTGCAAAGAAATTACTGCAGAACTGGTAAACCCTGGACATACACAATTCCTTGTTATCTGTAGAGTTCATCTGACTGAAAAATAAAGAGAACATACTAAAATATTCTCTTAAACTTAGAGTCTCTAGGTACGGTACAGTATTACAAATACACAAAACAGCAAGGCAGGCATGAGATGTGAAATCGAAGATGAGGGAGGAGCTGCCTGTGCATTGAAGGGAACATATATCCCACCCCATCAAAGCGGAGCCATGCAGAGTGGATCTTGAACTAAGACCTAGATTATAAAATCTCTTCCTTAACTCCTACCTTGGTATGCACATTAAACACTTTCTGCCAGGAAGCTGTAGCCTGTAAATGGAGAGAACAGAGTCCTGAAGGACTTCCCTTCCCTGTTCCGTTTTGGGTAACTTCTGCCTGCAGGACTCAGTGATCAATTCCTGTGTTACCTTTAGATTTCTTTTAAGTGTGATCACTACATGGAGACATACACCCTGATAACAGGTCATGTTCTGAGCAAGTTATATGGATTGCTGCATCACACTGGGCTACCAATGTGTCACTTCTTGGAATCACTGGTAAGAATTCAGTAAAAGCCAGAATGTGCTTGTTAAGCTGGTGGCATCAATATTTCCTGCTGGTGTTGGTACTTCATTGAGAAATATAGGCTGCACATATGACAAATTCTGCTTCTAAAAGGGGGTTTCTTTTCTAAGTACACTTAACTTTATGTGTACTGTGGGCTTGGCCTTATACTCCTTTGGCACAAAACTATTAACTGCTGTGGATGTCAGTTGCTCTGTTAGCCTACAGGATCAGTCCCAATGTGTTTACTTATCATTCCTGTTTATGTATAATAATATTAGTACTGTTAGTAAAGGTAATCAGATATGCCAAATAATTTGTGATTGAGAAGGGATTGGTCTAAAATTTATGCATGTGCTCTGATGCTGAAAAACATCCATGACTAGAAATGCCTCAGCCAAGTCTCCTTTTACTGAAGACAAAATGGCTGAAGATGTTTGCTTACTGCCAGCTACCTTTGATGTTTAGACTCATAGTGTTCTAGGTAGACTACTCAGATTTAGGTGGTGTTACAATGAAGGTAAGCATGAATACCAATTTACAAACAACATAGCTTATTTTATTAAAGAAAACATCATCTTATTGAGAGGTTGAGCAGTTGGTACTCTTGCTTGTTTTCTGGGTAGATGTCTTTCACTTTATACCAGTAAAATAATTAGGAAAACGTTTGCTATTCACATTTAAAGAAACACGTTACAAGCTGGCTAATTTGCTTCATCAACTTCTTTACAAACTAATGGTTTAAAGAGTTAAGCATATGAAGATGTAAGGCAATATAATTTATGTCAATCCTATGTAGGTCAGTTCTCAATTAATAGAACTCATTTAAATATTTTTCTCTAAATTGCATAAAAATGGAAGCGGAGACTGATTAGGACTTCCCAAGAACATAGTTAAAACTGAGTTTTGCCATTCCACAGATGAGAGCCTTGGCTTAGAGTGTTTCTAGCTCCATAACTCAGGAGAGAGCCATGGACAGCTTTTTCTGTGGGCAGTACCTGTTCTTGCTGGTGCTTAGCTGAATTTTAGCCAGTGACAGCAGCAGCAGCTGTAAGGGCTTTCTAAAGCTTTAGCGCAACCAAGGCAATAGTGGTACTGTGGATATTCTGTTGTCGCCTATGTATAGCCATAAAAAAACTGCCTAGTTTCTTTATGCAAAGCAGTCCTCTAAAGAAGCTCTCTTGTATTGCATCCAAACTAAGCTGCTTATTTGCTACAAATACACGTGGCAGTGATGGGTAATGCAGGTGAGGCAGCAACTTTCAGCTATGTGTTACACCACCTGATACTAGAAAAGGAGGTATGAAACCTGTTTCTTCTTCAGTGCCTTAACCTTACCACTACAGCAGCATAGAACATAAAAGTTGCATTTCCAAGTTTTCTTTTCACTGCAAAGAAGTCATTCTTCCTGTTTTGGAGTCTTTAGGCTTTGACGTCTTGAATGTCTGAGATGGGTATGTTTTGGGTAGAGGAAACTATTTGGGCCCAGGTGCTAAAAAAGTGTGATTGAAAATGAAATTGTCTTGGTCCAGTCTGTTAAGGCTGGATTTATAACTGGCACCCTTCCTGTAACGCTCAATTTGTTACAATTTTTAATATTGATTTGATACTGGAAGTAGATATACCAGCAGTAATTAAGTGTAATGGGCTTTAATACATCCAGAATATCTTCAAAGGAGGCTAGTTAATATTACTCACATCTCAATCCATTTAACAAATTGCTAAGGGGAATCCACTATATAATTACAGTAATTGGAGAAAGTAAGGGGGGAATTTTTGAGCCTGCTGTACCATGAGGAAAAGATAAAAATGTCAAATGCCTGTGACCATATCTTTAGTTGACATAAATTACAGGATTTTTCAGCATTAGATCTTTGTTAATTGTGTAAAGGCATAACAGTATGATGGACTCAATTCTCCTAAGACCTTACATTTCCAATCACTATAATCTTGTGTCTGCTTCTTTCCAAGGATTTGTAAAATGGATTTGAATATAAGTAACATTATCTACTTCTCTTTCAGAAGTAGTTTTGAAATAGTTAAGGCTACTTGATGTTTCAGGAAAGTGATTATACCTATTTAGGATATTACATTATAGTTACATAGTAATACGCATTTTGTTCTACATGATGCGACCATCTTAAATACTGTACTATTGGTCATTTTAATAAGCAGATGAATGCTTGTTTAATTCTGATTTCAGAGCTCTTTTGTCCTCCTAAAAATAAAGATCTGACCTATAAGGTATTCAGAGTTTGACACCCTTGGTCTATATAGGATACTAATACATGGTTCAACATGAGGCTGATTCTGAAGCTAGAACAGAAGTTCAGAACTGTGTATAAAATACTTCAAAATTTAAACAGAATTCAAACCACTTTAATTTTTTTCCTTGAAAGACTGTCACTTCCACCATCGATCTGTGATATTTCCAGTGACCAACCTTCATACTGTCTCTCAACAAGAGGAGCTAAATGGTGCTACAGATTTTAGGATCCCTAGTGGTACAAACAGGCATTGTGAATGCATACTTTTTAAATAGCATTAATTTAAAAAAATCTTCAAACAACTTGTAATGTAAGCAGACATATTGCTGAATGGTTTATATGAAAAATGGACTATAAATAATAACAGAATTTCCTATCAGAAGTACTAGAGCTCCCTTATAAATGCTGTAAATGCTTCCCTGTATCAGAATACATGCAGCTAACCTTATACAACAAGATAGTTGTATATGGTAATTGTTAAGTAATTTATTTTGGAGCTTCAAGCACTCAAAAAAGTACTAAAACCTATAATTATGCTTGTAAATGCAGTTTTAATTCTGCCTTCTTACATATGGGAATTGACATACATTGATGTCAAGGGGCTGCGGTTTCATTCACAATTTATCAAATAGTTCTCTGCAGTACAGAACTCAATTTTCATATAGACTAAGGTAATTTCATTTGTACAGAGATATTCAGGACCACAGACTTATCATATAAGATATAGCAAGGCAAATGAAACTACAGAATGCCAAAGAAGTGTCAGAAAATTAATAGAAAAAATGTATTGCAAAGTAATAAAGGGAGTGGAAAAAATAATGTTTGTTACTTTTAACTAAACTTCTAAAGAATTTTCAGAAGACTGTCAAAAGGCAATTCTGAAAGGCAAAATTAATTCCAGATTTCCATTCCTCTGTGAAGAAGCAGCAGGGCTCTTGAAAGGTTAGTAAAAATTGTACAATAAAAATAGCTGTTCTTTCCCAAACTGAGCTCTAAAAAAAACACGTGCCATTTTTCCTTAAAATTTCTTATCAGAAATACCACCAGAAGTAAGAACAGTGCCTTAGCAATTATCCATAAAGACATCAGGATAAATTACCAGGGAGGAAACTGTAATGCATCATGGGAGATGCAGTCCAGGCTACGCGTCTAGTTTGCCAAGAATAATGAAAACACGTAAAGCCCAAATCCTACATTCCATTAGGCATCCACACAGCTATGGAAGGCCGATGAATCTCAAATCAGGCAGAGGCTAATATTTTTCATCAACTTGTTAATCCAAAATACTATACAGATACCTGCTATCGTATCAAAAAATTGATTAATTTTCCAGGTGGAATAATGAAAAGTGGAAACTAGGAATTTCCATTAAATCATGTGCATTATTATTAACAGTCTTTATCCTAGTTTCAAATTCATATTATATTAAACCCAGATAAAGTTAAAAGGCTTATCTGTAATTTAGACTACTGGAAGATCAGAACTAGACTGCATTTTACTGCAGATAATATGCCTCTGTACAAATGTATGCAAATATACATATTTTTAACCCATTAATGGAAAGAATTCAAATTTTTATGATCTTGTCTTATCAATACCTCCATTATAATGCAGGTCAATAGTTAGATAGATACAAAACGTGTCTTTTCAGTTCACTGTTTCTTTAATTTTAAAATCCAATTTGAAACCACAGGACACTAGTTACTACAAAGTTATGCATTAAAATGTTTTGTTTAAAACACATGTAAATAAAAGTTAAATCTCTAGAATTTTTAAGGGCCAAAATTGTGAGCAATGGGGATTTTTTCATTATATTACTTAGTGGTTCATTTACTAACAGAAACACCTGACATTTTTTCCTGAGAAAAGAAAGAAAAATTATGATATCCTGTCAGCTATATACCTTTATACAATCCACAAAGATACCAATAGAAGCTTAGAAAATTATCTGACAATTTTCTAAGATAAATTAATCTCAGTGAGTTATATTAAAAAAGGACTCAGTCTGTTCATTCAAGCCTATCCTGGAATCATGCAAGTTACATTAGTAAACATATATTGCTTCAGAGAAAGCACTGCTTTATGGCTTCGTTTAATTAAAATGGAAAATTGGAAAAAAATGGGACAGGGTAACTTTATATGAGATTAAAGAACTGCTGAGAATCCTTTTTATACTTTGACAAACCCAGATAAAATTTGGTATTTCAAGAAGTTCTGTAATATAATTGATTTTACTAACTGGAATGATTTTGAGAATCTGCTATTAATGAATAATTAATAAGAACCTTAACATTCAATTTAACTGACATAATCTTTCTCCACAAAGTCATAACACGAGGCTTGCACATCACAGAGAATATTTTCTGTAAAAATATAAAGAAACTATAGGATATTCCAAAAATAGCAACTAGTCCAATGCTGTATGTCTATCAAGAAGAAGAACAGTTTATAAAGTCTTCCCTCGTAAATTCTTTTGCTAGCAATAGCAGCTATAATAAATGAAGAGTTCCTGTGAAATGCCCAAGGCAACACTTTGGTTAAGAGCTAAGAGCTACTTCATCTGTAAAAGTAGATACACTTTTTCTTCATGGAGGTGAGACCTGACAGCAAGGTTTTTGTTGTAGAACAAAAAGGAGTTGTATTTTTTCTGAAGTGGACTATTGACAAAACAGCACTACTTAGACAAAGAAGTAACCTTAGAGAACAGACAGTGTAAGACTTTTAAGGAAACTGCAATTAGAATGTATCCTACCTTGTACACAATGATAGGAATATCAATGACAATATAGATAAGGTCTCCTAGTGCCAGACTGGCTATCAGTGCATTCGGGCCATTCCTCATACACTTGTTCTGGTAAATGATCCTCAGCAGAGTTGCATTCCCAACCATTCCAACGATGAAAATAGCGCAAGATACCACCGTGTTAATGTATTTAAAAGTTTCAGCAATCTTAGTCTGCTGGGAGCATTTGACAGTTTGGTTGGACACCAGGGGCTGTCTGGTGGTGAGGAGTATGCTGGATTCAATCCCTGAGAAAGTGGAAAGGTGGTTTCCCAAGTCACTCCGGTTGGCAGCATATCTGTCAGAGCTGTCACTGAGGACAAATCCTGGAACCAGCAGCAGCAAGGAAACTCTTAAACACAAGGCTTCCATCCTGAACTCCCAAAAGAGCAAATTTAGTGAGACAGGGTTTTTTTTCAGTGTTTCAGTGAGATACTTCTCACTTCTTCATCTGCAGAGAGACACAATATGCAAAAAAAAAAAAAAAAGAAAGAAAGAAATGCAGAATCAATACAACAGGTAGACTAACACACTGTTTTTCACTTAGGAAGGGTATTTCAATGTACAGTCTCTACAGCACATATGTATAAACATCTGTTTATAATCACTGTACCACTCTGAAATCCAAGTTACCCACATAACGTGTCTGACAAAAGGCAAATACAAAAAATTCCCTAAGTAATTGATAGTTTACACAAATAAGATCCCACAAAACCCTGACAGTTTGAGACAGGAGTTTGTATATGAATGGAAAAAATATGGTGGATGAAGTTCTGTTTTAAAAGTCTTGCAAAGAGAAGTGTACCAGCAAAGAGAAGCCTTGGAGCCAAATTACATTTTAGCTAAAATAAAACTTTATTTTTTATTTGAAAAAGCAAGATAACAGCAATGCATTAATAATTAAAAGTAGTAAATTTGTTAATTTTCTGTCTATTTTTGATGTACTGCAACGATGAGTCTTTTCTCTGAGTTTATAATTACTTGGATTTCAAACGATGACTGAAAATACATTAATTTAAAATCCTATTTTGGACCAGATCCAAAGTCCCTAAATACTTAGGAGGAAGACTTTCATAGTCTCAGGGTGGACCTCTGGCCAGGTGAAGCCCTTCAGACTCTATGTGTCATTTGGTTCCTGAATGTCATTGCAACTCATACTCAGTACTTAGCCACAGCACAGCCAATTATACAAATTTAAGCTCTTTTAAAGATAAAGAATAGTAAGCAACAGCTCATGACATTTCCAGATAGGAAAGAAAGCACCACAGCATTCTGTCCCAGTAAGCATGACTGCCTATGTGTAACCACCAGAGCTGGCTCCCTGCCACTGGGCTATAAATGCTGCACCTCCAGTGAAACTAAGGAGGCCACTCGAGTCCGTTTCCTTGAAGCCTCAGTTTAATTTAAGATAAAGATTTTTTTTTTATGTGGCTCATAACTGCAAAACAAGACAAAGTACTGCAGTGTTTTCAAAAGAAGAGTAGAAAGTAAAGTATTTATAACTTTCTGATTTCTAGGGACTCACATGAAAGATTTAGGAGGCTTCTTTTAAGTAAACGAATCCTAATTTCATTCCCTATGGGGCTGTTAAGTCAGAGTTTATAGCAAGAAATTTACCAGAGAAAGAATGTGGGAGACAATTTACTGATAAGGCTTCTGGATGCAGCCACAGTATAAATATTTACTACTATTACCCTCTTCTGTTGTGTGTGGCCTGTAGAAGTGTGTGTGTGTACCTATATACAGCAGCAAATGCAACGTTAACTCGAGTATTCCTGCCTGGCATGTAGTGTGCTGTCCTTCACAGACCAGGGACCCACGTTTCCAGTCTTTTATATTGGTGTATTTGAGATGAGGATCTGACCAGCTGTGAGTTCCTATGCACTCGATTTTAAAGTTTAATATACTAAATAGTACATCCTTCTTTATTAAATCCCAGTTATGATGGTATCTCAGGGCAGTTAGCAACAGTTTGCATGATGTAAGTGCTTTCGCTTTAGGTTTCTACATCAATCAGAAACAACAGTTGTATCTGCCTGTAACTCTTTTCAGGCAAGGATTAATACTTTTATTATTTACTATGACTGTGGTTCCCCAATTTACAAATGGAAAAAACTGAATCACTAACAATTTAAATGACTTTCCCAAGTTTATACTTGCCCAAGCAAATGTGATAGTTATGAGCAGAACCCACAGCCCTATGCTTTAGTGGTTACATCAGTATCTTCCTTATTTAATGACTTTTCTTGTGAAAAATTTATATATATATATATATATATATCTCACGTGAACACAGTGGTGGCACAGCATGCAGCCAGTGTGCAAAGCTGGGAATAAAATTGCCAATTACCATCTCTTCCCTCTCCTGGAAGAAACTTTTCCGTAAGAAGCAAAAAATAGAAAAAGATCAGTGTAATGCTTTCTAAGGATATTTTCTTACAGATTCCTGGCAGTCCTTCAATTCCTCTGCGTATTTTCAAAGTATTCATATTGTTACAGAATATAGCACGCAAACCGCCTCATGTAAGTAACAGACTAGCATCCGTAATAACCCTTTGGAACAAATTACATTTGTAAAACAGTGTCATCTAGCATGGTCCTGCACATGCAATCTGAATACCTGGGGGTGTGAGGTGGGTTAATCTGGAGGCCAGCGGCATGTGCCGTGCCTGTGCTCCCACAGCACCTCAGAAGGAGCCGCAGATGCGGAGGACAAAACTCCAAACTTGCTTGGGGTACCAAGCCAGAAAATGCCTACGTCCACCAGAAGACACCACGCTACTGGAAACGAAACTGTTCAACAGATTAAAGACGAGCTACGACGTTACCAGTGATCAATCTGCCCGAAAGGCAGCGGAGATGTGAACAGGAGCCAGTCAAGTTCCCCGGGGCACGGAGGCGCGGCGGGACGCGGCGGCGGCTGCCCCCGGCCGGCCCCGGGAGCGGCGCCCTGCGCGGCGCGGCACGGCACAGCCCGCCGGGCCCCCACTCCTCTCGCACAAAAGAAAACATTCTCGCTTGTAACGCTACCGAAAGATCGAATCCAACACACGCTCGGCAAATCAGTACTACCTCCCCTGCAGCCTATATAGAGCATCTGACCAGGATCTCTATTTTGTGAGACTTCATTTAATAACAGTTCTCCCAAGGAGCCTTGTGCGCTGTCTCCTGTTCTCTCTCCCGCACCGGCACAAACGCACGCAGAGGTGCGCCGTCGGAACCTAATCAGCATCTGCAGCGTTATGGAGAAGTGAAAGCGCCCGGCTGGCCCCGGGAAGGGGCAGCGCTGCAGCCCGGCTCCCCCTGCACTCACCCCCGGCGAGCGTCCCCCGCCGGGCTCTCGCTCGGGCTCACCCTCATGCTGCGGCTGCTGCCGCTGCTGCTGCCGCGAATTTCCTCGGAGTGGCTTTTCCTGGGATAGTCTTCCTAGATCCTCCCGATTGCGTCTGACTGGGTGGGATTGAAAATCTCCACCTCCGCTAAATCAGTAAAAGAAAGAGAGAGACCGAAGAAGTCAGAGCGTCCCCTCTTTTCTGCCCCCTCCCCCAATTAAAACAAACCTCCAGCCCAAACCGAGCCCCTGCCAATGCTAAACACAAAGGCTGCCTCCCGGGCACAGGGGAACACCGAGCACTTTAACTGTTTCCTCGCTGAAATTGAGCTGAACTACTTTGCTGGACTCATCTAAGCCCCAGCCTTGTGAATCCAGTTACTCTAGCTGCCTGCTTATAGCGCACCGAGCTCTCGGAAGGGTTGTGTACCTGATCGAGCCAGCCCACATAGGAGCCATGAGCAGCGCCAGGGAAAAAAAAAAAAAACAACAAAAAAACCAAAACCAACAAAATAAATTCATGATAGGGCATACAGCTTTTGCTTTCCATTTCCCCCAGATTTGGCCAAGATTGTAGTATGTTTCCAAGACAGTAAAACTCAATGTGTAAGAGTTTGAGAAATGCTGCATCCATAAACAGTGACTGTTCCTGGTGAAAATGTCTGTGGTCCATCCAGGACACACCTTGCTAATACCTCTTAGTTTTCAAGACCAAAACTACATTTACAAAGAAAAGTGTAGCACTTTCTGGAATTCCTGTGGTTCTTAATACTGTTCTTCTATCAAGGTAATTGTACAAAAAAACACTGGGCAGAAAAAGTAAAAAGTTGTCTTATAGCTAATAATCTTTTCTGATGATGAAAAAATATCGGTGTATCAAAGGAAGCAGCTTGTAGCGGAAACAGTTTCAAAATCCCTTCATACTAGCAAGTTCAAGAAATTTTGAGTGCCTTCTTGAATCATTTCAGGATCCTCATTTCATGGCAAGTTTCCATCTGGCCATACCGCGGAAAATATTTTTCAAACATATATGGGCTTCTTTTGAATACAAACAGGCAGTCTTCCTAAATCCAATATAAAAACATCTGGTCCTAAAAGTATCAAAATGGGCTGAATAGAACAATTAAAACTGTAATGCTAGTGGCCTGCAAAATTGAAATAACTGGCACTAAATCATGAAAGAAATTGTTTTGAGCTTTATGAGTTTTGCATAATTAAAATAATGTTTCTGTAGACATTATTTTAAATTATCTGATAAATCTTGAACAGGAAAAAACAGCATTTGGATCAGCTAGAATAGCAATACTTTATTTCTTCTAGAAAAATCATCTCAGTTAAATGATGTCTCAAAACACAAGATCTTTGAAGGAACATTTAAGTGTTCAGGCTAAGAATCATAAGAAACCTATTGTTTGCAAAACAGGTGGAAAAGTTTAATTCAAAATCTGAAGTCACCCTGAATTTGAATAAATGCTGATAAGCCACTAAATTGTCCATATATTAGTAAAAGTTATTTTAAATTGTTTACTGTTTGGTCACAGTTGCATAGTATTAATTATTTGCTTTGTCAAGAATCATCTGTATGATAACGTGTTGGAAAAATGATTGAAGAGTTAGAAAGGATGTACTTAAAATCATGCACACTTTATGGAGTACTTTATTGAATGCAATTCTTAAATCCTTTTTTATGTTCTTTAAACATTCTTAACACTTTATTTCTTTCCTAGGATCATTTGACCTTTATGAAAAATGAAATTTATATTTCTGATCTCATTCAAACACAAATTTGTCCTTCCAATTCCTAACTCCATTAGCTTGGAAGGTTTACATCATACATTACAACACTGCCATGCATAACTAGATTTACTATTAAATTAAATAATCAAATTTACTAATGCTGTTACAGATCTATTTCACAATATGAAAAAAAGAGAGCTCTTTATTACCACTGTGAATGCTTCTATTATTGCCAAACCACATAAGTAGTATTAATTATTAGAAATTACTGAATGGTTCAGTTCTGTGTTCTTTGTTATTATTACTTTTACTTATTTACTAATTGGACCTGTGTTCTGTCTTCAATCTTTTAGGTGTCTAAAACCGAGTTTAATTCCTGTCTTAAACTAAGTTAAATTCAAAAGTTATATTTAATGGTTACTGCTAGATTGTTCTTGTTCAGGAAAGTAACATGGAAATAAGAAGTTATCACATATGAATTTTCCAAAAAGTGCCGCTACTAAGAAAAGCGATAAAATACAGTTCTTTACACCAAGATATTTTCAGACACTTAGAGACACTCACCATCATTGTAGCACTGCTATCTTGTGCATGCATTGTCTTAGGGAAGAGTTCTAGGCTGAGGACTCTCTTCCAGGTTCAGTGCAGTGAAAGTGTTTCCTCTGAAGACTTCGATTTCATGCGTTCAACAAACTACCTAGCTTGTCTTGCATAACTTCAAAGAGTCAGAGTAAGGGTAACATGTTAGTCCCATTACAAAATAACCTATTATACTTCAGTTTTAAGGATACCTGTCTTTACACCTGGAGTCATGCTTCAAGAAGACTCTCAACATTCTGTAAAGCTATTAATTTTCCTGAAGACTTCAGGTATTAAAAAGGAATACTTTATTGCAAGTGTTACTAGCCTAATGAAACTAAAGCTTCAGTGCCTTTTATACAACTACCCCAAAGGCAATAAAAAAGGATCTTTGGCTATGTTTGTAGGAGTTAATTTTATTTGATTGAAATTAATGTTTTGCAAATGTATTACCTGTTAAGCCATTTATCTCCTTAGATTTGGTATGAAATAGGAACATATGTTCATCAGCTCATGGAGTCCTGAATTGCATTCCTGAGATTCAAAAGACCAAAATCAAAAACAGATTTCATCTATAACTGGCATTTTCATAAGCAGCCAGTTGGTGTGTTTATTGTCTGTAGCATTTTCAGAACATCAGAAGAGTTGTTCATGGCAAAGTACATGAATATCTAGTTATTTTGCTTTCTTTGACTTGATTTCTGATGTATATTTTTCCCCCTTAAAGAAACAATACAAAATATTGTGTTAGGAGCCAGTTGGATAATTTAGAAAAATTAACCTAGATACTTTGGTTAAAATGCTGTATAACTGTTCCACTTTGAATTCAATATGAATATCTAGTAAATAGTTTTCCTTTGTATTTTTGAAATAAAAAGGAACTCAGCAAATTCGAAAATTTTCATAGAAATGTGATAGTTTGAAAAATATTTGGTGGGCAGATTTCTCAACTTCTACTAACTCTGGTTCAGTTAGAAGTTGTACCTCATTTAAAATAAAAAATAATAAAAAAAAGAAGTATCCAAACCATAGACAGTATTTCTATCTTGTGTAGGTTATCTGTTCTTTGACAAGAGATGCACTTATTCAGTGGCTTTAGAATAATTCAGTTAAACAGAGTACCTACCAGAAAATGTAAATTCATTGAAACTCAGGGTGCATTTAACTATATATTTACTTCTATTAAACAACATTTCTGTATCCCAGTAGCTGCTTTATTTAGGTTGCATCTCTAGCAGTGGCATATCTATAACTCAATGTGCTTAGCACAAATAAATCCTCTTTCTGGCAAGTTTCTTGCTCCTCCCTCCCTCGTCTCTCCTTTCCTCCCTCCACCTCTCTTTCCCCCCTTCTCTGTCTCTCTCTTTTGTTTCCTTGATGTTGCTAGACATTGTTGGCAATTTACAATACATGAATTTATAATTCAAAGAGAATTACAGGGAGAATACTTTTATATTAGTTTGTTCTAATAATTGGAAAGGTGTTTGTATTAGAACCACTGAAATATTTCTGCACTTGGACTATGGGAAGTTGAAACCTGAAGCTGTGATGGATTCAAAAGGGAAAACAAATTCAAGTTTAAAGGACAAAATAGACCACCATGCCAAACAATTAATATAGGAACAACCGCAGGACCTATTGCACCCTAAATGGGAATATTAGTCAGGAATCATGGAATGGGTGTATATAAATTTTACAGAATCATGATAGAGAAGTTTTACTAAGAAGTGAGGTTGCTAGACCTTTAGTATGCAGACTGGAGTAGTAGTAACATGTATTGTTAATTCCCTTCAATTATGGAGAATTTTAGCTGCTTCTGGGGAGCACTTTTCTGCTATGTTATATGCAACAGACTAAGAATTTTTCAGGGAAGATTTACTGGGAGAGGTAAAGTTGTTTGTCTCCATTTTCATAAGTGGAAACCCTAATTTTCAAGCTCTTGTTCCATAGAACCTCATGGGAATGCACCCGTGAATGCTGAGGGAGTTGGCCAATGTCATTGAGAGGCTACTCATAAAAAGGCTACTCATGGAAAGGAGTTGGCAGAGAAGGACCTGGATTTCCTGGTAGGTGACAAGCTACCCATGAGTCAGCAACGTGCCCTTGCAGCAAAGGATGCCAATGTGGTCTGCAGCTGCATTAAACAGAGTATTGCCAGCAGGTCAAGGGAGGTGAAATTACGCCGCTACTCAGCACTGATGAGATGCATCTGGAGTGCTGCATCAAGATGGACTTGGACCTACTGGAGTGAGTCGAGCAAGGGGCCACAAAGATGATTAAGGGACTTAAGCATCTGTCAAATGAGGAAAGGCTGAGAGAGCTGGGACTGTTCAGCCTTGAGAAGGTGCAGGCAGGACCTCAATGTGTATAAATACCTGATGGAAGGCAGTAAAGAAGACAGAACCAGACTCTTCTCAGTAGTGCTCAGTGACAGAACAGGAGGCAATGGGCACAAACTGAAATACAAGAAATTAAATTTAAACATAGGAAGAAACATTTTTGCTATAAGGATGATCAAACAGTGGAACAAGTTGCCCAGAGAGGTTGGAGAGCTTCCATCCTTGGAGATACTCAAAACACAGGTAGGCATAGTCCTGAGCAACCTGCTTTAGGTGACCCTGCTCTGAACAGAGCAAGTGGACGAGACGATTTCCAAAGGTCCCTTCCAATTTCAGCAGCTCAGCAGTTCTGGGATTCTGTGATTCAGATCAAACTTCCATTATGCCAGGAGTATTTTCACTTGAGCTTTAGAATTATAGTGTTAAAAATATATTGAATTATACTATTTCTATTGGAAACTTATGTGGTATTGAATTGTGCATGCATGAGACTGCGAAGAATACTTCTAAATTAATATTCTGTGGCAAGTTTGATATTGTCCAGAAGAAGAATGTGTGTTGTTTGTTGAAATATTTAGCAAAGAGTGTATTTTTTAAATATTAGCTCTATAAAGAATTATTTTTTTCCTTCTATTCTGAGGCCAAGACAGCAAAACGATTGACTGTAGATAGCATTTGGGGATCTTCAGCTGTTCGCATTCTTTATTTCAGGCAACTCTGAAACTAGCTATGAACTGAGGGAGTTCAAGGAACCTGCTCCAAAAAGACCAGTCTCTAATGGTAATAGATAAAACGTTTTTACATAAAACCCTTAATATACAGTACAAATATATACATAGAGAACAACGAAAGAGAGATATGTCACAGAAGATGCATTATATAATCATGCAATATTGAGTGGTTATGTGCATACTAAAGAAAAAATGGAAGAAGGAAGAACAGATATAAAGACAATTTAAAATTTGATTTAAAGAACACTGAGAGGAAGAGAATATATTTGATTGGAAAAACTTTCATAACTTAACATTAGTTCACAAAAGTAAGTTTCAATCTGCGTGTGCAGATGGGAGCCTGTGCAGAACACACATTCTGTGGTAGAGGAATGCTGTTCTGCTGCCAGATGCTTCTTTTATTATCTTAAGCGCTAATAAAATTATCTAGATAAGATAGTGAGATACTAGAATGCCATTTTGTCTTAATCTAAATAAGGTTAAAATTGTTGCTATTGGCTACTCTGCAGTGAAGCTGTTTTTCATGGAAACCCCTGACTCATCTCACTTATTTCTAATGTTATATATTATAAGTTATATAATTTTTTGTTAGCCTAACTAAAGCTAAGTTGAAGTAAGCAGCTTGTACATCTACTTCGATGCACCAAGTTCCTGTTCTTATATTATTCAATGTCTAAAGATCAGCATATACTATTCCACATATTATCTTATTGTAAGTGATACATGTAGGCCTATTTATAGACATCATTAAGTGATAGATCTACAAACTTCTGCATGTTTTTATAGATGTAAGGAATTCTCTGCAACTCAATTTTAGAATAAAGACTTTTCAAACTATCAAAGTTTCTGGAAAAGGTTGCCCCATTCCTTTCTGCTATCTAGAAAAACATTCGTTATGGAAACCAAAGCACACATTTAGGTACCTAGGGTAGCATTAAGACAGTGTAAACAGAAAAATTTAGGTTTGTAATACTTGAGAAAGTAGGAGCAGACAGCTCTTTAGATTTTGGTGACAAAACTCTTCCAACCACCGAAGAATTATCTTTCTATTTTTATGTTTGTGCATGTGGAGTATTCTGTTTGTTTGTTTTAACAGTACAGTTGGCTCTATCCCATGTTTAGAAGGGATGGGTTAAGATATGATTGGATTCATGGGTGTAGGATTGGTATGATGTGTTGTCATGACTTTTGTATGAGGCAAATGAGCACCTAAATTGTGGTACTTACAACTGATTAAAGGAGATAGTGATAGGTTTTGGTAAGTTACCTCTATTACCTTGCTGTGACATGGACTTCCACTGCAACAAATTTCACTCTTTTTTATGTAGATGAAAAAACCCAAGCATGAATGTTGTTACCTCAAGAGACAAATTAAAGTCCTTATGCTAAGGTTCAAGTTAGTTCCTTGCAGTTGATACCTAAATGCATGTTCTGTGGGTGGTTTATAATGTCATACTAAACTTTTTTATTAGACCAAATCCCGCATTTTCAGCATGACTGATACAAAATTACCATAATCCAGGAACTTCTTAACAGTCATATATAGATTCACAATGGATAGTAACATATTGATGTTAAAAACCTATTTTGACATCCTGCGTTTTGATCAGAGACATAATTCAGAATTATATTTTGGGTGTTTTCCATAAAAATACCATAGATTAATTGAACATAATCCAATCTCGCAAAAATCTCTTACAATGGAAGTGCTATGGGACCCATTTCATCACTGGGAATTATTCTGTGTTTCTTGAAGTTAGACACTGTGTGGAAGAAGTGCTTTTACTGGTACTTCGCTGTATTAATACAGTTCAGTGATACTACATTTCAGAACTGTCAAGAAATCTGAACCTTTCTTGAGAATCCAGAGGGCTGGGAGCCAGCGAACTGTGGCTCCTTTCATTCCTCTTCCATCCCAGCTTGTTCACAGAGAGCCTTATCTCTTTTGCTGTATTCTTTCTGATGAGAACTACTCATATCTTCTGTGTATGCCTGGTAGGCATTGAATGCTGACAACAGTGTTCATCATCTGCTGATCCTTGTCCTACCCACTGTTGATGATCTACTGTAGTTTCTCACACAATTGGTAGTATGCCTGTTTCTTCATACACTAAACAATGAATGAATGAATTTTGCTAGTTTACCTTTAATCCCAGTCACAGTGCTGGGGTTCGGTGTGGTGAGGACAGACTGGCAACCAAACTGGAAGAATGTCAAGCCTCCGGCTGGCAAGGCCCCTGCCTTCCTGCCTATGGTACCCCCCTTGGCTGCTGGCTCCCCAGCTCTGAGGGAGCGGCTCGCCCTTGCTGCTCCCTGACAGAGGGAGGGCCTGCTGGAAAGAAAACAGGCAGTGATTTTGTGTCTTAGTCCAAGTATCCTAGACAAAAGATCCAACTCAGTTCAGCTGTCTTTGGACAGAGATATTTCTTTCTCTAGTGATAAAAATCTTACTTTGCCTTATAAAATAGCTCGAAACTGAACTGATTTCTATGTGTCAGGCCACTGTGAATAACCTATGTCCTCTCAAATAAAGGGAAATTGTGGAAAGATAAACTAAGAATGCTGTTAAAACATACAGGCAAATTAAAACTATATGTGTATTATTTCATTTTATTTTTATTCCTGTCATCGTTAGTACTTTCAGCTTTTTCAGAATGTGAAATGAAAATGAAAAAAGATATTTTTGCCAGTCTTCCTTTCCTGTCTGATATTCCACCACAGTTATAAGGACTTTCATTTTATAATATTGGATTTTTGTCATGTTAAAACCCAGTGTAATAAGAACATAAATACTATACAGAAGAAAGTCCTACAACAGGTCCTTTGTATCAAACTGTAACACAAGACTTTCTGTTTGTATAGAAAAAAATTTAAAAATTTGAAACCTATGCAATTCCTGGGCACAGTAGGGTAAATAATGACATTAACTTTCTCTGATAATTGTTATGAATATATACAAAAGCAAACTATTGTTAATAATTATATAAAATCATGTATTTTAGGCAACAGGAACCAGTATAGGTCAGTTTTTAAATTTTTAACTACTAGTTATCCAAGTCACAAACTTTCATCAACTTTTAATTGATTTAATGTACTATTCAAGTTAACTATCCAGGAAGTAGGTTAAAAAATACAACCAATAAATGCACACAAACATAAGGTTATGTAGTTTTTGAACTAGTGAGTTTATAATTTTCATCATACTTTCCTAGGGAAGAACATCTGGAAAAACACTGTCTGCTTCCTTATGGATGTAAAATTAATTAATTTTCTAACCATAAATAAATGGTGTAATGCTAAATCTTAACTAAGTCAGATTTAAGACGGTGGGAATGTGATATCCTCTTTTGCACGATGAAGGCTCTGTGTATTAGAATAGTGTATTATGAATATACTAAAAACTAGATGCTGAAAACATACGTATCAGTATTGTTATTTACTTTAGACTTGCTGAAATCAAAGATACATTGTGGGGACTCTTACAACACTGTTGAATTGATTCTCAGCTGGCATAAATGAGTGTAAATCTCTTGATAGTAATGGAAATACATTTATTTGTATTGTCAGGGAGTAATCAGAAATGGTGTCATTCTTTCTGACTCATATTAATATACTTCATAGGGAACCATACCATCATGTACATGTATCTCAAAATGTATCTGAAACTGGACAGTTGCTGCAATTTTCTGCAAGGGCTGTTTCTTCTAGTTAAAATTTTTGATTAATTTTCATATATTTTTTTTTTTAGCACTTCCTGACCATTTTGTTCATTAAGTCACTAGTAGCTATAATAATTTAGATTAGTAAATTTTCAAGGAGTACTGAAAAATAGCTAAAAATCAAATTTTGATTCTGAAATAATCTGTAATCAGAAACATTCTTACTGAAAATGAGGCTCCTAGGGGTGAAAATTTTTAAAGAACTCTGCATCCAAACAAGCTTTAAACTAAAATAAAAACCCTATGTATTTCTGTGAATGGGCCTTACTCAAAACTTGAGTGGGGCTAAATTTTTTTAATAGTTACAAATAATGTATATGTATGAAATTATACTGTTCACATGAAATTTATAATCAAAGCTAATGTTATTATAAAAATGCAAACAAATTATTTGTACAGCCATATGAAGATCAAACAACTGGGCAAAGCTGGATTCTTGTAAATTAAATAGTTTAGCTGTTTGGCATATACCCATAGCAAAATATCTGGATCAAAACATCAGCAAGTGCCTGTGATTGATTTATAATATACAAGTAGCTATCTCTTATTTTTTTCTAGTTGGTGCTATTTAAATCTCATCTGTACTATTACTTGTGAAATTATGGCCAAGAACAATAGAAGCTTTACAAGAATTTTGAACAATATGGGAGAGAAATGCCTTTTGGATTTAGATTTAGCATACTGCAACAGTCTAAGGAAATCCAAGATGGACTAAACTGCTTCCAGCTTAGTTTAGAAACTGTGCTTTATACCTTTGACTGAGTTTTAATTGGGTCAGGATCTGTGTGCTGACTTTTTCCCCTCAATATATGTTAAAAAGTGGAAAAATGGGGAATGCCATACCAAACCCCCCAATATTATTTTCTGAAATTTTGTAATGCTTTGTTGGAATTTTGCAATATCCTGAAATACTTGAGGGAGTTGTGCAAAACTCCCGCTGAGATATTCTGGTCTTTGCAACCTTTTTTAGCTCAAATGAAAAGAAAAAAATCTATTAAAACTCTCCTACCTCTGAGGAATGTTTGTTAGCTCCACTAACTGTACCTTTATTCCTAGATAAATGTCCTCAGATTAAAGAAATTTACCCACCTTTGCAGCTCTTTGAATACACATGCCTGTACATATCTATCAGATAGAGAACACTAGAAGATCTTGTTTATTGCAAAATTCATATATGCAAAAAAGTCTTTCAAGTTATGCAGAAGTAGGAAAAAGTCTGTATGATTTTCGCTGCTAGCATTTGGCGAGACTAAAGGGAAATGAAACAAACAGATGTCCTATAAGCTGTCAAGACCTAATAAGTCTGGTATTAATAGACATGTCTGGGCCAAGTACTCTAGAGATAGTAACACAAATTGCTGCCTCCAGATAGTCACATGCCTAGTCTCTGCAATTTTCTAAAGGATTCAAATTCTCAATTGTTGTGTTTTTGAAAATTTTTAATTAATCATTACTTATTATAATGCTGTCTGTAGATTTAAGTACCCACCCCTAATGAGGTGTCTCAACATGAAAGAAAGTTCAAGGTTTTTTTTAGTGGTGAATAGGAACTGATAGTTTAATTCCTTCTGCCCTCAAGGGCTGGTATGACTTGGTATATTAAGAAATGCTAGTTTGAACAGATGTGTTTGGCAACTTAAATAAAAATGGTAAGACTCATTCAGGCTATTCCTTTGTATAAGGTTGTTCTCTTCTAGTACACATTGCCCTCCATTGTCACCTGGTGGTTCTGTCAACTAACACTGTACTTGACTGAGCATCTCAAGTGCTCAGGAAGGTGGATCAATAATACTTTCAGAGACAGCCTCCTTTTCACTTAGGACTCTGAATATGAAATGCTATTAACTAATCAGTTTTTTATTTCTTCTGGTAGAGCACAGTGATTTTTGGTTTCTTATTTAACCGCTGTCAAACCATTTATGTGAAAACTGATGGGCCTAGTGGGGGACTTAAGTTTCTTACCGAAATCCCAAGACTCCTTTAAGGAAAGCATGCTTGGAACAGTTGTAAACACAGTAAATAGAGGAAGTGACATAGAGCATTACTGTGTTCTAACATTTATGCTAGCTGATGTTAACACCATTTGCCTTGCAAAACAAGTTATCACTATCAGTCAGTCACCATCTTAGGAAGGATGTTCTTCAAAGCAAGCAACTCCTTCTTGTGCTTTCTTATTCTCTAATTTGCATGTGCATATTTATGTTTATAATATTTTCCTTACTTAATTTGGTTATATACCCTGTCATGACCTACAACATTCTACAGGCTAGACACCATCTGTATTTTAAAATTTGTACTGAAGTATGTATCACTTTAACCCTGTTTGCTGAGGTATTGCCACAGAAGGTACCATCGTCATCTGTTATTCTTTGCTTTGATTAAGCCTTCTTAGAGGTCATGCACTTGTGAAAACAATGTTATGTTACTGTATTCATTACAGACAGTCCTTGTGACTTATTTACAGTATCTTTTTGAGGTCACCTATTTCTAGAGCGCTACACTTAATTGCTAAGTTTTTAAGCTTCGTTGCTCCTGCTGGAGTTTCAGAAAACTAGGTTCTTAAGATTAACCTTGAATAATGAAGAGCTGAGATAGATTCAAAATTCTAATGAAAGCCACTGTTCTGTTTGGAAGATAACACATATCATGATATGCATGTGTTTATCTGACGGGTTGGGAGTCCTTTGCCATTTTCTTTATTTATGCATACATGATAAACCACATTCAGAAATACTCATGGGCTGTGTTTATCCTGGAAAGCATCCCAAAGACTGAATTGTCAGTTTTACCAGATCGTCCATTAAACATTTACAATTTCAGATATGTCTGATATCTATTTGTCTCCTCTGTGTACTCACAAACATCCAGAGGAATTAAAACTAACAATATTTAAAAAAGAATACACTCTTTGTATGTAACACCACTCTAGATGCATATGAAATTCTCAGTGGCGGTGAGGTTTTAGGATTTTTTGCTTTTAAAATGGTTGAGTCAAATATTTTCAACCACTTAATAAAAACAAGCTGGTACTAAGCTTTTAAAATAAGACTCAAAATAGCTGGCACTAGAAAAAATATCTTTGCACAGAAACTGGAACATTTCTGCAAGTTTGTGGTATTCTTTTGGGTTTTCAGTAGGAGGAATCAGCATACAGAATCTGCTCTCTGATTGCTTTGAAGTAAAATAGCTCTTCTTTCCTCGTTCAAAATAAGCCTCAAACAGTTATCACCTGGATTTAGTTGTCCAATTTTAAGGCGGTGCTACCCATCTATGGTTTGTCATTGTCAGAAGGTGGACATATCCCTCCCCTAAAGCTCTGTTAGGAGAGGTTAGTTGCCTAAGTTTAAGATGGTGCTACCCATCCATTGTTTGTCACCAATCACAAGGTGAATATATCCCTCCCCTAAAGCTCTGTTAGGAAAGGAGATATTAAATGTATTTCTAACTTACCTCATGCCAATCCCACCTGATAATATTACCCACTTGCACTTACTCATTAAACTAGGGCAGCTGAGGTGGTCTGAGATGAAGGCATCCTTGGGTAGGCCTCTGTTGCAGAAAAAAGCTAGCAATGACAAACAGGTATGGGTAAAGTAGTTCTCGACACAATTCTTTACAAAATAGATATCAGTTGATAGCTATGACTCTAAGAGTGTCTCTCTGTATAAAACTCCTAAGTGTTTATAATTATTTTAATCTCAAAATTACAGAGTACCTCTGATTTATTAAGCAGCTGAACTATTAACAAGTGCGTGCTGGCAGTTGCTATAGCTTAAGTCTTACAGAAAGGAGAAAAACTGAAACAAACTGATGTTTTAGTTAAATGTTTTCAGCTTCCTGTTTTGCACACTTTGACTTTTCCTTATACTTTCCTTTCTTATTCACTTGTTTGAGTATTGTTCTGATTAGCCAGAATTCCAAACAGTCTGTGCTTTGCTGGAAGGGCATGAAATGTGCTGACAGTTCTCAGCTTGGCCATCTACATTGTAATCAATTGATTGCAAAAGTTCTTCAAATGTGAAAGACTATCTACAAAACAGAGGGAAAAGGTTTAACTTTTCCTTGTGCTAATTTTTATTTCTTGTTATTTATATTTCCTATTATGTTGCACTATTATGTTTTTTTATGCTTTTCTTATTTTTTCTTAATTCCTTCATTATGCTTTCTGAATAGACACTGAAGTAGAATCACTGATTCATGCTTAATCAACATGCAAAGTACCACATTTATTTTATTTATGACTGTGGAGTATGTGACTGGTGAAAGGCAAGTTTCGTTCAAAGTGTATTTCTTGAAAGGAACACGCTATTTGCTCAGCCAAAATCCGTTAGTAGAAAGCTATTCAACAAACATGAAAAAAATTACCCCAACCCCAAAACACACAGATAGTTTATAAAAACAACTTCAGAAATTACAGGTTTAAAGTCTGCCTAGACTAAAATGCCTAAATTGTTTGAATAACTACTAGGGAAAAAGAGATAATCTTTCACTCTTTGCATGTATGTTTTACAAAGTAAAACCTATTTTGATTCAGATTGGAAAGATTTTTCTCTTTCCACCAATCTGTGCCAGAATCCAATTATAGAACACATCCCAGTAATGGCAATAAATAATAGTTATAAGAGGAGAGTGAGGAATGGGAAGGCATGCTACAATTTGTTGTTGCCAAATAAGACCCTTTAATAAGAAGCCTGCTTATTCTCTTTAAAGTGACATTTCAAAGTTTTTCTTCCCTGTTTACAACTTAAGAATTGGAATACTTCCAGTGCCTTGGTGCATTTGAAAATTAACTAAATTAAGCCTATTTTTTAATCTTCAACAGCTTATTCCTCCTCTGAATAAAATAGCTGAAGCATATAAGGAATTAAATCCTGACCACTTTGAAGTCACTTGGAAAATTCTTTTTGTCTCTCAGTGAAGCTAGAAATTCACCCCAAGTGACTCAAATCTTACACTATTCTAAGTTACATTTCAGAGACCCGTCTTTTTGTGGAGGAAGTTGGATTGCCACTTTACATCGTTATCCTGTTTTAAACTTTAAAATAAATTGTAACTGGCATTTTGCTTGAACTCATTAAAGAACAGATTATTCTCTTCAGCTTCTCTACCTAGTCACAGAGGCCTGAGAGCCAATACGGAGATTCAAAATTTTCACACTGAAAAGCAGAATACTGTGTAAGGGTCCATTCTCCTGTGTCTGTACAGTAAAGACTATATACAGAAGGACTTCTTCCTGTGGAGAATTAAGAATGCTGGCATCATCAACAGAAAAACAGCAAGTCCAACAGTCATGATTTCTAGAGAGTCATAGTGGCTATTTCACTGATGTTACATTAGCAGTATTGGGATTTCTCACTGCTCACTTACAACCCTACTGCAGAATAGGGATGGAGCACATTAAAACTATTTCTTTGCGTATTTCCAGTGCCAATTAATTTCCCTCCATTTATTTGCTACCAATTAATTTTCAGTCAAGGAAATATCTATACTTGCTTTCCAGTGGTAATCACCCACCGTATTCAAGATTTGTGGGATTGACACTTTACAGACATAATGAGCTCCATGTTGGAAGGGAGGCTTAATGAAGTCACAGCCATCAAAGTGATGGATGACTTTAGAGACCTGCTGTCACTAGGACTGAAAAATCTCAGGAATTTTCATGGAGCTTTTGGTGTGTTTTAGGTTACTTGATTCTAAACCTCTTTCCCCTTCCTGTGTCTGATGTAGAATATATTGTGTATACCAAACTGGTAGTTTGTCTTAGACAGATGTAAGGGTATCTAACCATGTCAATGTTACAAAGGAAATTATTTTTATTTCTTACCATGGACATAAATTGTAGCACTTTTGAAAGTGCACAGGATAAAATATTGGACTGCATACAGATGTTAGTAGAGACCCCCAATATATCTTGCCAAGAAAAATTATTTGTATTTTGAGAACTACAAGAAGGATAATATGTTTTTTATTATAAATCCAGGCCAAATTCCTTTAAACAGAGAGTTGTACCGTTGAGTGTATCCAATAATATAGTCCACAAATAAGTATGACTAAAGTAAAACTGGTAGATAATAAATGATAGCTTGCCATCTATAGAACAAGTTTATATTTGTATGTTTATATGGCATGGGATATATGTAATCCCTGTGGAGGTGAACATTTTTTTATCCCTGTATCTGGGTTATTGTACAAGGTATGTTTCTTCAGTAGAAGATGCCAGTCTCACAACCAATATATGTTTTCCTTTGCTTCCTGTTGCTTTATTTATAGGAACAAAGTAGATGATGTAATTAAATTGCTGATGTATATTTTACAATATATACTAAAACACTCCAAAAGGTGAGTTGAGAAAGATACGCATAAGTCATAGGAGGCAATCGACCTTTTTCTGGTTGACGATTTCACATTTTGTCTCAACACGAAAACTGAATCAGTGTCTAACATTAGGGATGTGTATCTGGGCTGCAACTTGAACTAAGTTGTCTGAAATCCTCCACAGCCTACTGTTAAAAACCTGCATCATCACTGGGCAAATTGCGGTGCCATCATACAATGTAAGTTCAAACTGCTCCGATAAAGTACTTCTGGTTTATATATATGCCCTTAAATTATCAGCTTGATTCTTGTAAACTTTATATTTTTGTTCTTGTCTGTGACAGAAAGAACTAGCAGAGCATGCAACCTACAAAAAATAAATTTCATAATGCAAAAATGGTGTGTTGCTGTATCAATACTAACATTTCTTGGAGCCAGAAATGTAAAAGCCATGGAATGATTAAATTTGGCCTACAAATATAAACTCCAAACTTCTGGCAGTTCTAAAGCTATTCTGCCTTAGGTAATGCTGTTTTGTATGCTAGTTCTTCCATTACTGGAGTTACCACATCATTTTCTTTTACTAACATCAGCTGGTCTCTGCCTTATGAACAAATAAGCAAAGGTAGCTGAATGCGTACAGAGGGATGACAGGGGAATGAAAAAAACTTGTAGGAGTGCTTGTGTGTGAGTAGCATCACACGTGCTAGCCACTGTCATTGAGAAATTACATTCAGACCTTTGTTAAAAGTAGTGTGGAAGTCCAGCGTCTCAGAAGTAACCTTAAAAAGAAAGTTGTGCAGAATTTTATGTCATAAATCTTTTGTTGCTCCACCTCTTCCTTAGGTCCTGTGGTATCCTATGGCTTTTCTGACTAACCTATAGTAGGAAATTGAACCATGTATCTGCCTTTTGCTGCTTCTTACTCTTTCACATTCCTATTACACCTCACATAAAAGTCTTAATGAGGTGGCAGCTGTTATGTGCCTCCTATCTGCAATCAAAGTGCACAGGCTATACCTGAACCTTGCTGCTTTAATTTTTCTGAATAGCTGATTCTTATTAGAACTATTTCAGACTATAGCAGAAACTTTGATTTTTGGTCTGTTAGTCCAGAATTTACCTAAACTGTGGTAAGTGATCAACTGGTGAACCTCAAACTAATTCGAACTGATCCAGCTGCCACTTGCTTTTGTAGCAATGAGTTAAAATATAAGGTGAATTGGTCTGTTCTGGATTGTGATGTCAGGCTTGGAAATGCAACTAATTAAAGCAAAGGGACATGAGGAAGCCCATGGGCAGCAACATATTTTCCCATTCCTGCTTGATGTGCTTCTACATTGGCTCATGCTGCTATTGTGGAACTTTCAATGACCTTCATTAGAATCGCTACATAAATAAATGATGGAAGGTAGTGGGGAAGCTGTCATGCAAATCCTGAAAAAAGCAGCTCCAGAGCTCATGGATGGCAAAGTTTTTCTTTCTCTTCTGGGAAGAGTGGAATTTACCTAATGTTATTTACATCTTTAATAACGTTATTGACAAGGGGCAATATGTGTTGTCAGCAAAGCCTCCGCTTTGTACTAAACATAATGAACTGTTCAGCTCAGTGTGCTTAGGGCTGAGTTTGACCAGTAGGATGTTTTCACCCCACTTTTGAGATTTTTTACATTTTGTTTGAGGAAGTACCTCATGTGCAACATTAAAAAAATGCACTGTATATTTTAGGCAAGTATGTTATTATTGCTGATATTTATGACACCAACCCGAACTACTTGGTCTAAGTGCTTCATGCCCTCAAAGCTGATACTATATTGCATCTGAGAAAAGGACTGTTTTTTCTACAGTGTTTTGAAATATTACTTTACTGTATTAGTGATAATATGTATAATGATTATATCACTGTACATTCCCCCTTTGTGCAGCTTACCTGACTGGATCAAAAATAATAAAAAAATAATAATAAAAAAATCCTGTATAGCATAACAACAGTACCAAGTTAGTTTGAACCCATGATTAGAAAGTTTTCAGTGGTCTAGATTCATATCTCATGTTAGTCCAATGTGTAGTGGCTTTGCTCGAGATGCAGAGAGAAGATGGTACTGTGTGACTTTTAAGAAAAATTGGTAGCAATGACCTCAGGTCACAAAACTATGCCTTGCAGATCGCATTCATAGCAGAACACACCCTATTTTTACCCAGGTGAATTCCATAGATTTTAATGAAGTTGATGTCTGATTTTGCAGATACGTTCATAATTCTGCCAACATTGCCATTAATAGACTTACTGTAGATTTTCAAAGGGATGGCAGAGGAAAGATTCTGTTCTGGTACCTTTCTTGCAAAAATGGTTGAATTTGCCTTTGAAAGCACTGTTCTGCATAACTTTCTGTTATCTGCCAGATTCTGGTTCAACAAAAGGTTTAGTGGCAGTTGTGCACATTTCGGGTATGTCAACTCTAAAATATACTGAGCGGATCAAGTTGAAATGTAACATTTGTAGTCTGAAAACATGGAAAACCATTTTAGGCTATTCTTTTATTTAAGTTTTGGATTTGAAACTAAACATGAGGTTATCTACAAAGAAAATAGTAAAAAGTAAATCTTTACCAGAACCAATGCTGATTGAAAAGCTTCTTAATGCTTCTCTGCTTTGAAATTATAAAGGTGATCAAAGGGAAAATGATGCCTGTAGAGAACATGAAAGGATTATGTGCTCAGATTTTACATTAATTCTTACATGTCAAACTTTAAGATTTTGTTGGGTAGTGAGTGGGAGTTTGATACTCCTCCAAAATGCATGCCTACTTCTGAGATGAACAAAACTGGTTCAGAATCCTCAGGAGACAGGTTTTCTTTAAAGTTTTCTGGGACTTCTGCGTTCTGTCTTTGATGGAAGTGCCATTCAGTCTTTTCCACAGCATTTTGGTACTACCAGACTTGGCTTTGTGTAAAGAAACTTCCTGAACATGCAAAAGCATGAATTGCCAAGTCTCAGACATGAGCCGATATTCAGTCAGTGAAATTGCCTTAATTTATATGGAGTTGTTTCATTCACAGTAAATACTTTAAAAAACTATTTTCTTGAGGACAACACTCACAAATCCAAAGCACAGACCTTGTTCTACCAGTAAATTGCTGGAGTTTATTAATTCCCTGGTTTATCTATTGTGTGTAATTTGTGTTATTGCATTTCCACAGTTTTTGGTTTTCTTAACAGATGCGAGATTCTCCACATAACTCACCAATATTGCTTTCCTCTGAAGGTATGATGCTGCTTCTTGGATGTGTGTGGCTGAACACATCTTTTCCTCTTCCCGTCCTTTAGGTTTTCTTTTGCCTAAAACAATGGTTTGCTGTGATCTTGGCTTATATTTTTGTTGCCAAAAGAAATTAAAAAAATAATCTGTGCTTCTCAAAGGAGTAATATAATAGGTTGTAAGGGATTACGTGGACCTTAGCTTCAATTTCCCTAGTCTAGGTTGTAAGCAGAAATTTATTTGATTTCCACTCATAAATTTTGTGCTGAATTTATTATTCTTTTTAATTTGAGTTATATTTATTCTCATTAACATACCATTTACTGATCTTAGGAGAGCAGTCAGACAAACTAGTTGGAAATCTAGAATCCAGAATCTCCAGACAGCTGGGATAAGGCTCTGTGGTCACAGACAACTGTATCACTCTAGTGCATTACAAGAATTTATCAGTGGTCCTTCTTGAAACCAGTTAGGTTTCTTGCTGCTTCTGGTTCCTAATTAAAGGGTGTTCCAAAATATGCTCTTCCAATTTTGGGCCTAAGTCTATTTAGAGCTTCATTGAAGAAAATTTCTCTTAGCCTAACATACCTACATCACTTTTCTTGCTCAGTGTTGTTTAGAGGGAGAGATATAATTTCTCTTGCAGACTTCATTTTTCTTGGCTAGCAAACTAGGTTCCCTTACCACGTCTTTCTTACAGTAGGTTAAATGAGAACTTTTCATTCTTTACCTGTTTCTTTCCGACTATGAGAAACAGACACTGTGGACAGGAGTTTCTTGCAAACCAGACAGCCAGAAATGGCCAAAAAACTCCAACAAACAAAAAAAGAAAAAAAAAAACCAACAAAAAATTACAATGACAAAACAAAAAAGAAATTTGCAGTATTTAGTTATTTAGTCAACATTTGACTACAAACCATCAGTTTGAAACAAATCATAGACACATAAAATACTTCGGATTGGAAAGGCTCTTTAAAGATCAGTGCAGAAAATGCAGTGTTAAGATGCAGCAGCAGGTAGCAGTGGATTCAGGGATAGTTCTACTGCCATTGCACAAAGCACTAGTGGAATCTTCTGGGTCCTATTTCAGAATGTATGTTCTTGATGTCCATATTACATTTAAATCTTATTTGTTCATCCCTGTATTTAGTGGGACTCCTTCTGAGATTATCTCTGTGGTGGCATAGCTAATGTCCTGATTTCTGTGCTCAGGGAAAGTGTTTGCACAGCATTTAAATGTAAGCAATGAATGAATGAATGAATGAATGGAGGTGTCAGTATTCACCCTGCCTAAATGATGCACCTAAGCTAGAAAGGTCATCTGTCTAGTATCTTTCCTAGTCACTGCAGAGAGAGATCTCTTTTTTCTGCTGTAAAGGCAAATCATCCTCCTAACAGAGGCACCTAAATGCGATGATTTGAATATGCTCCTTTCTGCCTTCAGCCATCTTTATTAACATGTTCCTACTTTGTATAAGAATTTATTTGTTCAGTGTCCAACTTGGTGTGAAAAGGCATTTTGCTAGGTGTGTCTACTAACTCATAAAAAGTCCTGATCCTAGCTCCAGAAGACTTAGAGCCTTTAAGGAATGGGGAAGAGGGATACGAAATAATACATGAATGATGTTATCTACTTAAAGCTACTGTCAGTTTTAAAAGTGCCTCAATCTTACTGTGGTTACGGAGCTGACCTTTAAAGTCCTTGTGATTGTGTAGCTGAAATTAGGCATGTGCAGCTATAATTAAAATTATATGCATAGTTGAATGTTTGCCAGTTCTTATCAGAATATGTTTTGTATAGGTACCATGGTAAGACTGCATCCTGATCATAGACTGAGAGTTCTAGAGAGAAAGAAGCCTGGATATAGAGAAATTGGAAATTATAACTGATCCAATGATAGTACTATTTTTTTCCCATCATTTCCTTTTGAAACACAAGCATTGGTCAGTATGTATTAGAAGTTTAATTACCAATAATTTGCATCTCTCTGTACAAAACCTGTAATTTTCACTTTGCCATGCCTCATGCAGTATTTTAATAATGTATGGTTTTCACATTCTGCCTGTCATCTTAATGTTCTTAATTTATTGAGAAGTCCCTTTAAGTTTTTAATATTTGGACCCTCAAAGAGGGACTTCTTAAAAATGTTAAATTCCTAAACAAAATAGGTACTTTGATATCCACTTCTGTGCACATAGATTCACAGATTTACAGAATCACAGAATGGTCAAGGCTGGAAAGCAACTCTGGAGGTTTTCTAGTGCAATCCCCTGCTCAAGGAAGGCCACCTGGACTGATTGCTCAGGACCACGTCCAGACAGTCATACATTGTCTATCAGGTGTATTTCCTAACAATTAATAGCATTTATATTTCAAACTGTATTTGTTGCGAAAGGTGCTTGGAACTTTAAACAGCAGCTTATTATTGCAAAACCTTTATATTTTGAATCAGTAAGTGTCTGTGAAACAACCACATAGCCACACTTGGGAATATTAACAATATCAGATTCTCACTTGTTTACTAGATTCTAATTTATTGAATCTAGAACAAATGTGCTTGAAGTATTCAACTCATGAACACAAGCTGAAAGATCTAGAAGAAACAGCTGGAAATACTTATTAAATAATCAGTTCCATCTCTCTACCAGAATTAGTAATAGTTTCTGTAAGATGCCCCCAGCTCAAGTTTAAACAACTGCAGTAACAGATCTTGACACTTTCATCAAGTCAGCCCGTGCCTGGCTGTCCCATAGAAACATTCCAGGTCCAGGACACCCTTTTGCCCTCACAGCACAGTTAACAAATGCTTCACGTATTCCCTGAAAAGGGGACACACCAAAGAAATCAAAGTTTAGGTATGTTGTGCATAGCAGTAATAATAAAGTTAAAAGGGTTATCGAGAACTTTTATATTGTTTCCCTCTGTGGCTTCTTTTTCCAGAGAAATATGTGAGTAACAGTTGCAAATAGAAAACAAAAAACATTGTGAACTCTACTTGGCATACATCCCCAAAGTTGTGTTCTTTCTCACTTTGACAGTTTTAAATTCAGCAACCAAAATATACTTAATTGATGTTCTGTGTAAGCCAGAGTGAAACCCAGGGTATGCTTGTCCTAAAGGTTTCACGGTAACATGAAAATAGCTTACCAGTAAAAACAACTGGCTTTCTCTGAGATAGTGTCAGTTATTCTAGTTCAATCACAGTAACTTTAAACGATAAAAACTCTGTTGAAGTCTTCAATGTAAGTATACCAAAGTGAATATATGTGCAAACTCCACACTTGCTGGCTATGCAATTGTTGCTTTCCCTGTAGACAAAAAGTTCGTTGGAAGCTAGTCAAGCAGCCTACTCCAAATCCTTCTGAAATTAACTGGATTCTAGTCACCAACATAAATTTTGGATTATGCTGTATCATTTTCTACTTTCAAGTAGTCTTTGGCTTTCCATTGTGTTTATAAGGTGACTTAGACACTATGTGAAAATGTTGCTAGAATTAATTGTTTTCCATTTCCTTTCTTAATGAATAAATCTAATGTTAGGACAGTTCATAGCTGTACAAGACACAGCAAATACAAATGTGTAAATAATGCACAGTAGTCTGTGTCTTTATGGCTAAAGAGTGGAAACTGAAGTGTATTTTAAACAGAAGAGTACACCTGTAAATGCAATCCAGATGTAAATGGATTCTGATTCTCATTGGTGCAGATTTGTGAAGTAGCTCTACTTCTGTATTTGCAGTGATATCAAATAGATTTTAACTGAAGCCAAAATGAATTAGGTCAAAATTTCAGAGATGTAGAGGAATGAAGGCAGTTTAATTAACATTGATAGTATATAGCTGTGGGCTATCTTGGAGGGTGTGTGTTGGCCGATGTAGATAAGATACAGCTGTGGCTGGTTCTGGTAAGGGGTTGGGCAGCCAAGGAAGAGAAAGCAGCCAAGGAGGAAGCAGAGAGAGGAAGAAGTAAGAGAAGAGAGAGTGCTCCTGGATGACGTGAGATGAGGGGAAGGCAGCAGAGGGACTGGCCTGAAGAGTGTGTTGGTATGAGATGGTAAAAGACCTTGTTGCAGCTTGATAGTTTGGAGAGCGCTGCGACAGATGGTGAATTAAAATTGAACTTGAAAGTTAATATTATATTTCTTGATTAAATGACCTAATACCAGATGGGATGAACTTTACAGAATTACATTGAAGGTAAAAATTATCCATGTTCAGCACCTCTAAAACTTAGGTCATGCTATCATGATTCTTAGACTGACTTGGAGAGCATAATGGGAGGAAAAATAACTAAGAAAATTTCAGCTCACTGCCTTAAGGGTCAGAGCAAAATATGATTATGCTGGCCAATAGCATGAAATCAAGAACTGTGAGTACATTTGATTTACTAACTTAAAATACATCAGCTTTTCTATAATACTTCTACCAAAGTAACATTTTCTTTAGTCAATTTCTTTTATTCTGTATTAGTACATCAGGTAGTAGAACAGGGCTTTTTCTGTAACAAAAGCTCATGGGTATTACAGTAATACAATTGTATACATTAGGTGCTGTGAAGAAATTGTTTAGATCCATGTCCTCTAAATTGTAAGTGTAGGTATATATGGAACATACATTTTTCTTCTTGATTTTATTATAAAATCAAAAGAGACTTGGCATGTGTAAAGTACAGCTAGTCAGTTGAGGCATGTTACAGACACCCCATGTGTGCACATCTGAAATTCCTTTCTCCTACATCCTCTTTTCCAAACAATGTTGATTTTGCTCTGTAGCTCTCCTTGGTTTGAGACATACCACATTCCTCACTTTGATTTGTATAGCAAAAATCCCACTTTTTAAAATTGCCTACGTGTATTGATAACATTATCTGAAAGTTCTGATACTGAGACTGTAGGGCAAACACTGCATACAGCATGCATGCAGAGCTATATAAATAATAAACTATGTGTTTATTATAAGTGATAAGATTTTAACTCTTCCTGTAGTGGGTTGGGTGGGGGATTTTTGTTGTTTTATTTTTTGTATCCAGGATTGCTCTAACTTCTGTTTTTCCTTCCGTTCCACTCTGATCAGGCTACACCAGAACTCACTGGGAAATGTGTGCATTTCTGTGAATACTTCAGAATACCTTTGGTTACAAAGGAATAGGGCACTTGGGATCAAAAGATGTCAAGGCTGAGTCAGCTTTGGATAGATATCCAGACATTTTTGTTCTGGAAATTGAGCAAGAGCAGGCTTCTTATGAATTTTTATTACCTCTCTGTGTCAGCCAGATCAAAAGTGCTATGAGAGTAACCTCTCTCACGATCTTTCTGTCTTGCATTCTTTTTTTTTCCTCATGTTTCTTTCACTTCATCTTTTGCATATTCCTTAAAGGGGAAGGTTCAGAGAGAACAATATATTATTTTGAAATGTGTTTAATGTATGCTTTTGGTTTTCATTCTCAAGAAGGGCTTGTATGAAGTAATTTTCCTGTTCATGAGTCGCAATGTGGACTTGAGTCAAAACTATGTAACTGATCTTTGGTGGCACCCTTCAGAAGCGTATCTTGAGAAAGCGGACCATAAAAGACAATGGGTTCCTAATGACCTCTGTGGAAGTGTGTAGGTGTCTGAATTCCAACAGGGTGTAGGCATCTTGCCTGTTTGTCCTTCTGCAAAATGAACTCAATTTTTCCCTGCTGTAGCTTTTAATTTTTATTGTGCAGTACTGTATTGCTATGAACTGTAGTGAGAAACTAGTGTCAGCTTGCGCTGTCCAGTATACAAATTATAGAGAGTGGAAAGCACCGGAGAGACAAAATAGGTAATACGAGAGGCGCCTGAAAGAACAATAAGCCAGAAGTGGCTAACATGATATTCAGTGGTAGCAGGGCATGAAAGCTTAATAGTTAGCAGCACTAATAATGATGGGCAGCATAGCAAAAGAGAGCCTTGAAGATGTTTGTGAGATAACTTTGTGGATGTTTATGGGGATCTCTTCCCAAGTGTGAAGGGCAGCATGAGAAAAAGCCCAGTGACATTTTTTTTTAAATGTGAAAGGTATCAGAAGATATCCATGGCTGATCAGAAGTGGAAGCCAACATTTGGGTAATGAACAAGGGATGATCAGTATAGAATAGGTAGCAGAGTCACAAGAAGTGAAGGATCTGATTGTTGGTGAAGTATAAGGACAGCACTAGTTCTAAGACTTTCTGAGGTTTGCACCAAGAGTCACTATATGACTTAATGACTGCAGATTCAGTAGTGATCCAGAGGCAGGAGCAGGATATGGGATATATTGAAGAAGGAGAACTCGAAACAGTAGCTGAGACTAGTGATAAAACAGAGAGGGGATATACAGACATTGTTGAAAGGTGAGATCTTTTGTGTTTGCTTTTAAAACAGATACTAAGGAACATTTGTGTCATGAAGGATAGAGCTGGAGAGCACTATGGAAATTAAAGAAGAGAGGAATAACTTTTATAAAACTTCAAACTAGAAAATTAATTGTTCTGCAAAGCTGAGAGAACTTTTAAAAATGTTATTGTAAAAATGAGTTCTTCCTGAAATCGTACACTTTGAAATATTTGGGGATTTTAATTGGTATTTTTCCAATGAATACAAATTTTATTTAAATTTCCTGACCAGATCTAGCTCAAGCATAATTTTTGAACACAGAAGAGTTTTTCCCCTTATGACACTGATATCAGCTAAGTTACCACTTCTTCAGCCTTTTTATATTTATGCCATCTGGATGGAGGAGGATATCATTCATGATAGCTGCTTTCAGTTCAGAAAGTGCTCACTGAATTATCAGCTCGTAAGAGTGATGCCAGACTTCTTGTTAACTACTAGTCTCAGCTTATTCTGGTGGTTAAAAGCTTATTTAAGTGCCCAATCAAAGCTGTCTAAAACTTCCTGTTACTCATGGTAACTTTAGCTCTGCACTTCTGATGAAGAAACATGACCTGTTTCCCAACTTTCAGATGAAGTTTATCCTCTTGTATTACAGTAGTTTTGAACTGATGTTATATAAAGTCTACTGTTAGGCAATAAACTGAAAGAATTATTGAGAAATATCTGAATCTACAAACCAAAAATCCTACGTCATTAACTGAAGTTCTGTAACAGAAGTTCTGGTTCTCCAGTCCTAAACTTTTTTCTCTCCTCTCCTCCTTATGCTTTAAAAGAAACTTCATATTGAGTATCCATTTTGAAAAAGTAACTGATTTCTATTTCAGGAAAAGTAAACAGGATGAATGAGAAATTAGTTCCTTGCAGGTATATGAAACAACAGTTTCAAAGGGAAGCTTTTAAGACAGCTGTATTTGTGACCAAGAAAAAATTAAGTGCATTTTACTGGAATGATCATTGCCAGTTTCCAAACATTATTCATTTTTATTATTACTTTGCCAGCACAAACATCTTCATACCTACTGAGATTTTGGACAGAATGGATTCTGATGGCTACCTGGCAAAGGCTTCTGAGAATCAGTGAATCATGAGACTTTGCTGATTTATTCTTGGTGTTCTCATGGAGGGTAGTGTCCATAGTCAGGCCCAGTTCTTGCAGTTTGGGAAACTCTTGCATTGTAAATAAGGAATTAGAGTGAAAATACTTTGCTTCTTTTCTTACTAAATAACTAGATTCAGATGTGGTTTCCTCTTGTGTGCAACTGCTTGTGAAGTTAAGAAAAATAACACCAGTGCAAATTAAATCACAGTTTTCCAGCAGCATTTCCCAACTTTTGTTCGTTCTCATACTCTGTTACGATACACACAACGTTCTCCGAAAAGTTAGATTCAAACCTTCCTTGAAATAAGAACTGATAATGCCTTTAGCAACTCTAGATGAAAAAGCAAGCAGGGATGTTGTGCCTGCTAACGCTTGTTACATGAATATAGGATGTGATTGTATTCCAAGTGCAATGCTGTTCTGAAAGAGGTGCCATGTGGGCAGGGTGATGTGTGTGATTACACAGAAGGCCAGATAGTTGGAAGAGTCAATTTTACTTTGGAGATGCTCACGTAGTAGTTGTTGCTGCAAGTGTGCTGTGATTAGACACCAGTGAGTCACACTGCAATTGCTCCTCATGTAAAAAAGTTATTTGGCTGCCGTGCAAATATATAGGTCATGGGAGTCATCTGACTAGCATGTTCCTGTGCTCCTTGTGTGTAGGGGGTACAGGGTATGGAGAAAAGCAGAGGGAAGAATAGAATCCATGTTCTCCCTGCATTCTCCACAAACGTGTTTGAACAAATAGACAAATTTCAAGGTCCCTGACTATGCTTGAGAAAGAACGTACTTTTGATGCCTCGGGGTAAAAGGGTAAAGACTGGTGGTGTTCTGGGCTGGTGGGAAGACCTTTTCTATTGATTCTGTGCTGCCTTGATAATCAGACACTGAAAAAGAAACCAGGCCTCAATCTCTGTAGACACATACAGGAGTTACCAATAAAAGGGTATGATGAGGACTGTACTGTGGTTTCTTGGTCAAAATCCTAGTGCATAATCTGAGCATGTGTGGAACTGAACCATGGCAGTGATCCAGGATATGGGCTTTTAAGAACATTGCTTTCAGTTTTATAAACTCTTAAGAGCAGTGCTTGCTGCTATGGCTTGTTGCTGGATCCCTTCCTCACCCTGTTGCTGTGGTACTATTCTGACAGCACAACCACATCTGCAGACTATCACTAGGAGAAACCTGCAAATCCCCTACATCAGGGAAAGAAGAGAAGCAGTAACCAAAGTGGGAGGACTGCTTTTGGTCTGTCTGATTTGGGCTTTTGCTTTGTTACATCGATGTAGTGGTATGGGAGCCATAAGGCATGAGAAGCCTGAAGGATTATCTCAGGAGGACTGTGAGGGGGCAGACAAATTTGATGTATCTCATGCACCTGCTGTATGCACCATGTAGACTCTTGCCCAGTTTAGCTTCTGGTCTATGCCTGTTACTCAGTTCAGCTCAATTCAGAGTGAGCGCAGTTACAAACCTGTATTAGGAATGTTTATGTTTCCTAATAATTAATTAGGAATTTGTTTCCTAATAATTAGTTAGGAATTTTATGTATTAGGAATTTGTTTCCTAATAATTAGTTAAGAAAATTAATTAATACAAAATGTATTAGGAATGACTGGGAAACAGGGCCTGGGATGAAATGGAGAACAAAGCAAATGCAGATGCACCTTAAATACATTGAAATTCCCAGTCTTAGACACTTTCCTTCTCCCTTCCTTCAGTCTTCTGTAATTTCCTAGTAGCTGGTCAGTATGTGTGCAGACCATTTAAGCCTTCCCAAAGATTCTAAATTAAGAAGCACTTTAATGAATATCATCTACAGTGTATCTTGTAATGCTGGCAGGTCCTGGGAGAGTGGTCTGCTGCCGCTCACAATGCGGAGAAGGGTATTGTTTCATTTTTAGATCAGGCAAATTGGAGTTTATTTGTTCTTATTTCATTTACAGCAGAAGCCCAAGAAAATAAAAACCAAAATATGCACAGAACTTACTTTCTCACGTTTTCAGCTGAAATGTCTCAATAACATTAGAAAATGTAGGAAGCGGATGATGTGTCTGACAACATAATAAAGTCCTGTCAACAAGAGTGAGAAGTGCCACGCATTTTACAGGAATGAAGAAATGGGGGAATTGTCCAGCAAAGTGGAAGAAAGTGGCTTCAGCCTGCCTCTCCTCAAACTTTTGCCTTCTTATCTGGGTCTTCCCGTTTGTACATCCTGCTGAAGTCTGTGACACCCTTCAGCCTCGATGATGGGACTCTCTTCCATGGTCAGTGCTGGTTAGTGTTTCGTGCTCTGCATGTGAGACCGGAAGTGCACACTGGACTTTTATTTGTTACAGGTCCATGATCTTGTGGATTATTTTTTTTAAGATGTACTGTCCATTTCTGTTTTGTCCTTTAGCTTTCTGACTTGCTTTGTTTTCGTTCTAGACCCCAATTGTTTGGGGATTCTTTTGAGATTCCTCATGGGTTTGTGCCATAGCTTTAGAAATGTCTTTGAAGAATTACATAAGCTATAGATCATTCTTTATACATTGCCACTTGTGGTTGTTTTAATTTAGAAAAATATGGCTTTTAAGTTGGATTTTAGAATTACCTTTCTCTTAATCTTCCTGTGATAAAAACAGAGTGACAAATTTCACTCCCCTGCATCTGCAACTCTCCAGAAATCAGTCAGGTATCACAAATGTAACTGAGTGCAGAATTTGGCCTAGGTTGTGTAAAGACCCAGGGAAATCCTATAGCTGTGTGGGAAACGTCAAACTTTTCTTGTGTTTTCCCATCCATTGCTCCTCCTCTTTCCTGTTTGGCTTCTGGGATTCTCCCCAAAGAAATGCAAGACATGTCTCTCTTAATACAAGTATAGAGAAGCATAAATGCAATGTTGGATTTTGTACCTCTTGAAGTAACAAATGGGTGTAAGTTCACATTACTTCCAGTTCATGTGGTGGTTTTAGCTGAGTTGCCTGTGTTTATGAACAATAAAGGAAAAATCATTCAACCAGATTATGATCTAGCCAGTATAACTCAGTTGGTTAAAAGATCAAAAATAAAATGATGCATGCAGGCTTTGATACAAAGCAGAAAATTAAATACCAGATTTTTAGTCATCAAAAAGGACATTTTAAGTTGTGAATTTTCCCAGAGAAAGTCAGTGTTACAGCTCAAATTAATGCTTTGCTCTCTGCTCTTACTTGGATTACTTAGACATTGCTGCACTTCATGTTAATAAACTGTTTCGACTTATGATCAAAGTTCATGCTACCACAAATCACCAGATGGCTGGCTGAAAGGTTATGTACAGTGGTTGTGGGATCTGCAGGCTGCAGCCCACATACAGTTCCTACAGACTTTTGAAATTCCTCTCTATCAATGTTCTGGAAATACAGAGGGCATAGCAAAGAGAGCCACATTCCCTGTTTCTTAAAGACGTAAAAGACACAAGCACTTTATAATCATCAGATGCTGGACACATAAATATGAAGCAAGTTTTTCAAAGTGCGTCGTTACCTTTGGATCTGCTGTTGTTTTGCTCTCATGCTCCATTCTTTAGCTTGTAGTGTTAAGGCAGGAGTGCATTTTTTACACTGTCTAGAAGATAAGTGAAAATGCATGCATAGCAACTTCAAGTCCTGCAATCTGAGTGACCAGTCTGATGCACGTATCCCAAATTATTGCATTTCTGACCCTACTACAAAAAAAGTAGCTTTTGGTTTGATTTTGGGGGCTTTTTATTTTATTTACAGAGATACTAAATTCTTGTTCCCATGCTGATTTTTCTTTTTTCTACATTTTAAACCAACTGCTTCTTTCCCTTCTCTGCTATATCCACTCTGATCAAATTACCATATGTACAAAATTCAGCTGCAAGATTTCTGACTTGCCCTGGGTCCTGGGAACATACCACCCTCATTTTGATCTCTCTAAATTAGCTTCCTGTACAATTTCCTGTCAAACATGAGTTTCATGAGATTTGTCCTTGAATGTGTGTGTGATCATCCCCTCTCACTGCAATGAATTTTTGGCTGCCTAACTAGCTGGAACATTTTCACCAAGTCTGCTTTTGTAGGAGTAAATACTAATGAGATTTATTTTATTTTTTAAGCACTAACTCTTGGAAATGGTTCTGCAGGGATAATTCAGGTTGACTCTCATGTAAGAAATGTAAGAATATTAAGCAGGGGTTTCTGTTAGTCATGTGTTAGTGTGAAGGAATATTTCCCCCCACTCTTCCCCCCCCCCCCCCCCCCCCCCCCCCCCGGCATCTTGTAAATTACTTTTCATATTATTTTCTTTGATCTCAACTTCATGAATCTTCTTACATCTAGATAACATGAAATGAAATTACAGGAAGAAAGCAGTGCCTACTTGTTAACACCGTTGCAGGAATCATTTTTATTACAACTTGATTTGTGACTAAGGAGAAGACATTAATAAGCATTCTCAAATGCAATTTGAGAATTTCCCGAGGGATGAATCCTGAGGATGTTTTGTGTCTCACTAAGAGGGCTTCTGCTGCAGGATGCATATAACTGCTCTGAAAAATCAGATAAATATGGTTTCCAGTGAGTGAAAAATCAGTTGCTACTTTCAGAATTTTCTCAGATTTGTTCTTTACTATTTTCTTTTGGCTGTTAGGAGATTTAAATCTGTGTGTGAAGCAGGATTAAAGTGTAGATACAAACTTCTAGTTCCTCACTTCCCAATTTGTTTCTAAATTGAATTATCAAAGAACTATGTTCTCAAATTAAAGATTTGCAGGGCATGAGACTAATTATAGGTCTGCTTCTGGCATGGGACGCTTTTTCTTGTTGGCTGCCAGACATATGCTAAGAAGCAAAAAAGTTCAAAGAACCATCTCCAGGTAAACAAAGTAATAAGAATACCTGATTTTTTTATAACTTGCTGAAAACACTGATTAGGAAAAGCAGCAAATAAGTATCTTTTGCTTTCATGCAACTTTTGTAGTAGAAAGAAAATATTCTGAACACTGAAATTTTCATGGAATTGCCTACTGTTAAGAAATGGTGAATGGCGCCCAGTGTTTTAAGGATAAACTCGGCTCTGACTTTAAGTTGTAAGAATACTCTGTACCCATAGCTGGGAAAACTCAGAACAAACATGAGCTAAAGGAACAGCTCCTAATGGTGGAGCTGCTCTTTTGTAATCTGATTATTGATCTTGTGCGATTGCATATACTGCAAGCAAGTATACCAAATTTGTCACTCGTTTTCTTGGTATACTGGATCTAAGCTTTAGTGTAGTGATACCATGTGACTGATTGAATGGGTCTGATCTTATCCTTCAATCAGCTCTATGTACAGAGATAAAAACATTCTTTGTTTTCATAGCTTCTTGCTTGTGACCATTCCTTTGGATTATTCTTCTTCCCTTGACATCTCTTTGACTTAACATATGACAAGAACATTTTTGTGGACTTCTTTGTAGGTGTTAAGAATAAAAGCATAGAAGAATTACGATGTGCCCTCTGGCATCTCTGAAATGCACTTTTTGCTAGCTTTTCAGCTCAGGAACAGCTTTTTTTGCTCTGTAGAACAACTAGTATACTGGGGTCTTGATCTTGCAAACTTTAGTTTTAGAGACTGCAAGAGTCATGAGGCCAGGGTTAGGGGTGAGATAAGAACTGTCTTTCGAGTTTGTGTTCAGATACCTAGTGGCTGATAATGTACGCTGACTTCTGAATTTAGAGGTAGCTTGGCACAAGCGAGACATACCTGGCTATGTGGAAATGTGGATGTGCTGGGATGGGAGACGAGGTGCTGTTTCCTGGGATTGACCCCAATACCAGAGATTAGGTCAGTTAGGCAATTTAACACAACATTAATTGTAAAACAGGGTTCTGTACAGCCCCTTGTGGGGATATAGCAGGGAAATGGCTTCAAAACCTGTGGAGGTGCTGACTATACCTACCCTGAAAAATCCATTTGATCTTGCCACCCATTTGTAATGACTTGATATGGATACTCAGTCTAAGCTCAAACCCGTGTGCAGCCCTATATTTCAGGCATGCAATCAACAACTCTTACTGACTAGGAAAGAGAAAGAAGTCTTGTTCTTATGCCGCTACTCCTCCATTCCTTCCTCTGCTAAAATCTAATCAATCCTTGCAGCTCATACTAACCTGAATTTATACCTAATACTTAACCCCCCCTAACTCTAGAAGCAGTTAAAGGAGCTGTTGCTAACTCTCTTGAATAGAGTTTAGCAGCTCCCAGGAAGCCCTGTTGTACCAGAAGAGTGGCAGGGATGTCAAGGGTAAATGAATGATTCCTGGTTTTGTTGAATCTGAATGAAAATCTGAAGTCTAGCTGAAAATCAGGGTTCATGGGTTTTACCTAAAAATGATTGGGGATTGTTTCAGCCTTCTTTCCCTTAACGGTACAACCTGCCAGGTGTCTGTGTAGGCCGGATGGGACCTTTTTCAGTTCCAGGTCATGAGAGGGTCATACAGTCATGGCCCATGGAGGGAAAGAACATGGCATATGTATATTTTAAAGTCTGGTATGCAGGCTGCATGTGGATAATGGCATACAAAATATGTGAGGGGTTGTAAACAGGTTTTTCATGCAACTTCTTGACTGCATGGCAGGAGGATACTACACTTCATGTAAGAAGTAAGAGAAAGCAGGGCTAAATATAGAATTGAGCTTTTTTTTTTAATGAAGGCACATCTTTGGAGAGCTCTTTGATGCACCTGTGTATGGACAGAGCTGCTAGTCAAGAAGTGCATTTCAAGGAATTAGTTTCTGACTATTTTGTTGACCAGTTCTGGAAGGTTCTCCAGACTGCTTAGGGATCTTGGCTGGGGTATTTGGTACATGGGCTGGAAGGAGGAGGGAGGTATTTGGGTTTTCAAAATGAGTGGCAGCCCAAGTCAATGGCTGATGCTAGGATGGGTCAGCTGAGAAAGCTCTTGGCTAAGACCTTCAGGTGTGACTTGAAAGGAGACATTTGATTTATGGCCAGTTGGAAAAAGGATGTATGTAAGATTTAGAAGTTCTGCCGTTGTGAACTGTGATCCACAAGAACTGAGGAGTGGTTTCACTCCTGTGTAAGGATCCACAGACCTTCCTAATGTCATAGCGTAAGTGGTATGTGGTAGAGAGCTGCTAAACCAGTTTCCCTCTATGCTGGTTGGCTGTGAATAAGTGTGTCAGTAAAATCAGAGGGCTTAAAAGCAGTTTGTCTTCACTGCAGATGCTGTCAGGGTACTTTAACAATTGACACCTTGATAAAGAATAGAAGAAAGGAAGGGACGTGTACTAGGTTCAGTCAGCCAGGGATTGTCTCAAAGAATAGAAATAGTAACTGGCTGCCTAAGGCAGCTGTTTATAGGGACTAGCAAACAATCCATTTTGCTTATGTGTAAGGAGACAAGATTTTTAGACTGAAATACTAATCTCTACCTCTTGCCCTTGTCATGGCTGCTGATGTAAAGGTTGACCGTACGGGTTATGGTTGTGCAGATAGCCTTTCTTAGAAGAAATAATCACATCTCCTGTATTCTCTCCTATCCATGTTTTTTTCAGGAACAGAAAGTCTTGCAATGTGAGATTTTCCTTATAGCATCTTCAGTCCCTGCCCCCTTTCCCCTCTCTGTCCCTCAGCAACAGGCTGAAATTTACCTCTTTTGTAGTAGAGGAAGAAATAGGAGCAGCCTCAGAGAAGAGGTGTTCAGTAGGTATCAAGAGCAGAAAAAACAGATGGATGCAGGAAAGGATGAGGAAGAAAGTGAACACAAAATAATTTCCAACTGTAGTTAATTTTCTAAAGGTGGATGGAAGGAATTGTGCCCAGTTAGATATGGTAAATACATATATCCATGTGCATTTTGAGAGAGAACAGTCGCAGCTTGACCCTCTTATCTTTTCTTTGAATGATCCTTTTGTCTCACTCTATATTTAGCAGATGCAATGTGTGGCAAGTGCTAGAGGAGGAGCTGTCACTTATCATTTAAGTTCAGAACATGCTTCAGCCCTGTTACGGGTATGTGACCAAGTACCTACAAGTGTATCACACAGATCCTTTCCCACCATTTCCTACTATTCTTAGAGGAGAGAAATTTCCCTCAGAGGGATTTTCATTCATTAGTAATTTACAAATAATGATATCTTTTTTTGAAAAGACTAATCATAGCTGCAATATGATACTCCTGCATTCTGAGTACCATATCACTGTATTATCTGGTAATTTGGGGTAAATATTGAGTGTTTGATGACTGCTATTCCAGAGTTTGTGGGTAAAGCAAATACACTTTTATGGCCTAATTCTGTTCTAATTTGTCTGCATGTAGCCCAGGATTTGGTTCTGATTTACCTCTGCTTTACTGATTGCATTCAGGTGTAATAAATGACATGCAAAGAACAGTGATTCAAAAGATCAGTTTTCATTTTAGGTCCTTGTTTGATTCATCATTATTGCTATAGTTCTTACATCTTTATGTAACTTTCAGGCTGGTATGTGTCCATTATCATAAGTTTTATTCTTGATTTATGCTAGTTTAAGCAGAATGGTAATAGACCTCACAAAGATTAAATAAAACAGTCTGGTTGTACTGTAGAAGTTTGACATTTATTTATTTTTGTACCTGCTAATTTCCACTTTTAATCATCATTTGGGAATATAGTTTTTATGCAAGTGTCCCTGGGCTACTCCTTATTCTTGACTGCTGAAGTCTGAACACATGTGCTAGACTGTAGTTTCTGAGATGGGGCAGAGATTGCGAATTTTAAGCTTCTTGAGTCCTGAGAGTGCTACTCAAACATGGAAGCTGTTCAAGATATTGGTGCTTCTGGATATGTACCTAAGTAAGATTACTAGCAAAACACAGGTACTTACCAATACTTATACCTCTTGTGTGACAAAGCTTTCTGTAGACTGATCTTAATTTAGCTGTCTAAATTCTACTTAAACTGCCTTTCAGATACCTGCATCTTCTCTTTGAATCTGTTGTTTAACTAATTTTTGCCTAATGTAGTCAATGAATGTAGTAATATTTTTCTTTCTCTGGGGTAATTAGTGTTTGTCTAATCTGCAGGTTAGTCTGGTAAGGCAGGTCATATGAATACTTTGGCAGCTAATGGTAAGGACAGTAATGTCATTTTATGCAAAAACAGACAAGACTGGAGAGGTGAAGAGTCTGGTAAAAAATTGTACAGGGTATTTGTGTGATACTGAAAATAGTTCTTGCACACCTTTTTATTATTTCCAAATTAACACAAGAAAATTCTTGTTTCTTTTACCATGGCTAGTGTTATCAGAAAACTTTTTTTTTCTTTTCCTGGAGACTAAACCATCATTTAGCATAGGAAATTGTTTAAAATATATTAAAGCTGTTTATCAGGCCATACATTCCAGGAAACAATTATCACGTAGGGAACATCTTCCTCACTGACATGCAGAACAGAGTCACTTCCCAAGTATATCCTACTCAGGAAACAATACCAGGTAGCTCAAACAAATCTGTGTTTCATTTGACGGAAAAAAAAAAATTATTCAAAGCAAGCCTGATCTGTGTAATATATTTACAGTTAATCATTTAGAATCCATTTTAAAAGGAAGGGGCAGATAGCGACTGTAATGAGGTTGTTGGCTTGCAAAAGTGGATGCTGATGTTAAACAAGTGATGGCTTTTATTTGATATATGAACACCAGTACTTGTTCTGTCTTATTTTCTCTTTCCTTCTTCTGCTTCAGAAAGGAACTTAAATAAATTTTAGTCGAAACAGAATGTTTCTTTTAAATCAGAGATTGTAATTATTAGCAAATAAAATTATAAGATTTAGTCCTGATGTAGTAAATGGGTAGACAATGAGCAAGGAAAGCAAAGTGGTTTTTTGAGAACTGGAACATAAAATTCATATGAGCTCATGATGGATAGACCTCTATTCTCAGGAGATGCTCTGTGCTTTAGTGGGAACCCACAACAGCTTTCCTAAGGGCTGGCCAAATGCCCAGTAGGAAAACCAACTTTTAACTATTACATGCTGTATTCATTTGCATCAAAGTATTTAAAATAAAAATTAGGGTAAGAGAATGTCTGCTGCAAATAGTCCTGCAGGTGGAGATTTCATAGTTCTTCATTACCTTACACATCTCAAAGACAAATCATGTTCAGCTTATTTTTCTACACCATCATTGTAATTAAAGCTTCTTGGAAAAGAAAATGGAGAAGAATGTTTCATGAGAAAATGTAGTTGTTAAAAATTCAAGAGAAACTCTGGAAATTCCCACTGAAAATTAGAAAACTAAAAAAAATGCTCCTTCTATAAGATGCTGGATTTCAAAAATTATAAGAAGAAAATGTCCATCTTTCTAAACTCTACTTTGTCACTTCCCTTGTTTTAAATGGTCAGCACCAGCTTGCAAATCATTTTTGTCTGAACAAGAAAAGTTCAGTCAATGGCTCTAATGAGTTGCTTCAGTGACCCTTCAGTAATGTGGTCTGATTTGGTTTCAAAGATCAAAAAGTTTCACTGCTTCCAGAAGACCGAAAACCCTTTGCTCATGCGGAGGCAGCCCTACATGCAACTTTCAGCAAGCTCATTTGACTTTAGCCTCAGGTCTGTCACTTCAGAGTGCCCATTCCTTGACATCCTGGTGGCATGTTGCTCTGGCCAAACTCCAGCTCCCTTCTTGGCTGGCTTTCACAACGGCAGCTGCCTGGACCATGCCATCTACCTGCCAGCCATTTTCAAAGGTTCTCTTTTTGCCCATGTTGTCTCTTTCCTCAGTTTTTCTTCCAACCCTTTCCTTAAACTTCATCTAACTAATCCTGGCTTTATAACTGCAAAAGAACAATTAAGATCAGTCTTGTTATCCTTTACTGTGTATGTTTGTAGTTAAGCCTGGAGAAGATAATTTTCTGAAGTGGCACTGCAGCAAATATAACACTGTTGTGCTTAGTAGAGTATTATCGCTGGCTTAATCTTTGATTGTTTTTTAAGTAGTAAAGCCATCTGTCCAGTTTGAATACCTGCCTCTCTTAAACTACATAAAGAATGAATTTATGGACATAAAGTTTTGAAACTTCACACTGAAATAACTTACTTTAAAACAATAGCCAGTTTAACTTTGGAAATATGTAAGTACAGAGGAAAAGAGGGAAGAGATGGCAGAAGAATTTGCATTGGCCAGAGATGCCTTGCAGAGTAGAACAGACTGTCCTGTAATAGTTCTCTAAGTGCCAGTCATCTTTTTTGGTTCCATGTTGTTCCAAACTCTGCCTCTAAATCTAATCCTGTCCTTTAAATTTCCCTACGTTTTGAAATAAGGGGGATTTTTTGGCAAGAGCCACTCTTGGCAATTTAACAAGAGTGCAGCAGTAGCATACAGTCAGTTTTGTATCTGCTGGGCTATGCAGAGGGACACAGTCAGACCTGCTCTGAGAATTTTCAGATGCATCCTTTAAAACATTTTTTTTCAAACTTCACTTAAGCATAGTTAAATGCTGGCCATTGCAACTACATTATGGTTTGCATAGCTATACCTTACAAAAAATATTCAGTGAAGCCATTATTTGACGTACTTCTGAAATCGGTGGGAAAAGGAAGAGTTTTGCTGTTTGTTTTCCTTGTCTGATGCAGAAATGGAGCGTAGCTGCCAATACTGATCATCTTTCAGAAGGGAAAATTTCCCCAGCACCCAGGAAGTTAAGGCTCCTCCTCTGTCTTGCATTTATAGGGAGTTTGTGTTCTGGTACTTTTCATATTGTGTGCTTCAGGTTAATTTTGTGTTTGAAATACAGTGTGTCTTTTCGAAAATACATGTTTGCTTTTTAAAAAAAAGAAAAAGAAAAAGTTATTCCACAGGAGCCTATCCTGAGTGTTTAAGAAACAATGAACCAAACAACGCATACTTTACTTCTGCCTTGAAATTGTCTCTTTTGAATCCTATTAATAGTATCTCCTTATAACATTACGAGGCAGAAATATTTTTTGTCACATTTCTATTTCCTGGCCAGTACTCACCAGATGGACTAAGTTGCCCCTTTAACTACTTTTGGTTAGGCTAGACAGGTTGCACTCCTAGGTTTTAACGTTATTGCCCATAGTTCTTCTGATCATCAGTCACTCCTATTCCCCTTTTTAGAACTGTCGTTGTGTTAGTAGGAACCTCCTTAGAGCCTGCACATCAGATTAGGACATGGTATTCTGTTAGCATGATACCTCTGCCAGATCCCGGGGTATAATCCTTTCCTATTGATGCTTGAGATTCCCTTGCATAAGTATCCATTATTACATTTATCCTTTTTGGACCTGCCAGTATACCAGGCACTTCATGACTAGCTAATTATCTTCAAAACCTTCTAGTCCTAAGCAGTATCATGGTTTTCCAAGACAGCATTTTGTTTTGTATATTTATACTTGTTTTTTTTCTTAGATGTATGACTTAGCATTATGTGACTTTTCTGAAGTCATATGTTTACAGTTACCCAAATTACTGAGCAGTCCTGAGAAATCCTAATCACCAAACTGTCTTTTTTACCAATCCTCCACTCCTCCTATAATCAGTGAACTAAATAATCATTTTATGTATCAGCAATGCTGATACATAAAAGGATTGAAAGTTTAATAGTACAGCATCAAGCAATGGCTTTATAATTTTGCGTATGCTGTGGAACACAGAAAAGATGGGTACATATGCAAGTTGTGGCCGCATCTTTAGCCCAGCATATGCAGTTTCTTCCTACACACTAGTTTGTACAAAGCTGGTGTAGAGGCTGGGGGCTTTATGTTACACTCGGGGTCAGTTCCAAATGTGGTGAAAGAATAGGACTGCACAATGAATTTTGAAGCACACTGGCCACATGGCTGCATACAGCCTAGTTGATTCCCTGGAAGTGTGTCTGTTCAGTTGGAATTTCTGTTTACAGTTCTATTTTGACAGCAACCTCTAGTCACTCATTTTGAGTAATTTTGATGTGTGCCATACTGGTTTTAAGTTGTTATGTTTTCTAAATAGAAAAGGCTACATTCACACCAAGCAGAGCTTGTTTTTTACTCCCTAAAGGGTCTGAAGCTGCTTTCTCTCCAAATACACAATTATCCAACTTTCTTGGGTCTGTGTTCAGTCTCTGATTCACTGTGGTTATTAGACAGAACTCAATAGCAAAGACTTTCTAGATAAAAGAATGAGTAGGACTTGGAGTTCAAGCGGGAACATTTCCTGCTCACACATAATTGTATTAAAAAAAATAGGCATATGACACTACAGCTATCTTCCTAACCACTCTTGATTGAAGATCATAACCATGCTTTTTGCCCATGATTTTGTTGGAACAAAGAAGTGGAAAGTTAGGTAGAACATTAAGAAAGTGTCCTATATACATCTGCAGAAGAGGTCTGTTTCAGAGTGGTCTGCAGAACATTTGCTCCATGTGCTACCACTTAACCCAGGCCACAGCATCGTTTTTAGTCTTTTCACTTGTTTCTTGTAGTCTTTTATTAAAAAAAAACAAAACAAAACAAAAAACAACTCATTTGCTTTAAAGGCAGCAACATTTTTATTTTTTTTTTAACTGAACTGCTGGGGATCTCAGTGTTTTTCCACAACTCTTTCAAAGCAAAATTCTCTCTTGCTTTTTTTTTTTTTTCCTTCAGTAAGCAGATTTCTGTCTCTTGGTCTTCCCTTCCTCCTTGCTGCCTTTTGGCGCAAGTTGATGTGTGAATTGTGATACTTGCCACTATATGACCAAAATACACTGAACTACACAAAAGCATCAGTGAACTTGAAAGAGAAACATGAGCCTATTTGCAAGGCAGAAACAAGGACTTCATACTTTCTGGTGTTGGTTCTTTCATCTGCTCTGCAAATTAATTTGATTTTGGTTACAAGCCACTTTGGTATTTTTGTTTGCTTTTTTTTTTTATATGAAATTTGTGCAAGATACTATACAAGAAGAACTCAGTCTTCCATTACAGTTACAGAGCTTTTCAATGGGAGCAAGAGTACAACAGGGTCCCTAAAACTGACTATTAACCAAAGTAATGGTGTGATAGAGCAACCTTGATTAAGCAAAGCTCAGGTGTTGCAAAATGTATGCTTTTGGACCTTAAATATAAGGAAAATGCAATGCAGAAAGGGTAGTGGCAGCTGCTCCAGCTACTGAATCAACACAAGAACGTATTATACAAGTGTAGCTGTGTAACATGTAGGTTTTAGCTGCCTCATATGAATATAGCTGGAGTTTCCCCTTCAAGTAGTTTGAAAGTGTTCTGATAAGCATCTAGACTTAGGGAAAAAGTCAAGCAACTACATTTTCAGGATTTATTCATTATTTATTCATTATTTCCATACATACCAAATATTTACAAAAGCTTAGTGAAAAGGAGGTAATGATAACTATGGCTGTTGTCTAATACCAATTAGGTATTCCTGATACCGTATTTTAACAGATTATTATTGTTATTTGTTATACAAGACTGAAATACTGGGACAATATTGTTCTGGAGAACTGGCAGTCAAAACCAATGTATTGACAAGTAATAGCTGATGTGAAACTAAAGTGAAAAAGGACCTTTTATTTTTACTATTGTTATATGCCCTTTTTGATTTTACATGCATTTAATGTTAATTTCTCTTCTAACGATGCTTAACTCATCTACCCTTCAGAAAGACGTGAGTAGAAAAGTAGGCTTTGGGTTTCTGATGGCTTTGGAAAGAGAACAGAAGGAGCAAAACCTTACCCCAAAACATGTTCTCCCTTCCAGAAATTTTGCTTTGAATTGCTTTCTTCTTTCCTCCCAAGCTGTGCTCTTTTCTGAATCTACATCCATCAAAACATTTCTAAAACAGCTTAAGACTTTATATAAGACAATTCTTGAACATAGAGTTTTAAAAATTGATTTTCAAAGATGTAAATTAAACCTTTTATTTGTCACTCACTCTAGACATGACTATTTCTGACACAAGTGTCTCGTGCCACTTTTTCCCCAAAAGGCAGCTTATTATTTGCAAGTTTGTTGTACAGGTGCTGTGCAAGCAGAAAGAGGCAGTTCAACAGAAGTGACCAAGGATTATTTTGCAAACACTTCTGTCCATGTGACATACATTCAAGTTACTCATGTGCATGTTTCTAAAGTCTGTTCCCAGGATACTGCAGGAAAAAAAAATACCACAAATTCTCTGACTTCACTTCTGTTTTATCAGTGGGTTAGATTTGCTTTTGTTTGTTTGTAGTTTCTGGGAGTTATAACTATTCATTTTTCTCTTTTTTCCTTTATTAATGTTTGTTTCTGATCTACTTACAACTCTATACTCTTGCAAAATGTATGTGTACTTCTTATTTCTGAATAGTAAGATACACGTCACAGAAGACAGAACTTGAAAGATCTAAAGGGGAGTAAAACTATGTATGTACAAGTGTGCATGTGTAAAATGGATGCTGATTTGTTAGCCATATCACAAGTAACTGCAATTATCTTGGTCATTTCCACGTGGTTTTCAAGTTATTTTTCTTTGATTAGCAATGTATTTATGTGAAAACAGGTGCAACCTGAAGAAAGTTAGTAAGGAAAAGTGTTATTTCCAAGATACTTTAAATATAAACTCTAGCTGTTATGTAGTTCTGTGATATATTTTAAATTCTTCCCTTCTAGATTTTTTTAAATATTTGTATTTAAGATAAAATGACAATTCAGGTTGTCAGGCAGACTGAGCAGGACTGATATGATTCAGATGTTTCAATATTTCAAAATACTTTTTTGCCCGTACAGAGTATTTCTAGAGTTAACTAACAGGTGTAAGAGCTTCAGTGAAAGAAAAACTCAAATCCAAGGACTTAATGTTGATTCATGTATTCAACTGAATTGAAGCTGAACTATTTGCCTTAACTATGGCCACATCTCATTCTTCATCTTACCTGAATTAGTAATCTCGTTTCCAGTATCTTCCTAGGGAATGTGACATTTAATTCTTTATGCCAGGCCACTCAAGGTTCAAATGCCTTGGATCTTTTCCATAACTTCTAAGGGTAAGTAGTCACCACAGACATATATGCTGCATTGAGATAAAAATGTTTGAGAAGAAACAAAGCCACTCGGAGGGAAGGAACATTCTGGATTCTCTACTGTGAATCAAACACATCATGTATATTGTGGTTATACACAGTCTCAAATACCCACAGACTTAAACTTCCTGTGCTATGATTTGCAGCCCCAGCTGACTCACTGTATTAGTCCCAACTGGGATGTTTTTGCTTCTGGTGGTGGTCTGTTCTTCTTGGATGCAATACATGTGAATCTCAGCCTCCGCTGCTTTGTTCAGTGACTGGCCCCATGGTTACGCTCCTGGTCAGAGCATTTTTGCTGAATTAGGCTATTCCTTTAGTACAGCTGCGTCCTGTTTGTTGCCTGCTCTGATTTCAGTCTCAAGCTCAGTTTTTTGCTTTCTTTTCGGTTCCACCTTTTTGCTAGGATTGACCCAATCCAAAGGTCTGGGACTATGCCTCAACTCAATTTGAGTGTGACAAAACTTCTCTTGAGGGCCATTCCTCTACTGTCAACTAGCAACAAGAAACCTGGTGTAAGATTTCTTCCCATCCATCTCACAAGCACAACTCTGGACCAGTTGCCCATTGTTCACAGAAATCATGGAGAGAAGTGTCATCTTTTTAATACTGTTGCGCATAGAAAGCTGAGGCTCCAGATGTTTCCTGCTTTCTGATTCAGCTCTCTTTTTGCATGCTATTAAACATTTTTAGTAGGCATTTGGGAGAACAGAAAGTGGTGTGATAACAGAAGAAAAAGTGCTAAAAGTACACAGCTAAATCCCATCTTCTGCATACGCAGCTTGAAGAGCAGCATGTCCCCCATCTTCTTCTGAAGCTGCTAAAATGCAGCTGGCAAAAGCAGAGCCCAGGCAAATCTGAAATAATGGCGTAGAAGAAACAGCTTTTTGCAGCTTGCTTGTTCGTTCTATATTCTTCCTCTATTTACAACAGCTGCTTTCAGACTATTACTCTGGATGCTAATTTTTAATTTTTTGGAAACTCCTCAGTGGTTCTGGAAGCTCAGTAGCTTCAGTGGTGGTACGTGCCAGTTCTATCTGTGATGAGTGAGAAGAATGTTCTTAGTTTAGCGAAACACATCTAGCAACAGCAGTCCACACATGACCCTCAGATTTAGCTAACACAGCAGGAATTTGTGCTGAATGCTTGTATCTATGTGAACAAATGTATCAGTAAGTGATCACATGTGTTTCAAATGCTGTGTAGCTTTATGACCACCAGCAGTCTTCTGTTTATTTAGGAGGGAAAGGGAGAATGTTGTTTTAAAAGTCTGCAATGGAAAAACCTACGTTCATTCCAGTTGTTGAATTACTGATATTGTTGTTCGAGACTTTTTCATTAATAATAGCAAGGATATATTGTTATAAGTAAATACAGATCATCTAATCTTCAATTGCTGTGATTTTTGAAGGTCATTTACTTGAGGTAATTGAACTGTATTTCTTAGCTGGGATTTTATTTGGTTTGTTTGCTCAGTACCTTGAAGAACCTTGCAAAAGCTGCAAGTGTGAAGATATATGGCATAGTTTCAGAAAAGTCAGGAATATGATATGGTGATCCTCTTGTGTTGGTCAAATGACATAAGTAGTTCTTTTGACACAGCAAAAAGGTATATGTATTAGGTCTCAAGGAACGTTTTAGCTGGATAAAACTGGTTTTCAAAGGTTTCACATCTGTTTTTCTGTGCCAAGTGTGTATGGGAGAAGCCTACAAGGTCAAGAGAAAATAAGCAAAAGTCAAAGACAGACTTGTAAGACAAATAGTAACATCTGGTAAATGACTTCCTTCTACATTTGCAGAGCTCTTGTTTACTGCAGTGAATTTGAAATGTTTTTCTTGGCAGGATTATAGGATTAAAGTCCATCAGTCTGGGAATAAAGTTCATATAGGTTTATAATATTACTAATACACAGTAACAAATTGCAAATGTAGTTGCATTTAAAACCTCCATGTAGTAAAAAAAGTCATCAAACAGTGATGCTAAACGGTTAGAAAATAAGTGTGTGGGGTGTTGGTAGTTTTTGAGAGGCATTTAGAATATTTCTAGTGGTTCATACTGGTCCATGAAGTGCTGTGATTGTGTCCTCTGCCAGTTGACTACCATGTAAATCCATTTTTGTGCTAACTGAAGGCCCATGTTCTCAGTTAGAGAAATAATGGAGCAAGGTTATCTACACACTGCTAGCGATCTAGGCTGAGGGCATTACACAGATGAAGTTTTATCTATCCTTTATGTCATGGGACCCCCAAAAGGGGAAAAAAGGTGCAGAAGAAGGGTAAGTAAAAGAGGCAGAACTGATCCAGTTTGGTGAATTTCTGTAATAGCTTCCAGCTGATACCACACTGCCATCCCTCCTGACAGAATATTCACAGGGAGAAATGGTCATCCAAACAGAGCTTAAGTTCTATGGGAACTGTCTTCCCAGATTAATTTTTTTTTCTTCTATGGAAAAAAGAGAGAGAGTACAGATTGTATAATTTTTGATAGCATGGGCATAGCAAACAACTTGCCCCTTCTCCCTTTCCCCATTTTATTTCCTTCTAGGACTCAGATTCTGCAAAGACTGAAAAAAAGTCAGGGACAGCTGGGGTCCTCAAACAGAAATTGCAAAGGTTTATTCAGTCATAGGAGTACTTCAGTGAGTTCATATAATCTTTCAAAGTTTTATTCTTTGGTAATTAATATTCCTGTAGTATTTTGCATTGCTTGGACTTTGTTCAATGCTAAATAGTTTAACTGGAACAACAGAAGCGATCCCCTCTGAGATCAGGACACTTGGATCAAATGGAAACTGAAAAAAGTCCATGGGACCAGCTGATGCATAGACTAAAATCAGTGTTGTAGTTTAGTCTCAAATGCATTGTGAAAACTTCTTTGCAGCTTTTAAGTTTTAGCTGTGATATTAACTGAAGTCTCTAAGGCTAGGCAAATGCATATTTCTTCATGCTTACAGGAGACAGAAGAGGGTTGAAAGAGGAAAAAAAGAGGTATTCAAGCGAAGCTCTTTCTATACATAATTCTACAGATACATTTCTAGAACAGTTCCAAAAAACATGATTGTAATTTGGCAATCTATGTGGATCTGGTATCAAATCCTCTTTGCAGTACTTGAAAAATCAGACCAGTTTCTAGAGAACAAAATGTGGCTGTGTTGTCAAAGTTTTTGTTCATTGCCCACAGATTATTTGTTCGTTCCTTTTCATGCCAATATACCAGCTTGGCTTCATTGACTTGAACACAATCTCTCCTGATTTAAACTTTTGTTGTGGAACCTGGCCCATTGCATTTATATTTATGATTAAGTCTGTTTATTGCCTTTGATAAAAGCAGGAGAACCCAGTCTGCTTGAAAATCAGGGTGGATTGTTCAGTTGTCCTTGTAATGAGGGACAGTTGTGTTTTGCTATTATCTTTGATCAATGTGCTCTTCACCACTACAAGACCTCCCTATGGATTTCAGCAGCCACATGTCAGCAAGTGTAAGAGCCAATTTCTTGCCCTTTGTAAGTCAGGCCAAGGGGAGGTCTTGGGAGCAGTGAGCCATAAAGGACCATGGAAGTCTGAGAGCAATTATTTCTAGCTAATGAAACACAAGAAATAGCAGGAAGCAAGGTTTATTTATGGAAAATATGTCTACCAAGAAACAGGTTTTATTTACTACTTCCGAAAATTAATAGAAAATGAAAAAAAGGTCCTGTAATATTTGAAAATAAGGACAGTTTAAATATCAGTCAGAAGGGAGAAAAATCTCTCATGCATTTAAAAGATGCAAGCTCATTGTTTCATATCTGCTTTCTAAACAGCATTATATCTTCTCATGTTTTCTAAGGTGATAATGTTATGAAAATGATTAGGACAACAGAAAGTGGGTGTTTCAAGGTGATTCAAGCTTAATTTATTTTGAAAGGTCATAGTTAACGAAGTTTTAAGGTGTAGACTAAGGCAAATTATTTATAGTTGGATTCAGGCTAGTGCAGTGCTATATCAGCCCCTGGGTAGCTTAGGGGAAAATTTCACCTTAAACAGGAAAGAACTTCTTTTTCTCTGCATAGTGGAAAGCTGCCCAAAGCTGCCTCACTTCAGGGAATATACCCTATTAACTTCCTAGATACACCTTTTTTTCCCACTGTGCCACCATCTTTTTCTCTTTGGGGGTGCTGGAGGGGACAATTCCTCCCTGATGTTGCACTAGAAAAAAGGTCCCATCCAATTGTGTAACTGCTTGGTCCCTGAGTAGACTTCATGTGGATTGTTCTTGGTATCCACCTCTCCATTACCTCTGTCACACTCTGGCTCTGCATCTGGCATCGACTCTAATAAAATGTAGGCTACTTAGGTTGCCAGCAAAACTGAAGCTCAAACTTACAAAAAAGAGGAAGAAATTGCTAACTTTGTTCAGAAAGTAGTGTCCTCTATTTCTTCATAATGATATATTTGCTGTATATTGTGTATTTATTTGGTGGGCTACATTAGGAGTGTGGAGATGCTTCTTCCCCTCTACTCGGCACCAGTGAGGCCACACCTGCCATGTGTGCAATTCTTTAGTAAAAGAGAGACGGAACTGCTGGAGAGAGTCCAGTGAAGAATCACAAAGATGACTGAAGGACAGTCATATGAGGAAAAGCGAAGAGACTGTTTAGCTCTGAGAAGAGAAAGCCTGAGATGAGGGATATCAATGCATACAGATACCTGAAAGGAGGGTGCAAAGAAGATGGAGCCAGGCTCTTTTCAGTGGTGCTCAGTGCCAGGACAAGAGGCAGCGGCCACAAACTGAAACACAGGAGATGCTGTCTGAACAGCAGAAAACACATTTTTACAGTGAGAGTGGCTGAGCGCTGGCCCTTATTGCTCAGCAAGCTCGTGGAGTCCCCCACCTTGGAGACACTCAAAAGCCATCTGGACATGGTACTGGGCAACTGGCTTTAGATGGCCCTGCTTGAGCAGGGGGGGTGGAGAAGATGACCTCCAGAGGTCCCTTCTCTCAACCTCAACCATTCTGTGATTCTTCAAAAGGTGAGTATTTAAGCCACGTACGTTAAGTAGCATGTTTCCAAGCTCCACAGTCCCTAGAATAGGAAAGTGTCTCCTTTGCAATCAAAAGAGCTGTTTTTCTAATCTCTCCTATTACCATCTGTTCACATTAGCCAATTTAATCCATATTAATAAAGACTTATCCCTGAAAATACTTGATAAAAATTCTCCACCGACCAGGCAATCATAGCCTGAAATAAATATTGAAGAGCACTAGAATGTCTTGGTGCAACTATCAGATGTATCTGGATGCACTGGACTGCCGTTCAACAGTTTATTGGGCATAACGGTGTTTCTAACATATGAACACTGTCTGCACAGATATATCTCTATATATAAAATAGAAACAAAGCCTTCCATTTATTATACTTGCAGGTCACTACCTGCTTATGCAGTTCTTGGAGATAAATGCTGCGAAGTACGGAATGGTGCCTCTTGTATTTTAAATTTATTCAAGAAGGCATACTGAATGTTTATGCCATTGTAATTGCATACAAAGGAAAGGAGGGAAATAATGCCTTTAGGTGAAAAAGCTGACTAAGAAAATTGTGCGTGAGTAATTGAAGTGGCCTTTATAAATTTAAAAAAAAAGTTTCATTAACAAACAGCTAGGACTTCAGAAAAACATGTATTTTCTAAAGAAAAGCTTATTTTTTCCAAGTGCAGCATATAAATGGAAGGATTCTGAGCCTTTTTCTGTACCTTTTTGGTAAGGTTTCTGTTATGTTCCAACTATATGGATTTCTCTCTGATAAATGCATCATGGACACACCCCACCCCCCCCTCATAGGTGATCTGATATACTGGGAAACTGAAAGTAATTTTTAAGTTGCTTTTTGTTGTCACATTATGTTCTGCATCTATCTGCAGTAGATGGAAGCAGGCTGCTCTGGTGACAGTAAATGCTGTGTGCTTACAATTGAGATGTTTCCTGTGAGCTTCTGGAAGCTATTGGACTAGATCCTCAGAAAACATGAACAATTACAGTTATATTGGATTTGGTCTATGAGAAGACTTTCTACCTGCATTTACAGCTATGAAGTGTTAATAATTGTATTTTAGTTTGATTTAAACAGAGCTTCAGCAGACACTTTACTTCAAAGACAGTACGAGCTGCAAGGGAAATCAGCCTGTGTCAATCTATTCTTTGGACTGGCTTACTTCCTTACAGTGCAGCAAAGAACGTGCCTGTAAAAAAAGTAATCACAAATAAACCAAGAGATATCCATGACATGTCAGTGCTTTTCCAAAGAAATAGCATATAGGTGTCTTAGCGTCATCTAGGATTAAGAAAGGTCAATGTCTTTTTTTGGAAACTGTTGAATAAGAAATTGCACTGGACCCTAAATAGCCTTGACACTTTCCAGCTACAATAATTGCAACTTTTGTAGCCTTTCAAAATAGAATGGGGGAGAGTTTCTCTACTCTCTCCCTCACTTGTGCAGGCATGCAGCAGTGCGACACAGTTTTGCCAACTGGTTCCTTTGTTGCTGGCAGACAAAAAGATAAATTAGTGTTGCAGCCTGCCTTTCCCTTTCCTTTTTTAAAAGTTCGCTTAAAAGACTAAGACTAAGATCAAGAGCTTTGCAGATGTATCAAGAATTAATGACCCTTGTGTAAGTCACACATCCCGTGCCAAACAATCTACATCCCAGCTGAGGTGACGAGTACAGAGACAAACTCTGACAGGGAGTATGTCATGGGAGTAGCAACGGTACAGGAACAAGTATTGGGAATGACTTCTTACAGCGAAAACAAAAGAAGATTAGGGATTCAGAAAAAGATGTGACCAAGATGTCCATAAAAATGGAAGTTGACTAGTCTGACAAGTCTTGTATTTCAAAGTTTTGTTGGATGTGTTATCTGGACCCTAATGGGTCTGATTTCCTCCCCCACTGCCCCCACCCCCTTCTTACTGCCTTTTTGGCTTTCCTTTGTGTTAGTATGAGAAAGAGGTATCCTATTACGCAGTGATTCTTGTGAGCTTTTCCTACTTATCTGTCTTTTAATCATAATGAAGAATCCAGGCCTTTTATTATGACTCCCTGTCGTGGATGAGGATTAGCTAGCATGAGGGAAATTACCTGTTCCACGCTAGGCAAAGCTGAGGTATTGCTAAAGGAAAACATGTGCATGGCCCTCTTTGTTTTAGCTTTTTGTCTATGTGCTATAGACCTTTCAGGGAAAGAACATAGAAGGCTTTCTTCTGTGGGAGCCATTTTGAATTGTTATTCAGCTAGTGTCAAATTCCGTTCGGCCTTGTTAGGAATAAGGAGAATTGCAGCCTGTAGGCAGGCTCAAAGAATGTCTGGGCCATGACAGATGGAATCATCACAAGGCAGAGAAGTATTAAGCCCTGATTTAGTGTGCAAAACTGTTTTAAGCTGTATTTAAATTCTTCATGGTCTGTGATAGAAATTATTCAAAAGTCTTATTTTTGTCTGTGCAGAAGAGTCAGGCCAGGTCAAAATCCTGAGCCTGGATCCTTACTACAGAAACTTCCAAATCAACCCTTAAATCAAAACTGTCTGTGTTACACCTGTCTATGACCTTGAATAAGAACAACCAGTGTTGCAGTATAACGGGGTATTTGCTAATTTGAAATATCTAGGCAATAAAATACAAGATGTGAGTTATATAGTTATAAGGCAGCCTCTCCAAATATCAGTGTTGGGCATCACCAGTAGTACTAAGGAAAAGACAGAGGATATCACTTTGCTGCTGCATAAAAATTTGGCTTTGCCCACATCTTAAATACTGCATGTGGTAATTGTCTCCCCATCTCTAAAAGGACAGACTGGAGTTAAAGGAGGTACAGAGAAAGGAATCTAAGGCAGCTAAATGAGTGGGGCTGCAGAGTAACAAGGAGAGACTGAAATGTCTGGAGCTCTCAAGTATGGGGAGGAAAAGGCTGAGAGAGGTGGAATTAACTTACTACAAAGCTATGAAGAAGATAGATCAAATGCAGTCCGTTGTTCGCCAAACCCTGTATTAATAGGACTAGGGGCTACATAATTTCTTTAGTTTAAAGTCAGTCCTCTACTGGCTTCGTTACCTTGCAGACTGCATAGGTAATTCTGGTATGTGCTGCCACAGGAGGTGGTGGGAGCAGAAAATGTCAATAGATCAAAAAATTAGACTAAAACATGGGTTGGAGGTCCGTAAATAAGGGACTGGGCAGGACTCTTCTGTAACAATGCCAGTACAGCTCTTGAAGAGGAGACAGAATATGTATTTGGATGAACTCCAGTAGGGCGTTTCTTATTTTTTTTGTGGTTTTAAGGCTGTGACATACAGTATCTGGTGAAACGAAAGAAAGATTTAGATGAATTCATTTTCCAGCAGATTTCAGATTTTCTTTCTTATCTTTTGGTTGGGCTATTGCAGCTTATGCACTGTAATACATCAGTCTGTAGGAGAGTGTTTTCTTCTTTCTTTTGTCTTTAAATAAGCCATTTCAGCCTCATGGAACAGAAAATCATAATTTATTGTTGTGTGTTTTGGTTGTATGTTTGTTTTTTTGGTTTTGTTTTTGTAAAAATAAGATTTCAACCAATGCTTGGAGTTAAGTACAATTACACGTAGAATTACATTGTGCAATTATTTTATATTTAGAAAATAGTTTGCAATTACTTGTGATTATACTTAATATTGAACATCTACCAAAATTCTGGGAAAATGTATTTTTGCAACTTAATTGCGTAGTATTCAGTAATGGGTTAGTTTTGTTAACTTTGCTGTTCTCAACTAGTATGCTATTTTTTGACATCTCAATGTGATGAACGGCTAGGTCTGACTAAAATTGTGAAGTTGATCCTTTTTTTGGGATCGATTTAAGTTACTTTATTCCAGATTTGAGTCCTTAATACTCTGTTTTGAGGAAGGTTGTAATTATTTCATTTTGGGGGAAAGAGAAGATTACTTCTTCCTCGTCCTCTTTTTCCTTCATTTGAGTAGTATGTTACTGTCAGGCTTGCGAGCATGGAGTTTATTTCTTTGCACGCTAACTGACATGAGACTGTCAATACAATTATGTTAAACAGCCTTTTGGATCCGTCTTTGGGCTTTGATGGACAGTTGTGCCTCTGCTATACTTTCTGCTCTCTGTGAGATGGCATAAGAGAAAGGTAAATTATTGTGAACAATATATACACTCTACCAAGAGTTTTCAGGAAAATAATTATTCTGCTGAAATTTGTGAGTTTTGGGGGGGGTCAATAAACAATTTCTTGACTTTCTAAATACCAGCTTAAAACCAATACAGCAAACAAATAACAGCACAAATAACTTTGGACATTCTGGTGCAGAAACACTCCCTACAAATAATAAAAAAAATTTGTATTATTACTTTCAGCACAAATTACAAGACTGGGCACAGTTTAAATGACATATCCTGGACATAACCTAAACCACTTGTTCGTGGTAAATTTCCAGTTCATTATTCTTCTCCTGCTTCTCTATCTCTTGTATCCTCCCCTGGAAGCAGGACGAACCTTTCCACACCAGCTTGGGAGAGGGACAGGCAGGAGGAAGGCTGTATCCCTTCCTTCAGGCTCAAACATGAGCTCTCCACTTCTTGTCCAGTAAAATGCCAGGATATTTTATCTGAGGTAAGCAGACTCCAAGCAAGGAGTGATCAATGTGTCTGTGCTGAGGTGTAGGTTCTGACAATATGGGAGAAGATGAAAAGGAGTGGGGTTCTGTGTCCTGGTGATGCTTCACATAACCTCTGCAGACAAGTCCTTCTGGAGAGGTCACAGACCCCTTTGCAGCCCTTTCCAGTGAGATCAAATTCTCTCAAGCAGGAGACTTGCAAAGGGAAGGAAAAGCCCCATACCTATCTGCAGATATCTAAATCCTTCTGCACTTACTGGTTTTTGCAAATACCACAACAGTTGGCATTATCACGAGACAAAGTCATATGTTGTGTCAGTAACACAGAAGATTCCAGCAGTGTCACCTATTGCTGTTACAGTCATTATCAGCAAGGCAGTTACCCGGCTTCCCAGCCAAACTTAGCTCGCTCTTTGGGAGTCTGGGGGGAGGTGGGGAAAGCAGAGTTGGTGTTTGACAGTCTGCACCTGGGAGTGTACGTGCACCCTTTTATGCCTTATCACACAGCTATACCAGCCAAATACTTCCTTTGTGTGTCAGGAAAAGGTGCAGTGACAGGAGCTGGCTGCCAGTATTTGACAAGAGAGTGGTTCAGGGAGGGAATCAGGTGGTTAGTTGAAGCCAAGATGCTAAAAGTTGCATACCTACAACTCTGATGAAGCTATGAGGAAAGAATCGGTGACCTTTGCAGCGCTGCTAATGGATCACAGAGTCAGGTCTCAGTCAAAGTTTTACAAAGCCTAGGTTGTAGTGTTTCTTACTATTGAAAAGATTTTTGAGGATTAACATTTGGAAGGGAGAAAATTATAGGAACACATTTGCAAAATTCCTGTTTATGATTTCTTTTCTTTAGTTCTTAAAGACAGCTTTTAAAGACTTGGAGTAGCAACCTGTTTTTCTTGACTCACCAAATGCAAATGACCCTGCAGGCCTTTAGTCTCTTTTTGTGCTCACTGATGGCCAGGACCTCTTGCTCTTACAAAGACTTGTGTGGCTTGACATGGCTTAAGGCTGCTTCATTTATGAGCTTCCCAAACAAAAGTTAGCTTTGCTATAACTTCAATGCTAGAAAATAAACACAGATACACTTAAAATCCAATGAAAGTCAGGTAAAGTCTTTCTAGGGTTTTTAGTTCAATCGCTACAGCCTTACTCAACTAGGGAGCCTAGAGAACAAGTAAAGAGTAGAAGGAAAAGTCCTGCCTGCCTTTCATGTACAAAAAACTGACTTCTTCATCCTTTTCAAGGCAACAGGATGTCAAGTCAGGTTGTGTTGCCTAAGGCTGCTATGCAGTGAGGGGATTTAAATGTAACCTCTGCATACAGAAAAAGGAAGTCCCCTAATTCATTCAATATTTTATTAGAAATCTCTTAATGCTGGTCTTATTCCTAAAGGTAAACATCTCAGAGGCTTTTCAAAGCCTGTATTTCATTATTTAATAATCTGTTTTCAGTAACACAATTCCCTAGGTCTGAGCTTGTAACTAAGTCCACAGGCTGGAAATATCAGCAGTCCAAGAACTGTTAAATAATTAAGCCATTGGTGCCTGTAAGTGTTAGGGCTTGAATCACTCATATTTTATTTTCACAAACTGCTGGGAAAAAAAGTACAGTGAAAAAAATTACTTACTTGCTCTTTTTAAGGACAACATGACTTTTGTCTACAATGGCATGGCTTGAAACTCTACGAATTTTTGTTTACAAAGTAGTGTTTGTAGGAGAATATTTAGCAGTGAGCCTGTATGTACCTGATTCTTTGCATAGAGCAGTTTCACCTGTATGTAATAAAGTTCTCCCATCTTCTGGATTTACTGGAAAACCCTGCCTCCATTCAGAAGCTAAATACATTTTTATAGGATTCCTGGAAATAGCTGTTTACTGGAAAATACAGGATAGTGTTTGGCTGTGGAACAGCACAGCCCCGTACTAGGTGTGTGTGCAAAAGTGGTTGTTCTTGCACATGTATGTGTGCGTATATATGAACACAAGCACACCTTTGCATGTATCCTGTCTCTCAAATGGGGGAAATGTCTATGAAGGTAACTGAAAGCCAAATATTCAGACTACACATTTTGACATCTCAGACACTAAGGTGGAAGTAGAATCATTTTGAACACATAGGATATGACATATGCTGCTCTCTAATTTCAAGCAGATGGAGGCAGGTCAGTCCACTGAGGGAGTTTCTCATCCATGAATGATCTGTGTCATGATTTTTCTTTGTCAGAGAAAGTTGAGATTGGTTTTATTGCAGTACCGTTTACCCTGGAGGAGGCCAAAGCAGTAAAATCATGGATATAGTGTGAGAGAATAGTTCAAAAAGGGAATACACAGGGCTTTTGTGAGCACTAATAACATGCACTTCCTAATTTAGTCCAGACGAAAAACAATAGAGGGAGCACCGTAATTTAGTACAGAACCAAATTACTGTCTTCTGTAAACAATTTGAATTCAGTTGCTATGTGGAGTGAGATGGCTGGATAGAAATGGGGGAGCGGAAGAAAATGAGATTTTGATGTTGTAGAACATGAGAATATTTTCCTTCTAATGCTAAAAGAAATTATCCATGTAACAGTGCAAATAACGGATTAGCACAAGGCAGGAAATACAGACTGTCTCAAATAGTGGTTTTAGTTCTGTTGCATAAGATAGTGTGACAGTGCTACCTTTCTGTACCCATCATGAAGCATACTTACTAAGCTAAGATCTAGAAATAAGTGGCTGGAAATAATCTGGGGTCTTTTTTCATTGCATTCATTTGTTTACTTTGGCTTTTTGGAGTAGTATGGGACTCTTGTGATCTGTAATGGGAAATCTGTCTGCATTCCCTTCAGAATTTATTTGCTGTGTTTACAAGCTTAGACTATTTTGACATCATTACTAAGGAGAAACTAGCTTTTGGCACCACAGGAAGCTTTAGCGACTTCATATATACATAGAAAATTTAACATACAAGTATTATGGTAAAAAAAAAAAATATTTTTTTTTGTTTTCAAATGCTCATAAATTATGAAATAGTAGAATTAGGCTCACCTCTATAACCTCTTTTAGGCCTCTTTGTTTTCTGTATGTTTGTTATAAAATTGTTGGCATGAAAATATTTTTCTGGTAACTGAGGAGAGCGAATTGCCTCAAACATCTAAAAAATTACGAAAACATGAAGCTTGCTTTTCAGATCACCAGTTATTTTAAAATAACTTTTCTTTTGGCTAGGATTGACTGGACTTATTTGCTGCCTTGGTTTAAACATCATATTGACATCTTGTTGTGATTAGCTGTGAAAAGAATGTGGAGATATTCATCATTAGTCAATATCTTGTGAATTAAGCAGGCTGTGACTATTTTCTGCAATTAACAATGAACAGCAGACTTTAAAAAAAAAATCAGAGCTGTTTATGAATGTTACAAGTCAATCAAAAAGAGTTTATGTTATTATGAAGCCATCCCACTTCCTTAATAGCTATAGTTTAATTATAAAGGATTTTTTTCCAAACTGTTGGCAATAATTGAAAATAACAAGTACTGGAATTAAAGAACTTCCTTTCTTGGTATCCTTTTGATACTTATCTAAAAAACAAAGCCCTACCTTGTGGTTTATTTTATGAAAGTTTAGAATTATTATTTCAGCAAGTAAAAATTATTTATGTAAAATTGTTTTCACCAAACACTTGCTTATATTTCTTGTTGTTTTCCAGGATATAGTACACCTTTTCTGATGGTCATACTTACCTCTTCTGTGCTGGAAAGGGATGAAAATGAAGCTTCTAAAATGTGGCTTAAATCTTGAACTAATGTTTTCACAGGCAAACTAATAAAGTCCCTTCTGCTATCACTTCTATCCTGTGGCCCAAGACTATTTTCTTCTAGTTCTTGGTGTTTCTTGTAGATATTTTTTTTTTATCTTTCCCACTAGGATTTGAGAAAATTGCTGTAATATAATGGTACTCTGTTTCAGTTTCGTATCACTACACTTGCTGAAGTGAGCAGGTTTCTTTTCAGCAGTTAGCAATCTAAATGGGTCTTGTTTTTCTTTTCTTCCTCCCTGCCCCCTCCTCACCATCCCTCCCTCCGCCCCGCCAAAGCTGCTTATTGTAGACCATTTGTTTGTCTAGTGATACTTTCAGTGCTAAAACCTGCTGATTTATCTTAGTCAAGTCATTCACTAAGGTAGCAGCAATAGATAAAACCAACGGCTAGAATACAGCAAATAACTTTTGGTTCTGAAGGACCTAATTAATTTATTAATATGAAGGTACATGTGTGGTGTTTCCCTCAGACAGGGAGGATTCTGGATCAAATGCAATGCTGTGTTGTATTAGATCAGGGGGTTAGAGTGCAGGAGTTTATTTTCTTTTAAGTCCTTTTAGTCTAATGCAATGGTAGTGTATCCTTTAGTTCTTCAGATGACCTCCCTGAACTTAAAGTGCATATTTTAAAATACCAACCAGACAGATGACAGGGTGGGAGCTTATGACATAGTGATTTTATTTGAAACTCTTACTTCAACATTTTGCCCTTTAAATAACAAAAACTTTCTTGCCACCCCACTAAAATAAATCAAACCAGTTCCTTGTATGCACTGTATTGTAACCACAGCAGATGACTTATTTTTATGACATTTTATCCGTATTTGAGAGGAGCAGAAGCATTTGTGTGAAAGATGAAAGATCACTTCAAATAATAATAAGATATTTAATCAGTTCCACAAAAGCAACCTCAAATTGCCTCAGACGTGCACAGGGAAAGCACACAGACACGTAGTTGTCAGAGAGCTGCTAAACTGAGGTCGCCTGTCAAATTTTCTGTCCTGCCGGTTCTCGCTCACTCTGTGGCAAATGTGGTGCAATTTGCCTCCCTTTTTGTCTTCACTCTGGGGATAAAAGGACGCTCATAGCAGCAACGTTAGAGGCTTCAGCCCGTTTTCCATCCATAGGTAAATTCAGTATTATCTGGGGAATGCATGCCCCTGAAGAACAGAAGGAAGAAATTAATAGCTTGTCTTGAATGAATGTTCTTAGAATAAACATCTGTAAATATGAATGATGTAATGCACATTATTCTTTAGAATTAAATTTCCTTTTTGGAGTTAGCAGGCAATTAAATGCCAATTTTGAGGCAGAAATTGAACCAAGATATTAATAGATTATTTTTTCTGTTGCGACAACTGTCATTTTATTTTTGAAAATCTAGCTTCTTAAGTTGTTTTGGATGTCACAAAAGGGCTTGGACCAATAGCTGTTAGGTCCCTGCATTAATCTTGATAACTGGCATTGTTGGCTTGCTGTAAACAACAGAAGTCATACTATCATGTGTCTGTCAACAAAATTAATATTAACACCATACTGCAGCTTTCTTTGGAGGCCACTCAAAGTAGTTTAAAGAATCCATCAGTTGCATTTAGAATTTCACTGCATCTCTGAAGAAATGGAAATGAAAGTCAAATGGAGTTTTTAATGCTTGTTGAAGTCAAAACGTACTAAATTTCATTACTTAGGTCCGTGCTGTTTGAAACCACTTATTAATGATATTATTAATAATTATTTATCACCTATTAGTTAATTATGTAATTAACTTATAAATTTATAGTTTATGTACCTCAATTTCCAATTAATATTAATTAATCCTTATTAATATATAAATTATTCAGCTTTCAATCATTAACTTTCAACATACTATCAATTTCCAACAACAGCTGTGCATTTTCAATACACTATACTTCATTGGTAACAGATCTGGTATTTTCTTCAGTAATGCTATTTTATCCTGCTCAGGGGGTTTTATTGTTTATTCATAACAAAGATTTCCTACTGTATGATTTTTAAATTCTTCCTACTACAGTTTCAATGCTTTAGCTCTTGCTACCATAAATGCTGCCATATTACCTTTCCTCTGAAACCCAAGGGATGGTCCAATGAGTAATTGTAGGAAAGTTTTGCCCCTGTGCCAGCTTGCTCAGAATAAATACATCTTGGGAAAGGACATTAAGAAACGCACAAGTTGTTTGTACACATCTCTCTTAAATCTTTCGCTTTTCCTGTTTTATTAAGGAGCAGAGTTCATTTTAAACTTACGATACCAAAGGCAGATCATTGAAACAAGACTCAAAGAGATCTAATTAAATTGTTCTTCACAAAACCACCTTTATGGAAAATATGACCTTTTCTGTTTTGACCAAATTCTGTTTTAAGGTTTCAAAGAAGGACAGAAAAATTGATTGTATTGTCCGTTTTCTAGGTTTTTGATTCTCCTGCACCTTGGCCAGGTCAATAGGTTCCAGTTGCTAAGCTTTCATAAATTTTTTTTCCAAGTTCAGAATAACCAGTAAATGGCTAGAACACATTTGAATGCATAGCATATGAAGATCAGAGGGGAAAATCATGGATTTATAAAAGGAAATATATCAGTGGATGATATAAATAGGACAGAAAGAGCAAGCAGAATGTTTAGCGTATGGCTCTTTCTAAGACATACAGAACATGTCTGCTGATGTTGCAGGTGCTAGGCCTGCGGTCAGAGGCTATTGGGCAGGAATGAGACACCAGCAGTGTATGTCTTGTACACGGTGCTGCTGACCCCCACTTCTTCAAGGTGAGACTGCTGGCCAGGTTCTCCTCTCACATGGGCTTGTGCCGAGTGCTGCTGTGGGAACGGTTCAGGTGGAATGTACAGCACTTCTGAAAACTCAACCATCTTAGCACACCTATTCTAGCATTTCAAAACGTCAGCATGAACATTGAACCCAAGTATTTAAATATAAATGAATATCCTTTCCTCTAAACATAACAAAGCTGTGAGGCGAGCAACTGCTTTCAGACAACCTGTGCTTCAGGTATTGCAAAAAAATTGCTAGTAAAGGCAGTGAGGGAGTAGGGAAGCTGTATTATGTCTTAAACAGGGTATATTGTCCTAAATTGAGCGCAAGTATATTCTGAACCTTGTCCTCCATTTGCAGTGTTTGGAACCTATCCTGATTAGGTCTAAGCAATTTAATTGGATTATTGTGCTAGAAATGTGGCATTGGAGATTTTTTTTATTGTTAAGTATTTTAGCTCTGTTAACCTATACCATGACAAACAGAAAATACTGCCAGCATCTCTATGGCACATCTACTTCTGTTTGGTTGACATTTCTGCATATTCTGGAAAAGAAACCAAATTATAAATGACAGCCCATGGCATTCCCCTTTGCATTAGTTTGAATGACTTAAGCAGGTTAGAGAACTATGTTTACTTATGGCTTTTTGATTTAGGGAAAATTATTGGTTTTGCCAGATCCTTGACTTTTGTGTGAGACGCAGGGTCTCTGCAAATCCACATTACCTCGGGGAGAGTTTAAAGAATTCACCAGTTCCTAAAGGGTCCATTGCTGGATCAGGCCAATGGTAGACATAACAGGAATGCAAATTACTTTCATTATACAATTTTAATCAATATGATTCAAAGACAACTGTTCCTGCAGCTTGTCCAACAGAAAACCCCCAAAAAATTAGTCCAAGCCAACTGCTGAACAAAAATACCAGTAGCTATGATAAATTATAATTTGTTTTGGACAGGAAACAATAAATATATGACCTAAAGGAAAAGAAAACATTAGGCAATGTAACTGGGGGGGGGGAACATCTCATTAGTATTATGAACCATGGGCAGGAAACTCCCAAGTGCAAGTAATGAGGCTCTAAATCTGCAATTGTTCAAAAACAAGCTAGAAATGCGTACAGGAAATGATGCAACAAGTCCTGCAAAAGGTGAAGGTCTCCAATAAAAGACAATTTCTAAGATTGCAAATACTTATCCTGTGCAAATTCAGAAAAAAGTATCTGATTTCACATACAGAAAAGTGCTAACAGCCTTAATAAATAAGACAGTCACTACTGTTACAGTAATACTCTTGCCTACGGAATATTGCTAAATAGATTTCTGCTTTCCCATGCTTAAAGAATATCTTCAGTTTGAGAGCTATTTTTTTGTGCTTCTGGGCCAAACCCTAAGCTCAGGGTGAATTGCATAGCTTTCTGCCTTTCCCTGTGTCTCATCTGCTCTCTCCTGGTTTTCTACTTTTATAATGTCATTCCTCTTCTCTCTTACCCTTTGAGTCCATGTGGAATGGTCACTAGTATTCTCTTCATTGCCTTATTTCCACTATAGGAGAGACCCTGTGTCTGCGAAATGAAACTTAAACTTCCTGTCATCAAGTACAAATCTTAAATCACCCATCACTTTCTACATACCCATTTTTTTGAGCCATCCCTTCTTCAGTGCCATGGTATATTTTTTTTTTTTTTCCCCCTTCCCTGTTCAGGTCATGCCAATTCCACAGGATTAAGGCTGGTTGTGGGTCACTGCTTCAATTTGTAGCTGTAGTGCCACGCAGGGAAGCATAGCATGCTTGCTATTACTCTGCTAGCTTTAGATCATAGGCTGGAAAAAATAGTATTCAGAGATGGATCCCTGAATGTTGGAGGTAACAATGGTTTGAAAGTTAATTTGGTCACTTACCTATTCCTAATCTCGTAAGATTTTTTATTTATTTATTTTTTTTTTTAAATTATGGAAGATAACATAGTCATGTTATCATCACTGCATTCCAGTAAAATTAGTGCTGGGTTTAAACCACTTAACTGCCCACTGGTAGTAAGAACAACAACTGTTGATGTGTACTATTCAACCAGTAACAGACTCTGCAGAACTTAATGCTGTGGTATGTCGTCATTTCAGATGTACGTAGATTGCAATTTGAAGTTGTTGTGTTGTTTTTTACTGTATGTTTCTCACATTACAGAACAGGGTTTGCTGAAATTCAAAAGAGATATGCAGTAACAAACATTAAGTGTATTATTTACTGTTCTAGGGTCTTGTTTTTGTCTTTGTAACTAGTGACTAAGGTTAAATATGCGGAGACTGGGAGTTACAGAAGCTATTACCAATGAGTGGGAGCAGGGTTGCATTGATGTGCCCAGATACATAGCAACAAACAGCACACAAAGTATTAGACTAGAGTGAAAGCAGAGGAGTGGCCTTTGCTCTGTTGGCTGCCAGACCCAAGCTCTTGTGGAGTGATTAAAGGAATGTGTTTCAGAGGTGAAGCCATACTTAATGAGATACCTCCTCTATGATGCTTAGAAAGTTATGATAAGAGAAGAGATGGGGAGAGTGTACAGTCTTCATTTGATGTTTGCTCCTGGAACCATTAAATGGCTGTTTATGCCTAGGACCTGAGATTGGGTTGGTGGGTTCACATGATCCTTCTTGACACCGGGAGCCATTTTCACTGCTTATCAATTGTATTTCAAAATAAAAGGACTTTTGGAGTACAATTGATGTGTGGAGGAACAGTATAAGTGAGCATGTGCAGAACTGAGTGCAACACTTGAGTACTGTCAGTGCCAGGCTGACCCAAAGGATCCTATACGGGCAGCCCATGAGTGGCTCCCGGTGTGTCCATTAACTGTTGTTCATCTCCTGCTGGTCTTGTTCCTTCCTTAGCCAAGACCATCCTGGTTAACTGTGGCCTGCTATGCTAGACAGCTGTGGCCCTGCTTTTATGAGGGTGGCAGGAGGTTTGCGTTACTTTGCCATCTCCGACGTCTAGCCTAGGAACCTAGTATGAGGTGGTAACTGATGTCTGCGGAGTCTGATAGTCCGATTAGTGAAAAACAAAAACATGGTATCTGAGTGACATGTGAAATTTCTACTATATAAGATTCCAGAACTCGAGACTGTCTTGATCCTGTGAGAAGAGACTTTGTATTTAAACGTTGAATGTTTGATTAAATATTAAGGGCCTGATTCTTCATTGCGTTGCACTGGTGTTATTCCAGGATCAGTATTCTGACTGCATCTTTAAATATTAAATTTCCTCTGACAGGATGGAAGCTGATACACAACCTCTGACACTGGGATCCCATGATGTTTCTTATGACACAAATGATGACAATTGCCAGAAACAGTGACTAGCAGCAGCAAGAGACTCTGCAATATTCACTTTAATTGCGTTCTATATTTTCAGATATAGTTTACAGTTTTAAAGTGTTGAAAAATGAGTGTCCTGACATGAGTGCTCAGTATCCTGTAGCAAGCCACTGGGAACAGGAAAGTTTTTCTTTCAAGATTCAACAAAAACAGTCCCTTACTGTGTGACAGAAACAAGCTGCACCAAACCTGCCAATGATTCAGCATGTTTTTCTAAATTCAAACTGGGCTGCAGTCTAAAATTTGCAGTAGAGTTTCAAACTCTGCAGGGAAACACCAGAGGCTCAAGCCTTTCTCCCAGCATCCGTCATGGTGCCAGGTAGGGAACCAAATGAGTAGCAAAACACTCTCTGTACTAAAATAGCATGACAAATGGCTCCAGGGCACACAGAGAGAGGCCAATACACAGCATTAATTAGCCTAAAAGTAATTAGCAAAATATTGCTTAAAAATCATAAGTGGCACGATTGAGAGCTGGATGATTTTTTGAACTCGGCAATATGAAAACCCTTGTGTGGTAACTGTGAATTTGACACACATTGGGAGGTTTCAGTGACAAGCAGACCAGTTTTGACAGGAAGAGAGAAACATTGTATAAAATATAATTTGCTGTAGAAATTAAAGGCTCTGAATGAAATGTGAATTTTTTCCAGCAAATTCTGGCTTATGCAAGACAGAAAAAAACAGACGTTACTCTTTACTAGAATTAGTCACATTAATTGCAAAGAACATTTTCCTGAATTTAGCTGTTTTACTAGGTGGAAGCTCTTTAGAAGTGAATCATTCATTTTTCAAATGTGTTCATTATTCAAAAGTTTTGGACAAATATTTATGAGACTAGATTTCAGCATAGGGATCATGCATGAATAACCTATTCTTAGTTCTACTTCACACATTCAATATTTAGCACGACATCTTTGAGCTGTGTGATCCGTCATATAAGTCTTAAGTTTTAAAATATTTTTCCACTCTTCATTATACTTCTGCTCTTCACCAATAGTGTATGAAGAACATGTTTATCATACTTTGCTAAAAACACAGGAGTCTAATGTGACTGGAGGGCCAAGGCATTATTGACATCCTTATCTTTTTTTTCCCTTTTTTATAGAATTTGTGAAGTATTGAGGTGACTAGGGCTCCCTATGGGGCCTTAGGCTTCTAAATATTATCTTGTACAATATATATATATATAAAAATATATTATCTCTAAAAGGATACAGTTTGCTCTATGCTGTCATCACAGGTCAAGGTAGAAAGCTGTAGTATGCAGTATTCTTCAGCAGGGATGAGAGTTCTCTCTTTCTGTACTGATGACATTCTTGTCTGATGCTTTCAGGGATATCCTTTAACAGTATTGGGTTTTGCCTTCCAGTGCATAGTTGTATAATCTGGCACATTGCTCTTTTGTAGTTCTGGTTTTGTGACTATTTTCTTTCCCAATATGAAGATCTGGATTAAATTGCTAATTCAACCATAGTTTTCCCTCTGCAAGTCTACTTACATTAGCATCATATATCTGTTTTTCCCCAGTCAGTTTCTTCTCCATCATTTTTCTGAGGTTGCTTAAAGAGTAGATACCTCAGTTTTTGCAGCAAGTAATTTCCTGGAAATATTGTCTTGACTTTAAAATCTTATTATCGTGGCATGTGTGGGCCCTACCTAGGTGACATCCAGGTCAGTCTCTGATCAGATGTAGACTTTGTGCAAGGCTGGGAACAGTTTAGCATCTCAATAAATGTGTTTAGTGTAAATGGAAAGTGCAGTTTATCCAAACTGCTCTTTGGTGCTTATCCAGCTAGGGGCAAATAAAGAAGTTTAACATCAGTATACAGTGAATTTAGTTTAGATGAATTTTGAAATAATCACATACCTTTACCTGACTCAAAGGAAAAATTAATCTGAACAGAGACATGGCAAGATATTGTTTGAGCTGGAAAGCCAGTGTAACTTAGTATGTAATTCCTTCATGAGTTAGTCACACAGCTCTACCTTGACATTTAGTGCTGGCACAGCTTTTCACATATCAAATGGTATGATGCAGGTGCACAACACTGCTTGTGCTAAACAGGAAATTCCCTGTGTTTAAATCTTTATTAGATTTGACCCAGCTGATTCATCATCTGACACCTGTTCTTTTTGTTAACTATCCTTCCACATTTCAAGTAACTTTTAAAAAACTTCTGTATAATTCCAAAATTTGGCTCATTTTTTGTTTCTTGCTAAAACTTTACCCAGATCCGAAATCTGCATTTTAGAAATTCACCTTCAAGAAGAAAAGATGCAGGCACTTCTGGTGATCTGCACATACTTCTAAACTCACATTTGCTTAAGTAAGCAAAGTGATGGAAAGTGTCACTGCCTGACATGAAAAGAGCTAATGCAGGGCTCAGTTATTTCACATAAACTGGATTGGATTAAGAGATAAGGGTCTTAAAATTTAAAATTTTTCATGTAACTACCAAAGAAACACTTCATTCAGTGAAATTATATAGTATGTGTTGTTGCGAAGCCAAAGGCTGTATTATTGAAGATCCAGTAGAGGACAGATCAGTGTATGCATACAGTCATGATATAACTTTAGTCAGAAGGAAGGCTGATGCCTTTTTCTCTTTTTGGTACTGTTCAAAAAGACACCTGTGATGTGTCTGAAGGGCACATCTTTGCAGTTTCAATAGCTAGGTTGTTGCTGTCATCCTTCAAGTTCTCAAAATACTGCTCCTGAAAGACAACCAGTTGACTGTCTGGTTATGTGACAAAGGTATCCATGGATAAACCAAAATGCCTACTGCCTGTGGCTCTTCCATTTACAGTTAGAGCAGAAGAGGGTGAGAGATCTTGCTGTTGGAGGGGATTTTGTTTTTTGTAGAAATCACATATTATTATCAGTCATAAAATGTAAAATCTGTTTTTCTTTTCATGAAGAAAACAAACTGAAGTTTGTTATTGCTTGAATTACTTTTCTTTCCATGACTAATCCTGTATTTGTATATCTCATACTAAATCTATCATTTTTGATAGCACATTATAGCAATGTGTACTAGCAGGCATATGAACGAGGTTTATTGCATCTGTGTTTGAGAAAAAGGCATGTAAGGATCTGCACAGCTAAGCATTAAATTAATTGAAAATCAGATTATAAATATTCTTAGGGTGCAAGTTGCTACAAAATAGTAATATACCAAACAGAAGCTCAAGCTCAGATAAACAGATTATACCTGATATGATCTATGTGTTCTCAGAGTTTACAAGAATGAGGAGGAAAAACCCGTGGATTTCTGGACTTAATCAAACGTAATGTGATCATTAGATTTGCAATACAAGAGAATAAAGAAAGAGGCAAGTAGTTAATGGCTAGGTAAGGATCAGAAAATGTTGTATCATAAAATCGGTAATTATTTAAAAAAAAAAAAAAAGAGGTGGATCTGTACCTAATATTTTTGGTATCCAAGACCAAAACCATCTGTCTTTTAAAGACCTGAGATGAAGATAGGGTTTGATGATTCTGTTCCTTCTATGTAAGTGTCTTTATATTTTTGGAATAAGGTTTGTTCTGCTCACTGTAGACACTTCAAGTGTCACAAATGCAGCCTGTGATCCTGAAACCTGTTGTCCTGATGCTACATAAGAATCGGGGCACCATGAGATCAGAGAGACCTTTTAGAGAAAACATAGAATTTGAAGGAAAACAATAGAAACAGTATGTCAAATACAGGCAAGAGTAGGACACTCTGGTTTATAACTCTCCAATTTATTGGCAACAAAAATGAATAAAGCCCCTAGTTTTGTCATGAGGTTATGCCTTTTTGCTTCCATGGGAGCCCGTATACTGGACAGAACGTACCAGGCCTGATTGTACACGTTGCGTGCCAGCATGTTTAGGGAGAAGGTGCACTGTGGACCACCAGCTAGGGAGCTGGTTGAGGGCCGGTGCTGTAGCCTGCTCCAGGGAAGAGTGTGAGGTGACAGGTGTGACACACTCCTGGCTGCACAGCCTGCAGCCTCACACCGTGGCTGGCTCCAGTTCAGGTGTGATCTCCAAACCATCCACAAAATCTGCCTTCAACCTGTTAAGGTTAACTTTCTCTGAATCGTGGGTCCACTGAGCTAAGTGAAGTATGCCCTTTAGGATGCACACAGGTGTATTTGACATTTTTAGATTAATATCATCACAGAAAGCAAGAACTTTTGTTTCTCCCATTGAAAGTAACAAACAACTATCTCTAACACCTGCCAAAGAGACTTTCAGACAATTTGGAAGAACAGATTGTGTGGCTTAAATTTGTTCAGCAAATATATATATATACATACAATATGTCTATACTATATATATACACACACACATATGCATACTGTATATCTATACTATATATATACAGACTATATATATATATAAAATACAGTAATCTTTACTCCCCTCCTTGCAGAAGGTTTATTGTCCCGATCTCAGCATTACAGAATATAAATATGATATATTGCAGCATACGGGAGAAAGGTCAAAACAGTTTCCACTCAAAACAGTTTTTCACTAGGTGAGGTAACAATGCCTTTTCCCTTTAATTATTGATTCTACAAAGTATTGGCAGTAGTGAAATGAGTTTGAGATTGCTGTATTTGCACAACTGTAAACAAGACAAAAATAATTCTGTTCAAATGTGGTCGTAATAGGATCCATATAGAAAAATCAAGAATTTCAAATGATGGTTCTTACAAATTATGTTCATGTTCAGCGCAAAAATGAAAACCTGAAGGACAGTACTGGTACTACAGCCCGTACTGCTGACTGTCCAGGTTGCCTGACATTTCTTGTTAAACTGTTTCAAATTGTTTATAAATTTGATGAACTTGAAAGAATTTTGGGCTAATATTTACATGCTGAATATTACTTGAGGCTATTTTGTTTGATTTATTTTGATTTTTCATTTCAACTAGGATGGGCTTGGACGTTTTTAGAGACTGTTTTGGTTTTGAAGGGAAAAATACTTTATTCTTGTTAAATGAAAAAACACCTCATAAGTTTCTCTTTAAAAGCATGCAGTGCTTTTCAGACCACTGAATGTTTTAAATTTTTTCTTCAGCACAATTATTCATGAAGATGAACAAGGTTTTCCTCAGTGGTCAATCTGAATTCGTTCTCCCTGCCATTGACTCCATGTCAATGCTAGTGCATGGGTGGGAGTGGGGAACCTGTGGCTGGAGGTCAGGGAAGACTTGGAGCTGGGAGCCTGGAATTAAATTGTTTTAAGTGTCTGTGGAACTGCATCCTAAGAATTCAGATGGGGCCTAGCCAACAGTGATTTTGGGCATCGCAGCCTTCTTGGAAATTAAAATAGATTTGACAGTCTAGGCTGATTACTATCAAGCAATAGACTTTGGTATAGAGCAATTAGTTTAAACTGTAAAAAATGATAATGTTTCACAAAACTGAGTCAAAATACAGAATGAAATTCCATCGCTCCACTGTATAACCTCTTTCATCCATAAAGCTAAAGGGCTTTGCAACCCCCTGATAAATGAATCTCAAAGTGCCTTTGTGACAGATTATTGCCTATATTCTATGAAATGCTGCACAGTGTTTTAATATGTCTGTTCCTTAGCAGGCATATGTTTATAACTTCATTGGCTTCACTTGAGCTGAGCTGATTTTATACCAGAAGAACATCTATTCTATTTCTCAGCTATTAAAAGAGTAAAAGCTTTAACTAATTACTATAATGATTATCTTCATATTATTGTCTAGAGATCTATTTCTACCAAAAGTTAAAAAGAATAAGGATGTGTTAAAAAAAACCCAACAACTTAGTGACCTTGAATATCCTGAGGTCCTGGTTCAGGAAAAAAACTTAGCTCTGACAAAAGCACCATTTATTGAAAAGGTAATGACTAACAGCATTCTCCTAGACTGTGTAGACACTATTTAAGCAAAAGCTGGCATTTAAGGGACTAATAATGGTATAGTAACCTCCTTGGAACTTTTCAAATCCACTAAGCAAATGTGTAAATAATATCTTGGTATGTTATGAATGGCAATATAGGACTGGTTACACTTTCTTAAAATACTGCATCAAGTAAATTTCAAACAATGGTTGAAGTAAATTTGAAGAGTGTATATATGGTCCTGCTTCAGGCAGTAAAGAACTACCAAAGGAAGGGTGATGCTGCCAGAGAGTCGTCTCCCGAAAACTTCTTCATGTGGGACCAGGCTAGAGGTGGGCTTCTTAGGCTAAAACTAAGCCAATACTAAAGGCTAGGGTTAGGATTAAGGATGGGAGAGAAAGAAAGCCTAGCACTCCTGTTGGAGTGGGACTGTGATAAAACTGCCAAAGGACAGGCTGCAGCAAGGCTTTTGCCTGCAGAAAGTTCATCATGTGTGGAAGGGATGAAGACCTCGGGCTAAGGCTTAGCCCATACCGTGACCGAAGGTCAAGGATTATGCTTGTAACTGGGGGTGGAAGAGAGACTAACCTGATGGCATCATTTGGAGTGGGGATGCCAAAATCATTTTCTACTGAGGACTTCATGTGAGACTAGGCTGTGGGTTGACCTCAGGTTTGGTTCCTGCCAGTGCTTAGGATGAGAGTGGTGAACTGAAGAAAGACAAAGCATAGGGCTGCAGGTAGACTGAGGCTGTAAATGGATTGCCAAAGGAGGAGGGAGGCTTCCAGAAGTGTTGTCCTCTGAGAACTTCTTCATGCAGGACTGGGCTATGGAACCTGGGCTAAGGCTCAGCACATGTATGGGCCTGGGCCTGGAGCTGGGCAAGAGACCAAGTGTAGAGCAATAGGTGAAGTGGGGATGTAAAGTTGCTGCCAAAGAAATTGGCAGTCTGCAAGTAGACTTCTCACTTCAGAAATTTTTCATGTGGGGGAGGGCTATGGGGCTTCCTGGGTGGCTCAGTCGTTCACTAGTGCTAAGAGTTGGGGTTGGCAGAGAGACAAAGCCTAGGGATGCGGTTTGATTGGGGCTGCAAAGGGGCTGTCAAAGGAAGGAGCAGGCTGGAGAAGGAATTATCTTGCAAGAACTTCATATGAGACTCCATGCGGGTTTTACGAGTTAACATCTAGAGTTCCATTCCAACCTATGTTATTCTATGATTATGTATTGACTCTGAGAAACAATGTGAAAAGAAACACAAAAAGTCTCTGTGGCTGCAGTTCAAGTTCAAAAAGCAGAAAATTGGGGGTTATTCTCCCATGGTCTCCTCAACATGAAGAGTCTGATGCAGCACTGCGTTGGCTACTATCCAGTCTAGTTGGGAGGTAAATTGTAGTCCTCCCCTTGGAATCCAGCCTTCACCGCCAATGCCCGCAACCCTTCTTCTCCTGAGAGCTGAAGTCAGCCAAGTGGAACCACAAGCCCTGTGAGACACTGACATTCACAAACCCATCCTCCCACTCTTCTACCTCAACATTTCTCTCTTGTTTGCTGAATTTCCTTCTTGGCCCAGACAACTCCAGGCTAGACAAGTCTTTGCTGTGGCAAACCATCTAACCCCTTTGGGCATGGAGAAGACAAAATTTCTTTTGTTTCAGTGTTTTCTGGCTCCAGCTTGCAAACAGATGAGTCTTCATTATAGCAAAAATTCAGCTGTTGTTTCTAAATGTGTGACTCTTCCAACACATATGGGAGAAAGTGCCTGGGAACTGGAGATGCCATGTTTTGAATGGCTGAGCTGCCCCTTCTTGGAAAGGTCCTTTGGGAGTTAGTTGACAGGTAGTTTTGTGGGCCCGTTCAGGTAGTCAGTCTGGCATGTCAGGCCTAGAGATGTTGATTTGTCAGCCAAGCTTACAGTCATCTTTCTGTGAGAATCTTGTGTTAGCCCTTAGAAAACATCTTCTCTCTTATAAGTTTGCAGCTCTCGCTATAAATCAAGAAGTTTGTAGATAAGAGAGTCAAACCATAGAATAAAATATTTCGTTAAGTACTAAATGCTGAATTTGTAAGTGTTGCCCATTTCAAGGGCCAATTTAAACAAGACAGAATTAAGTTGAGCTGTTTACCTTCCTAACCCTGCTTGCTGTAGCATAATAAATGATGGAGCCATAAGCCAAGGAAGGCGGCTGGAAGAATGTTTTGTTTAGACTACTACAATAGCCAACTCAACATCACAGTAGGAATGCAGTAGGTTAGGAGCAAGCCAAACAGGCAGAGCTACCATGAGAGTGATGAGTTACTGAAATGACTGAAGGCATTGAATTTATGCTTCAGATTTTCCAGAACATCTCTATGATATTTCAAGATTTCAGAAGTGGATGTTATTTTATAAAGGGGAATGAGAGGGAAAAAGATTATCCTTGTCTCTATTTTACTCTTAATTTTTTTCTACATTTGTTCTGCATGGGTATTTACTTCACCGTATTTCTAGTTTTACCACTAGCTAAGTGCCTTTTTGAGAAGTCACTTCATTCTCCATACCACTGTTTTTCTTTCTGTAAAACAGCAACATGCTTCCTTCTTTTTCTCTGGAGCTTCCAGCTCTCCAAAGTCTCTAGAGAGCTTTCATTATATTTTGTTTTATTGGCAGCAGGACCAGCAACTTTAGAACTGCACAGAGAACAAAGCAAATTTAGCTTATGAAAACACTTGTATCCAATTCAGTGAGAAACAAGCTCCAAGAAGCATTTTGCTGCAGGCCTAAGGAGGCTTGTGATTGGAGAGCTGTGATGGGAAAAGAAAAAGCAGCCTGGCTGCACAGAGCAGCATATCCTTCTCCCGGAACCTGGCTACCTTTTTATCATGTCAAAAGGCCACCTTCATATTCTTTTCAAGTTCTTCATTACTCCTTCAAAATTTTTAATATACTATTGACAAAACTGAATTTTGTTCCTGTTTCTGATACCCTTGCATTCAGCTGTTTCTTTTCCTACCTTTTAGATCCTAATCTGAAAGCAAGAATTTTTGGGGGGAAAAAGTTAGGAATTATGCAAATTAAGCGGGGTTTGATGCAGCTCTGTATATTAAAAAAAGTATTTGGTCATAGCTTTTAAAAGCTCATATCCTAGTTCAAATAATCTGGGTCAAAAAGAAGGTTGGAGTAAAGAAGTTGTGTCTGAAATATGGAGGCATTTTGTGGATGAGGATTTACGCGGAGAAATAATGAGGAAAACCTTCATTCTCTCATGTTTTACTAGTGATTGCTAATAAGTATAAGCTTCTCGCAAGTTATGTCTTTATACCTGTATGCATTCATCATCATCTTTGCTAATTCTGTTTTAACTATTGACTGATGATGGTAGGTTTAGCTAGAAGGTCTATAAGAAAGACAGCTAATACACACAGAACAGTTTAGAAGACCCAAGTCATTTAGGTATAATCCTTAAAAACCTATTATTTCTCTACCAGTGTATGACCATCTCAGCCAAACATACTGAAGTTCTTCTGGAGAAAAAATACCAGAAGTACTTAAGACTTTCAAAGGGACTGTGATTCTGAAAAAACCCAAAGGACAGATCTTTAAAGGTATTTGGTACTTTCCATTAATTCTACTAAGAGTGTGGGCTGATTTAAGTTTTGAAATTGAGATTTAAAGACAACTAAAAATTTAATCCATGATGTCTGAATCTTTCTTTGGACTTTTTTTTTTTTATCATAGCAGAGCCATAAAAAGACAAAACCAGTGACTTTACAAATCTCTGATGAAAAATTCTAGACTGATAATATGTTCTTGTTGCATGTTCTTACTGGTGATACTGCAGAAGACACCAGCTCAGTGGTAGTTTTACTTTTCACTTAATGTAGTAAAGCTCATTTTCAATTATCCCTACAAATGGAAAATAAAGTCGTTATTGTGGTATAAAGATTTACTTAGAGGTTAAAATGTTGTTTAAAAGGTATTTAAGACTTTTTGTAAGTTTTTCTTATGTCTCACTTTTTCACCACAGATTTAACCAATATATAGCTTTTCCATTTCACAGACTGACCAAAAAACATATAAAATCACATCTCAGTTGTTTATTGTATTAAACAACACCTATGAACAATGTCACCAAGTACTGCCGTGTAGTCCAGTACCTAATATAGTCATGTTAGTATTTGTTGAATAATATATACTTGTAATAACTTTTCTTATGATGTGATTTTGTTATATATGTCTGTGGAAACAATGGAACCCTAAGGAGTTTCACCCTTGGCTGAAAGTTAGAAGTTATAACTGATTTCTTCAATGTGCCTCTTTCTGTTTTTATGAGGATATGTCTGTTGATAGATGACTGAGAAGATCATAGCAGCAAAATACTGGCCGCGCATTTTTACAGTGCCTCAAATGTTTAAGAAACAAAACAAATTTTCATCATGTTTTGAAGTATTGTTTACCAATCTGCTGTGAGCTCTTCGTTGTGGCTAAATGCTAAGCTTTCTTTTCTGTTTTGTTTTTAGAAGGCTTTCTATATGCAGTAATCGTCATCAACTTCCTAAAATGGTCCACTGTTTTTCTTCTGTGCTTATGCACATAATTCTATCAGAAGAGCTCTGACATTTCAGTACAAAGCTGGACTAATAAGCAGATTTTAGAAGTTTTAGACAAAGCAGTACCACTGAGTGGTGAGCATCTGAAATCAGGAATCAAATCAGCTTGCTCTGTGCCCTTTAAAATGAACAAGCACAGTGTCTCACCAGGTCTCCTAAGTTTTCTGTATTTATCATAAATATTCATCTGTATCTTTTCTGCCTTTGGGATTTTTTTCAAAGATGCATTGTTTGAAGTGCTTTTAAAACATGTTTAGTATGCTAATATAGGATACTCAAATTAGGTTCAGACTCTGTTGCGCTGCTGCTCTACAAACCCATTGGAGAAGTGGGAGTCTTTGCAAAGAAAAGCTCACAGTTTAAATAGCTACGGTAGAATAAGATAACTAAAAAAAAGTGGTTACACGGGGACAATAATTTGGTTGATCTCCAGTGAACACAGCTGGGAATATAACTTGGGCCAGTACATGCTCTGATGCAAGCCCATATGTTTCTTAGTAATAAGAATCTGAAATTAAGAAAGAAAACCACAGGTCTGTGAGATAAGTCTTGGATTAGTTTGAGTTTGGGAGGAGATATACAACTACTTACGTTCAGGGTATTCCTCTTTGTTTAAAGACTTTGTAGTATTACATCAGGCCACTTTTTGCAACAGTGCAATGGCATAACATCATGTGCAAAGCAGTTCTGTTCTTCCTTTAGTGTTTGTTTAAGGGCTTAGCTTTTTATTTAGTTTAGCAAGTTGAGGATACCAGACTTGTATCTAACCCTAGCCTTGATCTTATTTTAAAAAAAACAATTGATCAGATAGTATGTTATCTAAGTCTTATGTGAAGTTCAAAAAATCTGAAGTGTTTCTCTCTTTTTTTTATTTCTTAAACATGTCATATTTAAATACATGATGTGATGTTTTTCTTGATTTTGACAAGCAAAAAGTTCAGTTGGTAGAGGTTAATATTTTCTCCAAGTCTGAAGTCATGGTATGTTTTTCTATCCTAGAATTATTGTCCTATTCTTTCAGTCTTTCAGTGTCTGTAAAAAATATTTGGCTAACATAGCATCTCCACATAGATTAGTTTAATATATTTGCTACTTTGAGAGACCTTCAAGAAATTTAAATTTGGTTACAGTGTGGCACTTTTATACAATGCAAAGAAAACACCATTGCTCTATTTTTCTTAGCTAGTGGATTCATATCACTTAGGAATACTTCATCCTAGAATAGCCTTCTCCCTACGGGCTGCAGCTGATCTGAAATTGGCAGTGGCTGCTTCAGCTTGGAACAGTAACTTTGCCCCACTGGAGAATTGAAAACATGTGAGACAAGCTGCACCTTTCTAACTGAGAGCTGGAATCTGGGCCAAAGTGTGCAGAAAGATTTTTCATAGTACGAAGGTCTCTACATTTGTACATGTGAACAGGTAATGTTTGTTTATATCCTACAAGCTAGCACACTGATGTGGACTCATAGGAGATCAGGCATATTGCAATCTGGAGACTTACTTGGCAAGAGCCAGAAGTATTTTAACTCCAAAAGAAAGAGCAAAATGTTGTGCAAGTTATTTACACAATATCCATGATTCTGGGTTTCCAATCTAAGGTAGGAACCCAATCCAAACAGCACATCAAACGCTATTCCTGCTGTTGTCCATACTCATTAAATAAAAGTAGAATTGGAACAAGTCAGACACAAATACAAACTTTATTTTAAAACCCAGAATGAAACAGGGGAGGTATTGTTCAAGAAACGGGAACAAAAGCAGGCATGGCTTATACAGAGGACAAACACGTTTGTGTTTCTTATATTGAATGAATTATTTCTGAAGTAATGAGTGTCTTTTTCATGGCCAAGATATAGAAGAGCTGGAAGTTTTTGCTATTTAAGTGCCAATTGTTAAGGATGACCATAATCTGCTTTAATTTGCACATCTAACTTTTGGTAAAAGGTCTCTTTGTTCTCATAAATCCATGCAGTTTGTTCATTTTGTACATCTTATTCCCTTATTTTTCATTGTCTTCTAAGTTTCCCATTTTCCACCCATGACTTTTGCAATGCAACAATTTTTAGCATGTCAAGTTAGTATGAATCATTTGTAGAAATTTTATTGATTCCTGCTTCTGCTGCAGCTGGTTTTAAGCTGTGCTTACATAGTTTCGGTTTACCTGAGTATTAGCGTATAGCTATCCCAATCACAGCTGTGGCAACCACAGTCTTGCAGAAGAGTAACACCTTTACCCCTCTTCATTAAAATCTCGTTTGCCTTAACTTCATAAGATGCTTAAAAACAAGACATCTTTTTTTGTTTGTCCTCCAGTTTTGAACTTCAGTTTGCTGAAGAGGACTTTCATTTTAAATGAAAGAGCATGTTCCTGGGTATGCGTTTGATGGCAAGAGCCGTCATGTTTTTGGGGAGGAGTTCTATAAATCTTGATGGAAACATGAGAATTGGCAGTTCCAATTACAGGCAAAAAGTGTTTCTGAAAGACTCTCTGAAGTCAAGAACAAAATGCTGCCTGGCTGCATCTCCACATCCTCCTCTTTTGCTTTTCTGAAATTGTCTAGACACTTACTGGCAGAAACATTCATGGGACAAATAAACTGTAAGCTCAGTGAATTGTTGTGGAAAATTAATTTGGAAGTCTTAAGTAACTAGTATTTCTATAAGAAACCTGACTGTGAAAGTTAGTCGATAAGTAAATCATAACACTGCCACATGGTTTGCATCAATCTAACCAACGTAGCACAAATTCGAAAGCCTCTTATTTAGTTGTTAATAAATTATAAATCATGAGTTGGTAGACATCATTTTGAAAGTAATTGTTATAGAATTAAGAAAATCAGTAATGGTTTATGCTACTTACAGGACTGTGAGACAGAAGCTGCATTTGCTGAATCAATTACTGTGTGACATTTGCTATTCTCTAGCATGTAAGTATTTTAAAAACCAAATGCTTAATACAACAAAAACATCAATTTCCAGTTGCCATATTTACTTTGTTAACATTAACAAAGCTGGAAAGATGCATAAGCTAAAGCTGATTTGTATATTCATTTGGTATTTTGCTTTGATTCCCAATACTGATTGAATAATAGAAAGAAAATTCTCCTTGCTACCATAAGGGATTACCAGGTTTTATTTTCTTTTCATTTTAGGCCTGTTTCCTTTCACATCAGCCATGACCATGGACACTCGGCACCGTCTATTCTCATCTCTTATTTGCATCTGACCTGCTGGTCTAGACCCCAGAACTAAACTGTTTGCCTGCTTTTCTACCACCCATTCACATTGTTCTTTGACTATAGTTGTTCTTTTTTTTTGTTTTGTGCTTTTAATTATTGACTATAAACTATTTTTTTTTTTATATAAGCTTCCTTTTGTAGTATGACGTGCACCTTGACATAGGAGAAAGTAGAATTCATGGCAGGAACAAACGTGTTTGGTGGAATAAATCAAAAGGTATTTCTAGGATGGGGTATAAATTCTGAAGGTTGTGAGTCTTCATGGATATGCAGTCTCATAAAGCACATTGAATTACATCAAACATTGCCAAATGAGAGAACACAATAAATGCTTTTTATTTGTTTGTCCTGTGTAAGAATGATGTCAAAATTATTTGATTCTGCTCTGGTGAAAAAAAGAAAAGAAACAGGAGAAGCTGATGCAACATGACTCCTTCCAGATGGTGGAGTCATGCTGTAGCAAATTATATTTCCATTTAATATTGTGTGATTTTTACCTTTGAAATTTCCATTACAATCCATCTGTTTTATCAGTTTGTCATGAACATTGAAGCCTTTCTAACCTACTAATTCTGAGTGATATATCTGCTTATAAGTTTCTGAGAGATTTTTGCCTGACATTTTCTATGCTTGGCCTCAGCTACAATGTCCAGTCGTCAGAAAAATTTAAGCAAATTATGCGCAGCTGTTTTAAAGGCAAAAGTTGAGACAAAGTTATAGTCTTCATGTATTCCAAATGACACTTCTGTGCTTTCGTAATTCACACAGCTGTTGTTATAAATCTTGAAGTAGGATTGTTTCATCGTTCTCAAACTGGAGTGAAAAACAAGCCGAAATTCAGAAATATGGGTTCATTATTTTAAAAGTTGACATTTGAAAATGCACAATAGAATGTTCTTTTTTTTTTTTTCTTCTGGTTAACAGAATAATTTATCATCTTGCACATCAACGAATAGCGTATTAATTAAGACCACCTGAGGTATACAGATGAATTGAAGTAGGGAATTATCAAGACTTTAATTCAACATTCTTAAACTGTGTGCTGTAACTTAGGGTATGCTCATTGAAAATGTGTTATTCAAAGGACAGTTCATCATGCTTCATTTTACATTTTTTCTAAAAAAACATACTTTTCTTAAACTTGAGAAATCAAGAGAACAACATGTGATAAAAAGGGGTTAACTCAGTGACATTGAAGTACAGTGTACATCTTATTCAGAACTAAAATAGCTTTATTCAGTTTATCATAATGAATTTCCACAATTAATTAGGATAAACACACATATGCAGGCCAGTTTAATGTGATTCTGCTAATTCATTTTAGAAGCTTATTGAGATCATTTTCCACAGTATGTATATACAAAAATACCTTCATTTGAAATAAATTAGATAACTTTATGGAACAATTAATGTTTTTTGCACTTTCATTGTTTTGTCTATGTGGTAACATGAAGTTTAATTGGTATCTCTGCTTCTAAGTATAGCCTTATTGCTTTTCTTGGTAGTGTGAATCTTACCAATATCAGCAGAGGGAAATGTTTCTAAAACTACTTAAATCAGAAAAGAACCCAAGTACATACTTCACCAGAAAAATGTGTCTTATATTTCATTATAGGTAGAATTTACATTGCTTAGGTGTCCTTAGGTTTTATTGCTCAAATAGTTTAGGAGCACTAAGATATTTTGTGTCTCTTTTCTATTTTTCTTAAAAGTTAGAGAACGTATGTTTTAAAACTACTGTTTTTGATAAGATAGAGTCAACAGATGAAAACTCTGGAATCAGGATAGTCTATCAGTAAAAGTTTGTCACCCACCATTATATAGATATATAAATATTTTATATACCCACTTTCACTAGAAAATCTGATCCTTAGCTGCTTTTACATATTTAATAATAAAAGTAAGGTGAAATTTGGTAATAATAATTTTCCTCTTTTCCATGTGGATTGGAGACACTATAATATTGGGATCCCCCTTGAGTCCATAGTTTGACACTTTGCTTAATGTTTTGTTAAAGGTACCTTATTTAATGCTACTATTATTATGTAGACTTACACTGCCTTAAACCTAAAAGCAAGCAAAGTTCTTAATCAAATAATTATTTAGAGGGAATTAAATTTGCTCCATTAGTTTAGAATCTGCACTTTACAGCTTAATCCAATTAAGGAACACCTCACTGAGCACAGGAAACAGCATGATGCTGTCTGGCTGGAATTCTCAATCGTATTTACCATCACCACATAATAACACCAAGGAACTTAGCTTCAAGCCAAAATTTTTGGACAGGTATGATGATATAACTGAAGCAAAGACGAGTAATAGCATCTCTCCAGACCTCTTTTAAAATGGATTTTATTTTGGATTATTTTTCTTTCATATTTTTTTTTTACAATAATTTTGCTTTCATATGTTCTGTGGCACTCTGTCAGCATCCCTGTGATACGTATCAGTCATCTTCTGTGAAAAATTAAAATCTAGGATTGATGAGGTGTTGCATAAGAAGTATATTTTAACTTTTAAGTTGTTTACCACTGTTGCTAGGAAAGACAATATCTTCATGGAGGCAGCTGCAGAGAAAGCTGACACCAGGATAGCATTGATCACTTATGTTTGGGAATACTCTGGGCAAAAAAGAGCTGTTAGATATTTGCCTAATGAGCCAGCAAGCAGCAGTGAGGCTGGCCAAAGTGCTATTTACAGTTCTTAAGAAGATGTGTGAGGTACATTAAAAAGAACAAGCCTGGAGTTTACTGGGGTTGCAGGGCTGGGTCTGCATGGCAGCGGGGACAGCCAGGAGCTGGAGCCTTCACCAAACCCGAGGAAGACAGCCTTGACTGAGTTAATCTAGTATGCATGGCACACCGCTGCAGTGTAACTTTGTGACTTTTAATGACTCCGAAACCACCTCATCACTCGAGAAAGGAATATGCTGGAGTCTGCCTTCGCTCAGCTTGACAAGGTGATGGGAGGGATAGATCCCCCTTACATGAAAACACTTGTCAGTTGTATCCAATTTGGCAAGACAAGCACCAATGTCACCTTGAGAAAAATGTAACTCAGCTGACATTCAATGTGCATGCGTACACTACATGCTGCAACACAGCCTAATTTCATGTGATATATGCAAATACACTCTATTTTGCCTTTTTCTATTTCCATGGTGCTCTCAGAGCTGTATCTTGACTGATTAAGAGCAATGCACAGTTTCATCCGAGTTCCTGACTTAAATAAGCAATGAAGGTGAATTCTGCCTGTGGTGATGTACAACTTCTGGACATTGCCTGTTCCAGTAGGTAACGAGAATTCTCTGACATGTTGTTCAGGTTAGTTAAAAACACCCCAACAAAATAAGAAGCATGAATGCAGTCAGCCAACGGTTTTTGTGATGTTTTAGGGTTTGGTTTATATTCTCGCAGTCAGCCAGCCAGCCGTGGTTCAAAGCATTATAATTAGATGTCAATGGATTATCTTTCCTTGTAAGCACACTGTAACTGCACCCCCAGTGTCTGCTACTTCTGTGGCAGTATTGGAGTAAGGATCATGGTGCTTTTACGTTGGAGATTATTCTGTTAAAAGGTTCATGGCTTGTGAAACTAACACAAAGTTAGTGAACTAACTTTCACTAAGTGAAAGTGAACTAACCAGTGCTAATGGCCACAGCTTTCACTGCTGCAGCAGAACTTGGACAAGATTGATCCTTTATCCAACCCTGTTGCATTCCTGCTTAGAATTTCCTAGAAAAAGTGGATGTAAAATTCACTTGCTTAATTAAAAATTGGGATGTATGAAATAGGTTCAGCACAAAACTGGGCCCTTGCTGAGCAGTGAAGTTAAAATGCAATGTTTGCCTGATTTTATGATGCTGATTTTATTTGAAATATTTTTGCCAATTTTATTCTTTTCAATGTATTAGGCGGTGGGGGTGGTGTAATTTATTTGTCATTTAAATTGTCTATTTATTTTTTTAATGTTGCCACCATGTGTTGCTTTACTTTGGGGTTTTAACTCAAAATCTATGCTAATAGAGATGTGCTGACCACTTGTAGCCCTGAAGCAAATTGCAGTTGGTGTGTACCGGTCTCAGTTTGCACAAGAAAGAGGTGAACAGCTGCTGGAGTTTAAGGGTTGAAACTCTTGGAAGGAAAAGCATGGCTAAGTTGCCAGTTTTATGGGCCATAAACTGTTTCTCATACTTCCCTTCATCTGACTCTTGCAGACTGAGCCTATCTGTCAAACGCTGCTCTTGACCTCATGTCTGAGAAATCTTCTGCTCCTGAAGTATTTTCCGAAGGGAGCTGCAACTGTTAGTGCTTGTGCTTTGGTACCCTAGGATCAGAATATTTTAGTTGTCTCCTAACAGCTTGAAAATATGACTGACTAGAGATGCCCCTTGTCTTTGCTTGGCCGCCTTCTTCTGGAAGACAGGCTGAGTATTTTTGAGGTAATTTTGAGGTAGTGAAAGAGACTCCCCCGATAATGCAAAGCTCTGTATTTTGCTCAGTTGCTAGAGGCTATACAAAGGTGAATTAGTGTGTAGAGATTCCCATTTGGAGATGCTATTAAGAAGTAAAAATTAAAAGAAGAATTCTGCTCTTCATTAATACTGCTCTATTAGTTTGAATCTGAGAAGGGAAGTAGTGCATAGTGAGCCAAGGTGTGAAATTATACAGCACAAGCAACCCTGTCTGAATTTGCTGTCTGGATATTTGTATCCAGTGATTACACAAATTGGATTACTACAAACACTCAGAGACTGGAAATTCTTACTTTGTGGGAGAAAACTGACAACATATTTAGAATGACTGTGACAATTCTTATCCTTCCCTAGTAAACCTTACTTTGAAAATCACCATCAGCATTGCTGTTTACCTGCTTGTGGTTGCATGTCAAACAATTCTGGCAGAAGTCATTATAACTGGCAGCCAGTTTAATAGTTTACAGGTTTTAAGGGATTGGGTGTTTGTTTAATAAGGATGTTATGATAAAATTATATTGTAGTGGAGGATGTTTTTTGTCTAGGAAAGATTTCAAAAGCTATAGGCTGCACCAGGGTTGGAAAGGTCTTTATTACACTGCTGCTGCTTAGCCAAACTTGAAAACAAGACATATTTGCTCACAGGACTGGAGTTTATCATGCAGAAAGAGTAATTAAATTTGAATTGTGTCAGCCAACTACCTTAAAATGAAGAGAAGTCAATGAATGTTGCTCCAAGGAGAAAGAAGAAAATTATTAGTTAAAATTATCCTTAGTGTCCAAGAGAAATGCTTCACACCCCTCGAATCTGTTGCAAAGTAAAAAAACCTAAACAAATTACCTTCAATACTTAATGTTTAAAATTTATCGGGTACGTGTTTCCCTATGGAAATTAAAGGAAAACAGATAATACTGTACTATACTATTTTAAGGATTGATGGATGGACTGTTTGGTGGATGACAAATTGGTTGGATGGTCACATCCAGGGGGTAATAGTCAACAACTCAATGTCCAGATGGAGATCAGTGACCCTCAGGGGTCCAGTACAGTTTAATACCTTCATAAATAACATAGTGGGATCAAGTGCACCCTCAGCAAGCCTGCACATGACACCAGGCTGAGTGGATTTGACATGCCTGAGGGATGGGATGCCATCCAGAGGGTCTGGAAAAGCTCAAGAAGTGGGTGCATATGAAATTCATGAGGTTCAACAAGGCCAAGTGCAAGGTCCTGCACCTGGGTCAGGGCTACCCCTGGCTGGTATCAATGCAGGCTGGGGGACAAGGGGATTGAAAGCAGCCCTGAGGAGAAGGACTCAGAGGTGCTGGTGGACAAAAAGCTGCACACGAGCCAGCAATGTGCACTCGCAGCCCAGAAAGCCAACCCTATCCTGGACTGCATCAAAAGTAGTGTGGTCAGCATGCTGAGGGAGGTGATTCTCCCCCTCTGCTCAGCTCTCAGTAGACCCCATCTGGAGTCCTGTGTCCAGCTTTGTAGTCCTCAGCACAGGAAAGACATGGACCTGTTGGAGTGAGTCCAGAGGAGGGTCACAGAAATGATCAGAAGGCTGGAGCACCACTCCTGTGAAGGCAGGCTGAGAGAGTTGGCGTTGTTCAGCCTGGAGAAGAGAAGGCTCCAGGAAGACCATACAGCAGCCTTCCAGTACCTAAAGGGGGCTTACAAGAAAGATTGGGACAGACTTTTTAGCAGGTCCTGTTGTGATAGGACAAGGGGTAATGGTTTTAAACTGAAAGAGGGTAGATTTAAACTAGGTATGAGGAAGACATTTTTTACAATGAGGATGTTAAAACACTGGAACAGTTGCCCAGAGAGGTAGCAGATGCCCCGTATCTGGAAGCATTCAAGGTCAGGCTGTATGGGCCTCTGAGGAACCTGATCTAGTTGAAGATGTCCCTGTTTATTGCTGGAGGTTGGACTAGATGACATTTAAAGGTCCCTTCCAACCCAAACTATTCTATGATTCTAAGGGCCCTCAGTAGCAAAGTGCAACCAATGAAGCTCAGTTAAAAATGGACTTACAACAAGCTTGCGGATTTTATTTTAATTTAGAAACTGTTTAGCAACAGGAGATCAGAAAAGATTTGCATTGAAACCTTGGCTTGCAGTTAATCTGGAAGTGCCTGCATGAACTATTTGTAGAATGTCACACAACACAAACCAAGGTGGTCCTTGGCAGAGAAAACAAAAGATAAGATTCTTATTATTGTTAAAAGTTGTTATAGGTGGGGCTGACTGAGGTGGCTGTCATTAAAGTTACTCAACACATTCTTTTATGAGACCTTTCCTATGGTAGCACATAAGTTGAAAAAATTGGACCTGAATACTCCATGGCCAGCATCAGCCTTAGGCTGATTTTTTGGAGAAATTTTCAGTAGGCAGAGAACAAATGTAAGGCAAAATATTGTTTAACCAATGGTTAAAAAAAAAAATCTTGTAACCATCTTTTTGAGAAACTGGAGAGCCTGGGGTCAGGAATCTGCTTAAATTTGGCTGTATCACAAGCCTCTGAAAATTTCCTATTATACAGGGAGTTTGGCAGCAACAGTCCCTGAAGATTCTCTCTGTGTTAGCCCTATGCTAGAGCCTGGGGTGTCTGGGCTGAACAGCAGTTTTTCTTATGTTTGACCTCCAAATCTACCCGTGGCTCCTGTGCTTTATCTGTTCTCCCTTCCTAGCACCTTTGTGGCTCTCTTTTGTTTGTACTGGACCAAGTAGCCCTGATGTTAAGAAAGCCAGATGAGAGGAATTTCCATCAATGAAGCTGGATAATCGTGGCACTTTGGGTATCAAGTTTTACTTACAGTGATACAGGGTAGAGGCCTGGAGCTTTTTGGAGGGAAAGACATCAGGATTTGGAAATGGTCCAAATGTGGGATTTGGAGGAAAGAAGAAAGAAAAATAGAAAAAGCCACCTCAAAGATTAAAGACCAAAGTGAATTTTTATGTGATTTTGTGACAAGAGTGAAGAGGAGGGGCTGGATTAATATTTTGTTGAGTTTGAAGATACGGTGTCACAACAGAGCAAATGAACAGAAGAACACAATTGGAAGGGGGCAATTAGAGCATGAAAGAAGGAACAGATTTTTAAGTCATTGATGTACGTAAGGTGAAGGTAAAGGCGCTACTTGTCAGCCTGCTGACCTTTCAGCCCTACAGACAAGGTACTGTATTGAGCCCCACATTAGGAAAGTGCTGTACTTTATACAAATGCTTGACTAGATAAAAGAAGCAGCTAGTAGGCCTGTGGGACTCCTTGTTAAAAGACGTGTACCTTTTACTTCCACAACACAGATTTTAAGGGAGACTGAACAGGTTCTTGGAAGAGATACTTACTGAGGTGACTGAGAAGACAAACCACAGGAAGCTCAGAAAATGCTCTAAACGGCTTCTGCTTGGAGGCTAAGAGATGATACTGGGCAAGGCTGACTCCTGTTCTGAAATACTATGTCCATTCATACATCCTAAACTGTCACAGGGGACATTTTTTGGACCCCAGGTTTCTTTTTATCTTGCACAGTGTTAAGGCTCAGGGGCTTTAGGAAGGAGGGGAGAAGACCGTTTTAAAGTTTCCTGAGCTGAAGAAATTCACTCAGCTGTGATATTTAAAAGATTTAAAAGTCTTCCAGGGAGCTGTTTGCTGACTCTTGAGTTCCCTTCCTGTACCTTCTGGCACATTGCTGTTGCACACTTATATTTGCTGAACGTAACTGGTTTGATTGCTTGTTTATTCCATTAAATAACCTTCCACATAGCATGTAAATCGCCCTATGTCATATTGTCTCAATTCATGCCCCCAAATGTAAGGTTTTAATTTTATACGGTGAGTTCTATTTCTGAAAATTAAAGTGTTTTTCCAGCCATTTCACAGGCTCAGAACAGAAAATCTGTGTGTTGTTTAGAAATTATTAGTTACAAATAAATTATGGAAAACTGGCACAACTTGCAGGTTTGTTCTTTAAAAAGACTGTCATAATTTGATGTTAGGTGGGAGGGAATGCTAATAGTTTAGAAAATAATTTGTATTTCCTCCATATTTTTGTAATAAAATCTCACTTTTGAATAATCTTTATACTTTCTCATTATGTTTCACTTCTTAGACTTGTGGAATGAGGGAGGGATCGACTGCAGGGCAAAAGTAAAAGATTGTCCCTCCAGCTCCCTCTTTCCTTGTAAAGGAGAAGCCAGGCACACAAAGTACTGACCTGGTACTACATATGGTCAATGATCATCGTACAGGGAAGAAGCTGTTGTAATAGTTCACCCAGCAAAACACAGATGAAATTCACTCACAAGCAGATTGCTAATAGTCTCATTCAATAAAGCTTTTGTTTTCAAGGATGTAAAAGAAGAACAGAAGGTGTCCTGAGCAGGGAATCTGGGTATTTTTGATCACCCTGAGTAAAACTTTTGCTAATTGTTACAAACACTCTGGCCAAAAATCAATTAGACTTATAAGAGATTCTAATCAAACTTTTATCTCATGACTACGACAGGTGTTCTGTATGCTAGTTATCTCCAAAAATTAGGACTCAAAAAATTTTGCCTAAGGATAAAGCATAATTTAGCCAGACTAATAGTAAATCTTAATTAAGATGTATGTAGAAGACTTAAGAAAGGAATACCTGAAAGTAAATATGGTAGGAGATTCTATTTAGGTCTTGGAAATTATTCAGAAGAGAAAAAAATTACAAATTTCCCTGTGTCTTTCTTAATTATTAACTCCCTTATATAATTTGTAAAATTAAAATTGTTTCCAGTCTTAACTTGCATCTCAACTATTTGATTACGTATCTGTACTTTAGAATGATATTTGATTTGGAATTACTATGGTTGATTTTGGAATTTTTATGAAGGGAGGAGAAATTATAAGGGACACATTCAATTAAACTTCTGTTCATTTTTCTGACCCAAGATTTAAAATTGGAGAAAGCCCGAGAAAATCTTTTACTCTGGATTCTTTTTATTATATCATGGCTATAAAGCACAGATGAACCAGAATTCACAGTGAATGGTGTGACAAAACATTCACAAGTAGTTTATTTGTTTTGTCCAGTGTAACTAATTGAGATTAAACTTAAGAAATTAATTTCTGAGAGGTAACCATGTAATTTTTATTCAAAATATGCAAACTAGTGCAACTTCCAGCAAAGCAGCGTGAGCACAACTGTTCTACAGCTGTCATTTATTGAAAAGCTCTTTAAGTATATAAAACTATTTTAAAGCTAAACCATTAGCCAAACTCTAAACTCTTCAATCAAATGTTTTCCTAGATGATAATTCCTTGATCTTCTCCCACCCTCTTTTTTTCCTCTACAGAGAAGCATTTCATTGCTTACCAGATTCTTATTTAAGCTACCGTGTTCCCCCTTGCTCAGCTGAAGGCACTGAGTGGGAGGTGATTGCTGATAGCTGGGCTCAGGATGCATGATGGGAGAAGCACTTTTCCTTTTTCTTGGAGGGATAGAAGTGGTAAGGTATGTGCTCTTTTTTCAGTCATTTGTGTTTTTTTCTCCATGCTATGTAATTTACATTTAGTAATATTTTTGATAACCCAGCAAACTTAATAACATGGTGCAAGAGCTTATTCATTCCTCCTCAAATATATTTCAGTTCTGTTATTGTGGTGTTTTTATTATATTCCTGGAAATTTGGGTTTAATTCCTTAGTCACTTGGTATTTTCAACCTGTGTCTCTTTCAGTGAGCAATGCATTAAAATGGAAAACACAGAACTTTTACTCAGTATGAATTGGCCTGTTCAAGTCTCACCATCTTGTTGCCCTCCAGGAAAAATAAAAAAGTACCTCTCTGTGATTTATGCATTTTGGATGACTTTGCTGCTGACTTGTTTGAAAGTGCCCTTGAAGTTGGAAACAGGAAAGCTTTCTGGATGGCAGAAAGTAAAGGGATAGCGTTCTATGCTCTAAACAATAGTAGTCTTCTGCTTGAACCTGAGAGGGTAGAATACAGGGTGGAATGGATCCCAATTTCAGTGGTGCTGCCTCTCGGGATGTGAAATCCTTTCAGACCCAACTTTCAATTGAAAAGGAGAGAAAAGAGGCTCTATGGCCTAAAAGAGACAGGGAATAGTACTAGAAAATGAAATTTTGACTGAGTTTTCTTCAAAGGCTTGCAAAATAAAGCTAGCTTTCCTGCATGTTGCAAGTAGAGGAACACTTGGTTGTTGGATGATGATGGAGGGGTTTATACAAGTAGTGCTTCTGCATCTGATTTTCTATCAGAAGCACGGAGGTGTGCTGTATTAATTGATAGTACAGGTGTATTGAGAATAAAATATCAATTAGCCACTACAGTGCTGGTTTTCCTGTACATTGAGTATGGGTTTTGTGCATGCAAATGGACATACCCATATGTTTCTCATATGTCAACTCTGGCCATCATCATCTCACAAATATGTTTAAAAATGTTGCTAAATTTCATGCAATTGGAAAGAACAAAGCATTAAGGACAATAATTTCATGCTTTGTACAGTATAAACAAAAAAAGCCAGAACTTTCCAGGCGAGGGAAGGGAGTGTGTCAAATTAATCTATAAGAGTCAGACAAAAGGACTTTGCTTGGAGAAGAAATGAGGAGTGGTTTTAATTAACATTTTGCTTCAGGTCATGCCATGTTCTTTCAATTAGGACTTTGGTGTAAGAAAGACTGTCTCTTCTTAAATGTCTTTACTCCTTTAAAGGGAAAGATTTGGTCATTTTCCAGAGATGCGAGAACGGGGTATTTTCAGTTGTCTTTAGTATGGGGGAGTATGAATTATGATTCTCTCTCAATTCTGAATATAATTGAGAAGATTCAGGATCAAACAAATTTAAGTGCTGTTCTTAAACTTTTCATTTTTCTTTCAGCTCGGCTCTCTTTTTGTTTTCTTCAGAGTATTTTTCCATTGCAAAACTTTGGCATAAATAATTTCCCTTGATGCCCTAATCACTGCTTTTCATTTAAGGTTCTCTATTTCTGCTTAATAGTTTGTCTGCAGCATTTTGCTGGAATGGAAATAGTTTTCTGTGTCTCGTCTTTCAGAGTATGTCCTAAATTACCTGTAATTCAAATTTTTAGAATTTGCAAACGCATTGCTCCTTTCCCATTATCACTTCTTTTTAATAATAACATGTTTCCTCTGTATATGCATGTGCTCTGCAAGGGGCTCCTTTTATTTCTAACCTCCTAGTTCTTGGTGGAATAATTTACTGAAGTAAACAGGAAGGTTTGCTGAGAGTTCCATGACAATTTCCCCTTCAGTACAAGCTATAGCCTACTTCCACCTGATACACGCAGAATGAGTGCCATAGTTCCATCTAGCCTGCTAAAACCAAAGCTAAACAAGCAAGAAAGATAAACTAGCATATCTCTGTATCTAAAGACCTACAAAAGAACTGTAGAAATCTTTGTCATTAACCTTTCCCATATCGTCCATGAGCAATTTTGCAAACAATGTTAACAAAGATGCCCCTTGCTGCCAACCTGTGGGCATTGCCATCCCTTGTTTTAAGCAGCAAGGCCCATTGGGGGGGAAAAAAGAACATCTGAACCAAGATAATGTTGCATGATCTCATTCTTGGGGTTATATAAATATCAACCTAGGTGTTATAATTATGTACAATATGTATTAGTTAGTCATGCCTTCCTTAGCACTGAATTTTTACACTAATGGAATAACGCTGATGTTACTGAAATGGTAATATAGACTAGATTAACAGCAGTGTGGGAATTTTTTTTCTTTAAAATACTACTCGGTTTGCAAACTGAGCCCTCGAAAGTTCAGAAATTCCAAATTCAAACCTGCCCTTGCCATCTTAATTCGCCACTTTATGCATCAATCCTACCCTCCTTATGAGACAAACATTTTGCAGAGAGCACTTGTGTGCAGTCTTCTAATAGGACAGTGTCATATTTATATTAAGGACTTGTAGGTAATTGTAAGTCTACTATTTCCTAGCTTTTGGTTTAACCTCCTAGAAAATAGAGTTTATTTTTAGAAATTGTCTTTGAGCTGCTAGGTATTTTAGAAGAGGGGGGAAAAAAATATTCCTTGGCACTCTTGAGTGCGGCATGCTGCAGCTGCTACCCCAGCAGCTGCACGAGTCCTGCTTACATAGGTAGGGTCATCTTTTTCTTTTGAGATGTTACCAGCATCTTTCTGTGGAATGTACGTGGCAGGGGAGATCATTGTTTCAGGCACATCGCTCATCTCTAAAAATGGTGCCTTCTACTTACCCTTTGCAAACAATTTCAAACGTTTAATGAAAATAATGTTGGGTCTTCTCAGGCAAAGGTCAGAGGAAGCTTTTAAGATTCAAAGATTTAGCCTAAATATAGGGCTTCCTACAGGACCCCAAAATAAGTAAAAAAAGTAAATAGTCTCAGTAATCTTACACAATAGAATATACCTTTGCATGCATTGGTTTGAGCTTTGGTGCTGGGTGTAAAGTTTGCTAAATACTTTCACTTATTAACAATAGAAAGTGAAGGTTTGGTTTTGGTGGAAAAGATATTATATACAAGAATATAACCAATGTTAGCTCTTGCAGCCTATTAGATTCAGCTGTGAGAGCCTGACCTAATCTAACAGGCATGTCATGATACTTTATACTGTTACAGATTTACAGAACATCATACTTATGGCAAATTAGTTTGGTTTTTTGAAAATACTGTCTAGAGATGCCAGTGTTATTCACAGCATTGAACAGGAATTGCTAGCACCTACCTAATAGTTGTGAGCTTGCTGTCTTCTGCATTTCCTTCAGATGTGTTTATTATATTTAAAAAGCAATGGGTAGAATTACTACCTTGTTGCTCTCTGAGTTCTTAGTTGTTTACAGGCATTTGCCATCTAGGTTGGATCCTATTTAATTTTTCCCAGTCAGCTATAGAATACTGTACTTAATTGCAAATGAGGTTTTGGACATTAAATCAATTAATTGAAAGTATTATATACTTCCTAGCTGAGTCAGCTGGTTTGTCTGTGCTGTAGGAGGTATCATCAGGTATACAAAGCTTTGGTGTATTATGTGTTTTTTCTAAGCAGGCTGGATATTTTTAGATCAAGGTGTCTGTCTTTATAAAAGAACCTGTTAGGATCTCTTTAATTTATATATTAAGTGGCACCCAGAGGGCGACAATTACATTTCGGTCTCTTGTGGGAATGTGGATGGAAAATGGAGAAGGTGGAAGACAGAAGGGTGCGGTTAACCACAGAACCAAACACATATAGAGGAACTGCAAAACCCCACCAAGAGGGAGGTGAAAAGAGCTGCCAAGGGGGTACCTTTCGGGTACTGCAGTAGCCTCAGGATTCAGTCTGAAGGGTTGTAGGCTGCAGAGCTTAACTCACTGGAAAGAAGTCAGATCAAGCCCGTCATTGAGAAATAGTACTCTTGAGAGAGCCAAGGGCAGAGATGGCAAGCACAGCTTGACCCAAACAAATCACAGTCCCAGTACTGAGAGAGCTTTGGCCTGCAGGGAAGCTAATCTCTGGAGATGCTGGCATTGCATAAAAAACACTTTGAACCAAACTCAGCGCAGAGAATCTGCACAGCTCTAATTGAAACAGCCTTTTGTTGTAATGAAAAGAAAGCTGCAGAAGAGAGGCTAAATGATTAATCTTTTCCTTTTATTTGGAGCCCACCATTGGCTCGCTAGTGTTATGCATTCTGCACTCAAAATGTATTTGAAATTTGGTCAAACATTGCAGTAAATGATGTAACTCACTGCCAGGAGCTTCTCCAGACCTCTACTGTTTTATTCCTTTATTAGTAAGGCATGTTTCACAGTGCAACTTTTTTTTTCCTTTCTTTTTTTATTGTAAATTTCCAGATTCTACATTTGTTTTTCTCAAATATTTCCTACTTAGGCTTTTGCTTAAAGCAGTTCTAGTCAAATGATTGGTTTAATGAATATCCTTAAATCATTGATTTGGACCTTTTTTGACATGTAGTAATTTTCCACATTCATTAAAACCACAGCTCTTCAGCTTTAATAATTGTTTCCAGGCTCTTTAGAAATAAATAAATGCTGGACTCTCCCATTTGACGCATTACTATATCCTTTGCTATGAGCAGTAATCCTTACTATTGTTTCCAGTCTTCTGCTTTTATCATTCTAAATACTTTGTGATCTCCAGTTTTATGACATGGTACACTAGCTCAAGAATACACAACTGAACTTTGACCTTATGAAGGCATTTAGTCACATCTGTTTATAAAGATATTTAGGATCATTTGTGGCTTTTTGAAACAATTAGAGAACTATATATTTCTTCAAGTTACATATGAACATTGTATGCATATGCTCATTTCTCTGTGTATAAGAAATGTGCTTACCCATTTTATGGAAGAAAAGGTTAGATGCATTAGGAAAACTTCAGGAAATCTGTTGTAATTTTCTCCTTTTATTGCTGTAGTTTTCTACAATAACATGTAGAAGGCTTTTTTTGCTGAAACAAAACCACAGGTTGAGTAACTGGAATTTAGGAACAGATTTAACTGGTTCCTCTCTCTACCAGTTACTTCAGCATGTTCAGCTTAATGAAAAGGACCATGGATTCCAAAAGGGACACTCCATGGCCAATTTTGTCTTTTCAGAAGATCTTTTGCTCTAGGGGGAAAAAAAAATAATTTAAAAATTCATCTTCAAGTTCTAGCTTTTCTTGAATGCTGTGTGAAAATAAAGAGTTAGTCAGTCTTGGTCATGTCTTGTTTGTGTACAAGCTGGTTCCAGCAGACAAACTTACATAAACTGCTGCAAGAAACCTGTCTGTTTTACCCAGTCTCCCAGCTTCAGAGGTTTTCCAGAGCTCTGCTGATACTTTTCAGCCTCCCTGTATCTCCTGAAGACACCAAACAAGAGATAGTGGGGCTGCAGCAAACAAACGTGGAGATAAAAAGCCAAGGGTTACATTATGAAGGTACATTGCAAAATGCTGTATCTGAGACCTGCAAGGTGTTGGCATCCCTGTAGATCCTCTTGAACACAACAGAATATAGTCTAAATATGATACACTATCTTTTTCTCCAGCCTTCCTAAATTCCATGACTCCCATGACAGCTACAGAAATATATGCAGTGGGGAGGATTTAGAGGAATATCTTTATCCTCGATATGCATTAGAATTTAGGTTTTAATGTCTAAGATGCTGTTACAAGAGATGATGTACTTGGTTTGGGGTTCTTTTGTAATCATCTGGTGAGAATTTTATAAAATTCAATTAGAGGGCTCACATGTAAGAAAGTTGAGTTGACCCACAAAAGATCTATAATCTTCAGTATATAATCATGCAGGAGATGAGTTGTGCTTAAATTTTAGCTCCCACATGCAAGGAAGCCCTGTCTTCATTGTAATGCCTTTACATTGTAATGTAATGCTTCTGCAGTGTTTGAGGTACTACTAGAATAGATTGGATCCGATCCCAGGGTGGGATCCTTGCAGCTGAACAATAAGTGCAGCTTGTGACTGCTGGGAAGGCTCGGGTTGGAGAAGTGAATATGAAATTATTTTACTACAGATGTCTCCCGGCAATGTGAGAATGTAGCACCTATATATCTGTATACAAATACCTGGTCTAAGTTCACGTACTGTTCTTCTTGTTTGAAAAGGACTGGTTTGTTGCAACTGTTGTTGCAAAAAGAGCCTTTTCATGCTGGGATGTAACAGCAAGAGTAGACCACGCAAGACAGGCGAGGTATTCCGGTTCTGCTAAGCGTGGTAACATCTTGACTACAATAGTGTGTCAGGTTGTGGAGTTTTGCACCCCAAGCAGAAGAAGTAGGCCCATTTGAGGGGTTCCAGATAAGGGCAACAAAAATGATCGCAAGTCTAGAAACCATGAGCTACAAATAAAAAGTCAAAGGAGTTAAAACTGCTTAGTCTAGAGAATATTGGGGATAATCAATGTAGTCATTGTCTATTAAAAGGCTACTGCAATGACAGAGGGTGACTTTTCCCTGCATTTGTGTGAGGTAGAAGGACAATAAGTCCTATGGGCCTGAAACTGCAGCAAAGATTCGGGTTAGACTTTAGGAAACCTGACAGGATGGCGAATCACTGGAGCAGACAGCCCTGCAGACAATCCATCCTCGCAGGCCTCCATGGCAGACAAAGCCTCTGCCAGTCAGGAGTGACATAGGTATAACCGATGTTACCTCATGGCAAATAACCAGTCCAGATAGCTTTTTACAGGACCTTTTCAACCCTATGACCTCTCTGAAGACCTGATTTTAGTAAACAGCAGGTAGTTTTCCAGCATGGCACAGGCTGAACGCTGGCCCTTGTTGTTGGCATGTCTGGTGTGGGTTTAGAGCATAGAGCTTTCCAGGAAAACGTGGCCGCTGACTGACCAGCAGCCGGCACTGCCTTCTTCCCGGCTCGTGCGTGGGATGCTGCTGACCAAAGGGAGCAGGAGGTTCTCTGACCCCCTGCTTGTGTGCAGCCATGACACTCCAGGCTTCAAAGGGGAAGGAAGCTTGAATCCTCTATGTTCAGATATTAAATGTTGCTGTCTAACAAAAATTGACTGGAAACACAATTCAGAGTCCAAACTATTCCATTGGAAGCAGTGGTTATCAAAGCATTAGTCTGATGCTTACCCAGTTGATATATACCTACTTTCTCTTATCTGAATTTAAGTTTTTTCAGAGAACACTGCTTCTCTCTTAACCTTTTTAGTATTACTGCCTTTTTCTTCCCAAATAAGGAAGCTTTAACCACAGTGTGTGTCTGCCAAACTTTAGCTTTTTGGAGCTGCAAATATGAAGCAGGATGCTATCTGTTTTTATGAGGTCTTTCTGTTATTTCTGTAATCCTCAGCCAGCCAAGAACCCCTCATTTATCCTCCTGTTCTAATTCTGCTGTGTAAACAAAAGGCAGACACAGCCTTCGTTCCAACTCAGCTAAAAATTGAAGCAACTCAATGTATAATTGTAACTTATAGATGGACCTATTTTCCAGAAACACGTGTCTTTAAAGAAATTGTATTGCTGTCCTCTACTGTTTGAGGAACACCTGAAGAGATCTTAATTTCTCAAATACATCTTAATTTGTTTTACAGGAGAGCCCAGAGGCCTCACTTACAATTAGGGTTTTGCTATGCCAGATGCTGAGCAGTGCCTATGCTGAAGAATTTGTTTACTTTAAAAGCAGATGAAGAGTTGACTAAGAAACATGGGAGATGATAGCAAAAGTAATACAATTGCATACATAAACACTTATTTGAAATGAAGTCATATTTGTAAAAGCTGTAAGATTAAAAGTAAAGACAAAACCAACACATAAAATGATCCTGATGTTACTAAATGTCTGACTTGTTATGGCCTGCTCTAGTATAAGGGGCACCCAGGCACTGATTCCTAAGTGAATGAGCACATAGGCAGTTGTAAATCTCTTCAAGTGAAAACCTCTGTGTGCTATTCTAAAGGCTGATGCTTTCCCTAATTTATCAGTTTGTTTAAATGTAGGGCTTTTAAACAATGCGTAATGACTCTATGGTACAAATTATAAAACCTTTAGTTTACTCAAGATTACCTTTCAGAAATAAAAATGTCTTGGTTCTTCCTCAGACCCTGAAATGTTGCAGATACTGGGATGAAAACCTGACCAAGTCAGAGGTAAAATTTCGATTAACTTTCTGGGGGACTTTTCCCTACCAGTTCAAAATCACAAAAGTCACACTGAGATTTCTAGTTTTATCTAAGAAAATAAGGCCTTCCTTTTTGCAATGAACCTATCTGTGAAGTGCCAAGAGAATTTCTAACAAAGCCTGCAGTAAGGTAGGTTATTATTTGTCAGCTGTAAATTAGATTTGATTACAAATTGTATTAAGAACGTGAGAAAATTATTATGGCTTTGTTGCTCATTGATAGTGCACTGTTGTGTTTTCCCCTGTTCCTTGAGTGAACTTAAAGTAACATATCCTTTTGTAGACATTTACTACAGTAGAAGGGTAGAGTTGATTTTGTTTTGCTTTAATCTACAAGACACTTTCATACTGATTTTAAAACTTCCATATTGTGAAGCACCTTGTTACCATAAATTTGTTAAAGTAGGTAAAGTCTTGTAAAACTAAACAGCAAGGTTGTATGGAAAATATAAAGCAATACAGTACTTGAAGTATCATCCTGGGAAAATGTCATAAAAATAACTGAAAATAAGGCTTATAAATGAGGTCGATTCTTATATTGAGGAAAAAAACTTTAAGATGAAGTGTCTTAACTCTTTCAAATCAAACCAGATAGAACACCACTTGAATAGTAAAAATAATCATATGATCTTTTAAAATTATGCAAAATCAATGGAAATAATCAACATGTAAAAAACATGAAAAATTTTTATGACATAATATTTGTCAGTGATCAGTAAACCCATTTAGTACTTTGTCTTTTGATGAGGTTCCAGAAGCTGCACAATTTCAATAGTCCCTGAAATCTTAGGGACAAATATTTTCATTGGATCTGTTTTCTGCTCTTCAGTAAGACTTTTAAATGAATAACAGTTCAGAGTTAAATATACTTACTTGCTAGTCACTCTTAAAGGCAGAGAAACTAATCTTTGGCTGATGTAAAGCACCATTACTTTGTAACAACAGTAATGCTGTGTCAGTTAAAGCCAGCGAAGGATTTTAAAATTCATGTCCATTAAAATGTCTAACAAATATAAGAATATTTTTTAAAAACTGTCAAACAAGAATGGTAGACTGAGATCCAAGACCCCCCCCAAAAAAAAACTAGTTTGGAGACAGTTTGCTACCAAGCTGCTTGCATTCAGAAATCAGCAGATAATACAGAGATCCCACCTTAATACATGAACCAAAACAAGAAATCCCAAAGAAACACTAGAAAAGGAAAAGCCAAGCAGATAAAGCCACTAGCTAAATCGTTAGTAAAAGAACTTGGCTTTTAAGAGCTAGACTAATTGCATACATTCCTCAAGCAAAATGGAACCTGACTGTGAAAATGTGAAGATTGACAAAAATCAGGACAAAATGAATCCAAAATATCAATAAACCTATTAAGAGCCATGTGAGAAACCAATCAATAGGGCAGGCAGTAGGGCACAGCTGCTGAACAGTCCACTTTAATACCATCAATAGCCCATAGGGAAAACTCAGCCTGTTGGTTTAGAAGCACGAAAGAAAAAGATTAACTGTAGGAGGAAAGAAAAAAGAAACAAAGTAAATAGTAAATTCATTGTTTTCAGGGGAAACCATACTACTTGCAAGAATTTAATTTATTCCTGATTTAAGAGAAGTATCTGGTGCTGATTTAAGAGAGATGCTTATCAGCTGCACCAAAATTGAGAAGGGAATGATGGTGATCATAAGGTAGATTGTTCAGAAGTCAAATGGCTGAGTTCTGGTTCTCTTCAGTTTCAGTGGCAAAAATCCAAAAACAGCAGTTGAAGAAGAAACAGATGAACACTCAGCTCTGCAGAGCTTCTTACCCCTTTAAAAAAAAATAAATTGTTATGCAGCAGCATTGTTGGTATGTTTGCTACAGCACTGTTAGCAAACTCCAAGGGGTCAGAATGCAGAGCTGTGAACTGATTTTGAAACCTTTATAGAAATATTTGTGGAGGCAAACACACTGATGGAGCTGCTGGGAAGACTTGTCAAATAGCATTAAAACAGGTAAGAAATGGCCTTTATAAACACGGTGTGTTTCAAATGTGCCTCTATCCGGATTGTTTCTACTACTGCCAGGGGCTTTGCTCCAGAGCTCCAGAAGTGTCCTCGTAGCTCCATAGGAGTATAACCCAAACCTTCCCTCTGCCTGTGAGCAGCTACATCTTACAGAATGCTTACAGTGATTGTGTTCATAATGGTGTAGCTCACTGCTGCCTCTCCTTCCTGCAAGTGAGCTTTAAAAACCATAGATGAGCTTGAGTATATGTGGGCTGTGTCTCAAAAACATCATTGTACCTTATTTCATCCCTACAAATGTCATGGAACAGTCATGTGAAGTGAATGGCAAAGCTGTAAACTGCTATTTCACATGGGCTATTCTGCAGCGTGTAATTTCACTCAAGTAGTAGTGCTTTGAAGAAGTCCTTCGCTTGATGGCTGCTGTAGGCTTTGGCTTTCTGGGTTATCCCGTTCCCTGTTGTGTGTTCTAGTCATGCACTACGGTGTTACTGTTCCAAGATGCAAAGTTCTCCCTGGGAAAACTGCAGATTTAGGAGAAGCTGCTGTAAATCCTTGCAGCTTTCTTTAGTACTAATGTTGAAGGTCTTCTAACATCTGTTTTCAGACTCATTAATTAACTGCTCTGATATCATAAACTGTCACATGCTTGAATTCCCATACCTGGGCCGCTGAGCAGAAACCAAAGTCAGTTTTCTGGAAAAGCGATGTGTAAACCCAAGTCTCCTTCATTGCTGTGTTCATTCTGGTCGCCGTAGTGAGGTCAAGTTCCTCAAAATCTGGATAGTCCTCTATAATAAGGACATACGCAGTCTGTGGTTTGCAGTGAGAAGATCTTTGCTCTTTCTTCTGTTAGAACTGCTGTTTAATTCTGTACCTCTCCTGCTTACTCCCACACCTTTCAATTATAACTGCTCATTGAGCCTCAGACACCCTTGGCCTTATTGGTTAGCGTGTGATGCCTAGGTCTGGGATATTGGATTTTGACCTGACATAGCTCTGCTGTCTTCCTGGGCAAAATCCTGCAGCTACTGATTTGGGTAGTGTAACTTCACTATCATAAAATTTTAGATTTGCTTTTATTGGTGACCTTTTCCTCCTATTGCTGCAGGAATGCTTGGGACAGATGCAATAGTTGCATCACCTCTGCAGTGTGCCAGCTACTGTAAGTGTGCTCTGCTCTTGTCTTGGCGTTATTCTAACCTGAAACTCACCTGAGCTTCATGTATTATGGGTTTAATGCTGCGTGAAAGTGTAACAACAGCATTATCATCATCCAAGTGCTGTCTTCCAGGTCAGTGGTTGATTCCTAGACATAGGCTCTTTCTTTCTTTTTTTGTTTTCTTGCCTTTAAACTCCAGCATAATGATTCTTGTTACTTGACTATAGTGTGTAACCCTGTGTACAGTTCCATTTTCAGCCTGAGTTCAGGTTTTTTTTCTTTTCCAGCACTTTGATGTCAGATCATATTGGACAACTGGGTGTTTATTGTCTCTTTGCTTATTATTGCCTGTTTATCATCTCCCTTAGAAATTCCCAAGTTCTTTGGCTTCTCTTTTATTTCCCAATATTTAGAAACTACTTATTGCAAATACAGTTTTTCAGAGCTTTTTGGTTTTGCTTGGGTTGGATTTTTTTAATCTAATGTATGTGTTGCTACATTAGATCCTGAATTGTGGTGGAAGCAAAGGTCTCTGAAGTTTTGGAAAGAGAATCTGGAGGAAAAAGGTTTCAGGTCACTTCAGTTTCTAAAACTTTTTTCAGTTTTTACCAAAATTTATTTTACTTTAATAAATGTGAAATAGGTTTTATTTCAAAATGAAAAATTTAAGCTCTATGAATATCAGAACAAGGCACTCTGAAAGTTAATCTAGATCATCAAAAACAGGAGTTTATTTAAATTTATTAACTATTTTGAAAACTTTAAGTCAAATAGAACTTGCTGACCAAATATGTTCTGAAATGTTCCGGTAGCTCTTGCTTCTAACCAACAGAAGAAAGAACTGCAAATATTTTTTTAGCTTGTATCTTAGTTCCTATTGTTAATATTTTTTTTTCTCATTCAAGGCATTGGCCTTGATAATGTCAACAGCTGTCAAGCTTAGAGATATGAAAATTTCTGAGTGCAAATAACCCTGGACTGTCAGATCATATCCCTATCCTAGTTATGCTTTTGTGTCAGTGCTTGCTGCTTTAAAGAAAGTGCCTTTTGCTGGATATCTCAGGGTGCTTTTGTTTCAAATGACTGTATTTCTGTGGCTATTAGTGCAGAACTTACTTTTCTAGGACAGCTTTGCTGTAGAGAAAACTAGTATCTCTGTCTTGTTTTGTCTTTAATTTTGTTTTCCAGGGTTCTCTGTTCTGATAAAGTTCATTTCTCACAACTTGGAAGTCGTAAGTCCCACAGGACTTTATAGCAACATTGTTAAAAGCATGAAGTAAATTTCTCGTTACCAAAGTACTGCAGCGAAATCTGTATGTCCTAGCTCCATCAAAACAATTCATTACTTAATTTACAGTGATCTTTAACCTCCCTCCCACCACACCATTTCCCCAAGATTACCTAGATTTATGCGTGGCTCTAATGTTAACAGTATGTGGAAGACCAGCTAGAGGTGAAAGCTTTTTTGTGCTGACAGGACACCCAATGTGTCAAACAGCAGCTTTGCTTGTTCTGATATACAGCCTGCTGGCGAAAGCTACTAAACATAGTTGGGCTTATCGCAGTGCGAGTGAAGGGGAGTGTGGCATTCCTGTGACAGGAAGCCAGCACCGGGCACTTCAGATGTGCCATTCATCACTCTCTTGTATGGGGTTTGAGCTGGCATTCCTGTGTTTATCAGCTACAACCAATTTTGAAAAAGCCTCTGCCATGCAAAAGCCTTGCAATTGTTTGGCCCAATAGCCGCGGGATTTATTGTGTGCTAAGCGGTTATATTATGACACTGCAGGGGAAGAGGCAAAACAGGGCTAGCATAGTGTAGACCATTTATGAAGCCAGGCAGTTCTAGCGCTGTGTCACTGTGACCTGTTTTCACTTGGTGAAGCCAAAATTAACCTTGAAACAGAAGGTCCGGCTGCATGTCAAAAACAACAACAAACTTGGGGAGAGCCAGAAGCCTTGAAAGAGGATCATTGTCTCCATTTCCTATTTAAATCAAAAAAGGATTTGAAGGCAATTAAGATCATAGCAGAATCAGCGCCCTGTGGGTGATACAGACTCTGAATGCCAAACCAGAAGCATAACTGATGTATTCATGTATGGGGTTTTTGGTTGGGTTTGGGGGGGGAGGGGGAAGGGGGGTGTTGTTTTTTAGTTTTTCTGTAGCATTAGAAGTCTTGGGCAGGAGGAGTCAGGTTTACATCTGCGTTTCAATACATTCAGTGCTGAATTTGCACTTTCTAAAGCCATAGACAGTGCAAATGGCAATGGCCATTGTTGCCTGGGGCACATGCTGAGGCCCTTCCAGGACCAGTAAACACAGCCTGAGTGGTTCAGATGCAAACCACTTACCAAGTGTGCTGTGTGACTTGGTGGAGGGCACTATTACATAGTTTGTAGGGCAGTGGAGTGAGCGCGGGATTGTGACAGTGGTTTCACAAATAGGTTTGAACAAAACTGATGAAACCTGATCTCCTTTAATTTTAATCTTGGATCTGAATGACAGGAAAAAGTTATCCTGTGAGAGAAAAAGAGAGATATGTGGTTTTTTAGGGTGCTTCATGCTTTTCCTGGGTTCATAAACAGCACAAGGGCAACCTACTGAAAAGCAGAAACATGAATGTTTGAACACTTGTTCACTGAAAGCAAAACACCTCAGAGCAAATAGTATTTGCAAGAAAATAACCAGCTGTACTATTGTGGTACTTCTGGTACGTATCTGCTGGAACCCAAACACTTTTAATTATAAGCTTACTAAATGTTTGGGGGTTTTTTAATCCGATAAACTGATTTTTGGGGGGATTTCTTCTAGATGTAGTTTGTACTTTGGGGATAAAAATGTGGAAAAAGCTCTTTATGATAGCCACCTTGTTCTCCTGAGAGAATCCCGTGGCTCACAGAAAGAGGCCATAGATTCACACGGCAGAAAAGAGAAAAACAGAGGATTAATCAATATCTAAATTTGACGTGACTCTGTTCAGCTTCTCAGCAGAGAGGAACTTCTGTGAGGAGGTGAATAACCTCTCCTGGGAAAGGGACTTGGCTGCCTCTCACGCAGGGGGCTGGCTCCTTTCTAGCCACAAGGAGAGGTCCTGGTGCCAGCTACAGAGGTCACTGCTCATTTGCCCTCTAGCTTGAAATGGAAAAAAGGAAACTTAGCCAGAGCAGAGGAAGAAAACTATGCAGCTGCGAGGCAGCAGTGTAAGGCCAAAGGCAAAAATGTGTGTTGTTATGGGTATACTGGAGAGGAAATGGCAAGAAAAGAAATCTGACAGATGTGGAAATGGACTAAATGTCCTGGGGCAGGATCGATGGTCCTGGCAACCAGGATGTTGACAAGCCACCCTCGTACAGGAAAAGATCAGAAGAGGCAGAGGGCAGGGAAAGGGAGGGAACACAAGGGCAATGGAATTCTTGTTCTTTGATGATTATCCATCTGTTGTATCGCAATGTGAACAGCATTGCCAGAGAGGGAATATAATATTGTTTCCAAGTCTCCCAACATGATACAGTATCCATAGGCTGTTCTAGCCCTGGCAAGAGAAGCTAAGTTGAAAAAAGGAGCCCAAGTGTATATTCAGCATTTCATGATTCCCAAGAAATTGTTGTTAAGGCAGTAAGATTGTGGAATGCTGTGTGTTCTTGGAAAGCCATTAATATAGCTTCTGGTGTCTAGCTCTGAGACTGGAGGAAAAACAGGTTGCTCTGAGGGAGCTAAGAAGAACAGCAAGTGGGCAAATTAGTATTTTGGTGTCTGGGTGCCTTGACCAAATACCACTATCAAGTTCTGTCATATAAGATCAGCCTTTGCCACTTTTACACTGAATATGAAATAGAAAAGCCTACCCTCTTGATACTGTCTGCCTGTGTCCAGCCCCTGAAGTCCTGTGGGTGGGCAAGTTCTATAAGCATCACCACTGTGAAAAAACTAATCTTATTAATATGGGCTGGATATCTGCTTTGGGATGAGTTGGACTGCACGTTAGCAGTGTCTGTTCCTTCTCTTGACTCCAGAAGGAACAGCTTGGGTATGAACTTCTTACACTGTAGCTATCTCAAGATAGGCTCATGTCTCCCAAGCCCCATCCATAGCACATTTGACTGTACTCAGACTTCCTGGCATGCAGCCAAACCACTACATATGATCAGCAATATCCACAGGTACCTAATAAAATGCATGTGTATAACCAGGAGTGGCTAGGAAAAAAGGATGGATGGTGAAGTGTCTTCCCATGGCATAAAAATTAAAAATTAACAACTTCTAACTAATATTCAGGGACTACTTTTCACTGAAATTAAACTCTAGAGACTTAAGGTTTGAATATGATGCTTTTGAGGGGTTTATTGTGGTTTTCCTGTTTGTTTCCTAACCTCCCTTTTCTGAGTGAGGAAAAATTTGTAGCCAGAAGCAGCAGCTGCTTTATTTTTTTAAACTATGTTACAGGACTGAGAAACTGAGGAAAAAGACGAGGTTTTGGGTATGCTGTTCTGAAATGAAAGCAGTGAAATTGAGGGAGAACAGCTATTGTTGGACTGATTTCCTCAACAGAAATACTGACAAGTGATTGCTGGTTGTTGTTTTCCCTGTCTTTTTGTAATCCTGGAAGTTCTGCCAGTGTGGCTGTGCTGTGAACCAAGTCAGGGAACAGAACTCATTTTAAAGTAAGATTTACAGGGGAGTGGGAGCACGGAAATGTTATCTATTGTTATCGAGTGAGGTCAGCCCTCCAAACTGCCTTATAAAATCGCCAACCAGATACCTGTGCAATGGTGACTGGTGGTTTTGGGAGACAAATGGGAGAAGAAGAAAGTGGGATGAACAGGGCAAGAGCTTCTCCAGCTGATATTGCTAGCTAGAGAATGTCTCATGGTACAACCTCAACTCAGACACATTTCTTTAGAGGCAAGAGTGGCTTAAAAAGTACTTGGCCCCATCTGGTTCCCAGGTAACCTTCCTGCCCCCAGGTTGTCCCTGGCATTGTACCAATAGACGTTTGTGCAGCCACATGTTAAGCAAATGCAAACTGATCGAAAAATGCTCTTTCTGTAAAAATGAAATTCACTGAGTTCTAGGCAATGGAAAGAAATAGGAGCTTACCTGTGCCAGAGCTCACACAGACACATCTGTGTTAGAGACAGCTAAAAATTGATAAGCTGAACTCTACCTACCACATCTGTTTCCCAGCCTGGAGGGTCATGCATGCACTTTGAATGTACCCAGAGGGAAAGAGAAGGAAGGACTACAGAACAAGTAGTAAAATGGAGGTTTTCCATCTTGTAGAAATCTCTCAAAATAAGTTAGTCAGTCCTTGCTATGGAAGTATCATAAAGATGATCTTTGAGAGCACCCTGAACATAAGAAGCATTTGAGACATGAGATGAGCAGGAACACAGCGTCTTTCCTCTCTGGTGTAGATGAAAGCTAGTGGCAGTACTGACTACAGAATGTTATGTAGCAAGGATGGCTCAGGAACTTGCTTTCTGTAGGCATTTATCATGGCGACAGACCTCAGAAAATGGCTGTGTGAAATTGACCTTCAGGGTGAAAAATCAATGAGGGTAGACGATGTATTTTGGAATGCAGTGTGACTGTGCCTTTAAAAGTTGGATGTGTTTCTTAAACCAGTAATCATAATTAAAAGGGTAAGAGGGTATTTTCTTCTCTGCTTCTGTGCGCTGGCTTATGTTAATGGTTATAAACCAACTGAAATATAATCAACTCTATATGTAAAGGAACTGCTTTTTAGAGAGGGGGACAAAAAGCTGAATATCTTGAAGGATTGAAACTTACACAGTTCTCCAAGATTACAGCTGCAGACTTATCTGAGTATCAGCTATGATGTGTTGTTTACTTAGTCTGTTTTATGGCTAGCCAACTCTTGCGTTGTGAAAAAAAATACCTCCATAAACTTAAACGACTGTCAGCCCAGCGAATGGACAAGGATCAGCCATGTGAATGGGTGGGAATGCATCTTGTACGGCAAGCTGCCTGGGGATCATAAAGCCTTGATGTTCTCTGCCTGCAGGATGAAGGAAAGGAAAGCACTCTCTCCAAGCAGGAAGCAAGCACTTTGCATAGCTTACTAATGTGACTGTAAAAAGATGCCATTTGCTGTTTAGTGTCCTTAAGACTCGCCATGTGATCTTAAGAAGCCAACAGACCTTGTCTTGCTTCAGTTTGTTTCTGTCTTGTGAAGAAGTCTATTGCTTCCTCCTAATGAAATAAAAGATGGATATTTTTCTTCCTATTTCTCAAGCTGTAGTAGACTCAGAACATGAGTAAGCATGGTAGATGTTTCTACAGGGGCTCCAAAACCACAACAAGGCTCTGAGCTGGCTTTATGAACAAATAGCAGAAATGCAGAACCTGAAACATACTTTGCCTTCCAGCCTGCTTAGAGTTGTTTTTCTTGGACGATCCCCATTTTCTATACCTGCACGGGTCCAGATTGAATTTGAACATTATATTTTTGATCAAGATAACATAAGAACATGAGTTCCAGTTGCTGTTCCTTAAATAGACTTCTACAGAACTTAAAAGTACTAAGTATTGAGGTGGGACGTAACAAGAGGAAGAAACTTTGTCTTTACTTTGAGCTAACCAAAATTATGTGGATGAGGCTTAGCACAGTACTGAGCCCTAACAAACAGGTCCTGGGGGCAGCATGAGATTACATGAATTTGTAGCAGGCTCATGTCTGTCTGTAAAATACTCTGTTTCCAGAGATGGGAGCAGGAACAAAGAAACAAGGTTTGTCTTCCAAAATGTGGTTGTGAACTTTAGAAGCAATAGACTGGTAACTTTTTAGTACAGCCCTATGGCATTCTTCCGTGACTTAAATGAATTTTTTTTGCAAGCAGCTAAATCTAGATTCTGCTGCCTGTTCAGATTTTCCTGATTAATGGAACTAATCATGCCAAACTAATGTTTTCATGCAATATATTTTCAATATCCAAAACTATAAATTGAGTGCAAGTGTTCACACAAAACTTCTTTGAGGATTCTCTATCAATATCCTTCCTTTTGGGCATATCCTGGTATTCATTCAGCATTATTTTGAAGACAGATTAGAAAAGGCTGGATTATATTTTCTGTGAGGTTTTTATGTGTGGGGGGTGGGGTTTTTTGGTTTGGATGTTTTGGGGTTTTTGTGGAGGGTTTGTGTTTTTTGTTGGTTTTTTTTTCTTACCACCACACACCGACCCACACCCCCCCACACACCCACACCCACACACCCCGCCCCATATTAGATCAGGCTGACAAATGTGTGAGGTGGGATACTAAGCTTTTATCTGCGTTCCACTTCTCCACTTTGCTCTGTATCTGCTTAGAAGTCAATAGTATTTCTCTAGAGCCTATCAACTGCTCATTTTTTGGGGTGTGTGTGTTTATCTGTTACCGCAAGTCTACAGATATATGGCAAAATATGTAGTCAAAATATATTGGGGAGTAAGATCCTGTAAGGATGTCTTTAAAAGGTTTCTGGATGTTCACACTCTTATGCAGTTTCTACTAGTCCATAATTGGCATCGTATTGCTTAAACAACTGCCTGAAACACAAGTTAAGAACAACAAAAAAACCCCACCAACAAAACCAAACCAACCAACCCAAAGCCCCCTAACAAAACCAGCTCTCTTTACTTTTCTGTATTCTCATTAAGGCTTTCTTTTGGGAGGGGGTTGGGCGGATGACTGTTAATGTGTCAGCACTGCAACTCTGGCAGTCTTAGAGAAGACCCGACTGTACAGTAAATGGTAAAATTGTGTTATGTATGTTTCAATACTTAAAATACTCCAAATAGCAAGTTAACAAGAAAGCACCCACACATGTTCCCCAGTTGATCCTGTAAGGCCAAAGTTATGCTCTAGCGTACAGTGGGTATTTTGAGCAGTCTTCAGAAAGAACAGCTTTCCAAATGAAAAGACTGTTTGGATGTGTCTGTTCATTCAAACAGCAACATTTGAGATACCCATAGAGTTTATACTTGAATTCAAGTGAGTTAAAGCTGGAGCATGAATTGTTTTAGCCAGAAGAAGCAGCAAAATGCGGTGTGTGAGCAAACTACCAACATTGGAGGTGAAGGGGATGCAATAAAGCATATAGTTGTGTTTTCTCTGTGTGTTTCTATGGCTTTTGGGTTTTGAAATGTCAGCGTGCAGCCTGAATACAGATACTACAAAATAGATGTTGTGGGTTCCCTCACCCCCGGGGAATTGTGCATATTTGAGTGTCATGTATTACAGGTGATCTTTTCACTCAGAAATTTTGAATTCCAGTATTCATAAAACCTAGGAAAACTCTTGCTGTTGAACAGCCATTGTGTCTTGTTGCAGGGAGGAAAGCCTGAATCCTGGACATTCCAACTGTCAGTTCAAGTCTTTGCCATTCAGATTTGGCTGGTGACAGATGATCTTTAGTTCAGCTAAAAGGGGACGTTACATGCACAGTCTGCAACAACTAATGCAAGTCATGGCTTGAAGGCAGTAGTTCACTGGAGATCAGACTTCTGGGTTTCGGCCATGACTCTGCAAGAAAAATGTGACTTAAAGGAAAGGAATGAAATGGTCAAAAAATACTCAGAAACAGGATGAAGGGAAAGCTGGAACTTAGTCTAGAGACCTGGTACAATATCAGAGGAGAGCATTGACAGAATCGCATAGTCAAGGTCAATATATATGTGAAGGTCTATGGGTTTTTCTCTTGTATATTAATAAGAATGGAGTGCACCCTACTATGAATAGCCCTGTTAAATCTTATAAACATATCTGAAAGCATAAAGTCTTAGAAGTCTGAAAATGGCTAAAACAGGAGAGCTGTTCAGATACAACAGCCTTGTTCATGGTAGAAACTGAACAATGGCCTTTATAGTTTTAGGACAAAATTGTCTATATGGTTGGCTTTGGCACCAGTTTTCTGACTTTTAGTACACCTAATATTAGTTTAAAATATCAAATTGAAATGAAAACAGTTCATTCTTAGTTGCAGAGACTTTTACTAAGTATTCAAAGATGAGAAATAATTTCATGATTTCCGAAGGACCTATTTCGTTTCTGCTTCCAGTCAGGAAAGCTTGTTCCCCAGTGCACTTCCAGTATTTCTGTTTCAAAAAGGCTATGAGTAGATGCAAACTGAGATTGCTGTGTTCTCTTCTACCTTGATGAGAAAGATGCAGCTTTTTTTGGATGAACATAGTCAATATTGACAATTGAGTGGATTTTAAAACTCTCAAAACAGTAAATATTTTTCTGGCAAAGGTGGCAAAATTCTCAGAAAGAATATCTGCTAATGTTAGAGGATGTTTCCTATGTGTCCTTCCTCCCATTGCATGTTCAGATCATGCAATGGATGTTCCAGTGAAACCAGGATTCCACAACTCTTCCCACTGTGTAAAGACATACTCCACTCAATCCTAAATTCTTTGCTTTCAGTTTGAGCCCTATGTCTTTTAAGTTGTGCTTGTATGTAGTTGCACAGACGCAGTGTCTCCTTACTTATATACCTGCTCATCACCTCCCCAAAGGTTTATTCCTTGTGCACACTTAGCAATGTTACTGTGAGTTCAGGTGTGATGGAGTACATTTCCAGTACCCCTCATAGCAGCATAGAAGTTCTGTCTTACATTTATCCACTTTATGCTGACAAAGAATATTTTCCATGGAAAAATCTCTCTTAAAAAAACCAACCCCAAAACAGTGAGTTCACTGAAGCTTACTTTGAACTTGGAAGACAAGAATGCAAATCCTGAAGTCTTAATGAAACATTTGAGGTATTTGCCTAACTCAAAAGTGAGCTAAATCTTTTTGCTTCACAATGGCACTCCTTGGCTTAAGTTTAGGCCCTGGGCTTTAAATATTCTTGCTGGGTTGTGTCTCTACTAAACCGTCTTCCAGCTGCTGTCTTATATTTATGAGTATGTGTAACTTGGTAACATTCTTTTTCCTTTAGCAGAACACTGATGAGAGGCAAATGAACTGGTTCTAAATCCTGCCCATTAAAGAAGGCTTTAAAGTAGAATGTGACTTCCCCCCCCCCCAGTGATAAGGTAGCATCATTAGCATCATCTTTTATCTGACCTGGCTAGACATGAACATCAAAGCTCTATCAATGTAAGGAATGTGATACTCAGATTATTCTAAGAGAATGTTTGCAATAAACCAAATTATTATGTGCAGTCACTCCAGCAAATTGATACGATCTATCTCTGTTAACAAACCCACTGCACTGCATAACATCCTACTAGTTCTTGTATGCTACGGCATATGCTGTTATTGCAGTTACATGATAACCAGTCAAAATTACCATCTTTTTTCATTAACAGGGAAAAAAGCAAGTAAAGTTAGTTCTATCAGCTTTACATTGATGTTTCAATTTTGGAACACATTTAGGTTTTTTTTCTTTATAGTTTCAGAAGAAACACTTTTATGTGTTCTGGAAGGTAGGGCCTGGGGAGGCTTTTACTGCTGTCTTCAACCACCTAATGGGAAGTTATAGAGAAGGCAGAGCCAGGCTCTTGCTGACGTTCACAGTGTACGACCAAGAGGAATTAACACGTCGCATCAAGAAAAATTCTGATTGTGCTCTGTTTCATTACAAATATAGCAGTCCTTACTGTCAAATAAGTCACACCACCACTCGACTTCCAGAAGGGTTTGTCTTTATGCCCTATAACTATACAGAGTTTGTAATCTAGACGCTATAGATTCATTTTTGAACGTGTCTAATTGTTGTATATCAGGAAGAAAAATCTAAGTCTGCTTCTTAATCTAAGTTGTGTGAATAACACCAGTGAGGGGTGGGGTGGAGGGACACGGGACATGTTTAAAGAAAACCATATGGTTACGTCCTGAATGTCCTGTGCGTGACTGATTAATTTTAAAGTTGTTTTCATCACCCTGAAAATTTTTCTGTTCTGGCATGAAGAGGGAAACCAGCTCAAATTTAAAAGATAAGTTGTTACACGGTTAATGTGGGGACTGTGAATTTGACTCTGAACATAAACAAGCTTTTAGCTCGTCCTAAGGCCAGTGTAGCTGTTCTAAATGGGAACCATGTGTACAAGGTTGAGGTGGCAGCTTCTGATCTGACAGACTGATTTGTAGGTACGTGATGTTGTCTGATATCAACCGAAGTTGCTTGTACGTATTGCAGGGTGAGGGTGGTTCTGGTTTTCCCCCCTTTCTCTGGGCCTGAGAAAGCAGCTTGCAGTGCCGCTTGCTGTACAAAATTATGTCTGGGGAACAGGAGGATTCTTTTTGCCATTCCACCTAAGTGCCAATACCTGGGAAAATCTTGGTGTACTCTTTGCCGTATGCTAGCAATAGACTCCTGTGAGATTCTTTGGCATCAAGAAAACTAGGGCCATGGGTTTTGGCTTAGTGCTCTGGAAGATAAATTCTTCAAGTTGCATACCTAGGCTTCCCTTTGTGTTCGCCTTGATTAATAGGCTATACATAGCACAAACCAGAGCTGCTAACCAGTGCAAGTAGACCTGAGACTTGCCTAAAACTCGATTCCCGTGTCTTATATTTAGAACTAAAAATTCTAAACAAGAACAAAACCAGGCAAGTCAGTTGGTGACACAGATTTAAGCACTGCTGTCCCGAAGGGGGGATCAGCAGAACACCCCTTCATGTAAGGGATAAAATAAGAGGACTGTGTTTATTCCTCCTTACATTTTAATGACATTAAACAGAATACAACTGACTCGTAGTTGAAGTATAATCTGGAAGTATTTATTTTTACTGGCTCTCAACTAATTTTGACTGCCAACTATGGAACGTCAACTGATTTTCCTAAGAAGTTTATAGCCAGCTGCTTGAACAGAAGTTTTTGAAGTCTTAACAATAGTAATGGGGATTCACTCCTCAGCTCTGAGAGAAGAAAATATCAAAAGTGGCAAAAAATGTTATCACAGAACTGCAGTTTTGCCAGGCAGGATTTCTAGTAAGAAATTTAACTTATAAGGTAACCAATGAGAATTCCTAGTAATGCTTTACTGCACAAATGCAGTGTTAGCATTTTATCATTCTGCTTGCTACAGTAAGGCAGATAAAGGGACAGATCTCTAAATGTTCTAGTTCACAGAACTGTGTACATAATATTATCCCTAATTTGCATGTGTTTCTAACATGCGAGTAGGTTACCAGGTTACTAATAGCCCAGTAAGTGTCTAACTGTGCCACAGATAACCTGGGAAACCAAAAGTACAACTTGGGCTCCCCAGATAGCAGAGTTTAGTGGGGTTTTTTAGCACACATTTTGAACTTGGAGGCTTCCCATAGCCCTCTTTAAATGACTACATTTGTGTAGTAGCGGGGGGAGAACCATTCTCAGGAAAACGTATTTGATTGTTAAAGTTACAGTTGTCTTTGAAATCATGAGCGGGTCAGCAGCATTCATGGTACCCCTCAATAAAACATTAGCATTTCTAGTAAAAGGACAATAGGTTATTCACCCCAAAAGTCAAACACAGGTTTAAAAGACCAACTAGATCCCCATACTCAAAATGCTCATTTCCTTAGTAACAAGTATTGTCAGAGGTCCGATTAGATGGAAGTGATACATTAACACTCAGAGCACTGTGGGTTACAGGATCACATCTTACTTTCAGCAGTGTTTGCTGCACTCATTGGTTGTTTATATTGTGATAAGGCCTAGAGACAATGTGTATTAGACACGTGGAAGTACCTCCCTGCCTTTAGGATTAGGAAGGAATAAGAAACAGCAGATGTCCAAGACAAATATGTGTGTCAGAATACAGAATAATGTCAGAATAATAAAAATACTGTGATATGCAGCATCTTACTGTCAGGCTGAAACACCACAGCTCATCCCTCACTGTGTAATGTTCCAGTTAATTGTGTCCCTAATGGAAGCTGTGAGATGGGGTTTGAGAGATATCATAAGCAACTTTGCAGCATTGGCTCCAGCAAAAGTGTTGTGAGAGAAGACATGAGCACGTTTCTTAGATGAATGCAGAATTTTTGTGAACGCTGGTGATAAGGCTCTGTCAGGTGTTGCAGCACAACTTGCCTCCTGGGTCTGAAAGGATATTTATTTTGTGTTCTCTTGGTCTAGACTGCTTGTCAGAATGGATATTCACACAGGACAAGCCAAACCGGCTTTTTAAAAATGTTTTAATAATAACATTTTATACCCACTTTAAAAACATGTCCCCTGCATACAGATATCCTTCACAGCTTAGTTCAGTACAGGTATACAGACAGACAGAAAACAGGCCAGTAGAGTCATAATCAATTATTGTTCTTGTGAAAGAAAAAATACAAAAGCATCATGAATACTTACACAGCAAGATGAAGGAAAAATGATCTCTTGGTAGCTGAGTTTTTGTGTGTTGTGGGGAGTGGGGGGAGGTTCTTTGCTTCTTGCTGGAGTTAACAGATCTTTCCCTCTTGTAGTTATGCTAACCATCTAGAAATGTTACTTTCAAACGCTATCTTTTCTTTTAGATTCAGGTTTTGTTCTGTTTAAATAGGCTACTGGCAGAATCCTCTTTTGTCCTTTTAATATATCCACTGATCATATTGAACACAGGAAAAATATTCCATACCTATACCTCTAAAAAGGAGTGCCAAAAATAAAAAGCAAGCTGAAAAGAGAAATAAATCCTAGTCTCCAATGTTTCCTCTTCAGTGAGACCAAGATATGTGAACTGAGTTATCAAAGTGTTGAGACAGATGCATGTTATGCGTTATGTTCTGCAGGATGTACTACAAATTGAAATACAGAATAGGTTTGCTTGGGATTTTTTTTCCTTTGTTTGAACAGTTGGTGTGTGTTGTCTATCCCTTTTTCAAGTCTTCAGGTAAACGTCTCTGTAAGTATGGTGTTTGGTTGTTCACTCTATCTAGGAAGATTTGATTTATGCTGCCTTCTTTTTTGCCATTAAATTGAAATTAGACTGGTACTACAGGGAAAACAGCAAACTGAGAATGCAGGAGGAGAACATTTATATATTTAATGCAGTCGTCTTTCCCTGTGGGCTTTCTGATTAAGGTAGGTAGCTTAATAGATTCAGTATGACTGGACAGCCTGTGTGAAATGCATCCTTAACTGTGTGGTAAAAGTAAGACTTCAATTGAGTCTCATCCTCTTTAAAAAAAAAAAAAAAGCATGATGATATCTTACTACTCTTACTCATTTGTCTGGTTAGGTTTCTTTTCAAGAACAGTCTTTCACTTGTCAAAGTAAATAAGAATCTTTGATAGCAGACATGATGGGAGGTAAGATCAGGTACAAACTGGGCTGACTTTAGGTCAGCCACTGAAAGAATAGAACCGAGGATTCTTCTTGCTTGTCAGGTTAAGGTCACCGCTACAGACACTGTGGTATGATGCCTGCCTGACATCCAAGCCAGAAAAAGTGCAAGACTATAGGTGCCTCGCATGTCTCCTATACTCTGTGACTCATCTTCAGATGTAGTTTCTAGAAAGTGGGTTGGAATCCCTTTGGCCTAAGGCAACGCTGACTTTGTAACTCCAGCTTTGGAGATTCTCTCACTGCTCGTCTGCTCTCTATGTGGTGATCTGGCCCTTCATGAGGCTAATGTGATCAAATTGATGTATATTTTAGATGAGTTCTGTGCACAGTAAGTGGTACAGGCCCTTTGGGGATTTAAGTGCCATTCTGCCTGATGTCTACATCTGACCACTTCTGGACACATATGCAAAGTGCCTGTGTGGCACCCTAGGAGCTGTCAGGTCAAAGAGGGCAGTGCCTGGTCAGAGCAGAACAGTTCTGAGCAGGGGAATGGAGTTTGGTGTCCAGCATTTGCCTGAGTTCTGTGTCCCAGCACTACCTATTGTAACTACAATCCTTGTTAGCAACGATACTTTGAAAGCCTTTATCCACTGCATGTAAGTTGTCTGCTGCATAAACTAAACTTTTTTTTTTGTTGGATATCACTGCAATCGTACATATGTGGCTCAGAACCAAATTTGTCTGATCCTGGCAGACACTCTTAGTGAAAATAATCTATGTTCTCCTTGTTAATGCCTGTGCAACAATTGTCACCCCAGTGGGGATGTCCAGAGTGAACAAAGGTTAAGTTTGATCCTAAATATACAGTGCAAACTATTCAGGTAAATTGCTTGTGTATGTTATGAATTCATGAGCTTACTCAATAACTGACTATAATGCAGTTAGATTTTCATGTCTACTGTCAAGTGATTAAGTGGTTTTGATTAGCACAAATGCTCAGCTTTTTGCATTTGCATCAGAGACCCTCAAACCACTTTGAGACAGCTTATATGGTAGCTCAGCCTCTCACACGAATGGATTATTCCCTTTTCCCACATCTCCAATATACCGTTAAATGAGAATATTTTAATGCAATTGCTCTATGTGCTTGCTTGCTCTGATTCTCTCCATCAATAGCTTTAATTTTTTAAATGCCACAATTATAAGCATTTTCTCTGTGATAAAACTGAAAAAGTGAGCCTCAAGGAACTGAGAAAATCAGGGTTTTTTTCATGTATAGTTTGAAAGCTGTCCTACTGTTTTCTTAAAGCAAAATGTACCTATTTAAATAAATAGTGTTAGGGATTGAGTGAGGGAACAGCACACCATTTTTATTGTACATATTGTATTTCATTTTATACAACCACCGTAAGCGTTTCTATTGGTATAAACAATACATTTGCTTCAAATCATTGTTTTCAGAGTCTGACTTGTAAATTATGTATGAATATTATTCCTGGCAATATACATATGCATCATATGGGATTCTGCATCAGGAACATGATACCAAAATGTGACCAGATTATGCAATAGGTAGGAAAGTGAGGATTACAGTATAAATTAGTGATGACTTTACAACGTACTTCAGTTATATTTGTCATTATTAACTAAACTGGAAGATCTTTGTAGTGAATACTCAAAGGAAAGTATTGTAGTAATACAAAATAGTCTTTAAAATACTGACAATGGTATTTGATCTGCCCAAGGCAGAGCCCGTTCCCAGGGTATTTGACTGTTCCGTGGAGTTTTGCATCCTGTTTGCAGACTAGCCTGAGAGAGACATAAGCTTTTTGTGACACATGCTTGAATAATCAATTGCGTAGAGGCTGCACATGAGGATATGGTGCTGATCCATGCCTTTGTATTGAAGATTAGTGTTGAAACTGGAATGCAGAACAATTATTCCACTATACTATATCTAGTCAATGAAAGACAAACGCTATCAGAAACATTACAAAGCGGGATAAAGTGTGAATGGACAGAAAGAAATGCGGTGTTAGAAATAATTCTGTAGAAGGGGGTAATGTGAACTAGGGAATGTCGCAGCTCCATCAAAGCCAGAGCCAGTTAGACACCTAAATAACTTAGTAGAAATGTGTTTGCCTCTAACACTCACCACTTGGAGCTAACAGTTCACTGTAAAGGTTCCATGTGCCGGCCTATAACTTCCTGCTGACACAAATGAGAATGCTCCCTTTGAGCAAAAATGCCAAAGCCTGCCCTCACTTACTGAAATTTTATAGAAAGATGTTGAAAAATGAAATAAAGACATGGAGAAAGAAATAAAAACATTTTTGGAGGAATTTTTAGCATTGTGGCTTGAAATTCGGCAATAATTTGGAAAATGTACCATACAGGACATTAGAGGGGTTGGTCACAGAGGTAAAAATATTAACATAGTGGCTGGTCTCTGAGCCCAGAAAGGAAGCGCATGTTACTTTTTGCTGTGGACAGTGAAAAGGCATAAGACTGAGGAAGAGAGAGCATCACCAGCATGGAAAGCATGGCTGATGGAGGTTTGGGATGTCAGTTAAGGCCAGGCTGAGCTGCAGTCTCTGCAGCTGGGTGACTGCCTTCCAGGCATTCCCTACAATTGCTGTGGGCCTGATCATGCAAGCACCCACTGCTGCTCCACCAAGATCCTGGCAAGGACGTGGGCCTCCATTTTAGAACGTTTTTCTAGCAGCAGCAGTTAGTAGGAGACATTCTGATCTTGGTTTACACTGGAAATGATGACGGTTGCAATCTGCATAATGTTACTGCTACTATTCTCTACCCTAAAAACAGGGAAGTGGATGCTTGCTAATGCAACTGTTTGCAGCTCCGCTACAGGCTATAATTAGGCCTGAAAGAGCAAATGGGAATGACCCCTCCTAAATGTGAAGAGGAGGTATAAAATGGAAAAAGTGTTACTGACCTTACCTTTTGGTTTGTTCTTTGCTTTAAAGGGAGACGTGTCAGGTTCCCTTTCTGTGTATATGCTTCTAAGCAAGAACAGGTATATTTATTTTTTCGCTAATGAGGATATAATTTGCATATTGAGAATTTCAGCCTAAATCTATCTAGCAATTTAATAGGTGAACTTTACAGTCTATAAAGCAACCTTATGATTTAATGTTTGGCTAATTGAGGAAATCTGTATTATGAACAAACAGTGTTTGCTCTTCATATCTTTGGACAAAGGTTCCTTAGTAGAGGCATTCAGCAAAAGGCGTCTCATCAAGACAGCCTTCCCCCTGCCCCCGAACATACTGGAGTGCATTCAGGAGAGCATTTCAAAGTGCAATCAGGAATAAAATAACACTTGTCAAATTGAAAAAAATACACATTTTGTTACATATTAGCCTGTTGGTTTTTTCTAATGTATCTGTTCACTTGAGGGTTGATTTACAAAATTTGTGTGGCTCAAAATAGGACTTAAAATCTCTATGTCCAGTTAGAGGGTTCTCTGAAGCAATATATCATTTGGAGCACTTCAGAAAGAAGACATCTGGTTTTAATCTTAAAAATCAATGGTGCAATATGGCCCAGGGCTTTCAAACATTCATTTTCAACAGGTTGTTTGTTGGTTTTTTTCCATTCTATCAGTTCTTAAGTGATGGACCTTTTCTGCTACAAAGCATGTGAGTTTTAAAATGCATGTGTGGAAACATGCTTGTACTCTGATGTGTGCATTGGTGTTTTTGGAAGCAAGATGTTCTTTCACTTGAGTCAAATTTCCGAGTCTTGCCCCTTGGCATGAGCAGTTCACTTTGTGCACTCCAGTTCTCAGAGGGCATAAAGCTGGGTTTGGATTTTTCATTAGTGGTTTTTTTTTTTAAGTAAGCCATAAGAAAATTGATACCATGTGATGTAAAGACTTTTTCAGCATGTTAAATATACTTATTTCTTTTAAGCTGAGAAGGACTGAGGTTAACATTTGTTTCAGATTTCCAGCAATACCATCGTTGCTGTGTAATAGCTGAAATGGTTCAATCCATTCCATTATGGAGTTTCTTTCTTGACAAGAAGACGTTAAGTACAAGACAAATTGGAGGCAGGGAGAGTCAAAACTGTGTGAATTGTTTAACCTTCCACCACAGTTCAACAAAGTTAAAAAAAAAAAGAAAAAAGAAAAAAGAAAAAAAGGCCTTTGGCAAACTGCCTAGATTTTGTAAGGCTACTCATGTTTTGTAAGCCCCCAAAGATCACAGTGTTTCTGGCTCACAACTGAAATCATGTTGAGCCAACGCTGAATAAAACTTTTCAACCACGTTGAGTAAACAGCTATTGGTCATGATGCTCTTAAATGTTCTGTGAGCTGGCTGCCACATCTCAGACAAGGATGAATAGTAACCATAAATACATTGCTTGACTTTAAACACTTCCAGATATCATGGTGGAGGTCAGTGGTAGGTGGAATATGGTGTCTGTTATTTCCGTTGAAACTGTGTGTTGGAAAAAGGAGGAAAATGATGAATTTGCTAACTGCACAGTAATATTCCTTAAAACTTTGCTACATAAATCATCACAAGAAAGAATGAAGCAAAAAGTTCTCCCTATAACAAAATTTCTGATTTGAACACCATAGAAAACAGATTGCTACTTAGGAGCCTAGAATATGTCATGGCTCAAAGAAAAATACTTTACTCTGAAAAATGGTCCAGTAATTTGCAAATACTGATTAATTTAGTGTGGAGAACAGTCGAGAATGCAATCGGCGGTATTCTAACCATTTGTGTGTGTGTGTATGGTGTGGTTTGGTGGGGTTGCTGGGGGGGCTAGAGGTGTTTCAGTTTTTGGGGTTTCGTTTTGGGCTTTTTTCCCTAACAAAGCCATTATCTTGTCTGTTGGCGGCTAGGTGATGGTCAGCACCAGAGTTTCTTAGTGTAATTGCCACAAAAGCTGAGTCAAGGGTTTTGTGCACAAATAATATCTTTAATTACAAAAAACAATATCACTTGAGGGGAAAAAAATTGCTATTGAACAAAGGACTTCAGTGCCCAAAGCTTTGTTTATGTTTTCCCATCTGTGTTAGTTCCACTAATGTGAAGATACTACTCTTCCACTTGCTGCAATGTCTTCAGGCTATCACAGCTGTAAGAGTACTTGTATCTTAGCTAATTCATTTATAAACTCAAAAAATACATTCACACAATAATTATTGCTTGAGGGTGACTAGGGGCAATAAAGACTACTCACTATCTGATCAGATGAGGTTTTTTACATTTGTGCAATGATTTTTACTTACATACCAAGAAATGGATGGCTGACAAGTTTCACAAGCTGTAGTGACACCTCAGACTCATGTATGCAGTAGCATAAGTAGCTGCAAGCTTATAACCAGCTGTTATTTTTCCTACTGAGGAAGATGTTTGACTTCTTACAAGAACAGGAGTTGCCAGGTCCTTACATTTTAACGAAACCTGAAATTAGTCCAGCCTACTTAGATATCTAGCCTTGGCTTATTGCCCACATTTAGTAGCATCCTTATCCCAGCTTTACTTTTTATATGGTAATTTTATAAATTGATTGATCCTCTGTGCTCTGGAAGTCTCTAACAGTCTCTTTTTAATTAAAAATACACCACCTTTTCCACTGAAGAAGGACTTTGTGTCATATTAAAACCAAGAAGCATGGGGATTTGTTAACTTTATGAACTTTAAAAAAAGTTCATGTTTAGTTCACCTTTCAGGATAATCTCAGATGGCTTATGTTCAACCCAGTCTTTTATGAAGCTAGAACATTATGGACCCATTCTTTTAAAAGGAATACAAATTCATAACACTGGGACAAATACAATGAACAAAGAGAGAAGGTATGGAAGTGTTCTGCTTGGAAATGGAAGCGCCTACTTAAATGTTTTGATTACTACGTTGACTTCTTTTCAGTTTTATTGTAAGCTTAGTGTTCTCGACATGTTTATTGTAGCTGGGAGTAAAATTGTCTGATTTGTTCCTGCAGCACCAGTGTAAGGTATTTTGATATGTTGCCATGCGCTTCAAAAAGTAAGTTGACCAGTTTGGGTTCAAAGAGCCAGTATATTTGAGACAAACGGTATGAATATTAAAGGTGATGTTCAATCAGTTACATTTGAGACAACACAGAAAAGACCGATTAAATGAACGTTAAGAAGTTTACTGAGTTTTTTTCATCACATGGAAATCATGTTGATAATATATATAATGAAGTGAGGTATTTGATGGTGTAACGCCTACATATCTTGGTACAAGAAGTATTTGGTCTTCAGACTCACTAGCAAAATGCTCCTGAATCCTGCTGCTGTAACACGTATCTTGTCATGTGCTGTTACTTACCATCCTTGTCACAGGACAAATGTTTGTTATTAGCAAAAGTTTCACAGACAAGTTTCACCATCCATTTTCTGGTCCAGTCCAATTTAACAACAATTTTATATTTTGCCCGCAGGCTAGAAAGCTAAGTTTCTGTCAGAGACTTCTATTTTAGCTGTCATAGTCCAAAACGAACATTTTATTTTAAAAAGAACGTGGACAAATTAATGCAAAAAGGAAAATGTAATTTATTTTGACACTTTAAAAAATAACTCTAATAAACAAATACTTGATTTATATTGTACAATAAGTATAATGTAGTCATCTATTTCATAGCAAATAGCTGAAGATGAACTTGACAAAGCGCATTGTTTTTATAGGATGTTATTTTGGTGGTCATGTCAACATTGAAGTGCTTTGCTAAATTTTAACTTTTCTGTGGACTGCAGTCCAAGTTTTTTTTCCTGGATAAGCTCCATATCTGTTGTTATTGCAGGGAATAATTCTGACACCTAATGGCATCGTAGGAAAATAAGTGTATGAAAACTGGTCATACATTGAATGTGTTGTCAAAGATGTGCTAAATCAGTTACTTCTATATAGTGTTTGCAGTTAGGTAAAATATATTTCATCAGTAAAAAAAAAAAATATTGGAGTGTCTCAACTTCATATGTAAGTAGTGACAAACTGGAATTTAGCGTGCAACCTTTTCTGTCTTAGGTGGTACAGGTTAAAACTACTGATACATGTGCTCAGAAGACACAGGCAGTGTAGAACGATCTCTCAGTAAGTTTTGATCACTAGTAATTTAACATATGGATGTAATTTAAGCTTAGGGTAGGTAAGGTAATTAATTTGCAGATGTTAATGTAACTGATGCACTCTGGAAGGCCTTTTAAACGAACTCTGTCCTCATTCCTATAACAAACTGACACTTTTGGAGACACTGCTTTTGGGCTAAAGCTTCTCATGTTTCATTTGAACTCTGTTTGATTTTTGGATAGAAAAAATGGAGCAAAGGGAATGTAAATGGGTTAACATGTTTATGTTCCTCCCACGCAGCACCTCTTTTTTAATGCATGTGTAGGAGGGATGAAGAAAAAGCTATAATTTCCTTTACTTGCTACAGATTTCATTTCCTTTCTCAATGTGAAGGCAGAGCCTGTAAGAAATAAAAAAAATACTCTGCATCATTTGTTGGTATTTTATGTTAAATTTTAGGGCTTGGGGTTTCTTTCCAGAAAAAAAAATTATGAAATATTGCCTTTGTGGGAAACACACGCCTAAATCAAATTCCTTAGTCATCAAAGTCTCATGCAAGAATGTGTGTTTAACACTAGGAACATGCTTAAACATTTTGCTAAAAGCTTGTTGCATTGCAAGTTATGTGAATTTTGATACAAACCTTACTCTATATTTGGTCAGGCAAGCAGCCAATTTTATTTTCTTAAGACTCTTAATTCACCTAAAGATATAGCAAAAAAATAAAAGGAGTATTTTCTGAAAAATAGGCTAGGAGCAGACCTCATGAAATCACAGTCAAGGCAGGCTGTGCTATAAATGCATCATTCCTGACAACACTTCTCTCATCTGTTCTTGAAGCCTTCTGATGTCAGAAACTACAACTTTTTAGGTAATCTGTTCCAGAGCTTAACTAATCATGCCATTAAAAAGGAGGCACTTTTTTTGTATGCCTGTGCAAATCCGCTATTTCTTTGTCTGCCATGAGCACAGTGGATAAATTAATCTTTTTTTTGTCATAGCAGCTTGTTTGTTGTTGAAGATCATTATCTTGCCCTTGCTAAGGCCCACACTAGATATTCAAAGACTTTTCCACACGGTATTTTCAGTAGTTTCCAGAGTCTTATGATCTCCTCTTAACTTCCATCTTTGGTCCTTCAGGAAGGATGATGGTTCTCTTGCAAACAAATGCAGGAAAGGGATCAAAAAGTACTTTCAATAAGAGAATAGAGCAATCTAAGACACCTGCCATCCAAACAGTAAGGTAAGCCAGTCAGCCAGCTGGCAGCCAGGTACGCCAGGGAATGAGTTCCAGGCTCTAACTCTATGATTAGATGCCAGCTAACCATGGAAGAGGCCTAAGAGAACAAAAATAAGCTTTAGATAACCAATGTCAGTTGAATTGTATGTAAAATCTTGTAAGACTTCAGCAATTACAGCTGCTAATCTTAGAAAATAAGTAAACCATATAATAGAAAAATTAGTCTGAGCATGTTTTTTCTATGTAGTAAAGGGGACTCTCAAAACATGCAAACTGATGCTGGGCCCTGAAATTTTTGGCAGTGCTCCATTAGCAGGTAAAGGCACGTGCATGCAAACCTGCTGTAGCTAAAATGGTTACCTCCGGTTGACTTTGTAGGAAATTTTTAGTGCATAGGCTTAAATTCTTCAGGATAGTAAGCCGCCTTTTACTTATCTGGCAAGATACTGAAACATGCATAATTCCAACCTTGTGCCTAGTCCAGCTGAAGTCAGTAGAACTATTTATGGTCTGGATAATGAAGGGGGGGGGGATGGGGGATGCCTAGCAGGTCTCTTCTTAGGAAGAAAAAGATCCAATAACTTTCCCTTTTTTTAAACACAGCTCAGTATCTTCTTCATAAAGAAACATACATTTTTTGGGAAACTTTACTTTCAAGTGTCACTCTAAACAGCCTTCAATGCAAAAACCAATCTTTCTTCCAGAAGTGTGTTACCAGTGCTGTAAGGGCAGTCTTCCCAAACTCTTCTTCCTCACGGTCTCTGCTCTTCTTGCCTATTTCTGATACTGCCACACATGCAGTCAGTAAACCCAGCTTCTAGTTTTCCATTCAGTCACAAAGGAAAAACAATACAGATTGTATCACTCAACTCTTACCTAAACCTTGCCAGCCTGGTCTGTGAGCACTACCTTATGTTGTTTCTGTTATCTCTAAGCATTGTGTGTATTTAGACTATCAAAAATAAAATATTTTAAAATATGCAGGGGGCTAGTAAGCCAGCTGCTAGCAATGGTTTTTCAGCTATTGGATGGTGTCAACAGCCTGGAAGACATTGTCTTGTACCGATGTTCATCCTGGAGTTTAGGAATCATGAGAGGAAAATATGAGAACAAATTAATAAACTACCATGCAAAAAATTTAGTGAAGGTCAACAGCAATTGGTTCAGGGGAAACAAACCCAACAAAAGTAACTTTGTATCTTTCCCTGGTGAGGCTGTAGGTTGAGAGAAGGGAATATATCACTTGCAATATTTGTGAACATTCAGTTGACAGCAGTAGGCCAGCAACAAGGATGCTAGGACTGACAAAGGAAGGACATTTATATGTATCCCAAGCTCACTTCAACTGTTCTGCACCATGTTTCTATTACCAGAACTGCGAATGTGATGCAGAGCAGCTGTCCAGCTACAGGGAAAATTTGAATTTGTCATTGCTAGAACTCAAATAGGAGTTAGAAGCCAGCCTACGCTTGTGCTGATTCCTTCAAAGCCACTGAAAATTCCTCCTGGACATGCTGGATTCCAAGAGGAAGGAAAAGTTTCAGCTCAGCACGGTGTGAATGCGCAGAGAGCTCAGGACTCTAGGGCCGTCTCTAGATAACTTGACTCTGCCTTAGCTCAGGGCACTAGGAGCACAGGAGAAATGCCTCACTGCACCAGGCTGTCTCTACTCAGAGACAGCTTTGGGTCTCTTACCTTCTTCCCTAGGCAACATGGTATTCAACCCTGTGTCTTGCAAAGGTATCTCAGTGTAATATTAATGAAGGCTAAGGAGCACGTGTAATTGGTACCTAGCCCTTCAGCAACCTTTTGCATCTGCAATGTGTGGTACTTGATGAGAAAGTATTGTTAAGAACAAGCGATGTTTAACATGGACTGTACTTCAGTGTAAATGAGATGTACTCATCGGTCAAGAGTCTTTCTAGTGGGCCTTGTAGGAACTAATTCTTGTTCCTCAGCTATTTAATATTTAAAAGCAACTAAAAAAAAATAAAAGAATAGGAGATTGCAAGTAAGGAAATGGGTGGAAATGGATCAGGAAATGACAGGGGCTGCCCTGGTCTAAGCAACCAAAAGATATTTAATGCAACAAGCCAGACATTGAGGAGCTAAGACTGTTGGCTGAACTTGGTGTGTGAGATTTCTCCTTAGAAGCAGTAACGTCTGTATATAGTGTGTATAATAAGCCGTGTGTATATATATAGATAATGTGTATAATAAGTGGCAGAAATTCTTGTAAAAATAAAGTAATAAACATTACTGTGTTTGGTGCTAGTTCAGCCACTATTAGAACACTGTGTTGTGCCCAGGAAGCCAAACTTCCAGAAGGATTTCTATAAACCAAAAATGGCTCAGGGAGAAAAAAACAGTGAAGGGGTTCTGAAGGATTCTTCTAGCTTGAAAAAGCGGTTGGGAGGTAATTCATCACATTTGCTCCTATTTTTGTGTGAAACAGGACTAGGTAATCAAAGGCTCTTATATTTGTGATTTATTTCTCCTGTTAATCATTTTTTTTTTTCTCACGGGTTGTAATGGATTTGATCCAGCACAGTGGTCTGATTGTTCTTTTGAGGGATCCAGTCAGAGTCTATCCTTCAAAGACAACTTCTCCTTTTTGTAAATGACTTCCAATTGTGGAACATCCCAAAGCTTACCTTTCAACACCAGTGCTTGGAGTCATCACTCGATGTTGCTGTTTTGTCCTGTCTTCACGTTCCTTTTGGAGAATTGAAAAATATCCACGGGAGATTATCTTAGCTTTCCCTCTCTTGCACGTATGACTTTGACACTTTAGTTTCCATTATCCCCCACTGGTTTTTTTCTTAAAGTGGTTAGAGATTTTTGCTTCAATTCATCATTGTTTTCATTATTAGAAGCTTTTTTTCAATTTCTAGCTTTGCAATTTTTTTCATATAACTCTTTTGTGTCTATTCTTGTGCCACTGTTCCTTTAGCACATGTAGTTGTTCTCTTAGTCCTATAACTTACAGAAATTATGGTCTGTCATCTGGGTTCCGCAGCCCCGAGACCACAGGCAGCAACATTAATAGCAGAGAAATCAGCACTGTAGCCAATGATTATTAATCCAGTATGATTAATACAAGCAACAATTTCATTCTAACATAGTCTGGTTGGACCTGTCATTATCTGAACCCTTTGAACCCCACACTGGGTGCCAAAAAGGACTGTCGTGGCTTAACCCCAGTGGTAATTAAGTACCACGCAGCTGCTCGCTCACTCCTCCCTCACCTAAGGGAGTGGGGAGGGGAATTGGAAAGGAATGTAAAACTCGAGGGTTGAGATAAGAACAATTTAATAATTGAAATAAAACAAAAACCAAAAGAACAACAACAACAATAGTAATAATAATAGTTATAATGAAAAGGAGGGAGAAGGGAGATGAATGAAATCCGAAAAGAATGGAGAAAATAAAAATAACGCATAATACAACTGCTCACTACCCACTGACCGATGCCCAGCCAGTCCCGAAGAAACAATCGGCCGTCCCAGCCAACTCCCCACCATTTTATATACTCAGCATGATGTCCCGTGGTATGGAACACCTCTCTGGCTACTTTGGGTCAGCTGTCCTGTTTGGGTCAGTGTCCCCTCCCAGTTTCCTGTGCCCCTCCAGCCTTCTCGGTGGCAGGGCCTGAGAAACCAAAAAGTCCCTGACCATACTGTTCTCACGCCAAATCCAAAACATAGCACTGCACAAGCCACGAAGAAGAAAATTAACTCTATCCCAGCCAAAACCAAGACAAGGATAAACATATTATTTTAATCTCCTTCATTATGCTCACCTTGGTAGTAGGGATGAAATGAGATTATTAGGTCAAAGATTTACTGTTGTGGAAGCACTGTTGCCACATAAAACAACACTACTCGTAAAACAAAGGACCAAAAGTATCTTGGGGTATTCCACAATGCGAAATCCCATGTGTTGATTGACAATATGACTGGCAAGTAGCTTGATGCTAGGAGAAAAAAATCCTTAAATATAGTAAATCAGTACAACACACTTGACTTCCATGGAGCTATATTGATTTGTGCTCTCTGACAATTTATGGGAGAGAGATTAAGCTTTAGTTTAAAAAAGTAAATTGGCCTTCAGAAAGGGCCTACATTTTTTAGTAAATTAAGTTGTTGCAGCTTCTAAGAAGTTCCTCCTAATTGTGGGAGGAATAGCGAAATAAGTGATATCTTTAATTAGACTGCCTTTTCTTTTCTTTCTCTTCAGATTCTTTTGCTTATTGGGGGAAATAAATGTTTTCATTTCCAGGAACTCATGCTTTGGGCTTCTCTCGTGTATATGAAACTGATCTTAGACCACCAGAAGTCAGAAGCAACAGCCCAATTCAAGTCTTTCAATGTTTAAGTAAAATTATTTTTTGAAAGTATATTATCCGGGGCCCTAACTGATTAGGCAGCTGGAGGAAGGAACTGTTTCCATAACGGAATACTAGAAGAAACTCTGAAGTAAAAGAACTAACTCTTGTAGTAGACAACATTAAACCTGTCTCAGTTCAATAGCAAGTTAGTCCAGCTGGAGAAGGAATCGTTACTGTGAATTTAATTCCGTTGGCCGTGTGATCATTTATGAAGCCACTGTTGATGATTGCCTCTTAATACACAAGCCCTTTCTTGATAATGTCCATGTTCACTGGCATTGTTTGTGTTCCCATGTGTGTTTCAAAACTTGCAGACTTATGGTGTATCAGTGAAAGTGTGGGATCTTTTTACATGAGGGTGTAAATTCTAGAATAAACTGTGAAGTGGAAGGAGCATTATTGGCTATAAAGGAAAACACAGCTGGCTAAAACTAAACTATTTCTGTAATTGAAAGAAAAATAAGTCTTATGCCCCCCTCTTTACTGAGATATATATACAGCCTCATAAGGCGTTTAAGACAATGTTTCAGTTCAATCAGAAGTCTCCACTGCAATCTGTAGGAACTATGTCGATTTACTGTAAAAAAAAATAATTAAAAAATGCTTCTTTTAACCTCAAAAATATCAAGAACATCAACTCATGACTTGTCTGTTTTTACTGGAGATTCCTCTGGATGACTGGAAAAAGTTGTTCTGAGTTAAAAAAAGAATAACATGGAGAAAGCCAAACTAATGCCAGAGGACAGTTTAAAACTGTTGAGGACAGATGTTTAGTGTGTTCTCTGGGTCAGTTTGAGGAAAATTAGGCTGCTACGACCCACTCAGAAATTCTGTTGACACTGATGATTATCTGGTTTGTTTCTGGATAAATAGAAAAGCATTGTATTGGTTAACAGTAATAGCAGCATTTAAAATTTGTCTATTTAGTCATGATGGTTAACTTGTGAGCAATCAACATTTAATAAAGAAAAAAGGAAGGAAGAAAAAAATTCCCTCGAAGCTGGGTCTCATTAAACAAAGATGAAAGAAAATCCAGGTGTTCTTAAAAGATTTTTACCTGCACAGATGAAGGCCTGTGAGAACATTCACAGTAATCCCCTTTAAGGTTGCTTTCTTAGGCCCTGCTCTAGCATGGGTCAGACTGGGAGTAAGCAGTGAGGGTGAGGAATATGACTTGAACAAAGAGCACCTTGGGGGTATCCCACAAAGGGCCCTATATTTTAAACATTTACTGAAATTGGGGATGTTCAGCCTCCAGAGCAGTATAGATTTAGGAAAGTGCAAAGTGAGCTGCCTGCTCGGACAAGTGTTCTAATGTCCCTGTATGCGGTTCAACATCATACCCTATATCCTTCTTGTAATAAGTGTCAGGAGTTTCTGGATTCAATTGAATCCTCTATGGATGACATGAAGGTGGCAAATCATCAAATAAGTGATGGCAGAGTAACTTAAGCATTACAGAACTAGGAAGAAGTCAGTAGGATATTTGTGTGAAAAAAGAGATTAAACAGTTCTTGTGTTTAACTGTGTGGCAATACCCACAGAGCAGAGGGAAGGGTCCATAGGTGGAGGTTTTCTAGCAGCTCAGAGGACAATTGACTTGACTTCCTCAAGAGGCACCCTGTAGAGTGCCAAAAATATATTTGGCCAAAGCCATGGGTTTTATGGAGGCTGGAAAATTAGACTTGGAGCCAACAAAGATGAGGCCCTTCAGAAAAGCTTTTCTGCTCCTAACAAACGTGCTGGGGAGGCACAGCTGTTGGGAGTCAGGGGATCTGCTAAAGCTGAGTAGTTCAATCTGTGAGCTGAGCACAGAGCTGGTGAGGTGATTCTGTCTGGCCTCTGGTGTCTCTGTAGATTATGCAAGTGCTTTATACGTAAATGGGGGAAGCACCTCCCTGTACTGGGCTCTGTGTGTAGAAGCTGCATGTGGTGCTAAGCAGGGCTGTCCTGAGGCAATTCATTAATGTTCAGTAACTAACTGGTATGTGGCCTGCAAATTCCCGTTTTCTTCACGGGGAAAGAAGGTGCCTAGAAAGTGGTACCTGGCCAAAATTCAGACCGTAAAGATTCATCACACTAGTATTTAAAAATAAATAATAATGCCTTGTTGACAGGGAAATGCTGGCTCTGGTACCTGGAGAGCCATCTGAATTACTGTTAATGCCAGAAAGCATACGTGAAAATACAGGCCACAACTTAATTATCAAGAGAATGTGAATAGAGTTATTGGTTCTCCAGTTAGGAGACTACCCATAGTCAGGAGTGTCAAGATTCCACTGTGATGGCTTGGGGAGAAGGAGGAATCCCCAGTACCACCACTAGCTCCTGGCCCACCTCCCCTAGCAGGCCTGAAGCTGACCAGACTCTAACTTACAGGTAGCTGTAGAGTACTGGTCCTCCTGGATAGCATCAGCTATTCTGAATCTTATGATATGTCCTGAAAGGTTCTGTCTTTCTGTAACTTTTTCTGATGTTAGTCTCTCCAGGCCTGTTTGAAACTACAATCTTACTAACAGTTCTTGGAAGGCACAGGCAGAATTAGTGCAGTAAAGAGCTAAATGTTTTCTGACTGAACTTCTGGCAATGTGGACATACATCTACTGCAATTGCACTTTCTAGGCCAAATCCACATCTGATCAAAACCTGTAATGGAAGCAGAGGTGCAACCCCCATGCCAAAGTAACAGGTATCAAATTCGCTTGGGGGAAGGAAACATTGCAGGCAAGAGGTTTCTTACCATTGACACCAATCTGACAGCTTGCACAACAGTGCAAGAAGATAGCTACACACAGACAAACACCAAATGACCCTGGTGAAATAGAAAATGCAGCTATCCCCTGATGATAAAATGTATTGTTTTATGATCTACTTAATTGGCAAGTTTTCCTTCTTAGCCTGAAAAATCCTAACTCTCCTATAGGAAGGTGCTGTATAACCTAAATATCTTGGTTGCAAAAACCATCAATACTGTCTTTAGGGCTGCCTGCATTGACCTAACCAGAAATTCTTTTAGCTTTCCTTGGAGAAATGGCTCTTTGATGAACATGTAATCTTCAAACTAAGGCAAAGTACTTTCCAGACTACTGTTGACTCTTCCAATATGAACTGCCTAGTTAAATATCTTCTACTGTAGACAAGAAAATACAGAGTTTGCATTAGACTGGAAGACCCAAGGAGACTTGTTAACTTATTGATTTTACAATATAGAGTGTAGTTACTACATTTGTTCTTTAATTTGGCACTCCAGATACCAACCACTACCAAGAGGAAAAATAACTGTAAAAAGCTGATATTTATAGTGATACTCTGCTCTGTCCAAGCAGCAGCCTCCTTTATCATCAAACACTGACTGCTGCAGAAGCAGCTCGCTCATTGCTACTATCTGAAATAGCAGCATCCTCTGAATACACAGCTCTGAATGCTATAGACAAACTGTACCGAGATGGAGATGAGTCAGGAGGGAATGCTGTATGTGAAGGAATACCCTTCTTTGTCCATATAATCACTGTGACATAGGGGTGCCCTTTGGAAACCCTAGTAAGAGTTTCCTGCTGACACTAACAGTGCAAAGTAGCTTTCCCAGTGGGTGACATTTGAATACCCAGAAATATTCACCACTGTGGGAATACCGTGGATTTCCCTTGACTCGCTTAAAATCTAGGAAAAACACCTTGAAAACAGTTAATTTGTGTAACCTGAGAATATAGTTTAAAAAGGGTATGACTGCTCATAGCTGTGTATTCTTACTCATTCTCACCTGTGTTTAGCACTGTCTGGTCTGTACAAGTGTATAAATAGCCTCCTGTTACCGCAAAGGGTGGCGAACACTCCAGTCGTATCAGTAACTGGTGTGGCTTACTCCTTAGCATGGTAGCTCAATTGTTTTTATGGTTGAACAGACATTTTCCTTAACCATTTCATTTGCAGTGTTGCACAGCTCTCCTCTAAGGGACCATCTACACGTTGTCATGGAAGTTTTATAGCCTAAATTCAGAGCTGGTGATAAATAAAGCTGTTCCCAAACTTAGAAATACCAAGAGCCAAGAATCACAGTTTATCAAATCTCCAAAATAAATAAGGCATGTGTCAAGCTTGCCTATCCATTGGCAAGGGGATGCCATGAACACTACTGTCTGATTGTTGATAAGGGAATATGAATGTTGTGAAGTGTCGACTGATACAGCACTCAAGGGAATGGAAAATAGAAAGCTGTGGAAGATGCAAAAATGTGTCAGCTGATATCCCAGTAGGACTTCTTTTTTCTGTTTCTGTGAAGATATTCTCCTGGCAGGTTGGAGGGATGAATAACTCTCAAACTTCTGCCAAAATCAGTTTTAGTTATTTTCTAGTAGTTTTGTGGAGTTGCTGTGTGGTGATAGTCTTATGAGCAAGGTTTTCTTAAAGTGCATGCCAGGTCTGATTCCCTTGCCTTTTATTTTTGTGGTTATGGATGCTTTTCATCTTTGAAAAAAAATACCTTTGTTATCCTGATTAGAATATCCAAGAACTGATGTAACAGAATTGATAGATAATTTGGTCTGTGGCTTGCTCTTTCCTCCATTACTTATCTGAAAATGAAGACAACTGCGTTCAAAAGGGAGACTTTTTCCTTCTTGGTTTGGGGTGGGCTTTTTTTGTTGTTTGGTTGGTTGGGGGGTTTTTACTTTGTTTTGAGTACCTTTGAATGCATCTCAAGGTTTTTCTTTTCTTTTTACTACTTCCTGTCTAAGAATTGTAATTCTTGTTCTCATACTCTATGACAGCTACTCATTCTGTTGCTAGTAAATCAGCCAGTATCATTTCCAGTAAGAGGCCATGTGTCATGATGCACTAGCACTGGTATCCCGCAATTATAAATAGATTCTTGCATGGACCTCAGAAGGGTAAGCAGACATTCAAGATTACTGCAGTCATATAGGAGAAGAATAACAACTCTAAAAACTAATGCCAGGCCCCAGTGTTTGGTTATTCAGAGGGCTGGGTTTTCTCTCAAAGGGCTTGGCTTGTGTAAGTCTTTTAGGTATTTCTTTTTCTTGTTGTTTATTTATATTCCTTTGGCACATGGACAAACTGGTGCTACCCAGCATGTGCTCTAGTGTTATTATTAGTTTTTAGGAGGAAAAGGAAAGGTTTCACTGTTATAGTTATTTCTGGGTTTCGTGTTGCTGTGTTCTTTCCACAGCTTCTGTCCCCACATACGCACAGCTCTGTATAAGAAGCCTCCCTGTATTCTGAGTGTAAGAAACCTGCTAGCTGAGTCGAGTGAGAATCTTTTCAGTCAGAGGGGCTCAGAAAATACTTCAAAATACTTCCTCTGGGCCTTCTTGAGTAGAAGACTTTTTGGCAGCATATTAAAAACAGGTGTGCTGCTTTTAAGAAAAGCAGTTGTATAGTCAGAAAACAGCACTACTTGCAGTGATGTAGATGCTAAGCCTGATGAAATGGAGTCAGCTGTGGATAGGCCTTGCAGTATGTTTAGCAGTGGATTTTGGGTCCCCCTCCCTCCCAAATACATTATATACAGTTTTCTGAAACTTCCTTCTCCCTCCCCACCATCTTATAGGACAGAGTAAGCCAGGTGGTTATCTGTAAAAAAATCACTGAGCTTTTTTGACTTGAAGATTTAACAGTAAACTTCTGGTGAATCTTGATGTACTTGACGCTGTCACCTTAACCTGTAGTGCTCTGAGCTGCAGCTCTGCTTGGAGGTTTCCACCTCTGAAGCTGAGTCAGGGAAGCATTTGAGTCTCAGCCGCTATGAAGCTCAGCATTTCAGCTTTATCACTGATGAAAAATTGCGTATCCCCTTCTTGTAAATCAGATTTGGGAGTAATACATTTGGAAGGATGGAAACCAGGGCTAGTAGGGATATGTGGATAAGGGCTTAGGCCATCACAGCTATATTTGATTTTTACTAAAGCCTGTGCAGTATAAGCCTCCTAAACTTTGTTCTGATACAAAACCAAAAAGAAGCAGGAGCCTCACTGGCTGTATGGATGACAAATAAGCACAGGACTGGTGCTCAACAACAAAGAAGTTTAGTTTAAAACTTTAGAAAAAGAAGAAAAAGAAACTGTCACACTTCCCACGGACTTGGTCTCATGTACTAATGGATGCATTACACTGAATGAATCCTCAAAAGGTTCTTGGCATGTGCACGCTATTTCCTATTTTTCAAGGACAGTTCAAGTAGGACTACGTTTTAGTGAAACACTATTTCTGTCTAGAAATTTTGTGTTGACTTGTATGCGTTTAATAAAACATTCAAGCTGCAAAATAGGGCATATTTAGCTGGTTCTCCTCACACAGACTGTGTAAGTTTTGGAGGGTTAGAGCACGAAGCAGCAGCATTAAGCCAGTGTGGTGTGTTTGCTCAGCACTGCTGGTGGTAAGGCCTTGGTTTTAGCTGACGACTTCGTGCCAGGTTTTAACCCTCTGGCCTTGACACATCCCCGCCATGTTCCCTTAGCAAGTGCCACTGTTAGGCTGAATGAAGCTTTCCAGAAACAGCATAAATGGATTCAACTTTCCAAGATAGGAAGGGGGGTGGGGGGGAATATCTTTTGCCTGTATGTCCAGAAAATACCTCATAGCCTGTTCTGTAAGCAGTTCTTGATTTTTATTTTTATTTATTTATTTGTTGTCTGACAGAGGACTTGTCATGGTGCCAAGAATTTCCCTAATTTTTTCAGATCTGAGAGGAAAAAAAAGATAAAAATGCATGCCAACTGGAGACTTTGATAGAGTCTGTCACCTTAAATCGGTATCTACGGCTGAAACAGAAAGCTGCTTGGAAACCTAATGTCTCTGCGTCTGTCCCCATTTTCCCTGCAGTACCTGGGGCGACTCGTTCATCTAAAATACTTTTCAAAGGGAATCCTCAGCAATTACGGAAAAAAGTCTGTCACAAGGGAGTTTGCTTTCCCTAGGGAAGGATTGTTCCCCCGCTCCCGCCACAGTGGCGAGCGCTGGCGGCCGGGTTTCCCGCCCTCCCGCCGCGCGGCCGCGCCTCAGCGCCCCGCTAGATGTCACCGTTGCTCTGCGCCGCTCCCGCCGCGCAGGCGGGCGGGGGCTGGTGCAGCGGAGCGGCAGGAGCCCCTCGCCCCCCGCCGACCCCCGTACTCCGTGGGGAACAGGAGAAGGCACGGGACTTGCCGGCAGCGTTCGCGTACTGGATTCTGAGGGTACGAGGTGTTTCAGGGGGCGCCCAAGGAGCTGAGGTCACGCGTGGGCTGCCGGCGGGCCTGACAGAAGCACCCTCACCATCACTCATGAGGCGCGGGGTGTCCGAGGGGTCGTCCCCCCGAAGGGCCTGCAGCCCTTGGTGCGGTGCGGGAGCGGTGGTGTGGCGGCAGTGCGCCTGCCTGATGGCTGCAACCTCACATGTCCTCCACCGGGTGTTCACCGTGCCTGGGGACCACGAGTGGAAACGGTGAAGGTGCTTGGTTCTGGCCTGACAGGAGTGAAGAACAATGAGTTCAATGTCCGAAAATATGTCTGTTGTTTAAGTTAATCTTACATTTCTTAGAACGATGAGTTCAATGCCCAAAAATGTGTCTGTTGTTTAAGTTAATCTTACATTTCTTAGAACGATGAGTTCAATGCCCAAAAATGTGTCTGTTGTTTAAGTTAATCTTGCATTTCTTGTTAGGTCAGCCCAAGTCTTTGACAGAGGTTTGTGCTGCCACAGGCTTTAAAGTAACCCACTAGGTTAAGGTTCCCAAACTGGCACAAAATAGGTTACACTTTGATCCAGCTTTTTGAGGGTTTGTCTCTTCGGTGTAAATTCTTGAAAATTACATAGATGACTTTATAGCATATTGCATTCAAAAATCTGGATTAACAAAGCATTATGAAGGCTGCAAGATCAAGCACGTGTTAAATTTAACATTGCCTGTGCATCCTGTATTCTCCTTTCTGCAGAAGTAGAAATACAGTGTTTATGTATACAAACACACGCCACTTATTTTTGCCATGTGGGCATGTTCCTTCATCATCAGCTGGGATGGTCTTCATCAGCATTCAATGCTTTGTTTTATCTTCATTGAAAAAGATGAGATACGATATTCATACTCGGTGATGATGACTGAATTAGTAATTTCTTTGTGGACGCTTTTGTAATACTCCACAATATCCATATAAAATCAAGCAGTCTAACTGGGTAACCTGGACAGTGTTGTGAGACAAAGTTTGAAATTGCCAAAGCGCTATTAATTTTGGTCACTGTGACATATCTTTAAAATGCTTTTCAAAGCACTCTGTGTTTCTGTATCATATTACATATTAAAAAACCTGTTCTAATATATTCATCTTTGGCTGAAACTGTGGACTCAGCAAACCTGGCCAGATGTTTCACATGGGATGTGTAAAAAGTGAGAGAATTAGTGATCATCACATTAGTTATCTAACCTAATAACTATTACTAGGTTTCTGTGTGGAGTTCTGGCTTGTGCTACGTACAGAGGCAGACATAGGATCTCATTCTTTAGGCAGCATTCAACTATCTTGACCCTAACAATACACTTTTTTTTTCTCCCCACAATGATTGCCTTAATTTGCCACCCATCTTTTTCTGTGTTATTAAAAAGAAAAAAACAACCAACAACCAAAAAACAGAACAAGAAACGAGATGAAATAGCAGTCTTGACTATGCAGCTGTGATCACTGTAGAGCAGGGGTCCTCAAACTTTTTAAACAGGGGGCTGGTGCGCAGATTAAGTGGCAGGCAGCCATCTGAGGCTGCTTGGTTTCCCCCCCCCAACCCCTGGCGGGGGGGAAGGGTATTCTGTAAATACCGGGGGCCGGATTGAGGACCCTGGGGGGCCGTATCCGGCCCGTGGGCCGTAGTTTGAGGACCCCTGCTGTAGAGCAATGTATGTCACAAGGAGTATATGCAGAAGAGAGTACATTAATAAGAAACAGGTATTTGTAATTTTGATACTGCTTATCTTATGAACTTCTTTACTTTAATATTTTGTGTAGTTCCCTGGGTTTTTAGAAAAGCAAACTGAAACCAGCAGACTAGATTTTGTGGAATCATAACACCCCCCATAGGGGTCATCAGCAAGATGGCAATCTTTGCATACATCTGACAGCCATCTGCTACCTGAGCTAACTGCGTCATTGACAGCAGTAGCAGAGGTTATCTTTCATACTGACTCAGTAGAAAGGAAGAAAGGGTGTGCATCCTGTGGATTCCCTGACCTCTTGCTGGGAGTTGAGAAATTTTCCTATACCATCCAAGTCCCTGGGAAGGAAGTCTTGGCCAATTGACGGGCTCCTCAAAGACTGAACCTTTCTGTCCTTGTCTGACTACTCATTTCCCTCCTTCGGTCTTCCACCTTATCCTCCTCCCTGCCACCGTGTATTGTCCCAGTATTCTTCCTTGAATCCTTCATCTAGTTTCTCTTAATTGTTCATAGTGCCTCAGTGCTGTCTCAAATTTCCTGGCTCACTCTTTGTTCAATTTTCCCTGGTTTGCTGTCTTCCAAGCCCAGTGCTCTCCAGGATTAGATTAGATGAGCTGATATCACTGCAAAACCTGCAAATTTCCTGTTACCTCCTGATTAGTCCTGATGTCAGGCTCTTAGCCCAGGTAGTACCACACTGCCCCTGTGCTTGCAGTTTTCATTTCCTCCACTTCCATTACCGGTTTCCCTCATCCCATCGTGCATTAACAGGGTCCATTCTAAATAATGGAGCCTTTGACCATTGGGTATTTTACTGAATGTAACCTCCCTGCAAGCCAAGTTATTGTCCTGCCTGTATTTAAGTTACATGAGTTTTATCTTCAGATCTGATGAACTTTACCTCCTTTATTCAGTGTACTCTTTCACGAAAGAAGTTCTCGGAGAAGATACCTGCGTAGCTGTTGAATGGGAAGGGAGTGCTGTCAAGGACTGTATTACGTTGTGTCAATTTTTGTAATTAAATCAGCTTGGTTGTATTATAAGGAGACACAAAGCAAACAGCGTATCTTCCAGCTCATTCACTTCAGTGCTAGGTGTCACAGAATCACAGGGTTTAAGTCCAGAGGGGATGATCACATCATCTTGTTTGAACTCGTACATGCTGCAAGCCCTTATATTTCACTCCTTTAATATATATTGGATCTGATAAATTGAATTTTGACGCTGGGATGATCATAGTTCCTTAAGCAAGGATTGGAAAGCCTGAGGAAAAAAACACACGTACCCATGCTTCTATGAGAAACAATGTGAATTACTGCCTTTGTCAATATGATGGAGTTTTTCTAAGAGCTGACATGATGGCAGTGTGTAATACAATTATAAACTGGATAAACTGGTGATGTTATATACATATATGATGCCCTCTATCACATTTCTTGCCACAATTTTTTCTTTTGCATTATTTTCTTCCAGTCCATCAACATGTAAGATACAAAAAGTCTACTACTACTTTGAGTAGTTGTGAGGTTTTCCTTTTTATGCCAGCAGAAATGAGAGTAAGCTTAATTCTGTTATGCTGAATGTTATTTGATCCTCTCCTAAATAGAGTTGAGCGCCATTTAAATACTCCATTATAAACCTACAGGAACCAAATAATGCCACTGAGGATATTACCTGAAAATGCATGAAATTAAGGATTGTGATTTGGTTAAACTTGAGTTACTCATCGTTGACTTGTATCAACAACAAGAATGTGGGTATTTTACTTGGAAAAGACTTACAATATTTAGACATTGGTGAGTGGGGTAGGTTAATCTAAGTAGGTATGATTTATATGCCCAGATTTATATCATGCCCAGACAGTCTAGCTGAATTTACTTTCTTTTAAAACTGTATCATGATTAATTTGGAAACAATCTCACTAGTGCTACTTGTGTTAGCACACACCATTATCAATTCAGGAGCTGTGATGCAACTATTTTGTCTTTGAAATACCCTAATGTGTATGAACTCTTTCAGTAACTTCCATTTTAAGAAATCGTCTTCTGAAACAAGTTACAATATAAGGAAGAAACATACAGAAGTTGGCTGGCTTTATAAAAATAAAAATTATGTCAAAATTCTAAACAGGACCAGCAGTTTGGATGTACAGAGGAAGGTGATGGCTATGTTTGAGTGAATATTATTATTTCTATTCTTTTGAAGAAGCACCTGGAGACCCCATTTGTGATCAGCTCCCCAGTGTGTATTGTATATACACATAATAGCCTCTGGTATGCAGGAGGTCAGATGAGAAGGTGTTCTAGTCCTGTCTGCCCTTAGTCTATGAATAATAGAAGGCATTTGCTGCCCAATGTTTACAATGAAAATAGACCTGGCAGATGGTGAGAAAACATGGAGGTACTCTGAATTCCCACTTTATAGCTGGATAACTGAGACTGATAGGCAACTTGCCCAGGGTCACAGATAAAGTGGAGTCAGTACCAAGAATTAGATTGACCACCAAAGAAATAGCTTGGCCACAAGCCTGGCCTTTCTTTTCCAGTCTCTAACAGTTAGAATGACCAGTACAGAAACTGGATATCATTGCCAGCTCCTCTTTAGTTCCTTTTGAGAAAGTAATACAGCTATGCAGAAATCTTTGCTGTCCCCACCTGAAAAGGATATACCAAGACCCAGCTTTTGGATTGACTGTAAAAGAGCTGGAGCAGGACTTCACAGTTCCTTCTCTACACGCTTAATGAGGGCAGGTAATAACCTCATGCTAAGCAGCTATTTTCACTGTAAAGAAGCTGTATTGATAAGTGCATTTAGCAAGCCAAATAAGCTAACTTTAGCAGTGATGTTTTAGGTGTAAATTCACAGCAGGGACTTGCAGTTCACCTAGTTGCCTACCCTTGGACTGCGTGGGTTCACATTTTAAATCTTTGCAAGGTACTGCTCAGGTGGGCACTGGACTTGCACGGTTTCTGTGTATGCCTACATTCATTTACATTAGAATTCCCTAGACATCTACAGCTGTTTTGGACTACGGTCTGAACTTTCTCAAATGAGACAGTACTGGTAAGATGTTATCTCTAAGGATTCTCAGTATTCATAAAGTTGGGGTTTCTCTGCCTGTCCCAGCTCCTGTGCTCTGCCTCTGGTTGCTCTTGGAGTAGGCTCTGTAAAATATATGAGAGAAAGAAGCAAATGCTGCTTTCTGTTCAGCTCCTCAGTGGTTGTGGTATTTACCCAGGGTTTGGTCTGACTAAATGGGTTTAGACCCGTGTCCCAGAAGAATGTTCTAGTCGTTAGGCTGTAGCTTTCTGGGTTGGAGCCATGCTCACTTCCCTTTATTTGCCACAAAATACAGGAGGTTTCCTGCTTATTTTGCTTGGCTTTTTTTATATATCATTCCAAAGCATCATGTTTCTCCACATACTAGCGTAAGGAACACAGCAGCTTTTCACAGGGATGACCAAGTACCCCAGGACCTACAGTTGTAATGGCTTGCTCACTATCACTAAACTCATATCAGTAGCTTAACTTGCCCAAATGCACAACTGTCTTAGTGAAAACTAGTGGCCTTGCTTTTGCTGATTTTTCTGAAGTTGCTTTCCTGAGCAGTGGAGAGAAAACGGCGAGTTAAAGAGTTTCAAAGCATCAGAGAGAGCACGGGGGGGGGGGGGGGGGAAGTGCTCATTTCCCGCTGGCCTGTACAGAGAGTTTCCCGTGCCTCAGGTTCCAGAATGTTAACTGGAAACAATACGCCCTTACACAAGGGAAGGCAGAAAAGAGGAATATTTGTTATTCTTCTACACATATTCAAATCTAGAAAAACTGGCTGGAGAGCTGAGTGCTGTTATAGCTGTATTAACCCAGAATATTTTTAGGTATTTCACATTCTGTTCCTCTTGCAGAGGAAAAGAGCTGTTATTTATTCTCAATTCACATCCTAATCTTACGTGATACAAGTGTAATTCATGCTTTACAGCAAAGATTTCTGATATAGTGAGGAACAGAATTGACAGTGAAATTTCCAGTATTTCCTGATTTGCTTTGTCTGGACCTAATTGCATTTGTTACTGCCTGAGCTGTATGCAGTCATTTACAGCTGGTTTTCCTCGTGTGTACTTGTGATCTTTTTAACATTTATTTCTCAAATCCCTGGGAATCCTGAAAAAGGGACAAAAGTTTAAATGTAGGAGGTGGTTTCAGGCTAAAATGTGGTATCCAAACTCTGTATGTCTCAGACCATATAAGTAACCAGGGTAAAAACTTCTTTCACACTTTCTCTTAAAATGCATGTTCTCTCATATTTAAACCACTGAAAAATGTCTTTGTATCACAGTAGCAATTGAACCACAGTCAGGAACTCAAATGAACAAATACACCAGTTTGCAGTTTTGAGTAATCTAGTTTTGGATAGTTTTTTTTTTTTTCTGGTTTGCTCTCAGCCAAAATGCAGGACTTACAAAGCTGAAGCAAAATCAAAGCTTTTTGTTTAAGAAAAATGTGAAGAGTTGTTTTGCATAAACCAAAATGGTTTTATTTTCTCAGCCTGTGTACTCAACAGATGCTGGTCTTAATGGATAATGTATTTTGGGATTTCTTATTTGTAAAAAAAATATTAATACTGAAAAAATTAAAATCCATGTGGAAATCCCCTTTCATTTTTCATACAGTCAAAGGTGAATAAGCATTGCACTAAGCAACTAGTCATTTGTTTCGAAGTGTGTTTTCCTATTTGCTTCAGTGTGTACATAGAGATTACTTTATGCTGTTATCGTGGAGGTTTGCATATATAAGTGGTTGCATGCTACATTAAGGATGTAGATAAAAACAAGAATAATTTGAAAAATACAAATATTTAGCTGCAGTATGTACAGGTTTACAAACATACTACATATTTGATATATTAACTCCTGCTTAAAACACAAGTGAGGTAATCATTGTGAAGCTGGCAATAGTTTGGAGCAGTGATTTAAGGTTCACATACCGTTGTTTTTCACTCCTGTGGAATACCTTTGGGAAAATACTGTACATAATTTAACTGACTTGCGTAGTTTCAGTTGGACCTAGTTAGCCTGTGCATCATTTATCCACATGCCCAGATGTCAAAGAAATGTGGGTAGACAATTAGCATTCAATTAACAGTCACACTTTTTTAAAAAAAAACCAAACTTGTTTATCCAAAGAATGCTTAACTTATTTTGAATAGATATTTTTGCTTTGGGATGCAGCTCAGCAGCAGACATTTTGAAGGGTGTTAATGGTTTTCAATATTATGTGATGTTGAGGTTTTCAAGATTGTCTGGTTGTTCTTAAACTGTTAAAGAAAAAAAAGAAACATTATTGAGCATGTATTCCATTTCCAGGAGAGGAAATCTATTATTTAAGAAAGAAATACAGCCAGGGTGATAAAAGTGCCTTCCCACGTCTTCTGGCCAGGTGCTACATGCATATAAATGTTTCACGTTAAGCTTTAAGATCAAGGAAGAGTCTGTGGGGAGCCTTGTTTCCTGGAGATCTGCTTGCTAGAGCAGCTCCCAAGTACTGACTTCCCATTTTTTATTTGGTTATTAAGGATGAAAGGCTACATCGTTTTATGGAATTGCGGTTCCTTGCATGCCATTATCTTTGTCCACAGCTATTAAACATGCATTTCCATAGGTTCATGTGGATACCTAGCCTAACTCAGCTTAGCCACTGCTGCTTTATATAAGTTTAATTCAAAGGATTGCCTTTATATCACATTGTAGAGTGAGCAAAAGACATATGGTTTCATGAGTTGAGAAACTGTCTTTTTTAGATACAGCTGAGTATAATAGGTCTCCAGCCTGTGTAATGCAGGGCACTCTGTTACTACTGAAAAGGAAACTTTGAAAGTCTGATCTGATATGATTCACTCAGGGCAATGCGTGTATGTATGTGCAGCCTTACATGTGCAAATCGCTGTTGCGAAGTTTTGCATGCTATCAAATGTATACAGAACCAGTAGAAAAAAAAATGCGATTGAAATCCATTTATACCCAGTTTGCATCAGGTAATCATCCATAGGATTAGAAATGCCAGCACTTACTTGTCACAGCTACTCTGCATAAACATCCCTTCCACAGAGCCAAGGCTTTTTAAAAAGAAGACTGGCACAATTAATGCAGATTTTTATAACATCTGGATAACAAGATTAGAAAATAAATTTTTTGGCTTGGGAATAATCCTGGTTTAACTACTGTGTTTTGTTGTTTAGCTAATTTCTGTATTTCTTGCAAATGCTATTAACATTAATGTTTCTGAAGGTCAAATAAAGCACTTGCATTAACCTTTTCTTTAAAAACAAAGTAATAAGCATTTTAAGCTAAAAAATTCTTGCAAAATATTATTGCCAATTAAATAACAGGTTACGTTCAATCAAATGTATGATATTGCTGTAAGATGGTAAATGGTAATAGCCTTTATACAGAGATGTCAAGGAAGGCACAATAGATGCAGCAATTCAGAAATGAAACAAAGACCTGCAAAACCAAACAAAACCTGGTAATTTACCAGAGGTAAGAATAAGTGTAGGGTTGGGTGGTTTTTTTTTTTTTTCCTTAGGGATGAAGGATCCAACCTATAGATCTTTCTTGTCTGACCTTCCTGCTTCTCGTCTCACTATATCTATTGGAAGGTACTTCTGATTCATCAGGACACCTGAAAACAGGCGTCATGGAGTTGCTTGGGAAAAAGCTAATAATGCCAATCTGCTGTCTGGAGAGTTTGTGCTCATGCATTTTCTCTAACATGACACTCCTATCAAATATAAACTTAACAAGGACTGATCTATATTCTGTACTCTTCAGATGTTATTACTGAATCTTCCTGCTGACTCTAGGCAAGAGTAATTGTGTTGCTCAAAACCAGACATGCGGTTGGTATTGCGTAGAAAAGGGAAACATCCTTTTGCCTATACTCAAGGTTTGTTTGTGGGACCAAGAAGCCCATAAAGAGTATATGTCTGAGTACATCTATATATAGGACTCATACTCTCATACTTCTAACTCTTCTGACATAAACATACAGACATATAAATGCTACCGTCTTTCTCTGCGAGATGCAAACTGATTTCTAATATATGTACCCTTTTAAACACCGAGAACATGTTAAGGAAAGAAAAGAACATTCATTTGCAGGTAAACATAAATAGTAAAGCAGAAATAATAATTCCACATTTTTTCTATTTTTACATTAAATTCACTTTATCTTTCATTCCCTCTCTCGTTTTCTGTCTCCAAACATTCCTGTGACTTGTTTTTTCACTAGCTTAATAGAAAAGGTAATCCAGCTTTCTAAAAATGGAAGGCAACCTTTTGTTCCATAGAAATATGATTCAGAGGAATTTCCATGCAGTTTTATGAAGGCAACAGGAAGAAAAGACAGCAAGCAAAACTTTTTATCATCTTCATAACAAAAATAAGACTAAACAACAAGACTTCGATAATTTGTAATCTGGTAGTGGCGTATATAATTTTGAAACACTTTTATGAGACTTTCTTTAAAAGGCTGTTTACATCAGATAAAAATTTCTTTTTAGAACTTGGTCTTGCTTTATCTTTAACCTAATGCAATGTTTATGGAGAAAACATCAACTTTTAAAGCAAAATAAGTGGTTTTGTTTAAGGTGCTGTTTAAAAAAGTAGTATCTGGACAAGTTTCATTTTGTTTCTTAATTTCTCTGCTGGAAAATGTAAGACTTAACCAGCTAAAATGTACTGACTGTAACCAGCTTTACTAAAGCTGTTCTGTTTCTCTATCCACTATTTTTTATGCCACTTTCATAAAAAAAGAGAGCGAGCCCCACTAAGTTGTTGCCTTAAGATGGAAACAATAGGAGGGACTGCCATGTAGAAGATAAAAATGTGATTTCAATTAGTTTAGAGGATAAACACAGATAAAAGCACAGTGAGCAGGAGACTAATATCCTTGGCAGAGGAAGGAGATGTAATCTGCATGGTCTATTGCTGTAGCAGTTCTTCATTGCAATAAGTACTTAAGTTCAAATACTGTTTTTTAGAATAATTCAGTTAATGAGAGTTTCTGAAAACAGTCTAGGAGTAACAGTTCAAAGAATCAAGACCTTTTTTCACAGATTTCTCAGACTTGGAAGTAAATATAGTCCATCTGACATGAATAGAAATGAACACTGTTATTCTTATGCTCCTAATTTGGTGATGCATTTGAGTATTTTCCTGCATCTAAGGATGTGTTTGAACACTACATTGAGGAAGACATATAAGCGTGTGAATACCTTGACTGACAAGAATGATGCATTGTTTGAGTTGTGTTATCAAAGGACCTTGAACTGACATCTCTTCTGTCCCCTGCTTTCATGCACCTTGTTCGATTTGCATGGAAATTCAGGGTGTTAGCGATAATAAACATTTTCCTAGCTTTCCTGTAGAGCATAGGGGTACAGTTTCTGAGATTTTTCTGAGAATTTGAACATAAAATATCTCTTTTGCGGGAACCTGAGATGCCACATTCTACTTTGCTGTCTGTCTCTGTGTTATTTTGGTGCAGTAAGTCTTGTGTTTACTTCAGTGCTCTGTTAAGTGTTTCATGGCCTGATGTGAACTGAATATCCGGTGGGCAGTTCTGCTGTAGGCTTCCATAATACGGCTGGCTGTGGTTACAGGGCAGTTGAATTGGTGACCAATGTGAAGGCCTATGTCCTTATGTTACACCTTTATATTTTCCCTTCCCTCTCCATGCATTCTCTTTCTAATTTCCTCTGTTTCTTCTGTGGTTTTTTTTTTTCCTTCAGGAAGCTTTTCTATTCACTATATATTTAGTATTTGCATTTTTTTTCTCAGACCTCTGTTAATCTTAACAGATGCATCAAAGGGAAAGTAAATATTTTTATTTCTAGTACTCTATTTTATTTCTAGTACTTTATTACTAAACTCCTCTCCTCTTTCTTATTTGTAATCCTTGGCTTTTGATTCCATCTTCTTTTCTCTCTATCCCATATTCTATAATCTAATCTTTATTTTCCTTCTCTACTTCTCCTCCTCTTTCTTTACTTATAGTTGTTCGTGTAGTAGGGTGGTTTTGGTTTTCTTCTTCCAAAAATATTGAATAGATCTATTTCTCTTTTTCTGAGTCATTCAAGCCTGAAAAAGCATTTGTTTTATATTTTAGGCTCAGTAATCCTTCTCCACTCAGGATTATAGAGGCATGAGGTGGAGCCTTGTACTTCTGGGAAAGTATATATAGTTGTTGGCATTTGCCCACTCTGAAGAAGGAGGACCTGCACTCAAAGAAAAAAGAAAAAATCCAAAGTGAAGAATCCTAGAGGAGCCCCCTTGAGAGCTGAAAACCGCCCTTCCCTAATGTGAAAAACAGATCATTTACACCGTTTCCAACAGATCAGAATTGCTGTAAGGTAAGCCTCGCTTATAGCTAATGTAAGTGGTTTGGTCTGTTTGTAACTGAATTTCAAAGCTGTGTACTGAAAGGGAAAGTGAAGTTACAAAAGTAGTGTGTCTGCTTAGAAAGGAAGTGCACTCTGACATACACAGAGCTTGGCTTCAGTCTGATAGGTCTGCATGCTTTCCCTGCAAATCGAAGTGCTCGGTCATTAACACAGTGAGTCACAGTAATGTGTTATGATCTGATCTGGCATTTATAAGGAAATAGAGTGTCTAGCCTTGGATACCTCTCCTACAGGTCATTTGTCCTGGTGGTAAAGAGAGTGCTTGTTCCCAAGAGAAAGCAAAGCTGCCCGTTATGGCAGCTCACACCCTGGAAAAGGCAACTGATTTCAGTGCATCTGTTTGTGATGTGCTCTCTAAACGGGGTCAGTGTTATAACTGGGAGGAGGGAGCAGTTTTAACCGTGAGTGAGTGCTCAGAGAAATGGTATAACTGACTCTGTCAAAGATGAATATAAAATGTAGACAAGCTGGCTTGTTTTATATTCACTTTTTTAAAAAAATACATATATAATGATTTGTTTCCTGGATCATTGATTTATATGTCAGACAGATGAAAAGCAAAATTTCTGTGATGCCTTTATCATTATTCTGACAAGGACTGCTTTTAAGTTAAAGACTGATAAAGAATGCCAACTTTTGACATTACTAGAACAGCCCTATCAGCTTTAATTTTCTTTTGTTTTCTTCTTGTCAAAGAAAGGCTATTAGAGAGAAATTATGATCTCAAACTGGTTAATGTATTGATGTGCATTTTTTTCCCATAAATTGCTTAGCCAATTTATAAAGCATTATATAATCTCATTGAGACACAACCTACAGAAGGTAGAAATTGCAAATATGGAACATCATCAGTCTTTAGGCCAGAGGTTCTCAAACCACTGGAAGACCATGGGTGAGTTGTCCACAGCTGAACCCTTGTGTCATATTGCACAGTTAAATGTATGAACCCATTTGTTCTGTTTGACTGTACTTTTGTATGCACAGTTTTCTTAGCATGCTAGAGACCGCTAGAGTGTGCTCAATTATAAGTCTGATAGGAAGCACACGTAGTGGTGCTTAGGGAGTGTTCAAGGTTGCTGAAAGTTTATTTTTTTCCACTAAATTAGGGAGCTAGTGCTCTTGTCATTATAGATCAAAGTTGATTGACCTCATACCATTAGCATCAGTATAGTTACAGCACGGAGTTCATACAGAAAGCTGGAGAATTTAAAACTGGAAAGTTTCATTTTGACCAGTCTCTGTGTGTATGCTGCAGTTTCATACTTCAGGTAAGGAGTAGCTGTGCAGATTATGAAGATTTCATGTAAACGTTTGTTGCCTCAGATCACACTCAGGCTCCAATATATTCTGATTCAAACCAGTCTTTACTCTTCTCCCTCTTTCTTTTCTCTGATTTTCTTCTTTCTACCAATTTACGAGTTTGATGAGTGTTCAGCCACGGTGTTTTCTATAAAACGTAATTGACAGCTAATAACAAGTTGCACCTCTTTAGCCTGCCATAGTCGTTGTTTTCAAAGCCTTTATAAACATTAGCTGAATCAACCATCGCCCAATCAAGTAGGCCAGTATTATTCATGTATTTTGACAAGTAAAAACTAAACTAGAAAACAAAATCAGATAGTTTCTTTGCAACCACAAGACTGTGCAAAAGCCAAGACAAGAACATGTATCTTCTGACATCTATTCCTATGCACAGCTATACATTATTGGGGTTTTTTTTCCAAATATGTATATGATTATGATTAAAGGGTTATGATTAACATACTTTCGGGAATAGATGACATAACTTATTTATATTTATACTAGAAGATTTCAAATGTAAAAAAATGTAAAAAAAATCCTGAGTATCTTATAATAGGACTGACACAAACAGAGTACACTAAAGGAGTTTCTCCCTGCAGCTCAGCTGGATGTTAGCACAGATGTATAAGGCAATATGTGAAGTGAAAGAGAGAAACAAAGAACTAGAGAGAGAGGTGAGAAGGTGCTGATAAAATCAGCAGAAAATATAGAGAATGACAGAAAAAAAGAAGGAGGAAAAAAACTGGAAGAAAGATAAGTCAGACTGGACTTATTCATACCCAAGACTAAATTGTATGTTACAAATACTATGTACAGGATGTAATAATTGGACATTATTTAGTAAAATATACATATATCTTGCATATACAACCTAGAAGGGCACAAGTTTGAAATAGAAATAAAAATCGTATTTCCTGTCACAATATGTAAAGAGGCTGCTGTCAGTCAGTCTTGTCTATGTTTAATGCATAATGGTAAGGGAATAGAAATATTCTGTATGTTTCAGTATAGTGATGTCATGTATCAGTGTGTATCATACCTTATCATATATCTGTGTGTTACCAGTGAAAAGAAAAATATTTGGAGAGAAATTCTTAATTCACCAGTGAATAGTAGCATCTCAGTGGAAGGGCAGAGCCCCAAAATGACAATACCAGGCAGAGAGTTATTGTGAATTAAATCACCCTTTCTTTTCTTGTAGTGTCTGTGTTTGCAGTATCCTCTTTCAAGGGTTTGGTATCACAGAATAACTGTTCGTCTTTAGTCAGTTTCTGCACCAGTGATTCCATCTGCTGGGGATTCAATTGATTTTTCACATCTCAGCATAAGAAGGCCCAGACTGTGCCCTGTTGCCTGTGAGTGTGTGGTGGCACCAGCAGTAAGGAATGTCAAGGCAAATGCTTTTAGGGCAAGAGCAATGGTGATGAAAATACCACAGAGAGCTTTAAGGTTTCATGGAGCTGCAAACATTTTCTTATCTGAGCAGCTCAAAATGTGGATTTCATATGGCAAGAGGCTTTGTCCTATAGCATCCTGCCTTCTTATTCATGTTTTAAAAGAAAAGATGTGTTACTGTTCCTTATGTTGAAGCAACATTTATTTCCTTTTACATTTGGATTTAATCCTCAACTCTTTAAGCATAAAATTAATGTTCTTTTCCTAATTCTATTAAAAGATACTCTGGGAAGTATCTCGCTTCCCGGAAGAGGAGAAGGTTAGGGGTAGGTGTGGGAGCAAGGGGATTGATGCTATGTTGGCTGAGATTTTACCTTCCTAATGTATTGTGCCACCAGGCAATATATTTATATTAACTTGCTGTGAGGGCACTTAAAACTTCTGAACAGACTGAGAAGAATAATAAATTCTCCCTGGGCCCTTGCTGCTCTGTTTTGCACATCTCCAGTCTTATGTTTTCCTAAATGAAATGGTAACAGACAGAGGCCAATGGGACTGTAGTGGCAAAATAAGTTCATAGAGAAGCATAGTCCTGGAGTATGAAGCCCACTGCAGGGACTGGGGGTGGATTACTTTATGAGTTTTCCCTAATGGTAGATGTAATCCCTGTGCTGGCCATGTGATAAAGTAAAATGTTGTAAACATTTCTTGCTCTTATATGGTGTTCCCATAAAATGAGCCCTCATTTTTGTTTAGTTCACTTGAAGCTCATGAGAACCTGACTTGGTCTTTGAGAACGTAGATTCAGATCTTTTCACCTGAATCCTGACAAATCAGGGTGTGATGCCTTTATGAAGGTATGACAGTGCTTTGCCTCTGTGATGCATGTAGGAATTGTTTTTTTCCCTCAAAGAAGGAATTTACAGGAAAGAGCTTCCTAGGTTGACAGCAGACGTGACTGGTAAAACAAGCTCTAAACTAGGAAGGTGGGAAAGAATGCTGCTAAAACTTGCTAAACACTTAAAGCCTTCTACAGACAGTAAAAGGGAAAGAGGTGTAATTGCATGAGGATGAAATTAAGAAAAACATGATAATGGTAAATGAAAGGATGCATCAAGTACACTGGCTGCATCACTGGAACTGGCTGTTGCTCTTACTGCTGGAAGCCTGGATACCAAACCAAATCTTGTAGTAGTGATAGAAATATGGTAGCCATTATATGCTCTGGATTAAGGAGTTGAAATGTATAAATGGATTAGGAAAGTGAGAAACTTAAACATGGGCAGTGAGATGGCATTGTCAGTGAAATAAAAAATGGGACCACTGGGAAGAGGGATGTTGAGAAAGATCCAAGGTTCAGAGCTGGATAATGATATCCGTTTTGTGAGGTAGGGCGGGGGGCAGAAAGTAGTGGAATTTATGTGATCAGGAAGACTTTAACTTTCCCAGATGAAGGCACAAAAAATTAAAAAACTGGACATTTGAATACTGTGACTTTTTTCCCCAAATTTATTTTCCAGTAAAGTCAGGTCTCAGATATTCTTGGAAGTGAATGAAGATAGATATTTTTTGTACCGAACATTCAGTGAACCAGCAAAAAACAATGATGTGTTATGCTTAGTTTCACTGAACAGCAAGATCTAAAGGGGCTGGACATAAAAACTGATCTTAGAACAGATTCATTTTTGTCCAGTTCTCTTTCTGGAAAAAGTAAAACAAATCTGTATTTTTGGAGCCTTAGAAAGGCAAACTGAAAAACTTTAGTGAGGATATTTAGTGAGTACTGGGAAGCTTACATATTTAACATGGAGGAGGCATATAACAACTTTGATCAAAAAAGTTTTAGCAGCAAGCAGCTGAATACTAGTAGGAAGAGTGTAGAACTTCCCCAGAATGATAGTTATCTGAAACTGCTTGTTAAAAGTAAGAAGAGAACCCATAAGTAATGCAAAAGGGGATTGATTAGGAGGAAGAATTATGCCCTGGAGGTTAAAAGGTACAGAACTGAAGCAAGAATGGCCAAAAGCTGTATTAAACCAGACTTTACTAGTCATTTCAGTTCCCTGCAGAGCTCTTCAGCTTTGCAAACAAAAATTGCACAAGGAGGAAAAATTCTCATCCTATGTCTTTTCCAAGGAGCATGCACACACTAAGTAGGGGGATGTGTGATGGCTTTGAACAACTGGTCAGGAAAACCCACCTCATACACCTGAGAGCATGTTCATTGTTATTGAGAAGTGCTGAAACAGGGGCTACAGCCCCACTTCCTCGTGCTTTCTACCTTTGCCAAAATCAGTGCCACAAGAACCTCTTCAGGGGGCTGCTTCTATTTCCTGGTAGAATACAGTGAACAAAGAGCTTAACGTAAGCCCTCTAGCTTGCCATTCAAGAGAGCTAGGCTAAATGGGACTTGTATGTGGCATTACATTTAGTACCATGGCAGAGAGAAAAAGTCTTCAGAAAAAGGCAAGACAAGAGAAGACTCATGTCTATAGGACTCCTAGCTCTTTTAGTGTCCCATTTGGATGGTATGTAATAAGTTCAGGAGGAATTTACGGGGCGGGGGGGGGGGGGGGGGGAAGTAAATGGTCTCGGAGTCAACAAAGATGAGTGTACTTCGGTAGAATTCATTTCAATCTCAGTATTGTTAAGAAAATCAGTGGTCATTTGACATTTTGCTTTTAATCTGTCTGGGATTTAGTTCTCCATCTATAAAATGGGAATAATAATTTTTTTCTGCTGGTGGAGGCTGTGTATGTGAAAATACATGCATGCTTATTGTAAAGCACGATAAAACTGGTAACATAAGTCAATAATTTTATTCTTAGTGCAGAAATGTGGAGTGTGTGAGAACAAGGTTTGCAATGATCCATTCACTAAACATTTACATTTACATTTAATATGTAAACGTTTGTTGAATAAGGCAGCCATTTCGTAGGGAGAAAAAAAAGGAAGCAGTAATGATGTTTATACTATTCTGGTGTTTCGTGGAGAAACTGAAGGTTGTACAAATAACCTTAAGATCACCATTTCCTTTCTTTTTTAAGTATTTTTGTCAGTTTGTGAATGATTGATTTGGCAATCTTTATGTACTTCAGACTTATTTTAGTGTATCGTATATATATATGCGCACTTATGGAAAGACATAGAGTTGTATTATGTATGTATATAACAGAAAAAAAGTTATTACCTTTAGGGTAGGAATAGTCTTGTGTTACGGCCTCTTACACAAATACAGCACAACCAGTGAGCTCTCAACTGGTGAAATAATCACAGTAAGCCATTGAAGAAGCCATTCGTAGACTGAGATTAACATTGTGCCTAAAGGAAGAAAATTATGCATGGAACGTCAAAAGTCATGAATGCCCTAGAAATGAATGCTACTGGGATCAGCAGGTTAGGGCTTGGGTTTACCTCCTGCCACAAAATCCTACAGAATGACCCAGCAAGAGTTCCACACAGATGAGATTGCTGCATGTAAAAATGCATGCCCACCCCTACACTCGCTTTTTCATACGCAGACACATTTGTGAGGGGTTGCAGGAGGGAGGCTGGCAGGTGGACCTCATTGTTGACCATTAATAGCATTTCACTGCTAAAAATCCTAATTGCAGTTTCAAGAAAGAAGTTTGACTGAAATACTGTTTTAGGTGCATTCATACCACCCAGTGCAGTGTGTCAACATGCGACAGTACCATTCCCTCCACCAAGGACTGGGGAGAAAAGAGTCATTCAAACTAAAGTCAGTCTTTAATCAAAGTTTCACTGGACTCAGTGTAAAATTGTCTTAAGTGAAGCCTGGGGGTGCCAGATGGTACACTTTTGGGGCTGTGTGGTATTCATCTCCATAGGGGCCTTCTGAGTGTGAGTCTTATGGATATGGGCACAGATAATTGTTATTGCAATTACTCTAAGACAGTAATGAAAGCATTACTTTAAAATTTCAATATTTTATGCTACAGTATTCAAGTAAGCATATTGCAAATTCTGGTTAAGGGAAAACAGTAAAGTTAATCAGCTGCAGGCTTTGATAAACAATGAGCAAAAGGAGAAGTTTCTACTATTTATAGTTCATATTATTTCTATAACATTGTACAACAGTATCTTCATGTTTGCCTTACTCTGCTGGGTGTATACATCAAGTTTACAGCATGATGGTGAATTCACTTTGGCAGCTTACTGGCTTCTGTGATATAAGTGCAGTTTCCTCTGCACTGGTTCTTCTGTCTATAATGTAGCTTTTGTTGATCATTGAAAAGGAATATTGGATTAAAGTGAACTAGAAGTATAAAATGTGCTTTCTAAACAATACTATTTCAGCAATACTGCTCATAATGTTCAAGCATGGAGTCAGGAGTTTGGTTTTGTTTCTTTTTTTTTTTTTTACAAAAATGATAAGCTGCGGAAATGATTGTGAAAATATCATAGACATCTGTAGTTCAGCCCTTCTTTAGCTCCTGTTCCTCTGAGGTTCATACAAAATTTGACTGTTTTTCCCCCCCTTTATTCTCTACCTTTAAATATTGTAAATCAAACAGTCAACACATTCAAAACATATCAGTTCTTTGAATCCTTCTGGAAGACTCCCTACTGTGCGCTCTGAATTTTTAAGCTTTCCAGCATCTTGTATGACAAGTATGTTTTCTTCCAGTGGACATGTGTAATGCACAGTCTGTCAACTTTTTCCCCACTCTGTTGCTCAGAACGAGCTTCAGAATTCCTATATCAACTCATTTTTGATAGCTTGAAGTGTTCAGGTCTTTCTCAATGAATCCTGTAACCATAATTCTTGCACTGGAAGAATAAATACAAATCGTGGTAGCCCCTTGGTCAATCTTTCCTCTTGTTCAGCTTTGCTTGCAGGCTGGAGCCACCAAGGCAGTGTTTTTGTTTGTCTTGCTCTGTGTGCTCCCTCTAGTGATCCAACAGCGTAAAACATTTCCTTCTGAGGGGGGAGAGCTGGAATTTCCCAGGTGGCTCACAAAACGTTTAATGAAGTGTGTAGCACAACCATTTCATTACAACATATTGTGTACTTTTGCCTTTAATAACTGCATTCCTCATCCAAGAATTCTCTATAGCTTTCAAAAATGAATTACAGTGGTATTATTTTTCTCAGAATATATTTTTCCATGACAAGAATAGCACTTTCCTAAACTATTGTATTTATTAGCAACCTGTTACCCTCTGACACTACTGTCATTTTCATCAGCCTTGATAAAGTGAGTGATTTCAAAGCTCTTTAAAAATTATTAAAACAGTTGTATTTTATTGGTTGGTTTTTTTTCAAACTATCCATGAAGCAAGAAAATAAATGTGTAAAAAAATTAGAATTTTTATTCTGATTTGATGGCAGTCAAAAAATCAGACTAGCCTAAGGGTGAAAAAATTTTCCGTGGTGGGACAGAGGAATTGTACTGTCCTGATGAAGAACAGGCTGACTTAAAAGGTTTTCTCCATCTCTGAGCCAAAGTATGAAGCTCGGGGCACCTATTCCTAGGTGACTACTGCTTCAGCTTCAGGAAGAGCTGCAGCACTTGCTGACAGTTTAGAGGCATTGAATCTGTAGAAACAGAGGCCCATGTGCAATTTCTTGCTTCTTCACTACTTTGCTCCTTCATTGCTTTTGCACTTGCCTGTTGTCTACTGCTTTTTCTCTTGTCCACTGAGGATGTGAAGATATGTATCAAGATTATATATAGATAGGGCAGAAGATTGAATGCTTGCTTTCTACAATGACAGGTGAATTTTACCCTGTTAGAGGGATATAATGATGGCATAAGGGAATCTATTCCTTCAAAATGCAAAAAAAGGAGAGCGTAATTAATACTTTGACTCCCTGTACGTTACAGTACCTCTGCTTAAATAATACTTCTTAATTTATTAAACCAGTTTTTTGACAACAGCATAGTTACTGGTTGACAGAGCTGTGAATTAGTTACCAATGGCACCTTTTAGCTAGGCTGAGGAATTAAGAGGCAGAGACTGAACTTCCTTTTGATCCAGAAGTCATGTTTCTGAAATATGCTCTTACATCTTTGGAGAAATCACATGTAACCTAGTTGCTGTGGACAGGGATACGATGCAAGCTCCTTCCAAAGAGGTCCTTTCAGTATGATTGTTCAATGCCCTGTAATAAGTATCATTATAGAAAGCTTCATCCATTGTGTAATTCAAAGAAGTTAGAAGAGTTGCAATTAAAATAATTTCATTTCTTATATATTTGCATAAAAGTATTAGAACAAAATATGTATTTTTTTAAACTGTGGCTTTATTCCCCATATCACTGTCCTTGGAGCATCACAGACTTGGGTTTCTTGTTCAGTTCTTGACAGATATTTGAAAGGGACACTTCTGCTGTAAGCACAGCAGCAGCTGCACCTACAGCTCAGCCTCCCTGATTTATAATGCGAGTGTCTTCCTATTTGTTACAGCCATATTCTGCCCTTTTTGAACAAACTTTATCTTCCTGTGAACTTCAGCAAATTCTGAGACTGCATACAGCAGCCCTAGTCATGTGCAGGTGTCAACATTTTAATAAGTGTTTGTTTATTCACAAAGTACACTACATATGGCATCCAATTCTTCTGGTGCTGGTTGAGCATTTCTCAAATGATGGGTACAGGATCGGGCCCTTAATTTACCAGCAACCAGGGCATTTAAATGAACTATGCCTTGGACAGCAGATTGGATGAGCTGTTCACATGGAATTTTGCTTGATGTGCTAAGTATCTCTGATAGGTCCAAGCAGTATTAAATCTGCTGTGCATGTGTGATTAATCTGTGCATGCACAGTGAATCTTACTGGCCCAGATAAAAAAGTGCTATGTAATTATTTCATTAGCAGCCAGCAATTCTACACTGAAACTAATCTATGTAGTAAAAGCAATCTGCAATTAGCCTGACAGCAAACTGTCCATTGCTGTTGTATGTTAATGTATCCATACTTTCTGCTGAAGTCACTCTCATTTAATTCATTCCTGTAATTGAAGGGGGGGTAAAAAAGCCAAACAACACCTTAGAAAATTTCCTATAATGAAGAATCAAGGAATTATGTCAAGCAAATAGCAAATGAAAGAAACAAACTGTGGAGATTGGCTTCCTTGTGCAAGACAGAGAGAAAGGGGATATAAAACCACTGGAGGATTCCAGGTCTACCAAAAATTGTGAACTTGCTGAATGGATTGTTCACATCGGCTAGAGATGAATAGGTAGAAACCCTGGCAAACAGTGGCTTCTTCTCATGCAGGGATGGAGGTAACAGGGCTGAAAGAGACTTTTGTAAAGTTCTAACAAAGGTGACAGTGTAGATAAGATCTGTACATACTGAGTTTTTCTACTAGTTTGCCTGAGTCCTTCATAAAAAAAAGAAAAACCACCATAACAACAAAAACCACAGCGGTTTGTGGATATCAAATAAAACCAGCCCACCGAACAAGAAAACTGCAGAAATCCAACTGAAGGCTGTGGGATTCACCAAGAGGCTGATGGAGGGGAAACCTGACCCAGGAGGAAGACTTACTAGCAGAACCAATACAGATCTGAGCATGGCTTCCCTATACTCATGACACAGGTACTCAAGGCTGCTTTTTTTTTTTTTTTTTTTTTTTGCTTTATTCCCTAACCCCCCCACCCCATGGAATTGTACCTTTGATTTCCCTTCCCCTGTATTAAATTGGGCAATAGCTACTTTGTCTACACTGCTGTTCATTTGGGCAGAATTTTGACATTTGTTACTCTGCTTTTAGCATCCCTAATGCTTTTCCAGAAGTGGTTGCCACTCCTCTGCAAATCATAAGGTAACTAATACTGAATCTTCTTCCCTCACTTGCAAGCTTAGTCCAGAGAAGTTTTAGTGGAAGCTGAATTTGTTGAGAATGCAAAGCCAATGCTTCCATATATTTTAAGTAAGATAAAGGCAAATTTCTGTTTTAATGTAAATGTAACCTCACCTCCACCCCTCGTCCCAAACCCCAAAACCAGCAAAGAATAACGCAACAGAGGGGTTGATCTTAAGAGTTACATCAGTCAAATAGTGCTCCAAAGCAAGGGAGCAGCTCAAATACAATTTTAGCACCTCTGCCTTTCAGAACTCAGTTGGATGTAATGTCGACATCAAGGAACTGACAGAATGAAGCTAACTGGTGTGAAAAAACCCACTCCTTCTGAAGAAGCTTCTAAATACCAGTTGTCTAAATCTATTGATAAGCAGGGATGCATTATTAATGAGGCCTGCAGCCTGCCTAGTGCTGCTTAGATGGTTCAAGCATTTAGTAGGAAATATTTCTGTGAAGTGCTGCATGGAATAATGACAGTGTCTGTCTTAAATCGAACAAATGACTGTAGCAAGCTCTGGGGAGGCTCAGAGCAAGCAGATGCTTTCCAAGTGAGAGGCAGTGGGTACCACCTGCTGTAAGCAGGCAGGCAGGAACAGTCCACTAAATATTGACTTGTTAATAATTCACGACAACAGGAACCCCTAGCTCTTCAAGCATGGCACTGCCCCTTCATCATGTGGCTTTTCATCACCCTAATGAGCTACTTGAAGAATCAGACACTGAAATGTCTTGCAGATATTCCCTAAAGACTAGGACTCAGGCTGCTGTAATTCTGAATAAGTTGGCAGTGGTACACAAAAAAAACCAAGAGATTTTTAAAAATGGAAGGATCAGTGCTTTAGTTAAATACTGCTGTTTGCTGCACAGTGCTGCGCAGTGACTCAGTCTGCAGTTTCTACAGCTCCTGGGGCAGAATGTCTGTCTTTTATGACATTTCTATGCCTAAAAATAATTGACATGCCAGTTTATTACAGATGTATTGAAAGTTTTATTTGCAACAAGAAAAAGAGCTCTGAAAATCTACAACAGATTAATCGCAACTGTAATTCTCAATTAATACTTTCTAAAAGGGATCTTAGTTATGTGATTAGTATGTGTTTGGGACCCTCCACATTTCCTACCTTCATCATGGATGTTAAATTAGCATTTGCGAATGAATACACTTCAACTGAAATAATTGAAACTGAATAACTAACTCATTGGCAATGAATAACCCTACAAAAGTTAGCAAAGCTTCTATGCAGACTTCATTGACTTCCTGGTTTACTATCAACATCAGCAGTTTTTTCTGCTTGAACACTGCAGCTTTATGATAAAGTGCAGGAGCTCCTCTATTTATATCCTGATGTATATGTATCCTGGTGATTGTCACTTTTGCTTCTCTTTAAAGATGCAACCTTAACAGAACCTTCCCATTCGTTCCCCATTTTTTTGATTGATATTTTTTCTTCCCCAAATATATATTTTTTATTTATTTTGGAATGTTAAAGTAATATTCTATTATGAGTTATTTCTTGTTTGCATGATTTTCCCAGCTGTCAGTTATCACTCAGCTACCTGACTTCTTTGCAAACTTCACAGCATATTTTGCTGCACTTAATCAACTTGACTAGGCTTCACTTTGTGAACGGTCTTGATAATACCAAATGGAATTTAGTAGACTGTTTATAAAGCAAGTGGTTATCTATACTGAGGAACTTAAAATTACAGCAGATTCATTAGTGTTGCTACAAAGAGAGTGCTTCCTTCGTGCCATAATGAGTGCAAGTGTTTTGCGACTCTCTAGCACTGAGCACAAGACTTTATTTAAAAGAGTCATGAGTGTGTGTGACTTTCTCTGCTGCATTGTTGAGCTTCTGCTTACAGACTTCCAGTTTTTTGTCATCTGTACACATTAAAAATATTTGGATTTGTCAGGACTTAGAAAATTATCTGGGCTTCCTTACTGAGGTAATTGAAGTTGCCTCCGCACCTCCACAAATTTTATGCTTTTTTCTCTCATTTGTGGTGTTGTAACAACTTAGCAATCTATACTGTTCATTCCATGGCAGCTGGTCCATACTGGACAACCTGGAAGTGATGTGTGTGAAATCACTCTTTAAAGAAACCCCTGGAATTTAGAACTGCAAACTTTAGTCTTTTCCCAGTTATTGGTTGTTTTTTTTCTTGAGGTCAATAGGATAGAAAATATCTTCTAATTTATTCTAATAAATGATTCTATATCTTTTAATTTATATCTAATTAGGATAAGAATATTTGGGGGTTATTTCAAGTAAAGCTAACAGGTATCTAGAAATGTAGTCTTTAAGGCATTTCTCTTTCCTTTGCCTAGGACACTATTCTATATTGTAACTGTAGCAGTTTGTTTCTGTTTCCTTCATTTGTATCATTCTTCTAGATTATCTTCTCTGCTTCTCAGCTGCAACTATTGCAGAAATAACTATGATAATGTCCATGCATCATAAATGGTATAGGGAAGTAAGAGAAGTATACTCTGCAAAAGTAAATTTGACAAAACAGCTACAGATTGTGGCAAGGGTTTGTTGTCCCGCCCATCCCTCTTTTGAGATGGTGACTAGGCAGGTGTCTTCAGCACTGCTGATCCAGTTACTCCTGGCAAATGCTCATCTCCAGCTATTTGACAGTTACAGCACTGGTTTTCCTGCATTGTTTTCCTGACTTGTTCAGCATTTCTCCCTGAATGAGGACTTCAGTGTGAGCAGTGCTTCTCTGTTGTCCTTACTGCCATATATGCAGCTGTCATTGCAATACTGATGCAAATATTACCTTTCTGCCTCCCCCAAAATACAATTGCTTCTGCCACACAGAATTGCTGCGCTTTGTATGCAAGGTAGAAGCAATGTGATCTGTTACTGAAGTATTTTTTTTGCTTAGACAAAACCCTGTTTTATGATAGGTCAGTTGTATGGTCAGACATTTTTGCTAGAGCATATAATTTCTTCTGCAGCTTAAAAATCTCTTTATCGTGATTGCTAGAAGATAGCCCATTAGCATTTCCTCATAGGTTTTAATTTATTGGCTACAACAGATTTGGGCCAGTGCTTAGTGTTGTTTGGTGAGGAAAAGTGAAGAGGCAGATGATCCTTGATCATGCAATTTTCCCCTCTAGTGAGTGGGTTTGCTGTATACACAAAACCATAGTGAGGAGTTTGAGTACAAACACAATTGTACCTGTAGTAGTGTAAGAACCGGCCTGTCCTGGTAAATGAAGAGTGCGCCTTAGTGGCTGAACTGGGATGCTTATCTCATCTGAAGCTGTCCTTTCATATATTTTTCAAGCTGTTAAGGAACAGACAGACATCTCATATTGCACTGTCATATAAGTTAGTTTTGGGACAAACTTGAAATGCCACACATTTGGACTGCCAAAGGGTCCTAGATGTTACTTTCTTCATTTTGCTAGTGGAGGTTGCTGGTACTTCCAAAAATGATTCATGTTCCCCAGTATGACTTCAGATAAGATACGGATAAAAAAAAGTCAAAACTTCTAATGAACACAGAAAAACAGAACCAGATGTGTATTTTTATTAAGTAGATAGCTGTACAATTTGTAGATACTGGCAGATGATAATGCTTATGCTTATCTACTTGCATGCCTGTTCATTTTGCATGCTGTCATGGTTTAACCCCAGCTGGCAACTAAGTACCATACAGCTGCTCACTCACTCCCCCCTACCCCACAGAGGGAGGGAGAGGAGATTTGGGAAAAAGGTAAAACTTGTGGAATGAGATAAGAACAATTTAATAATTAACATAAAATGTAATAATAACAACAACAATAATAATGAGAAGGGGAGAAGGGGAGAATAATGAGAGGGAGAAAGGAATAAATCCAAAAGGGAAAAACTCCAAGTGATGCACAATGCAATTGCTCACCACCCAGTGACTAATGCCCAGCCAGTCCCTTCCCTGAGCAGCAGTCAGAAGGCCCCGGCCAAACCCACCCCACAGTTTATACACTCAGCATAAAGTCATATGGTGTGGAACATCCCTTTGGCTAGTTCGGGCCAGCTGTTCTGGTTGTGTCCCCTCCCAATTTCTTGTGCCCCTCCAGCCCTCTTGCTGGCAGGGCCTGAGAAACTAAAAAGTCTTTGACTTAGTGTAAACATTACCCAACAACAACTGAAAACATCAGTGTGCTATCAACATCATTCTGATAGTAAATTCAAAGCACAGCATTGTAGTAGCCTCTGAAAAAAAATTAACTCTATCCCAGCTGAAACCAGGACACCTGCAGAATATGGGGATCTGATTCAAATTTTTTGGAGGTGGCCACAGGTGCTTATATTTTGCAATTTTAAAATTATTTACTTTATATTTGAAAAATAACCCAAGAAACTAAAAGCCAAGATCAGGGTCTTAGACTACAACAGAATGCAAGCAGATAGAGGTAGGTCACAGACCTGTGTAAGGAAGCGAGCTGGGTTGAGTTGGCGGCATTTCCAGCAGCTCATTTTCTTGGTGGGAGCCACTCTTGCCTTCCTGTTTGTAGTGTTCCTCAAGCTTGAGCCAACAGATAGGAATTATAGCCCAGCAGTAGGCTGCAATATACCTATTTTTTGCCCCACACTCTTTCTCCCCTCCTGACAGGAAGAGAGGTTGTGTTTTTTGTAATGACAAGGATGAATAATCACGGAGGTTCCATGGACAAATTGCACATTTAGTCATATTCAGCTCTGCTATCCAAAAAGAGAGATAAAATAGTTTGCAACAAATGAAAGTGTGGGAGACTGGGACAAAGATTGTCTGAGATACTGTGATAGTGGCAGAGAAGTGCCCCCCAAAGGAGACACTCCGAACTAAAACCATGTAGTGATTACAACCTTGGGTCAACGTTGCTGAGATGGGAGGCCATATATTGATATAAGTTGTACAGTTGAGTTGTCCGACTGAATATTTTTACTTTATGCTAATAAATGCAAACACAGGTGAGAAGCTGTGTGGTCTACCACAAATTCATCACTAACAGCATTTATTATTGGCAAAACTGGGTATGTGAGTAATGTGAATGAACATCTGGTTTTTGTAATGCAAAACTTGTGTTTGTATATGCTAATAAGAAGATAAGGTGAACCACCTGGCACCTGCAAATTGCTGTCTGAATATATCCTGCCTTTGCAGACAAGACAGCAAGCAAACCTGGGGAAGAAATTCTTAAGTCAGAGACTGAAAATTTGATCCCAAATTTTATTTTCAAATCGGTGTTATTTTCAAAGCATATGAGTACAAAGTGGCAACTACACGTTTGTCTTGCCTACAATGGTATTACTAAACATTGATCACTTTTCTGCTTTCTATATTAAATGTTAGGATAAACAGCAATCTGGTTTTCTCAGAATATTGCTACATGTTGTCAGATCCTGAGATGTCAACAGACTATGTGACGCTGTTGAGGAGTTATATGCATGCAGTTTGCCTGTTTCAATATGCTTCACTAGTAGAAGCAATAAATTGCCAATTCCTCACCAACACTGCCAAGTCGACAGGATTTAAGGAGGAGAACATAATAGTGTTATTCAAGAGTGCCTTTGATCATGGGAAGCTTAAGCTTTTGAAATATCTTGCAACTGGCTAGCTTAGAATGAAACTTTTAAAGGCTGCAAGGATCTTAAAGCCTTCAAAGGTGTGCTTTCTGTCAAAAATCACTGTGATTGCTCTGCTATGTAAGGCTTTGCAAACAGAAGAAATACTTGCCTTGTATGTCAACATTAGCATCTCTACGTGCCAGAAGTGCTGTCAGTAAATTAATTTTAAATGCCCATTGAGCTCTGTAGCCATTGGCCTAGTAGACCTGCCAGGGCCCCATCAGTGCAGCTACGAGGCAAGTATGTTAAGGCAGATGCTGCAAGGGTCTGGGAGTAAGCACGGCTGACAGAGAGGACTCCTTTCACCACTGGATAGCTATATGGAATCACAAACTGCATAGCCAGGAGTAACAGGGACATAATTAAGGTCGAAACAGGCATTTCTTAAAGTGTTTCACTGTGTTTTTAACCAAGCAGAAAATAAGGCCCTCATTTTCCAATAACTTTCATACGATCAGAAATAACACTCCAAAAAACTATCAAAACATCAGAGGAATCCCAACATACTCTTCACGGGCCTGAAAGGGAACAGAATAAAGTATGCCTTTTTATTAATTCAGACTTTTTCTGTGATTAAAATTGTAACTAGTTTTCCACCATAGAACCAATTTTGCTTCATCTGCAGTTACTCATGTGAGCACTTCTTTGACAAAGAAGAAAATTGTGGGGAATTCTGCATTGTGGGAGTGCATAGCGTTGCATCTCTGGTGACACTTACTGCTCTGTTGCAGACTACACCTGTCACTCCATTTTAAAAGCCTGTTCTGCCCTTCTTCACATCCTGATTGAATAGCACTATAGAATGCAATAGGTTAAGAATGCATATATTCAGTACCTCATCTTAAGCTGATCTCTTTTTTCTTTAATTTTATATCTAGAATCTCCAACTGCAAAACCAAAAATATCCTCAAAACTTAGGTCATTAGACATTGCAAATGTTTGTGCTGATTTTGCAAGAAGCTTGACTGGGGGGTTTTAACTGGAAGAAAACCCAGCTGTTCTATTATGGCAGCTGGAAGAACAGTCCACCCTGTTGATGTTGCCCATATCCTAGTCCTACAGGTGATTGTTCTATGGCTTTGGACATATCCCTTCCTCTCTCAGTCTTCCAGGTGTAGGGCCTCATTGAAGCTATTTTCATGGAATGAATTATGTAAGTTTAAATGCACACTAAGATGAGAATCTGATATGCTCTGTGAAGAAATGAATCACTAAGTGTGTTACACAGGGCTGCTGTAAGAACTCATTAGGTGGATGCTTTGAAAGGATGCTCTAGAGGAGCTAAATACTCTTGTATCATGAGCAGGGCTTTTTATACCTTATAGACAAAAGTACAGTATCGTACATCTGAATCTACACCAACCGCTCATGCTTAGTATCTATCAGAACACTTTTCTTTTTCTAAATAATATATTATTTCAGTTTGCATATGGGAATAATTTTTAAAATGTCAATTTTCTAACCAGGAAAGAAATAATCTTGTCTAGTAATACAACGGTGTAATAGCATGGTGCAGCATCCTTTGGAAAGTGAGATAGTGGTGTCACACAGTGTAAGACTGGCCCTGTCCCCATGAACATTGCTTTAGCAAATGCCTGTTCCATACTTAAGTCAAGAATGTCTTTTTATTGAAGCTTTTCCCACTATCCTTTTTTTTTGGTGGGAGCTTCTCAAATCTGACAGGGTGAAACAGCTAGAAACTTCTTAAGTATAATGTCCAGTTTTTAGTTTGGTGAGTACTCCAAACTTCTGATCTGTTCTCTCCCAACCTAACCCTCTTTTTTTAATTTTTTAAAATTTTTTTTTACTTTCTTAATGTCAGAGAGGCAAATATTGAAATTTTATCCCAATTATTTGGACTAGACAGATCTAGGCTATACAGAGAGTAAGAATAAAATGTCAGACCAAATTCTATCACTACAAGATATTAGTAATTGCAGATTACTTTAATAGACACTACCTATATTGTGGGCCAGGAAAATAATACCCAGAATTCCTGACCAATGCAGGTAAAATCATGGAGTTGGACAGATGCGGTCTCAATTAAGTTAGAATATTTATGTTGAAATTCACTTTTTTTATCATATTTGTTAAACAGTAAGTGCTCCTGGATCTGTCTTTATTCAAATAAGCAAAATGAAGCAAGGAAAGTTATGTGGTCCAAACCTCCTGGTACCTAGATGTTCTCTGTGAGAAACTTCACAGGACTGAGAGTCTTGCCTTGTGTGGCTTTGCAAGAGTGTGAAACAAGGAAAATATTGCAAGATACTACTGAGCCTACAAAGATGGACCTTCAGAATCTTTCTATCTTTGTATGCAGGCTAGCAGGCATATACAAATGTGAACTACAAAGAGAGCAGAAAGCTATTTCCACACAAGTATCTGTCAAAGGAGTAAGAGTGGAGAGCATGGTGCAGTGTAAGCATCATACAGAATGTGTTATGCATGGAAAAATAAATTTTGTCATCAGAGGTGTTACAGCTGTGGTGATCTAAAGACAGAAATGAAGCACAGCTTGTAGGAAGAAGTGGGTATCTTCAATTAAGTCTCCAGTACAGAAAAGCTTTCAGGTACATGGACCTCTTCCTCACACTTTGTTTACTTCTGTAAGGCACTGTAACAAGGTATATCCATTACCCACCCCACAAGGGCTGGAGCCCTGAGAGCTGCTGGCTACTGGGGAAGAGGCTTTTTTAGTGAGGCCACCTTGAATATAACAAAGCGCAGGAAACAGCAAATGGACAGGTGCAGGAGGCTTCCATGCAAAAGTAAACTGAACTCTGCACTTGGGAAGACGATATAAGCTGGGATGTATGCTTTATTAAGAATCCTCTTTTTTCCAATTTAAAAAATCTTAGGGGATGTCTCTTCACAGTGACTGTGTAGTGAATTGGTTAGACATTTTATCACCTGATAACCATGTTATGTTTTGGGTTGGGAAATGCTATTTCCTGTTCCAGAAAATTACTTTTATCTTTTGCAGTTACTAGTAAATCACTGCCTTACCATCAACTCCCCACTCTGGCTTTTAAACAGGGTATTAGTTACAAACTCCTTATAATGCAGAGGAAAACTTGCTGGCTCATAAAAACACATAAAGCACTTTTTTCAGGGTAAAGGAGGGAGAATATTTGTATTCTGAACTCCTATCAGTTTTGATAATTAGACATGAGATCATGTTTTGTGCATTCTATCTCCTTGTCTTTTCTTTTGTTCAGATTTTGCTCAGGACTGTCCCATTATTACAACCTTCAGAAGTGACTGGATGTTTCTTTCGTTGATCTGTTCTTTCTGAATGGTCTATTTTTAGTACTATTCTTCCTCATGAACAATTTTAGGTATTCAGTACTACCTTTCTTTATTAATACGCTGAGGAAAAAAGTTTTAACAGCAAAGGCAATTGGTCAGGAAGAACACAGCCATAGTATTTAACCTGATTCTGTGTTACATTTTAAAATATTTTTATCAGAAAAAGGACTCTTACTTCTTTTTTTCCCATCTTCCTTTTAAAGAACTAGTGCATTTTTAAGTATATCTTAAATAAGTTTGTAATTTTTGGCATCTTAAGGTGCCAGAGCAGAGAAATGAACCATAAATGAGAAACATCAAAAGTAACTTAGAGAGAATTTTTTTTTAATATTAAAGCGATGAATCGCAGGCCAAATTAACAAGTAAAGGAATCCGCCTATAATGAAATCTTTTTTTCTAACATAACACTTCATTATAAAGGGAGTTTTTCTATAATAGTAGCAAGTGTAATTACATTTTTATATATAATTAGGACATTATTATCATTTCACCATATCAAAGTTCATTATAAGACATCTCAAATGCATTTTTCATAGAGCAAAAATAAAAAGAGAACAGGGGTCCTTCAATTAGACTAGTATAAGGACATCCACAGAGACTGAGGGAAGCTGATCAAACAGCTTAGCCCAAAAGGGACCAGGTAGAAACTCATTGCTTCTCTGGCACAGGGAAGTTGCGTTTTTACATGTCCTACTTGGTATTAATTATACTTTTCACCCTTCTCGTATTCCACTACATTGTTTGGGAGTCAAAAATGCTTTAAAAGTTGTAATCCACGAGAACTGAATATGGAAGATATGAAATCTCTGTATTCTATGAATTGGAGTCATGAGAGCTCCTCTACCTTCTTCAGCATGTTGTTAGTATGCCCAGGAATATACACCTGTGTCACCAGAAGGACATGCAGATGGAATCCATGCAAGGTGAACCATTTTCTAGATTAATTTGAAAATGTTTAGGTTCTCTTTTTTCTAATTTGAAAAACAATTTGACCCTTTCCTCTTTCAAAAATCCCTTTTCTTCCTGAGTAGGGTGAGGATTAAGGAACTACTGAGAACTGGTACAGGAAGAATCAAATGTCATGTTGATTATTAGTTTGTATATTCCTTGAACATTGACAAAACTATACATAGTCTGATTATACCCCACTTACTTGCCTAATCTGGAAGGGGTTTGTTATCTGATGCAGCCACACATGTAAATCCCTGCATGCTTTTCTAATTGCCAGAAACGTTGTGTCCTCTTCCTCTTATAACATGCATCTAAAAGTTCTGTGGTAGAGCCATAGGATGGACAGCATTTAACTCTGAATTAGAATTAGGCTGTGTATTACATCCCATTTACCCATTGGTCTAGAAGTGGATGATAGGTATGTCAAATCACAAACATGGCAGGAAATTATTTCTGGTGCCATTTAAAAAACTGCAGTAATTTGTGAAGCTGGGAATAAATCATGATGAGATGCTGAAAATGTGGCTTTGGACACTGCACCTGTTTATACATTCTGGGATTTGGTAAGGGAACCACTGCATGATGTTGGACTGTGGTAAAACTGTGGTGTTTGTTAGTAAAGATGTGTTCCTTCTTTCCTCCAAGAATGCACTAATGCATATATAATGTTCACTTAGCATGTGGCAACAGCTGGGTGAAACAGATTATAAAATACAGAAGTACTTTAAATGAGTACAAGTAAAATGGCCCATTCATCAGAAAGGTGCCTAACTCAGGTGCTTGCCTACTCTCCAGGCTGAAAGCACCTCAACTTGGTGATTAGATTTGGGCAGTGAGAATTGTCTCCTTCAAGGCAGTTCAGAACAGCACAAAAGGTGCTTTGTATGGAAGGAATACACACACACACACAAAAAAAATCTGCTGCTTTATACTATCTTCCAGGCTGCTTCTATGCTAGGGAAAATTCATGCCTATATTGAAAGTATTCTAAATAAGGATACTATTTCTATAAAACAGCCAAAAAAATACCCAACCAAAAATCACCCCTTTGTTTTAACACTGTATTCCTGGATGATAAAAGCAAATTTTTGTTAGAATAGATTATGGCTACACAAATGACCTCTGCTGCCAAAGTATCTCCTGCTTTAATCAAAGCTTGTACCTCACCACACTGCTCCCTGATATATCTGTGCTGGCAAAAGGCTGTAATGCAGACTAGCTCGGGGATGAGGCAAGAGGGAAAACATGTGAAAGCCCCACCTATCCATGAACCAAAAATGGCTTGTTATGATCCTGTTCCAGTGATGGTCCATATTCAATATATTTCTAATAACAAATTGTTGTGTCAGATTGATTTCTGATGTGAGCTGAAGAGAATGCCTGGCAATGTAAGAATTGTGGTGACTCCAGTTCTTCCCAGCGTTACAATATTTGGTGACTGTCATAAGGTAGCTGATTGATTGTCTACTCAAATGGGAGCTTGCAGAGAGCTGACTCTAGTGGTTGGCATCTTATTTAATCTCAAATGATACCTCTGGCTGTGAATCAATGTGATACATATCAGTCCTGCATTTTGGACATCCCTTCCTATTCTATTCTGATCTGTTGTATCATGAGGCCTTGTGACTTTTTACCTATAAGTATTAAAAGACTATCTTTCTTCTGTCTCCTGCCACATAGAACACCACTGACAATTTCTTAGTTTATCATTCCTGGAGTAAGAGTGACTTTCAGGATGGTGTAAATGTTTTTGTGACCACCTGTGTGTCAGGGTGTAAAACATCACCCAAGCTGTAGATGTTGGGCTTGGTGTGTTTCTTCACACTGCACAGGCAGAGGTTGGAGGCGGAACGCTGTCACATACTGCCAACAGCCCTGACCACCTGCAGCCCTTCTGCTCACCTGCAGCAAGCTGACAGGCAAATGCATCAGTCCCACAGGGCTGAGAACAAGCTCATTCCTTTTTTAGACCAGTATAGCATACCTAAACTAAATCAGATGGATGTTCTTATGTTTCACTTCTTCACTTCTTTACTTGCTCCTTTCTTTTCCCTCCTAGCAGCTTCCATTAATTATTTGCATTTAGCTTGGGATTATCACCTGTTCTCTTGTTTTCCACTTCTCATTTCCTCTGGAATTCAAACCCTTCTATATACCCATCTATGTTACCCTTCCTGACTTTGTCAGATACCACTAGGATTTTTGTCCCATCAGGACAAAAGTTAAACTGTAGTTCACTTGTTATAAAACAGGGTAGTATTTGTTAATGATCTGTCAGATCCCTTATAGAACACAGGAATTGCTAAAAGATTGAAGAAAACAACTGGATCTAAAAGTTCTAATCTCCGTTCCATTGCAAATACCACAGGCACAGGAGTTTCAGTAGAAATAATTGCATTCATTTTAATGCTTTCTGCATTGCTGAAGTGAAAGAGAACAGCATTCAGGTGGTTTATGTGCTATCTTACACTTTTGCAGAGGTGGACTTCTCTGCTCGAATGAAATCCTTATGAAATCACTGGGCTCGGCTGGAACAGCTGGGCTTCTCCCCAGCTCTTCGGGGATCTGTGAGGGAAGACATAAAAGACAGAAAGAAGAAAAGACCAAGGTGGCAAGCATGGGACAACAAGATCTGCAAAGCACCCATGTGCATATGTAGGCAACTGCTAAAACTAACTGCAAGTCTCCACTAAACTCACAGTTGTCTTTGGAGCTTTCTGTAAATGTTAAAGCACAAATGAATTTTAAAGCAGGTCTAGAAGGAAGCAGATGTGGGGACCTCAGATTTAAGTTATGTTGCATCATTTAGTCTTGACGCAGGGACTGGTCAAGGCCAGTGTTAAGCTTTTAAATTCTTGCTGCTATTTAAAAAATACAGAGAGACTCCCTTCCTTATTTACCAAATTAGCAAAGACAAAATCATGAAAATACTACCTGCTATGTAGTGCCATGTGAGTGAGGTTTGGATGACTTGGGAAATAAAAACCCAGTCAAGTAGATACACTGTATTTACTGAGGGACTTCTTTCAACTGCTCAAAAACAGCAAAGCATGTCACTTCATCTTAACAGTACAAACCAGGTGAATCACTATTTTTAACATACCATTCATTGCATATAGAGAGTCAGAAGTTACACAGATTTCCAATTTTATTAATTACACGAATCTTAATTATTTTGCTGCACTCAGAGCCCAGAAAAAAATGATGACATGGAAAACCCCCAAGCTTCCTAAACTCCTGCTGTGCCTTGTCTCCACAGCACTCTTCACCTGGCAGAGCAGCTTCACGCTCTGAAAAAATTAAATACTAATTTTTAGAGAGGAAAAAAAGGACATTAAAATGGTTAGGTATGGAGCAAAAATGTGTGAAACCAACCGTGAGAGGAGGAAGGTGAGACTTCTGTAACATTGTATTTCTTTGTTTCCAAGAGAGTAAAGCTGTTGTTTAGGATATGTTTATGAAGTCTTTGCAACAGGGTGAGAAGAGGCTCTGCCTGCAGTTAGGGCAGCTGAAGCCAAATAACGTTACTGAATGCTGGTCCTTACTGCAGGGCTTGTTGCTCTTGGGTTCATCAAAGCACTAGTCATGGCTGCAGGATTTCAGTTTGGAGTGATCCATGTCTGATCAGCTCAGAGAATGAGCAAAGTAGGCTGTTGTCTATTTGAAAGACTGTAGTTGTCCCCATAACCATTTATCACTTCAGAGACTGACTTTCAAGGTATTTATGCAGTGGCTGTTTGCCCTTTGGCCTCTTCTATAAAAGGTGTTTTGCACTCACATAGATACATGGTGGCAGTACTGTGAATTTCTGGTGCAGGAATGCTGAGCTAGAGGAAGTCAATACTTGAAGACCTAGGTAAGATGCTGAGAGTCCAGCTTTTTGCACTGAAACTTTTAACACTTGAACTTCTACCTGAAATCATTTGAGTTTATCTGTGACGCCAAGCATTGGTACAACTCTTGTTACCTGCAGCTGTGGGAGCCCAGCATCTTTTAGGTGAAGAAGGAGGAGCAGGAGGAGAACAGCAGGAGGAAACACAGACCTGGACATGCAAAATGCAAGGGACCTAAAATGAAGGTCACTAACAAGTGTTTAGTCAGTATTTGTCTTGGGTTTGCCTCTCTGTAAAGTAAGGATGTTAATAGTTACATCCCTCAAAAATGGATTTTAGGGATTTCAGTATTTGTTAAAGCCCTGAAGAAATACTCCGTTCTCTTTAATGAAGTTCTTGGCAAGGAAGTGAGTTTAGAGTTAGCATGACCCCGTCTGCCTGTCCTTCCCCTAGAGAGCTATTCCTATTCCCAGTAAATGGCCCATATTGCCCTTCAAATATGACAGGTAGAACAACAACATGAAATTTTGTCTATGGGAGCTTTGCTGTTTTTCTTACTGTCTTCATGCAGCAAAACAGATGTTTGCCCACAGAGGAAAAGAAACACATTAATAGCGATATGTTTTATTTAATATTTTAAATTGTTTTCAAATGTGGGTTTCATGCCCATAAAAAAATGTTGCCATTTCACTCAAGTAAGTGACGGCAAATGAAGGCATCATCTCTTCTCCCTGGCACAGCTTCCACCTGCCCTTCTGCTAGATAACTCCATTGGGTTGGTACCTGGGCTCTGGTGCTATTGCCTTCACAGTAACGAGGCTGGTGTAAATCAAGGTGGAGCTGTACCTGCCTTGCAATATGAGAAGGGCCCCAGTTCCAGCCCTGTGACGTGGTGCTTCCCTTTCCTGACCCTGTGGCCCTTAGTACACACACACTCAGGGTGAAGGTAAGCTTTTGGAGTAATAGCCAGAGAGATCTCCTCATCCCCAAAAGAGTGGCCTTGTTCTTTAGAAGTAACAGGAGTAGTAGTTTGGGTCTCCTCTCTTCTTGAGGGCTAGTTCTGTTCTCCTGCTGGGATGGGGTTTGCTTGCCGTTTAAAACAGTAATGAGATTAATAAATCAGGTTTTCTTGCATGCAAGTATTAACACAGTTCTTTGCAAACTTAGGCTGGTGTCAGTGATTTTATTTAACTAAGATCATATTCTGGAATTTCTCTTTATGGCCAAGAGTGTTAGCAACTTTTTATTTCAACAAAAGGTATGAGTCTGCTGAACTCACAGATTTCTTGAACTTTCACTAGGAGGTACAAGCCTGTAGTTCTTCCTATAGCCATAACGCGCAGCCTATCCTCAGGAGCTGCTGTTCTCTGCAGAAATACATCCCTGCTCAGGGAGGGTAGGATAGATATGGAAAACAAGCAGTATAATGCACCCATCAGTGTTTTGTCCACGAGTTAATTCTAATTTCTGACACCAGTTTCAGGTAATTGAATTCCATCGTATTCTTTCTTTTACTAGTCTTGATCTTTAGACGGTCTCAGGATAGTGGTAAGGGACTGACTTTTTAGAGGAGAAGGGAGTACCTTTTTAAATCAGTAAGGCCAGAGATCTTCTCCCACTGTTGGCATTCTCCTTTCCTAGGAGCAGGTTTCTGCATGAACTGATTGTTTTGATGGTGACAGTGATGTGCTTCTTGTGACTGTTTCTCTCGGGGGCCCCTCTTCTTTCTGTTACTGTCCAGTAGAGCCAATCTCCAAGTGCCCAGCCAATGAGGCATTTCTCAGGAAATTCTCAAGCATGCTGCAAATGCACTGATAATTTTAATATTGTATGAATCCTCACGCTGTTTTTGACCAGCTGAATCAGTGTTCAACTGCAGGGTATGTGTTGCCTCAGTCATTATGATAGGATAAACAATCCATAAAATAAACACAGAAGAAGAAATAAAATCAGTCAAAGTAAAATATACACCTTGGAACAAAACTGTTAAAAGATTACTGAGAGGTACTTCAAGGACTGTAATATCTGTCAGACATGTAGTACTAGAACTAGATGAAATGATTCAACTGATGCATTAAATGCTTTCAGTATAAGCAAGTGGAAAAACTCAGTGAAGAGACACAGCCCTTGAGTTGGGTAAGCAGCATGACAGCTGGTGAAAAAACTGACAAAATACATTTGCATAGAGCAGTTCATTTATACAGGATGGTACTGAGATGAGCTCAGTAATAGATGTCTGCGATTGAGGAAATAATGTCTTAAATTGGCTGCCTCACACAGACTGCCTTGCAACCAGACAATTTTGTATTAAGCAAACAATTACTTACTCTAATCCCCACACTACAAAGTGGATGGCTGAAAGATACAATATAGGTTAAATTTTCTGTAAAAGAATATTAATGCTGCCAGCCAAGTATGCTAAGAGGACTCCTCAAGATAAATATCCATGTGTTCAGCATGCTCAGGTATAGCAATTTGAAGTTAGCAGAAATTCAAGGTAGATGATGTCTGCAACATCCTTTTACTTGTGGTTCTTTAGCCTGGAGAGGAGGAGACTCAGGAGGGGACCTTACTGCTCTCTACACCTACCTGACAGGAGGTTGTAGGCATGTGTGGGTAGGTTTCTTCTCCCAGATAACAAATATTTAGGTTGGAAAAGACTTTTAAGATCATCAAGACCAACTGTTAATCCAGGACAGCCAAGTTCACCACTAAACCATGTCCCTAAGTGCCACATCTACATGTCTTTTAAATACCTCCAGGGATAATGATTCTACCATCTCCCTGGGCAGCCTGTTCCAATGCTTGACAACCCTTTTGGTGAATAAATTTTCCGTAATAGCCAGTTGAAACCTCCCCTGGTGCAACTTGAGGCCATTTCTTCTTGTCCTATCACTTTTTATCTGGGTGAGGAGACTTACCCTCACCTGTCTACAACCTCCTTTCAGGTAGTTGTAGAGAGCAATAGGGTCCCCCCTGAGCCTCCTTTTCTCCAGGCTAAACAACCCCAGTTCCATCAGCCACTGCTTATAAGACTTGTGCTCCTGACCCTTCCCCAGCCCCGCTGCCCATCTCTGGACACGCTCCAGTGCCAAAATGTCTTTCTTGTAGTGAGGAGCCCAAAACAACACAGGATTTGAGGTGTAGCCTCACCAGTGCCAAGTACAGGGGGACGATCATTTGCCTTGTCCTGTTGGCCACACTATTTCAGATGCAAGCCAGGATGCTGTTGGCCACCTGGGCACGGTGCTGGCTCATGCCCAGCCGGCTGCCCACCAGCACCCCCAGGCCCTTTCCCCCCAGGCAGCTTTCCAGCTGCTCTGCCCCAGCCTGTAGTGCTGCATGGGGCTGATGTGACCCCAGTGCAGGACTGGGAACTTCTCCTTGTTAAAATCTCATACAACTGGCCTGGGCCCATGGATCCGGCCTGCCCAGACTCCTCCAGCAGATCAGCACCCCTGCCTAACTTGGTGTCGTCTGCAAACTTACTGAGGGTGCACTCAAGCCCCATGTCCAGATCATCGATAAAGATATGAAACAGGACTGACCCTAATGCTGACACCTATTGTAATAATATAATATTACAATAGAATATGTCTGAAATTTTCAACCTGCAAGAAATAGAAAAAATGTGTAAAGCTTCCAGATCTTTCAACCATAGTAGTTATGAGGCAGTTTTAAGAGAGGCTGAAAACATCCAATGATGTAAACAACAGTTAAGAACTAAATGTTTGTCATTCTGTCAGTCTGACCGGACATCAGAGGCAAAGGACCCCATGTACATGGTGAGTTCAGAGAATTAGATCCTCTATACCAGTATCTCCTTGTAATACCGGAGTCATTGAAAACTTAAGCTGTGAAGAAAAGAACAGCGCTCATACGCTCTGAGGAGGCAGTTACCACATGGTGGCCAAACACCACCCAGGTTAGCAGCGACCTGGGAAGGGAGCTTTCCCATCAGCAAATCAAAAGCTGCAAAATCTCTATTTCTTTCTGGTGTCCAATGCATAAGACAAATATGAGAGCAGAAAAATAAGAAACTAAGCACAAACTGCATCAGATGCTGTATCAGAAAAAGGACATCTGGACAGTTTATTCCATGGTCTCTTTGCAGCCTTGCCTTCAAGTAAGAAATGTTTGGTTCTCAACTGTAAAACTGTGTACTTTTTATTGTAACTATAGAATTCTAGTTGTCATCAACCATGGAGCCGAGCTGACATTTCCTAATTACTTTTTTTCCCAGCTATCTGAACAAGTGTGGCAGTGCTGTTTAGATTAGGTTTGTTCTGTTTCGCCAGGATATTTTAGAACAATGTGATTATGCATGGTTGCACCTAGCTACTACTATCATGACAAGTACAGAAGTTAAATTATGAAGCAAACGTAAGCTTTGAAGAAATTTTTATTTAATCTGTATTCCCCTGTTTCATCTGCTCATCCATCCAGCACAATCTGCATCATTATTAACCACACCATATTTCTAAAAAAGGAGTATAAAAAGTAAGACATCTGTGTTATAGCATTAATATATTCAAAGGTTTTTACTTTCATCTTCCAGGCATTAACACTATGTAAGTGCAATGCAGGCACAACTTAGAGCATCGATGAGATACCACAAGAAAAACGTACTAAGTGGCAAAAAAGAAGGAAAAAAGATACAAGTAGACTAAGTATTATGTAAAAAGAGGACTTTTATTCATAAATAGAGCACTTTTGCCTATTGCTGCTATATACATTTATTTCTAATTGCTACTACAATTTTTAAGGCACTGAGGCAAGCCTCCAGCAGTGTGCTGAAGGTGTGTTTGTGCTGTTATGCCCTCTGGCTTTGCTGCCAGCCTATTCCCTTAGATCAGAGCCAGAAGGCAGACTGTTTTCGAATACCGATCACCTCACCCAGACCTAATCCTTTGAGTTCTCTTTGGCATCTATTCCTTCTGCCAGTTTCCTCTTCTGTTCCTCTCTTTTCTTCTGAAGTTGACAACAAAGACATCCTCAGGGCCCTCCTTGATGTAAGACCACTCTTGATGTTGTTACAGTGTGGTTTTTTTTTGTACCCTAAAGTTGTGCTACTTTTATATTCAGCTAGCACAATATTTGCACACCAGAAGATAAAGAAAATGAGAATATGTTACACAGAATGGTAGTTTCTTTTTTATTTGTACACCTTTGTCCTTTCAGTGGAAACCTTTTTTCTTTTTCTGTCATTCATCTACATACCTGATCAAGAACCTAAAGGTATCTTTTTATAGGCTGTGCTGCTTATATACCTTAAATTGGCCTGACCTGCCACTTTTAATTTTAAAAAGATGGCTGTATGGGATGTGGATGAATATGGAATTTCTATGAAGCACAAAACTTTTGAACGGTTCCTGTCCTCTGTGATAGTGAGTTTTAAAAGGGAAATCTCCAAAGAGCTAATTAGTAGACAAGTAGAGCTCAGGCTGAACAAAGCTGAAAAGATAGCAGATAACTAAAAGGACCTGGCCATAGCTGACAAAAATCAAAGCACTGACAGAGAGCTGGCAGTAACCTTGGGCTGCTAACTGACAGGGACAATAAAAAAAGCCTCTGAGTGTGGCAGAGAGTGACAGCCACAACCACAGGCTCTCTAAAGAGTCTGAAACCTCCACCAAAACGAAGATACAGTCTTCTGCCTGGCAGCGCCATACACTTTTCCCTCCCATTTTAAATTGGGGAAATTGGAGCTTTTCTAAGTAATTCTGCTTCATGAATGTGAACTGTGAATGGAAACGTCCAAGACTGATGTGCAAAGTTTAGTGGCAAACCTATGGTCTGAGGGGACGTGTCTGCAAAAATGTAAGTTTGATTGGGGGACAGTGAGGGTTTCCTTTGCCTACCCTGATGATTTTGCTGGAGCAACGACATAGCTACTTGACTCTTACTCTGCGTGACCTTCATGAAGTAAACATATAGCACAATCTATGACAGACACCTAGTCACGATGTGCTCCCTGAAATGTAATATAAAATGGAAAACAAAATCAGCTTCTCTGCAGTTGGCTGGGCAGGGGAAATGCTTATTGCCACATCATGTTCATAGAGGAAAATGAGCTTGATCTGATTCTAGAAGTCACTTAATTTTGCTTAATAAATTGTGGCAATTCTTTGTATTTGTATGGTCTCACCGATTGTAAATATTTGCACAGTGATCAACAACCTGCGAAACCCTGTTCAGCAAGTAATCATTCACAAACTAAAATTTGAGGAAATGTACACATGGGCTGGTAACATATTGGGCCAGCAACCATGCAAATGAGTTATGAAAAAAAGCCTTGGAGATTGTTTCTTAAGAAAGTAGAGATGGTAACTGCAGGGAAACTAAGGCTGCAGAATGCAGAGAGTGTTTATGAAGTGATATCATCACTCCTGAAATCACCATGAGTTTGGGTGTTGCTTTTGGGCATATTCTTGTTAAGACAAGGATTCTAAAACATGATTTTCATATCTCAGTGTTCTACCTGCAACCAGTTTATCTTCTTTCATATAGTGAAATAGGGACTGACCTTTTTCAGAGGTGGTCGGTTTCTTTTATCCTACAAGCTATAGTGAGTTTACTATATGTCAGCAATCCCCATGAGCCCTAGAAAACTGTGGCACAATTACTCAGGAAATCTGTCTAGTTTTGTGAAAGGGATGGAAAGGGTTTTAAGGTTAAATAAGAGCTGAAATTTTCTTTATACCCTCCAGAAAATCTTGACAGCACTTGGTTTATCCAGACTTAAACCAGTCACTGTGTCACACTGTCTTGGATATGTGTGTTTAACTTGGTCTTTCAGCTAAATGGTCAGTTTTGAAATGTCGTGCATGTATTTGCAGCATTAAATAAGGCTCAGAAGTAATGCCTGCCCAAGACATGCAAGAAAAATTCATATCCCTCAGTATTATTATTTAAATTTGCTTAAAAGCTTAAAAATGACTAAGTCCTGTTTTCAAAATTAACACTGCTGTTTAATAGTTTCCATCTGTCTGCAAGCCGGAGCAAATCCAAAATCTTGCAGAAACTGGCTCACAGCTTCTAAATCTCATAAAGGAGATAACCTTTTTCTTCATTTACACCTGTAATTTAGTGACCTCAAGACTGGGAAATTATTATTTTTTTTTAAAATGGTAATTCTAAACCAGAACGCAGAAAGGCTGCTGAAGAGTGCCTTTTAAGAGGACAGTTACCACAACAGGGCATCCTGCAGATAGTCTGCAGCTTACACTTGCAGCCAGAGCCATGCTCTCTATGAGAATCTTGATTAAAAACCTATCATGGGATCCTTTGAATGTTAATACTTTTTAAAATTTCATTCATCCTATTTGCCACCTATTTTCATTGTCTTTTTCATATGACCAAAGTAGCCTTTGGCTGCACTTCATTTCTCCTTCTTCTAAACCATGTCCTTCATTCTCAGTCTTTGGCCTGTCCTGTCCCCCTAAGATTTTTTTTTTCCCCTCTTTCATGCTACATGTCTTACAGTCTCTTTTTAAGCCTTTGAGTTCTTCACGGCTCCCGCTTTCTTCTCCACAGGTGTTCCTCATTCCTTACCTACATGCATTTCCCTTGCACACAATGCATTTCCCTCTCCCTTCCCTCAGAAAGTAAGTTTACTCTTCCAAATGTGTGTTCTTTATTCAATTTATGATGCAAGTCTGTAAACACATATGAACCAGAATGACGTAAGAGGTCCAGCAAGAATATGGTTGTTTCAGGCCTTTTCCTGCTTATTCTTGTCCAATGAAATTTGCTTTGACCCTTTTCCCTCTCCTTTTTTCTCAGACTGCAATGTTCTGTATTTCACTGCATTGTATTAGCAACTGTCCCCACTTAAAAAAAGGTTTGCAGATTCATCCTCTGTTCGTACACTGATATAGCTGAAGAAAAAAGCTTTTAAAATCTGCTTTTGTTAATCTTAGTGGTTTAATTCCTCACTGGCTAATGGGCTGGTGCAGGTTAACATACTAACATGTATATCTACTACAACCATCCTAAATTGGTTTTGGAAGATAACATTGTATTGCATTATACTCAATGCATTCAAAATGATACAGTTTATAAGGGTAACATTCATTTCTGGTAGCAACTGAAACAAAATTAGACCAGTTTAACTGAGATTGGCATTAATATATCACTGAGCAGTTAGTTATATCACATGAATTAGATATTACAAATTCCAGAATCATTTGTTATGCTTTTAGTACAAATTTTCCTGACATAAGTGAGATAGAGATAAATAGCCAGTCACAAAGATGTCATTTGTTCTCTTGGGGCTATATTGATGATTCCTGCTGAGAAACTCTATCAGCAGTTTACCATGCAATAAAATGAGGAATGGGCATCCATGGTTTTTGTAGGATCTTTTATGATTGGTTCCTCACTCTTTAATACTGATTTTTATGAGGATTGTGTGTGAGTGTTTTGGCAGAAGAAACTCCACTGAGAAACTTCGGAGTCTCCTCCATTTAACTGACATTAAAAGAAATGTCATAAGGCAAAGATGAGTTCTGCTTTGTTACTGCTTCTAGTGGAAGGAAAACAGCTGTAGGTATTGAGGCTTTATTTTGAGTCTCAATAATTTATATATTACTCAGATATATTTCTACTCTCCTCTTCTCAGAATTACCTTGCACAGCCCAGTTCTAGTAATTACTTTCAAATTGTTGATACATTAAAAAAAACCTTAGTTTATTATTTGAATTATCTTTTTTTTTAATAGATTGTATTATTATGTTGAATTGTTCAAAATCTTTTCTCCTCAGGTTCTGGGGGAATTTAGTAGCAAGTTTAGAAATGCTGCCTTTTTGTTCTGGTTCAAGACAAAAATTCAGAAATGCCAGGGTTTTCTCTTGGGCAAATATCCTGTCTTCTAATTCACCCGAACGTTGACATTAACCTGTGCTCAGGCTGTGTATACTTTCTCAAGCACAGTTTTGTGACTCTGGATCTTGCTCACAGCACTTGTGCTCAGCAAGCATTTCTGACACTTGTAGCCAGTAGACAGGCTTTATTTGTTCTTAGTAGTGTGGCAATCAGCAGTGGCTCTTGTGGCGTACAGGCTTCCTTTCTTTAAACAACAGTAGCTGCTACCCAAAAGATGCTTGATGAACATAGTAGCCATTTAGAATTGTCCGAATGGAGATGTGATCAGCTCTTTTTATTTACTGTACCCTTACTGGCACAATACGCCTCTTCCTGTTTAGCTGTCTTTTACCCAGGTCTACACAGTGGAAGTGTGTCCTCTCTGAGCCTCTCTGGGCATACAGAACCCACTGGCATTGATGAATAACTAGATGCGGCTGTGAGCCTGCAAGGACTTGGCCTCATGGGCCTCATCTTACTCTTCTGAAACTAGTTCTACATTCCAGCGATGTAAATGAAGGCATCCCTCATACAGTAGCGAGAAGCAAAAGCAGCTATGTGCTTGAAGTGCCTTTTCTTCTAATATGCACATTCCTTGAATGCTGCCTGAAATGACCAACAGCAGAATGTAAAAATGAAAGCTGAAGCTTCTGCCAACACAATCCCAAATCATCTGTTACAGCAGGACTGAATATTTACTGAGGAAACATAGTAACAAAATTAAATTAATATGAACACCACCAACACAGCCTTACAGAGAAAATGTAGGAAGATCTAAAAATCTCTTTTCTCCTAGTCATACTACATTGCACATCCTTCTGTAGTTTTCTTTCTTTTTTAAGTGTGATAAAGCTACCAGACACTGTGTGCATGCTTTGGTCCAGTATACAGAGATTTTTTGGAGCCAGAGGTATCTTTAAGCAACAGCTACAAAGGATTATTTTGTGTATATCTGGTTTATGAGAACTGTGTCTGAAAAATGAATAGAACATTTTCTCTTCTCTTACTATTATAATTTTGAATTAGTTTGTGTTACATTAGTTGAATGGGATCTTTTTTGATCTTTTCATTAGAAGAATTTGCTTTCTTCTTCATAAAAATTTATTTTAAAAAATATCTTTTGTTCAAATGAAAATCAATAAAACCCACCTCAGAGCTAAGTGAATTTTAGAGCAATGACAAACACCCTAATATTGCTAAAGTTTTTGCTTTTTATTGTGAGGAAATGGCTTCCAGGAAAATATACTTTATGGTAAACACGTATTTTTGCTGGAAATATGTGCAAATTAGGATTTTGGGTATTTTTGATGGACAAATAATAACATCAGGAGCCAAGAGTGTTTTCTTCATACAATTATTTGGCAAAGAAAACCACAAATGTTCCTTTTGGAGATGCATCTCCACCCTGCAATGCATTCAAGCTGAGCTAAATCAGGTGTCTCTTCATGTAGTACAGGATGTGCTTACTTGCTTGCTGTGGTGGGAATCACTCACAGGGATGCTTGCGCTTGCTTCGAGATTGTTTCCAAATACATGAGTTTTATGGTTTGGGTTACTGATTAAAGGTCACTTCTGTATTTGTATTCTACTTTGACGCTTCAGGTGAGATGAAATTCTTGAATTATAAAGCTATTTAGGCAGCTGTGAATTGTGCTGAGCAGTGAGAGCTCAGAGTTCAGCTCCCCGCTGACTAAGAAAGCCCCAGTTTGTTCCCCCAGAAGCTTCAAGGGCTGATCTTTTTGAAGAGACTTTGTCAAGCCCATAAACTGCATTTTTGGAGGAGTCTTTTAATTGACAGTGGCTCTATTAGTCTAATGTATTTTAATACCATACATGCTTTTAGTCTCATAAGCATATTTTATAAATCAAAAGACAGATGCACTATTGTATATAATGCAGTCAAAGAGAATATTAACACTATTTAAAGGAGCAAAATATACAGCATATGGCAGTAAGTATGAAATAAAAATGGGATTACACAGGAACTCTTCACATTAAAAATGCTACTCATTCACATGAAAAAGTGTTAATTGCATTGAAGTGTAAACTACAATTAATTATCAACATTCACCATCCCTGTCTGTTCACTGACTGCAGTAAAATGATTCCTGAAGTGGATCTGGCCTAGTGACACTCACATACCTGTGCCTGATGATTTTAAATGACACTTCTGATCTCAGGTCACGACACTCTCGTGGGGCAGTGCACTGAATGACTACAGGACTATCAGAGCTCTCACTGTGCTGAGCTTGTATCTCTTTGCCTTCCCCAAGGATTCATCAGATGAAAATTTATGTGAAAGTGACAAATAGCCTGGCAAAGTGATCTTCAAATCATATAATTTTGGTCCATTTTGTGTGTTTTCATTCAAAGGTTTCACTCAATTTTTAAAATATTTTCCTAACATAAGTTTCTAGCATACATTTGATTGGGGAAGAAATAAAAAAGGCAATCAGAGGCCCTTCTCACTCCAAATGTGATCAGAAAGATGTATGTCAGAATTTCAGTGAACACATCAGTTGTTAATGTAACTATTCAATAGCGTGGCTGCAGATTAGCTCAACTGAAGTTCCAGTTGCCTTCCCTTGCTTTTCCCAAATTACCCCGTGTCTATGAAGAAAGCACAGGAGAATTCTCACACAATAATTCAGGGAAGTGCTTGCTTTGCATTCCCTTTGCTTTCAGGGAAGTGCAGGGGAGATAAAAATATGGTTTAAAGAGTCTAATTCTACACTTTTTTGGTGTTATGATTTTTGGATGCAGAAGCCAGAAGTATTAACTTGGCCCTGTTGCAGTGTAACACTAAAGCATTAAGTGTTGATTCTGCATAGAAATTTTCGGTTTGCTTAGTCTCATGGCAATGAGCACCAGTAAAATCTTTTAAATACCTTATAAGTCGAATTGAAAAAGCAAAGAGTTAAAGTACCAAAGCTGTACAGTATTACACGTGGCTTTTAAAAGTTACCTACTGCTTTTCTTTCCAACTGTCAAGTCCAAGCTAAGGAAAACTACAGTCATTTGACTATAGTCACCTGTTGCTAACTGCTCCATTGTAGTGGGAAAGAAAAGAAACTTGCTGCAGCTTTTTAATCATCTGCTGGCTTTACAAAGACAAGAAAAAATGTATTTATATTGAGCAGAAAGCAATAGGGAATACAAGAGTTGTGGTTCACTTTTTTCTACATTTTTATTAATAACATAAATAACATTTGTTATAAAGTTGATGTTTATATATTCTGATCCTTTGTGATCTTCAAAGTTAAGCTTTTGGTAACTATAGGCTTTCAAACATAAAAAAATGACACATAATAGTTTTGGGGGTTTCTTCATTTGCAAAGTGGTAGTTCCATTTCAGTTAGGCTAACTCAAAGAGCAACTTGAATTGAATCTGGAAAGGCACCCCAGCTAGGTAGAACACTTCCCAGTCCTTAGAAGTACATGAATTATGATAGCCTTTGGCTAATCATTTCGCAAGATTTATAGCCATTGCATATTCAGTTGCTGACTGTCAACTTGTCAGAGGATAGAAAGACCAACACAATGAAAGAATCTGCTGCTGTCAGTGCCTTTTCTCAACAACCCTCAAAAACAGGCTTCACAATAAGAACAGTCAGAAAAACACAGAAGAGCTAAGCCCAGACACCAAAAAAGCTTTCAGTGAGAGCTGTTTGCATCTTTCTAAGAGCTAGACAAAAGGTCTACTTCAAGTGACCCTGTCACAATCAGAACGTCTCAAAGGATACAAAAATTACAGAACATAAAATCTAGACCCCCGAAAAATGATAAGTTTGTTCTCATCATAGGTGTGTTACAGTGCTCATCTACCTGCCAACAGTGACATGAGAATTTGGCCCAAAAGTCTTCACAAAATGTTGACTTAAAGTGCCCCCCACTAAGGTAATAATATCCTATTAATCTGCCAGATACCCAAATGCCTTTAAGAAACTGGTGTTCTTTTTACAGTAAGTTTGTTTATTCTTACCATAGGCAATGCATCAGCAGTTTAATGGTCAATATTAAAAACTGGAGTATAATTTGAAGACTTAAGACAAAAACACGGTACTTACAAAGTCTTAATATTTGCCTGGGAGAATAGTCATGCCAATGAACTAATTAGAGAAATTTACAAACATGTAGATGATATTGTATGCTGTAATGAATATGGCAACACATTAATTCCCTAAAATAATGGCTTTGCAGTCAGGTTATGTTTCATTTATGGACTTACCATTTGTTTTAAAAAATGACTACCTATTTGTTATTTTAATTGGTCAAAACCTCCAGAATCCAATGAAGGGTCCTAGCAGCACTAGACAAAAGAAGCCTCTTTTTACCCACAAATAACCCAACACAAATTGCTTTGCAGCCATTGAATGTTACTTCTCCAGCTCCATCCTTTCAATAGATCTACAAACCCTTAGTGATAGTTGCAAACAGGCTATGCAAAACAGAGCCACACTGGCACCTGCGACTCTTAAAGCTGTTGAGTTGAAAATCATTCTTCCATCAGTCCCCAAGTTTTCCAAAATTGCCTGTCCCCCAAAAAATAAACCCCAATACAGTCAGACACCCCGAAACATATGCAATTTAAGAGAGACTTTTAAAGACATGTGAAACAAGAAGTGTAGTACAAAAGCAAAACAGCTTGTTCTTTTTCTCCTCATATAATGATGGGGGCATTATTAATTCAATTGCCAAATTTATATCTTTTCAGTTAGCAGTTTTGTGTGATGTGTTGTTAAAGCCTTCTACCAAGATCAGGGAATTCAGTCTCTGTCCTAGTTCTATCATAACCCTTCAGTATGAGATGGAGTAAATTGTTTTCCTTTACTTCAGTTCTCCATTGATAATGGGGATAACAGTGCATTTCACGGCAGACAGATCTTGGTGAAAATTTACTGATGAACTTGATACTCACAGGCTAAAAGCATGTGCTTTAAAAAGCATCTCCCTTCTTTGCTAGTGTTCATCATCCTGGGAAATGGGTAAGTAACAGATGGCTTCTTGACAGTATGGAGGGGAATATCTTTTTGGTTTTGTTTTTTTGAGAGTTTTAGAAAAGTGTAAACTGAGGGGCAGGGGAGATTCTAAACTGCAAAGACTTATGAAAACAATACTTATTAAAGAGTGAATGGTAGATATAATCATTTAAGGGAAAACTGAAGCCAGCTGCTTTCCTAAAATTAGTTTGTGCTTTTCTGTATCAGCTACACATTGGTCTGAGCAGTTTATGCTAACTTATCTGAATTCAGATTAGATTAGCTATAAGAGAAGGTTTCAATTACCGGAAGATCGTTGCAATTAAACCTGCAATGGGTAAGCAGTTTTTAAAGATAGTAAATGGTGCCCTTTCCCTGTTACTGCTTCAAGCAATCACTGCTAAGGGAAGAAATGGATGTGTGCTCCTTGCAATTCTTTTCTGAGAATTCTTTTACTCTTAATCGACATTGAAAATAAGTGCTGTTTCCTACAGCCAGGTATATTAGGTTGTCAGGCAATTGAATCTCAAAGACCATAGACAGAAACACTGACAGAAAGTTTTGAAGATGTAACAACTGCCTATTAAAGAATCATTTAAGTGTTGATAAAAATAAAATTGCACAATTAAGTATTACTCTGATCTAAATAATACTGTTGATGCAACTAAAGGTAATTCGGTACACAGCTAAAGTGACTCTTGGGGCTGCTTTATTATCAATAAATGAACAATAGGAGGGAAAACATAACACGCTGTTGGAAGAACATCAGTGCAGTAAAATGGATGTGAATCTAATGGAGATGTCAGAGTTTCAGAGTTATTTTCAGAAAGGAAGGCTATTAACACTGTTTTCACCAATAAAATCAGACAGATTACTTGCACATGTGCTGAGAACACACTGAGATAAGAAACTGACTGGAATAGCATAAGGGGAGTTGGACGTTTCTTGTCTTGCATACAGCAAAGACGCTTGTGTGCTATTTATTAAACAAGTTCAATATAGCTACTTTAAATGGCTGAGCCTAGACTTCTCAAGCACAACAATGCCAGGTGTACCATTGTATATGAAGGAAGAAAAAAATTAAAAGTAAATAGATTAAATTAATGGTTCCATTCACATGGACTTCTGTGTTCCATCTAGCCTGGTGACCACATTCATCCAGTCAAAGTTTTTGCCTAGACTTAGTAAATACCTTGGGATTGAGGCATAACTGATTCAGTTATAATTACTAACATCTGTTTCTCTAAAGTGTTTACAAAGTGTTTCTATTTACATATAAAATGAAAGTTATTATCCAAGTCCTATAGATGAGGAAACTAAGACATTGAATGTTGTGTGATTAAAGTAAGCTTGTCCTGCAAGCTAGTGACAGAGTCCACCAGAATCAGGATGGAAACAAACCTGATGCTGTTGCCCCTGTACCATGTTGATTCCCCTTAGGCAAGGACTGCATATATGAGATAAGGCAAATGCCACATTTTTTGAATGTATGGGATTAGCTGCTTAACAGAAATACTGGTTTATATATAGAACAAAAGTCAGCAGAAGTGCTCACTGACTCCAGCGGGTCAACGTCAAGCCATATAATAATAATTCACAATATCAAAACAAACTATCTGGAACCTCAGATGACAGAAATTTGCTGTGGGGAAAGGTATATGAAGATATCCATTGCCTCCAGCCTGGCTATGACTACTGTAAAAACAGCTCCTTTTTTTAATTTTTCTTTTTATTAGCAGGTCCAAAGGCTTTTTCTTCTCTTCCTCAACGCCTTCACTTCTCAGCCTCCTTCTCAGCTCTAGTTCCATCTTGAACCTCCCATCTGTGCCTTCATACACATCTCCCTGTGCCAGATTCACAGTTCTGAGGCTCCACAGGGCTCTCCCTCTTTCCCTACCCAAAATACTGAAAGACATAGTACAGCGGTACAGCAGAGACATTGTTGGGAAAGTGGATGGGAGGCACAGACATTAATCCAGCTTCCAGCACTGTCTCTCCATTCTCCCGTGTCACAACGTCAACCCACAACTCTACCCATGCGTGGAGGTTGAAGAGGCAGTCACAATGCCACAAGGGGTTCTGTGGCTGCTGATCCTCCATTCCTCCACTCTTAAATGTTCAGATATGACAGAATTAAGGAAGACTTATACAGAACAGGTTACACTCTGTTGTTCTGTTCCCATACACCGTAGTAAGACAAGAAAACATAAGTGTAAGTACTAGTTATAAAGTGTATCTGCAGGTCTTGTTTTACTAAAAATACAAATGAAAAATACTTTTTCATTCCCTTCTCTATAATTATTCCTTTCATGTCCAGTAATGCACATGTCTCAGATCTGACTAAATAAATTCTGGAATTGTAAAACAGAAAGAGATATACTCATGTTTAGGATTAAAGGCCTCACTGAAGTCAGCAGCTGTTACACACACAGTGCTAAGCCTGCATGCTGAACAGAACAGCCAATATGAAAACAACATAGACAGCCCAGTGCATTTAGCGCACTTAGACATTTGTAGAGTTTGAATGTACTGAGCTGCTGTTTTAATAACAGTGCTTTCTACTGGAAGACTTACACATACACCTTTCCAGAAAATGCTCTTGTAAATCTAGCTAATATATTGTATGCATCTTGTATTAACTTTCTTTGCTAACTTTGCCACCTTCAAAATAACAGACAGTACCTCATACTGAAGCAAGAACATTTCATCTCCTTTTTTAATTTAGTGCTGCTCTTACTCCAAGTGATTGACTTCTTGTCACTTATTCCTATCAATTAACCAACAGAAAGCAGGATATAAGAGCTATTAAATAATAATGAAACAGGATATATTTATTATTTAGGCAACGAAGCTTGGGGCTGGAGCTAGAATTTTGGTCAAGTTGGGGACTGAGGTTTTAATCTACAGCATTACAGAAAAGGCTAACTGCAAGTTTAGACCCAGCATAAAAACTTGGCATGGTGTGGCTCACGTGACCCCAAGGAAAGATGTAACAATCCATTCTCATTTATAGAGATGTATTTTACAGAATTAATCCAAATGCAAAGAATTGACAGGTACTGAAATAGTTTTTCCTCCTTTCCATTTATGCATTTGCTTTGTAAATGCAGAAAGATATCCAGAATTTTAAAGAAACAATTTTCCCAATCTCTTGTCCAAATTTATCAATTAAGCATCATCTGTTAAGACACTTAATTCTGGTAAGGAGGGAAAAAAAGCAACTCTTCCTTATGCTTTTTTTTATTCTGGAGGGAAGATGTCTTCCCTTCCAGGTTGACTCTTTAGAAGGGTTTATTTCTAGTGATTGTAGTTGATGTTTCCCTTACACACATTTATTTAGCCATTTTATTTAAATTAATGACTCCTTCTCCAGGGCTGAATATCACAGAAGTGTCATTAAGTTTGTAGGAGAAAAGAGTCTTGCTACACATGTAACATAGAAAACCCAAGTGTATGTCACTTGTCCTACAAGCTCTGGTGCAATTTGCAGCATTTCATCCCTCTGTTCAGTTGCATGCCTTTCTGGGGTAGCAGATAGGTTCTGTGACTTTCTCAGCTGCCTAGTTTCCCAGACACACATTGTCTTAAAAAGTCTGATGTGAAAATGTTCATGCTAAGATGTTGATCTGTGAACTGATGCCCACCAAAATGTTCTATTCTACTACCCATTTGCTGAAGTATTAAACCAAGAGCAGAAAGCTCTTTTAAACAAGAAGGGGCAGCCCATCACAGTCTCATTTGCTGTAGGTTATCTGTTAAAGCCCTCAAAGAATATTGGTGGTCTCTGCAGGTTCTCTGGGAGGGGCTGATTATGACAGTCATGTCTCTACCGGCAAAGAAAATTATTTTACTGATGAGAAACAGAAGTTCATGACAAGTGGAGTAATAATGCTTAGACCTTGCATTTTCAGAGAGATTTTTGATTCTGAGTATCTACCAAAAGACAATGCTGACAACACTTTATAATGCCTGCTGATTTATATGGAAGTGAAACCAGAAGAACTTACTAGGAAGGATAAATAAAACACCAACCGAATGACACCGAGATAGAATAGTAAGATTAATTTCAGGCTAGTGAATGAGACTGGTGTCTGGAGAAGATCTTATCAAAAATTAGGGGAGCTCTATGAAGAATGATGATATGTTATGATAATGATGGAAACAGCACAACAAAGTATGTCTAGGGTATCTTGTCATTTCCTGCTTTCTCCTGCCCACATGACCCAGGAGAAGATGAAGGAATTATACTGAACAAGAACGAAGAGTTCCTCATGTTGAGTTATTAGCAATAGGAAAAATATTCTCTGACACAAGAAAGTGGGAACAGGTTGCGGGATCTGCCAAGGTCTTTTCAAAGTATTCAGTGGTAGAGAGCAGTATGGTAGAAATAAGGGGCCTATATATCATGTATTTACTGCTATACATTGCTCTTCATAGTACAATTCTTGTTCTTTAAATACAGTATCTGTAGATTGAGGAATATATTGCCTGAAGGTTTCGCAGTTGTCTTCACACACCTCTTGTGTTCTGTTCACAAAAGAAGTTAAGGGAACAGTAAAGGGAACATCATACGTAAGTTTGTGTGTTTTGCCTGTCTTTTGTCTTGACTGCTTGCCTGATTTGCAGCTTCTTGAGATAGGAATTATTTCTTTTCTTACCCAAAGCATTTACGTACCAAATAATTTTGACAATTGCTCTTGTCCTGCAGATTGCTTGCAGGCAGCTTCTTAAAATATTTACTGTTTTTCTATGGGTGATTAATTGAGTGAGATCATATGCTTACTATTTCTTCACTGATTGGGAATAATTTGTAGCCAAGTTTCTGGTGTAAATGCTAATATACAGGAGTGTGCTACCTCTGTGACAGTTCCTACCAGAAAACCCATGGAACTGAATTCCTCAGCTGAAGAGGGTGGGACGAACACTTGGAACAGTCAGATTTTATTTTTTTTGCAAGCATAAATGTCTTTTTGAAGTTGCTTATGCTTATTTCTTTAACTAACTGGATAATGCCTTCCAGTGTAATTGAAGAAAATTAACATGCTATCTGAACATGTTCCTCTGAGAGATCAGATTTATGGTGGAATGTAGCATTTCAAGGAGCCTACACCTACTTGAACATTGCTATTTCATTTTACTACATCTGAAGTCTTACTTGAGTATAACCCAACATACAGTCTTCAGCAGTCTCAGAGCAGTCAAAATACTGTCAAGGAATTGTTGATCTTAAGTGACAGTTAAACACCTGTGTTTAACAAGTTTGTGTGACTATAACACGAAAAATGTGCTGAGGACAAAGAGCTTAGGAAATTCAGCAGCACAATGGACAAAAATGGAAATTCCTCTAAGATTTTAATTATTTTCAAAACTAGTCTACTCAAATGCAGAGATGCAATTACTCATTTGCAGTCCACAAAATCACATAAAATGATCCCTTTTTCACTCACCATTTGGACAACAGGATAGCGCAGAAGAAAGAAGAACGTTTACCTGATGGGCTATATGTTCTTATTCACATGTATCCAGAAATAATGGAACAAGTCCCTCAAACTTTCAAAAAATAATTTTTATCCAACAGAGACCTGAACTGTGAAAATTTCACCTGGCAGCCAGGGGTCTTCAGAAAGTTACAAGCTATTGAAAATGGGGGTAGCATGAAAAACGTCACACAACCAGAACAGTAGTAGTCATTTTCTCTCCTACTATAATATGTAACAGTATAATTTATTCATGTTCCAAAGTATATTAGGTAAAAGTAATGAATTCTTAGTGCTGGAAGAGTTAACTCAAATCCTATAAAAGTCAATAGTTTCTCGTGTAAGATTAAGGCGGGGAGGGGTGCCTCAATTAACAGTTTTCCAGTTGCACTAAATGAGCAAGATTCCGTTTTGGTTGGAAATACAAAGTGCTTGTCAAAATGCCATTTCCTACTGAATTTCAGTTTCCTGCCCTGAGAAAACAATCCCTAATAGCTTCCCCCTGCCCCCATTGACTAGCTCCCTTCACTTTTTCCCTGCTTTTTGGAATAATTATAGCAACTCCTAAGCATAAAAATGCTTACTTGCAAAGTATATTATTTTAAATAAATTCTTCAGACAAGAAAGCTGTTCAGAAATTAAAACATACTGATTTCTAGCTATTGTGTTATAGTGCCTCCTCCTGCTTTTTTTGTGATCATCTCCACTTTTCATAGTGCAATGGGTTCCTTTTGTTGTTCATTTCACAGAATTCTATGGCTCGATTTTTTGTTGGTTTAATTTTTGCACAGAAATTGGATTTTTTTCACCCATATAAAACTCTGTATACACAGGATCAGAATCAGGGCAGGATATGTATTTAATTACAGAGCATGTCTTATTCTTGAAATGTTAATGGGTAAAGACAAAGTTTATTTTCTCAAAAGTTAAGGCCCTAATGTATCTGAATTGGTTTGAGTTAATAGGCAGCATTCACTGCAAAGTTTGTTTTTATACTACCTTTTCTTTTCTTGAAACCATCAGAAATTTCCGTTTTACAGTAAAGATTGCAGTCTGTTCTAAGCAAGCCAGGACTTCCAAAGCATTATTTAAATTCCTCAGCTGAATACCAGCATTCTTTCATCCCATTTCACACACTGAAGTACCAAAAGGGTAAATAACTTGCAATATCATTTTTGACTGACTTGACTTTGAAAAAGGCGCAACCTACATAAACAGCTGAGCAGTTGTTAGGTGCTTAACTGGATCTCTAAATGATCTCATATGCTAGTCTGCTAATGCTGGTAATGATTATAAACACCTCAGTTCATCATATTAATGAGTTATAGCCAATAGAAAAGGACAAAATCTATAACTTTTCCACAAACTTAGTTAAATGTCAAGGTTTTTAAAGGCCTAGTTAGCAAGTATATTAGATGAGATATGTCAGTTTCCCAATTTACGACTCTGACTTGTCTCTTGTGATTCCTTATAGCCTCTAGCCATTCTCCTCTTACCTGAGGCATTCTCTGGCAAAAACCTGATGCTTCCAGTCATTCTGCATTCTTGTGTTCCTTCAAAAATAATTGGACAGGCACCTCTCCATAAACAATCATCATTAGTCACATAAGGTACACAGATAAGGATACCATACAAATAAGTTTCAATAGAATGTCTCAAGCCAAATAATAGTAATTTGGCCAGGATGCTAAAAATGTGATTGACAGGGAGTTAATGCACTTAACACTTTTCCAGCAGACTGTTAAAATTAGTTCCTTGATGCTCAAAAAGTCCTGCTCCCAGAAAAGTGACACCGACATTGACCAGTGAGTTTGTTGCTGTTCAGTAACCTGCTCCATTTCCAGACTATATGATTAAAGTCATTATGGGAACTGTCAGTAGGAGGGAAAAAAATGAAAACTGTCATAAGAAGCAACTGTTGGAAATCTTAGGATTTTTCTACAATACTAAACTATTTTAAAATAGTGTCTGTAATTTTAATATCACAATATCCAGCCATATAATAGGGATCTATATAATAAAAGAAATCCTTTGAGGTTATACCATAAATGATATACATGTCCTTCTTTATTACATAGACAGTAGAAAGGAAATTAATCATAAATTTTCTTTTATGTGGAAAAAAAGAGTGAAATAGCTTACAAAAAAGAAGCCCAATTTTAAAATGTTGCCATCGTATTTAAATCCTCTCAATTAAATAAATAAAACTAGAGAGTGGGGGGAGAAAAAACAAGAATTCACAGTTGCAAGAATGTTGTTTAAAAAAAATTTCTAACATCTCCTACAGAGCCAATTAGTTGTTTCATGTGGCTATACTAAATTAGATAAAAATGTCCTAATTTCAGCTTAAAACTTCCCTAAATTTATTTAATGTTTGATGCAATTATATAGGAATAATTTCACAGAATAGCTTACACTTTTAAATACCCACTAAGCTCTGTTTTAGTTGATCTATGCACTGTAAGTTTTTATTGGTTATATAGATATCACAAGACTTATGTCATGCATTGCTCAAATACATATAAATTATAGTATTTGTCTTGTATTGAATATTTTGAATATTAAATATTTTGGTAGGCTTTACTGATTTTTTTAACAAATTCACAAATACTTAAATCTTGAGCTGTTTAAGTTTCAGGGTTTTTTCGTATCAACATAAAGATCTGACCCTTTCCTTACTTATGTTTAAAATATTTTTATAGATCAAGAGGGTGCTTAAGAAGATAGTGTCTTTATCTAATACAATAATACCAACACTAAAATTTCCTTATATTTATTTTTCTTTTCTCACCTGCTCTACCTAGGTTTTGACATTAAGAATATTGTGTTTGATATTTTCAGCATTAAAAACCACTTTATGCTTTGGTTCCATTTTACTCCCAGTCAGAAAGATCAGAAAAAGCTCAAGTCACACAGTGAGAAACTTTATCCACTGAATGAGACATTATCCATTCCACCAGACTACAAATCAAAGAGTATCTCTTAGGCTGCTTAAAAATTCATTTTAAAATCTGATCCTGATTGTACTTTTATGGTAATTTCATACCATCAATCATCCTTTTACCTTTAGTCTCTAGGTCCACTGCTTTCCCCATAGATCTCATTCACTCTGCCTCATTATAATTCTTTAGGTGAGAAAACAGGGTAAGAAACCTTAACAGAAAATGAGAGAAAGATGTAAATTTCTCGAGAAAAGTCAGGTTCACTAAGAAGCATAGCTAATGATATGTTCTGATCTATGTGGTGTTTTTTTTAAAATTAAAAGATGGAGGGGGATAGAATAGAGTGAAAAACCACATTTTCCATGCAAATAAGTGTTTTTAATCTGTATTCTAACTCAACAATATCATTTATACAAGTAAGCTGTCAAACTATCTTCTTAGATGGAGTACCTTAAAAAAAAGGGAAAAAAAATGGTTTTTGAGCTCCACAGAAGTTTTCCTAATTAAGCACTGAACTTCCTGTGATTCTGCACTCTCCATTACAACTAAGGCTGACCGGTCTTTGGTAATACTATACATTATGTAAATTGTAATAATCAGGAAATGGAACTAACTGTAGAGTGCTAGAAACATACTGATCAAAACCCTTTTTGTACGCCTAAACTTACACTACATTGTTATATAAAATGAATATATAACCTTGTTTATTTCTTCAGCAGTGCTGATGCCTTCACCGAGAAACAGCTGATCACAGGAAGGGAAAACTACTGTATGTTGTTTTGTCAACCAGTTCTCAGTGGCAGCTAAAGTTCTTGGCAGTAGTTGAAATCTAGTCTCCCTATGGTGGTTTCTGCATGAGTCATACTTTCCCAGAAGTTGGTATTATAGTTTCACTCTTTTCATTTGAAACCTGGCCATAATGAAAAGCCTTTTTTACAACATTGAGAGATATGACAAATAATGAAGCCACTATTCGAGACATCTAGACTGGAAGAAGAGCTGTTATTAATCACAAGGGAAAAGAATGATTTTTCCAGTACTGTGGGCCCATCCATGTTACAGTTCCTAATGTCTTTAACAAAATGTAGCCATAAACCACTGAATATTGGTAATAGCAATAATCCCTCCAAAATGGTTTGCTACCAGCAGTTAGTGACCAGTTTCTTAGTTAATGGCCTGAGGGGAAAGGCTTTAAAAAAGCTGTATTCACTGTTTCCTCTCAGGCAATTTAACTGGCTGCATTAAACTGTATTTTCATTGAGCTTCCTAACACTTGTACTCTGATAAAATTCTAGTCAGGGAAGGGAATGAGGCAGCGGTGGAGTATGTCATCACTATACTTTGTAAAAGAAACATTAAAAAGTTAGCGAGTGTCTTAGTATTCTGAATTATGTTGGGATTTGGTCCTGATAGTAATAATAAATTTTAAGGTCTTTAAATATCATGTAAAATTAAAAGTAATTAGCAACTTTATCTGAAGAAAGATGGAAGAGTCTTCAGCTTTATGGTATGATACAATGCCCTTGAAACATCAGGGAATACAAGAAAAAACTTTATGCGCTTTCATGCAAAATCAAATTGCTAATCTGAAATGGTCATTTATTTTCATAAACCAAGTAAAAATAGTACCTTATTTGGAAGCGTATCACATGCTAGCTTGGTACATGGTAATATTAAAAGGTTAATAAAAGATGAGTAGAGGAGGGCATAAAAAACAACTAATACACAGTTTTCATTTGTTTTTTGCTGAGTTAATACATTGTTTCATTAAGTGTTTTCAACTATGTCACTGATGTACAGGCTTATGCAAGTGGGATTATTATTTTTTTAAATATAAATGCTTTATCCATACTTCATCTAAAACATTAGAAGTAGATCAAAATACTGTACAGCACAGTGCTCTATTAAAAGGTAAAACAAGACTATTCCTTCACTATTCTAGGTGTGTAACAAGCTGTAAGTCAGTCAAACACATAAACAACACTACGCTGATTCCTCTGCCTGCCTCCACAACTCACTGACTTTAAATGGTGTCTCTTTGGTTTTTGCTCGCATGGGTGAAAAGACTCATTAATTAGAAACTTTTTCCTGAGTATGGCAATAAACTCAAAGGAATGATTGGCATTACATAGAACACTCTTAACATACACACAGGAAGGCACAGCATATTAAAAAAACCCAAAACAAAATACATCTTTGCTTGCACTACATGGAATGAAGGAATGCAAGGGAAAAGATCCACACATAATATATAGAGAAGCAGGGTCGACTGGAGAGAATGTGAGGTTTCTGGAGTCCTGGCATGAACAGAAGGAATTGGTTCTGGGGAACCCTGCCAACCTGCCTTACAGCTTTGGTGAAAGGTTGTAGATGGCACAGTCCTGAGTGAAGTCTCTTTTCCACAGGAGACTGATGTGAGGGTTTGTTGGGACAGAACTCTGTTCATGCACAGCCTCTGTGAGATGCTCAAGCAGTTGGTGCCACTACCCAGCTGCACTACGTGCAGTAAGACTTAGCGAAACTGGCTTTTTCATGAACCTTGCTTTTATTATAGTGCTATTGGAGCACTTTTTGCTCTCAGGTCCACCACAGGGAGAATGCTATTCCCAGCAATTTTGGATCTACCATAACTACCATATGCAGTAGACTATAATTTTACAGAACTATCAATGCTTTAAAACTGCATTCTCATGCCGAGGTGGGCTGCTCATTCTGTTTCATCTAACTATACAGTCAACTGAATTATGGTGAGTAGAATGCACTGTATCACACACAAAAATTTAGAAATAAGTAGACATGGTGTTTCTTGGAAACGCACTGTTCATACAGTTAAGTTAGTCATAGGATGTCTTAAGTAAATAGTGGTAATAAGCAGCATTAAAAATGACTGAGATGGAACTATTAGGTAGCAACACTGGAATTTAGTTAGTTGGAAATGCAAAGAGGACAAAGAAAACTAGCAAGAAGTGGAGAGAAGGGTTTATGCTTGGAGAGCAGAGACAGAGGTTTTCATGGGAAGCATAGGCTGAATACCTTTGAGAAAGGCCCTAATGAAGAAAGATACTTATTTTAAAGAGAGGATTTTATGTCACATTTAGAATTTACAATTACAACAAGCTGACACGTTTTTCTTTAGTAAGAGAAGAGTAACTGCGCTACTTTTTTCCTTTTTGTGAGCTTGAAAACCGGTTGTTTTCTGAGGTTTTCCCAGCCTTCTTAATCCTCAAAATATCAGATGTTAATTCCAGTTTTGCTGGAGGACATCTGTGTGGATGAACTTCCTGTACCTTAATTGAACTGATAAGAGAGAAGGGACTGAACATTTAATAATACATTCTTCCTTCAAAAAATTAATGAAAGAGTATGAAACATTAATGGAATTACTTCATGTTAAACTGGCCAGAGAAGGTGCTAAACATAAAGGGCCTCGTCACTCAGATGACTGTATAGGTTAAGTGCTTGGTTTGGGTAGAAGGGGACTGGAGGAAGTTTGGGCTCCACTGGACATTGTTTCATCTCTGACCCCTACGAGGGGCTGAGCTGTTACACTCACTTGTCTGAGGCCAGGGAGGGTTTCAAAACATCACATGAAGGCTGGTTACTTTGAGCTGAGGGACTTCACGGATCAAAAGCTGAGCAGACGAAGGAAAAGAGAACAGACTAAAAGCATGAGAAAGAGATGAGAGAGAAGAAAGGTATTTTCTTGGCAACAGAGCTGGCTTGGTGGTTTGATTATTTAGAAAGCAGAATTACTCGGGTGCAGTTTGGATCATCACTGTTCAAAATAAAACAATTTGTGTTCATTTTGAACAGAAAGACACCCAGAAGCTGAGGCATTTCTTTTCTGGCTGTAGGAATCTTAATCACTGTAAAATCCTGATTTAGCTATGGTTTTGGATGCAGAAGTATTTGTTTCATATAAAGATGGCAATTTCTGTCAGATTCACCACAAAAGACATCTGACATAGGAAAAGTTCCTTCCTGTGATAGCCTCCATAGAAAGAGCTGGACTGGTGATAGTGACTTGACCTGTACAGTTTTCTTCCACTGATGATAGAGCAACAGCTGATGACTGAGGTGGGAATTTGCAGAGTTTGTAGCGGTTGGATTTCGTGTTTAAAAGGGTTGTGGCAGTTTACAGAGATGTACAAACTGCCAGGTACAAAAATAAACATTTTAAAGTTACTTCTTAAGAGTATTTTGCCATAAGGATGACTGTATTGCCTACCAGTTGTTTTGCAGGAAGACTAGCAGACAAGTGCCCTGCTGGTGCCAAAACAGTGATTCTTTGCTTACTTGGTTTGTTCCTTACATTCTCCAAAGAACTCTCAACTTGTTTCACTTCCCAATGTTTTATTTAAATCTCAGTGAGATGATGGAGCATGGGAGAAGACCTCTTATTTTATGGCTGATCCTCCTTTCAAATCTCCAGGCTCAAACAGAATTGCATAGTATTATGTGACTCTTTGCACTGACTGTTCTGTCAAAGCTTTGGCCGCGTACTGCCCAAGTGGTCAGAAATGAAGTGATCTCTAGCATGATTTCTGCAATATTAGTAGTGGTGTGAGAAATACAGCTCTTCTGTTTTAAAAAGCAAAACAAAACAGAGAAACACACAACTTGGTTTTGTTTAAAACCTTTTTCTACTTTACTCCTCATGCTAATACATTTGTGACAAATATTATTTTCCCAGATGACACTTGTACAGTAGGTCTATGGGAAATGTCAGCCAGAGAAAAAAACTCCTGCATTAATGTGCATTCTGAAATCCTTCTCATTATTTCTCATGCCGACTAGGAGCTTACTAAATAACAAAATAGAATGCAAATAATAAAATAATGCAATTAAGCTCATATAAAATTGGGGTGATCCAGAAATAGCAGAGAAAAATTGCATACAATATTTATGTATATATGATTCCCTTAAAAAAGATGGGGTACTGATTTTATGCATACTTTATATTCTCATCACTCAAATCGTGGGGAAAAAAAAAGAAATTAAGGTGATACTGTGCTATGGAACAACACAGAGTGATGGGTACAATGAAATCTGTCAGGGGTCAGTTTTATGGATCCTTTCAAAATAAATTTCTGTATGGAAACTGCAGTAGGGCCAAAAAGGAAACTTCAAAAAAAATATTCCCAGATTTATGAGTTGGGGTTTTTTATTTAAAAAAAAAAAGGAATGAGGGCAAATTCTTAATCCTTTTAGCCAATTAGATTACACCTAATGTTTGCAATAAATTCTTCTTTCCCAAATTTTTGTACTGAAACAGACAGTAAGCAATTGTTCTGTGACCACTGTCTTCATACTAGTAATGACTACACAGGTCTCCAGCTATTCTTTTTAGTCAACCCTTGTAGTTTATGTAAGCCTTTCTCTTACAGAAACTGTTCCCTACCCTCAATTGCCTAGATGATTATGCACAGATCCCAGGACAGACTTCCAGGGGGCATGTCAGAGAGAGCAGGAGGACTATATACACAGTACTACTCCCCTGAAAAATGAACACCCAGTATGTCTGTGCAGTGTGTGCTGCTCTTAAGAATATAGAACTGTGAAATTTCATAAGTGTGCTGGTCCAGAAACTAAAGCACAGTATGACACATTACAGAGACTGTGCACAGTTTTCTTCAGCGAGACAAATTACCGTAATCTATTAAAGGGATTTTTCTTCAGATATTTTTTTAACGAGGAAGGTTCAGAATGTTCCTGATACCAAAATCAAAAAAGGGACCAGGGCACAAACATTCTTTTAACTGTCTTAAAAACGGTCTGATTTAAGCTTAGAGCAGAGAACAGAATCAAAGATAGCCAGTTCAAGAGATTACACTCATCCACTCAGAGAACAAAAACATGTGTGACCTGAATGGCCAGTTAGAGTTCAGATTCCTTATACATCAGAAACTAGAAAGAAAGTAATTGCACAGCAGCTATTAACAGGACATTAAGACACTTAGTGTAAATAATTTCAAATAAATTAGAGCATGCCTACATGTGGCCAAGTGGCATTCATCTGAATAGTGGAGTCTGCCATGCCCTGAAGTGGAACTCAGCTTCCTGGGAATGGCTATAGCTGCTAAGGAAATCTCCTTTTTTCTATGATAATAATCACACCAATAACTTACCCTTAAAACTGTGGGGCTCTTCAATAAAAAAAAATAATTAGTTGAGTCCCCACCACATATACACAAAATTAATGTCACAAGCAACAGAAATAAATACTGAATCTCACTGGATTCAATAAAATTATTCTCCTTTCTGTTGGAGAATTCCCTTAGAAAAAGTCTCTCTCTATCATAAACACAATATCATAAATCTAAGCAGTAGATAAAGATTTAGTTAAAACTGTAATTATATATACATACATATTAACACTTACACATAATTACAGCCTCTTGCTATTTGCCTTTTTGTTTCTTTATCAACAGAATTTTCAAGGGTAATTTTTTTTTTTGAAAGCGTAAAGTTGTAGAGCCTTCCTTAAGTAAAATTGTAAAGTTCACACAGTCATAAATCTCAAAGAAAGGAATCTGGGGGAAAAACCTTTCATATAGCTAGGAATTTTAAAATAAAATTATTTTAAAGTTAATAAAATTAATAAAATATAAACTTAAGATAATTTTATATTTAATCCTTAGTATATTTAATAAGTAAACTTAAATGAGACTCAATACAATTATGGGAATTACCAACACAGAGCATATCTAAGGAACAAAAGATTAAGCTCTTTCTCTAACATGCTGCAGGTGATGAGCAGTAGCCTTAATTTTAAATAATTTGAAGGGGTTTGGATGCTACAGTAGGGAACGATCAGGTAATAAGGCACAATTTTCTCTGCCTTCTAAAGGGTTCCTTTTATCTTGGATATCCTCAGATTTGCTTGTCGGATCTGACTATAGCATTCTAAACAAGGATGTATGTCTTTTAAAGAAGTAGGATCATATTTTCAATGCATTCTTGACATCTTGTTACTCTTCACCAGCATTTTTACCAGAGTATTTTTATTCTAGCCTAACATTAAGGACTTTAGAGAGAGCACTTTAGAAGTTGTATTAAATAGTAATTTGTTTCTTTTAAACTTGTTATTTTGTTGACATGCTGAAAGTATGCTGGAAATTGATTATAGGTATTTCTGAAATTATTTTTTTCCCCAGAACATACAAATTGGCATTACTAGGCATGAAAACCCTTCATGCACCAAATCATAAGCAACATGCCCAGACCTTTTTAGACAGCTCAGAAAAGTACTTCAAAAGTCTATGTTCTACAAAGGCTATGTGAGTCTGACATAAAGAGTGATCTCTGCTGAGAAGAGCAGCATAAGTGCTGGTTGTAATTGTGAGGGTAACTTTGCTCATAAAAAGAAGTAAAGCAGAAGACACTGTAAGTTACTTACACGAAGTTAGCAAAGGTCGAAGTGTGTGTGAATGCACTACCCCAGTAGTTCCTCTGCTCCAGAGCAATGGCAACAGTGTCAATAACGGACAGCCAGTCCTACGTGCCTGAAAATCCACAGAAGAGAATGCTATAAAGAGTGTTGACTAGCAGTGCCCTGGGAGTTACTTTGCTTTCAAGATTCTGACTGCGTTCTTTGTGCTTTTGGCAGCATTGCTGGGGGGGCGGGTGGTGGTGGTGGGGTGGTGGGAAGCATTCTTGGATCTGAATTTTGTGTTTTATTGTTGAAAATTATTTCTGAAACCAAAAGAATATAGCTTTGCATCTTTTATACAGGATCTACAATGTTGATGAAAAACCTATTTTGGCCAGTAAACGGAGCAAACACGGTATGGAAATTAAAAATCATCTATAGAAACTACACTTTTAGACATTAAATTTTTGACAGTACATGTCAGTGTAGAAGAAATTTAACATATTTTTCAAATAAGTTTTGTCTATAATTTTTAATTTGTCTCTGTGTATTTTGGGGTAAATTCAAAATTTAACTCAAATTTGAAAATATAACTAGCCTGTTTCTGTGATATGATATCTCCCCCCCTCTTTTTTAGGAGGATTTTTATCTTCTCTTGTTGACAAAACCTCAGCTGCTTTCCATGTAATGTTTTTCTGGTGTCTCAAATGTGACCTTGATCACCCCTTCTTCTGTTAAGTCTTCAGAACACTCTTGTCACAGACAGCCATACTTTTCCAGAATAATACTAAACAGCTTGAGAATTTATTCAGTCTTCAGTTCTAACTACATCTTTTTCTGCTCCCTCTGATCAATCTGTCTTGAGTGCTGCTTTACCCTGGTGTATTGTTTTCTTTCCTGCCCATATTTCTGAACAAGTCTATTTAGATAGTCTGTTTCATCAATTTTAACATCAAACTCTATCATTACCTGTTTCGCCTTTAAAAAAAAATAAACTTCCTGGAATCCCATAACATCCTAACTTCAGAGCATCTGTCTGTCTAGTAAAATAAAGACATAACTTTATTATCACGTGCTAGCACCCCTGGTTAGCTAAACCCAGCTAGCACCAGAAACAATTGCCCATAGAGAAGGGTGCCGCATGAGCTTTGCGAGGTAGGAGTTCACAGCATCTTTTTCACAGGATCTTTGAAAACATTGTACTTAGTTATGGAAGGCCAGCACAGCCCTTGATCTGACCACATACAATTGAAGAACTACACTTTCATGAGGGCCTGATTCAGTGTTCTAGTCTGAAAACTTCTTTCTTTCTAATTGTATTTATTACATGCATTGTGACTGCCACTGTGGATCCCACCCAGTATCCTGAAACAAAAGCAGGAGTTGTTAGTATGGTCAAATACTTTGTTAATTTTTATTTTTATCCCAAAATACCACACTGCAGTATCATAATTTTTATTAAAACATTTTCTGCACTGTTTCTGTAATATCACTTTTTATCCTCATAAAAGCATAACATAACACCTGCGAAATCAGGCAGAAACAGAAGTCTTCTGTTTGTGATAACATGTCTCTGACGTATAAAAAAGCATATGACATCTCAGTGCAGAATAAAGACATACGTTTCTTCGTTTGGATGTTTCCTTCTTACACTTCCACTTCTTGGTTTATGCTTTGAAACAATTATATGAAGTCTCTACCCCTTTTCAAAGCTAGATAGAGTTCTATGATTGAATGCTAAGGTATTTATTTTTAATTTACTATTTGTTGCTCCCTAAATATAAATGTTTATTCCCTTTTATATTTTTTTAAAATTCTGGAAAACAATACAGTGATGAGCTGCTGGACTTACTATGTGCATATAAAAATGTATATATATTTATATGTGCTAATTCATTTAGAATGCCCCTTATTTAGGAAATGTGATTAATTACGATCGCAATAACTACAAAACAACTAAAAAGCAATGCAGTATGAACCATTCTGAAAGTAAAAATATTGTATTTCCTAAAAATATTCTTTAACAGGCATAAACTGTGAAACGTGTTTTCCTGACTTTATTTATTTAGAGACTAAATCCAAAAATCTCATTAATTTCCTTTGTTTCTACTTCCATTACATGATAAAGTAAGTGAAGGGAGGTCATAGGCCATATTGTCAGGTGGCAAAAAAAGGCATAGCTAACTGAGAAATGCTTTATACTAGCTGAGAATCTAGCCCTATGTTTCTAAACATTATTCAGTTACTATTTTAAAACATATGGAATTTGAAATATATAGACAGAAAGCTGTGAAGCATACTGCCTGTAATTACAGAAATTAATTTCAGTTTAATACCTAATATTAGTCTTTGCTAAGATAATCAATGTTCCTTCTAGTGAAAAGAAATGCAAAAGGTTTCCTATCCACGTTTTAGAATGGAGCCTAATCAATGCTACATGGACGTAACTTTTTACAGTGGAATTTATACAAGAAAGAATGTAGGGAATTCACTGAAGAGGAGATGGTGACATACTGTGTTGAAGGAGAAATAGCCAAGCTAAAAAGAAGCTATGTATAGGACTCAAAGTAGTGGTGAAGGGACAAATCACATGTAACGCCTTCGAAAATGGTCTTGGCAGCTAGGAACAAGGCCAAGCTGACATAAGTTTAAAACACAGAGAAGGATGTAAATATCAAGAGAAGATCACGCTGAAGGCTGGACTGATTTTAACAGCATGACATTTAGAAGTACAGGATACAAAATACCATATTTCAGGACTAGATGTATAGAATGTTTCTGCCAGATTAAGTTGAACTCCTGGGTGGGTTCAATTTTCAGAATTATTGTTATGTAAGTACCTAAACCCTGGAGAAAGAAGTTGCAGTACCTGGGAATGACACCTTTTAGTGACAACTTTAGAGGCATGAAGTCCAGGACATGGGGTGCAGGAGTGCAAGTTCCTTCCTCTTGGAACAGGGTTGTGACTGGAATCTCATTTGGATCTTAGACACCTTCAGCTCAGCTAATCCTATCTCTGGCAGGAAGAAACAGGCTACCTCTGCATTTGCTAGCTTGTCAGATTCCTCTGATGGTCTGGCAGCTAATACCGTGCTAAGACATGAGATTTGTAGGGCTTGCTTTGACTTACCTTTATCCCTGGCAAAACAGGTTTGAAGAACCGAGCTGAGCAGCCATTACTTTGCAGCTACAAATCTGGCTACTGGGTTTGAGCGTTTGCTGGAATGTTCTTTATCAATGTCATAATTTTAAGTTTTCTGCTAAATTCCTCTACCAGCCATAACTGATCATGTTCTACAGCAAAGAACCTATTAGAAACATACAGTGGTATGAAGATTTTTCTAAAAATATTTGTCACACCAAAATCTTATATGGGGATTCTTAAACAGAAATCCTCTCTTCTCCTTTAAGTCTACCTGCTCTGCTGGAATTTCCTTCTCAGGTAGAATTTCTTCTTCCAGCATCAGTCACTCCTTCACCTCAGCTCTTGCAATGCTGTATAGAAAAAGTCAGCTCCAAGCAACACTACTTTGTGGCCTTCTCTTTACCCAGTGCTGGAGGTCCCATCTCTTGGATGCAACGGTGCTAGTTCCTCTTCTTTCTGAAGAAGTGGCTTAGAAAGAGCACTCTTCTCCATTTGCAAGTCTCCTTCTTTCCTAAATTATTATTTAGAAAAGGGTGAAGTGTAAATATCAGCAGCTTCTTCTCACACGGTACAATTTCCCTGGTACCCAAATATATAAATCAAAGCCACCACTATTGATGCTTTTTGCAGCTGAGATTATATGCTAAAAGGATACTTATGTTCCCCTCCCTTCAAAGAAATGGCAGATAAAATTGTTACTTTGTTTAAATGGTGCCTGACTGAAGATCTTGTTAACATGTGGAATAGAGCAATAAGAGGGTTCCTCCCTTCATCAGGATATTCCCACCTTGTAACTCAAACCTATCCTAATGAAACTAGCTGGGAATGAAAACTCTCTGTATGTGCTAAATCTCCCCTGGACATCTTACCTTTTCATCAAAACTGCCAGGTGCTGTACTTGGCAACACTGGTATCAGCCCACTGGATATCCAGTTGTATTTACCTGCATTTTCACTCTTCTTTTCTCAGCTAATACCTGACCTGACAGTATTTTTCCTCTGTATTCTCTCTAGAAGTTTATTCAACAGGTGTAGTAACTTACCGTCTTCCACTAACATTAGTTATGCCTTCTTTTCTTCACATTCTAACTACTATCCTTAAATCTTTCATCCTCCTCCACACTTCCTGATCTTTCTTCACTCACCATTTGTATGTCTTTGAATTAACTTCTTTCATGCTGATGTTTATTCTTCCTCTCCTCTTTCAGTCTTTGTCTCAATGTCAATCTTTATCCTTTTCTGAAAAGTCATTCTCAGTTTCCACATACTTCCTTTTCCAAAGGATTTCTAATCGGTTCACTAATCCATAAAGTTATATTCCGTTCTTCTTTCTGGAGATTATTCTTCATTGTTCAGCTCTTCCTACTGTCTGTCTGCATTATACCCAGCTTGCACTGAGCCACCCAGCTAGAGATATCTGCAGTGGCTGTTAGTTGTTAAGGGCAAAGCGATGCATATATGTTGATAAGATATTCAAGCATCAGTAAGAACCCTAACACTCCTTGCATCCACACATAAAACATCTTAATGTTTGCTAAAGAAGTCTAACAGGCATATAGTGGCCAGGAGCCAGGGCTCTAGTTCTTCAGTTGCACCACCGTGCTCAGGGAGAGCTAGAGCTCTGTTTTATATAGTTGTATGTTTAAATGCTGTGACTCAGCTGGGAATGAAAAACAACTAGGAGATGCTAAGGGCTCTCACTTTCCACATATTTTGGTCTATCTCGTGATAAGTTTCAGGTCAGCTCAAAACACTGATAAATGTATACAAATTTGCACTAGAAGTGCAGTCTGTTACAGTGAGTCTGGTGAGTATTTGAAGTCCCTTCTTGTTTAACAAGTTCCTTTACTATATTTCACTGTAACACTGCAGAGAGGCTTAGCATGCACTGACAACATCAAATGTACAGGCAAATTAGGAAGTATGCTAGATGAAGAGGAGTGAAACTGCCTACACATAAAGGCATGCTATGTGCATCTGCCCATTCTTTTGGTCAGGTCTGAGTTCTGCAGGATATAGCGATGGCTCCTTATCTCACACAACTCAGTCCAATGTTATGTTACAAAAAGCAATCTGGACATTTTCTCCCTACTAATAACTAGGAGGATCTCACCTGTAGAAAGAGCAATATAACCACTTTAAATTTAACCACTTAACATTTAATTTACTAGCCATGAGTATATATTTTGTTTTTTAATGTTAAATTAGGCGAGTCATTTTTATAGGTTGTGTTTTTGTAATGCAATAAAATTCTAGTCAAAATAACCACAGAACTTATATACAAGGTGAAGACACTGTATCATAGAAGAAAGAGCCCTCTACCTCAATGAATAATTAATTTGTGAACCATGTAGGTGATAAAAATCTGAGAACAATAAACAAATATAATCTATACCACAAAGCTTGCGAGTGCTGAGTGGGGGTTACTCACTTGAGCTCAAAGATAGTGGAAACAGTTTGGTTCTAGCTGCTGTGCTGAAAATGCCAAGACTGTTACCTACTATGGTAATATAAGCAAAGCTATGATCGCGATCTCTTCAACCTCAGGTGTAAAGAAAATACAACAGCAGAAAAGCAGCTGTCAATTGTTTCTAAACCGACTGAAGGAAACAAGTAGAACATGTTGCTAATCCAAGCTGATGACAAGAATGTAGAAAATTAAGAGAGCTTTACTCCAAAAAGATCTTCAGTGGCTGGAGGCAGAGAATGTAGGAAATGTACTGTGGGCTGTAATAATTGCTGTCTGCCCTGGGAAATGGCATCAAGGCCAGAGCAGTCATGGCTCCATGCAAGCACATCCTCTAATTATTGAAAAACCTGTGTAGAGTCTTAATGTTAATCAGTCTCTCAGAGACTTCAGCTTTATGTGGTTAGTGCAGATTTATGGCATTTTTCTTTTCTTGTTATTAAAACTGATATTTCACAAGGAAGAAACTATCTCCAGACAACTGTTAAAATGCAAAGTTTCAGTCATAAAAGAGAACTGCAGGATTATTCTGAGACTATTCCTCAGAGAACCCAAACAAGAAGAGTAAGAAACAAAACATCAAAGATACAAAGAAAAATGGAAAATATGAGACTTTAAAATATTAACTAAAGACGCAACAGTTGGCCTATAGATTCAAGAGGTTATAGTGTAATTAATTAAGTGCTTGTTACAATTATGGAAATAAACAGTGCGTATACTAATGCAACATGAATAATACATAACTATAAAAAAAGTAAAACAAATTGAGAGGTTTGCAGAGCCACATTACCAGAGTTATTTGTGTTATTGTATCAATGATGTCCTTAGAAAACAAACCAACCCAAAACTTTAAAATTCCATTAAATGGACACAGTTTTCTTCCTTTTACTATTGCTGCAGTAATAGAAAAAAGTACAATTTCTGATTATTCTATTGGAATAATTTTAAATTATATTTTTGTCCATAATGCTGAAGCACTTTTGAATATGGTCTTTTCCAATATTTTTAATCAATAACATTTCAGATTTTCTACAAGCTGTATCTGCAAATTTCTGGCAAACAAAGTGAGAAAAGTTGTGTGTCTCAAGATCTTTCCTCTTACTCTTACATATTACATCAATCCCTACATTCCAGAAGTACCTGCCACTTCATAAATAGCAGAAACCTGGGAAAGAAATGAAACTATAAAAATTGCAAACCTCTGTGTCACTGACAGGATTTGAGAAGGGTTGGGGGTGGAGAGGAGATAGATGTTTTAGTTGCACATCATTTAGTTGTCATCATTTTGAAAAATATGAAATAACAGATCTGATTTGTCTACATGTTTTAATTTACTAGTGATAGCTCACTGCTTTTTGGTGGCCTAAATTAGCATCAAAATAATCTTTCTGGAAAGACATGCATAAATACTGCATAAGAACTGCCCGTAGATTGTACTTATAACCCAGAAGTGGCACGTTTACTCTGTATAGAAAAAGACTCTGCAATACCCAATTATCTATATGGCAACAGGAAGTTCAAAATATGTAGCTGGAATTATTCAAAACATTGGAACATTCAGAACATTTGAATCATTGTGGAAATGCCCGAATCAGAGCACAACACTAGAATCAAAAAAGGGTATGCAAACTGACACCTGACATCGGCTCTGTATTACTCTTATGATGCTAATGCTTGAAAAGAAAATAAAGACTAAAATACCATGGATATACATGCAGGAAAGATGCAGAATGATTTAAAGTACAAAAAATTGTATGGAAAAGCAAGCAATGTGTGTTCAAGAATTCTTTTATCAGCTATACAAAGCTCTTAGATATAAAGATGTCTAGGCCACTATTTTAGAGTAACTTACAGTCCATAACCCTCGTTGTGATGGTACAATAACGTAAACTCTGTCACGTGCACGCAAAAGTGAATCACAACTGCAATTTTTACTACCTGATTTTCTATGGCTATGCAAACAATTGGGTACAATAATCAAGAAACATTAGAACAGTCTTTATCTTCTGTAAAGATTATGACCAAGTCCAGTTCTCACTAGAATACATATTTCCCATTCTGGATTTGAATTTGAACAAATACCAGTTAGTCTTGGGAGGAAAAACATGCAGTGAGGTCAGTATTTTATTCCCAGAATGGCCTTTGAAAAATGTATCCCCATATGAAGTAACTTGGCCAACTAATACTGCAATAATGGTTGTAATAGAAGATAAAAAAACAGAGGAAGCACAGAAAGCTGTGCATGCTAGTGTGTTTGTGAGCCAGGCAAAAGTCATTAGATTGATGATTACTAATTATGGATTATAACTCAGATGTCTACTAAAGAATGAAACCACTCTGTAATACTCGATGTGTTGTATGCCGCAGTTTAGATCTACATATTCTTACTTGTATAAATTTCTATTTCTCACTATTAGCTACCACTTTCTGCCTTAGTAATAAGATGCATGTCCAGAAAAAAATGAAGTTTTCTCACCCTTTTATAATAACATTATCCTGAATTGCAACTGTATGTAGATTATATATTATCTATAAACCTAGACATGAACATCTAGGTTTTCACATTTATTTGCATAATTGTAACTGTGCACATCAATATTTGCATGTTCACATCTTGGCACATTAATTCTAAAACATTAAAAACTTGAGTTTTACTGGGTGAAATATGATGTGGTGTCACCTTTATAAAATACAGTATTCTATAGTAATTACTGCAGACTGCAGTATTGCTATTGTTACTTTTAGTGTCTTCAATCATTGCTACAGAAATCCTCTAGTAATATTTTTAAAAGGAGGAGAAATGCTTGATTTGTACAGGTAAATATGATCTGCATGCCCATATCTGTTTTAATGCACGGGAATATTAACAACAGTTAGTCAATTTAACTTTCAAATTATACATACAATTATCAGCTGTATTCATCCTCTGCTTCGTCTGTACAAACATACAAAAGTCTAACACTTCCATTTATTCTGTGATACGTTATTATCAATTAATGAAAATACAGCTGACAGCATCAAAAATATCGACAGAAAGTGAATTTTTCTAAAGACTTAGTTTGCTGCTTTTCTAACCTGCCACTTACTGGCCTTACAATAATGAGAAATTATTGCAACTTTTAAAATAAAATCTTTCTGGATAAAGAACTATCCAACTGAATGGAATCATTTAAGACTGAATGGCAGGTTTGATTAGAGCTTCTTCACTTATAAATGAAGCAGATACTCTGCAAAGACTGAAGTTTGAATCAAAATTGTTCCATTAAGCTGTCAGTGGCTGTATAAGAACATATGTATGATTTTAATTTTATGTCATTATTTAATTAATTTTGCTTCATTTTATTTTATAAGCCATCCACAATTTTATATTGGTATCCTACCTTTGCCACTACCTGTACTAGATAGTGTAAGTGGTCTCTTGATCTGTTTTCATGTACATAAATAAGTTATCTGAGATGAATGGACCTTGACTAAATCTTTCCTGGGAAGAGCAAAATGCATAACTCTTACTTAACTTCCAAATGGATATAACTGTGCCATAAGCAGTATGATCTGCTTTTCTGGGTATGCCTGCCTGTGTACTATGTTTTCAATATTTCTGTGTGTCCCTGCAGTCCTGCTTGCCTAATCCCTATCTGTATGGGTACAGAATTTTGTCCCTTTTCGAGATGATTTAAGCATACTGAGAAAAAATTAATAAGATAAAGATGGCAAAAACAAGGGACTGTTCATATAGGAAGGAGGCCCATTTTGCTATGAGTTTAAGGACTAATCAAGAACTAGCTGTAAAGGAGAGAAAAATCAGTACTTGAAGGAAAACACTAAGTGCAAGGAACAAGAACCACTAGCTCTTCAGGCACATCTACTTGAAAACAAGGCAGATAACTATCTGTGGGTCACACCTTTTTGTCCAGTTCTGTATACCAATAAAATTAAAAACAATCAAGTGTAGGATCTCTGCAATGCCTGTATTTCATACACTTCAGTCATCACATTTCTCTGCTACGGTACATTAAGAACCTATGCCAATTAATTCGCAACTGAGAAAGAAATATTAAATTCCTGAAGGCTTTTGGAGAGTTTCTCTTTCTAATGAGTCCTCCCTGGCTGGATAACAGGGACCCAGCTCTCAGAGGAATGTGCAAGACAGGGAAACTGCACGCTAAGACTGTATACAGAGACCGAAAGTCAGTGCCTGAACTCTGCTGAGGTTGAATAGGGTAAGGATTTGCTATGAGGCCTTAGTGAGAATTCAGATGCAAAGTTTACAGGGTAGACAAAAAGGCAGCTGTTAAAATTACAAAATTAGGTGATTATAACCCTACATTATGCAAGATACTTAACCCTGACCTTTTAAAGTTGTTATGGCAGAAAAGGCTGGTTCTGCAAAGCAGATAGGAGGAATTTTATTGATTTCCGAATTTCTTACCCAACCAACACTACTGTCCCAATCCAATTCTACCATTTTCCTCTTCCTCTTTGGTTAGCTTTAGTTTAGTAATGCAGTCATGCTGCTGCCAGGTCCAGATAGGCTTCTGAACCCCTTCCCCCATCAAACTGAGCAGCTCTAGATAGGTCTTTCCGTTCAGTCCCCAGCAATCAGACATTCCATTTTTGGGGATGTTGCCCTACGGCTTTACCAGGCTTTACCAGCTATTACTGACCTTCAATGAGCAGAGGCACAGGCACATCCTGGCTGAATCCTCTATACTGGGTTCTGGAGACCAGAAATTCCTCTCAACAAATCCAAGATCAAAGGCAGATGGGTGCTGATATTACAGTGTATCGTCCAGCAGGAGATAATGTTGAAATTCATTATGGATGATAGCTTCTAATCTTTCTTGCAGTAAACTGAAATTATTACCTTGAATACTGCTGTAATCCATCTTGCAGCTGAGCCATGTTACTAAACTACTGTTTCAGTTCAGCTTTCAAGACAGAGATACCATGTACTTAGCTAAAACTGTTATTTACCATTGTTCAAACAAATCACCATTAATCACCCTGTAAGAACATATATCTGGCAATATTTAAGACAAAGCTGAAGAATGATGTTGTTATGACATAAATGTAATGAATTGTTATAAAATTGTTATAAAAGTTTTGAATTCAAAGTCCCAAGAAAAGGAGCCCTTAGCATCATCCTCTCATCTTTCTGGGGCTGAGAGATTTAAAATTCAGAAAGCTTGTATATTTGTGGGAAAATCATGGTCAGGATAGAGCAAGGTAGAATACGCCCAAAATCTCTGCATCTGAGGAACTTGTGGTATACATAGGTGTGTATTACAGTTACATGAATTTTGTCCACAGAAGAATCAATGCCAAGAACATCCATTTTCAATAAACCATGTGCCCTCCCAAAGCCTAATTTATAAGAAACTGCCTGATACAAACTTCTGTTTCACATTTAGAAAAGAATGTGACTCAACAGTTTTGGCCATGTGGCCAGCACAAGACAAAGGCATTTACGTAAAAGCCTACTGCAGCTGCACACAATCCAAGTTCAGCTATTACCATAGCAATATGTCTTTTTCAGGATTTATGGTCCTAAACTGTCATTGCCAGCCGCTGTCTTCAATTTTACTCTCCAAAAGATGTTACTTTGACTAGGTAAGTGAGCAGAAAAAGGGTAAGGCTAGACTGGACCACTGTTGCCTTGAGTTACACTTACACATCCCTGCAGACTGAGGGACAATAAATGTCAATTCCAGGCAGATCCATAAATGAGCAAAGCTTCCAGCGACAGTGGCTTACGTTGGGGAACTCCTGCTTCCCAGTTCTGGACATCTGGCAACAAGTATCTTCCTTTCTTTGCACAGTAGTGAAGAAAATCAGGCAAATGTTTCTGATTCCAGTAACGTATCATTACAACAGGCTCTGTGCCTCTGCAGTACTTCACTGAATTCTCTGGTTTCATCAGTTCAGTTATTATTTTTGTATTATCTGGTAATTTAGATACACTTATTGTAGGTTCTTCAGCCTGTGTTAGATATTCTCTACACTCCCCAGAGTTTTGTATCCTGTTATATACTTCTTCTCTTGTTTTTATCAGTTGTCACCTATTGTGCCTCAGTATTTTACTCTTGGGTGCTTCAATTATATATGAATGTGATGTGCTTCACAGCAGCTAGTTTCCATTTGCCATCTAAATATCTTTGTACATGAATGGAGTAACCTACATTTAACTTCACAGACAGTTGTGCAAATCTACTGTATTTCAGCTTTTGAGTTTTGCTGGTTTTTGAGGGGTTGGGGTTTTTTGGTGTGTTTTTTGTTTGGTTGGGGCTTTTTTATCTGGTTGCTTTTATTTGATAATTGATTTCTGTTTTTTCCTTTGCTTTCTAAATCAAAAATAAAAAGAGGAAATTGGGGGATGGGGGGTGGAGGTTAGGAAAGAAGTCACGTCTTCTATCACTATCACTAAATCTGAAGGGAAAGAGGCTAGCTTGGTGTATTAGAGGGCCCATATGACCTAATAGGTTTAGCCATACTGGCTCCCTTGGTGGAGTTCATGTACTTAAGCTTGGCAATTTCTTTTTAAAATGTCTATTACAAGAAAGAGTAGCTTGTCTGGTTTTATTGCCTTAGTAGTAACAGTAATTATTTGCAAAGCTTTGGTAGCACCCCACAAGACTGATATTCAGAAGTGCTTTCATCCCACAATTAAGTAGAAGCTGTTTTCTCAGTTCTCCTATAAATAAGACACTTCAAAAACAGAGAGGCAAGATCCCTGCCCTAGGAGTATTGCCTACAGAGACAAAAGCCAGGTAAAGAGGGTGTCAGGCATATGGACTGACATTGATACTTATATGAAACTCCTTTGACTTATTTTCAGAAAACATTTGCAGTCTGACGCACATAAATGTGTTTGAAACTTGTGTAAAAAATAAGAAGACAAATGAGCTGCCCACAAAGTTTAAGGCTGACCACAAGTGTTTTAAGGGTGTTCCCACTTCTTAAAGTTACTTCACTGAGCAGATAATGACAGGTTCAAACTCATGGGAAGTATGGATGCTTTTAGGGAAAATCGTGTATTAAGACTCATACAGTATATTTTAAAGTAGTCATCTTGCTGCTTGCATCTGAATTTCATACTCAAACATGCATTTAATATAATGCCAGTGTTGAGAAAAACATATAAAACAACAAGCATGCATTCTTATAGAAAAAAAAATCTCAGTACTAGAACAGAAAATAGCTGCACAGGGACAAAAATAATTCAAAGCAGAAGCCTTCAATATATAGCAATATAACACTGTATTTATTTTGCATTTTGCTTCTCTGAATCCCATGAGCACTTAACCTACCTTTTAGACTATTTTGAAATAATTTTAAAAGTAAATAATTTGGCAGGACTTTTAAAATCAAATGTTAATCCATTATTTGAGTGGCATTCTCACTAATCAGGAAAGCAGCATGAACAAGTGGTAAGTAAATACAAATCAAAATGCATCAAGAAATAAATGTCTGAAAAACCCAGCAGTGCACTAGGGGATTTTCTGACTTCAAATCCGTGCAAATACAGATTGAGCTTAAGATGTGTGGTTATTGGTTAAACAATTTTTAATGAAATATAAAGACCTGTGTGCTCTTAAATGGATAATTTATGTGCAATGTTATTGTCTCTCAAGGTTTAATTAAATGTTTGCCTTGTGGCTAATCAGCTACAATTAATAAATGAAGCCTATATTCATGTCACTGATAGGAAATGCTAAAATGGCCTCCATTAGAATTTCAGTATCACTTTTGTGGCTGGTTGATAACAACAATCTAATGTATCAGAAACTTCCACAAAATAATTTTTTAAGGACACTAAACCAAAATTACATTAATATAATGCAATGTTTTTAACACAAAGCATGATTTTAAGTTCAGTTTGGAGGTAAGTATGTATAACTAGTTAATGTAGAATTATATGCCTGCAAAGTGCTTTTCATACCCAAACTTTCCAAAGTTCAATTTAAACATCTACTAAAAAAAGCAGAACTTCTTAGCCTTATGGACACAACAGAGTTTACACAGTGGAGCAAAAACATCTACTAATCGGCAGACCTACTGAATTCAAAGGATTTTAACAATCTCTGGCATGATACACCAAATGGTTGTCTTAGGACTATGCAACATGCAACAATAACACATTATTTTCCTAGAAATGGCCTTTCCATGTTTTTTTCACTCCTGCTACTTTAAGTTATAAACCTCAGTAGGTAAGCATTTAAAATGTAGGTGAGCCTCTGCTGGGTACTTTCCCATCTGAATACATTATATAAATTACAGGCCAACAGAGAACAGGCCAAAGGCAATGCTGGCTGTCACTGACAGTTCCAAAAGTCAGCTAGAAAGAGAATTCACATCTCTGGACGTCAAAAGACATCTGTTCTACATAGTTAACATTGTTATTTATCACTTACACTGCAGTACTACACAAAAGTCTCAGGGCTAGGCTCCATCATGAAACATTTGTAAATAATATGTAGTTACTTGTCTGTATCAGTGCTTAAGATGAGATGCAGTCAATGGGTGTGACCAGAACAATAATGGAAAACATGTTTAATAGCAATTAAGAATAAACAATCTTCAGGGATCAAGTGCAAAATTTAGTTTCAGCTCTACTGGGGAAAAAAATATCCTTTAGTGCAACTTCATATAAGCACCTTTTGCTGGCAGTCTGATTATCTCAAATTATTTTTTCACCAATTTAAGCATAATCTAATAGACAAGGAAGAGAACTGTACAGGATAATTCTCTTGTCATCACTTAAGTAATTCATTTTGTTTGGACCTCCTTCAATTTAGTTAGATTTTTGTTCAGCCACAAGTCATACCACCTACAGAATCGTGAAATTCACACAGAGGAATCTGAAACACTGTAAATACTACTGTCTTCTGTTAGTATAAAGGCATAATTAATTACAATGCAGTAAGGATATTGCCTGTATATTTTGTCTCCAGAAATGAAAACTTACTTAAGAATAACTTATTTCTCCTGGGGTTGTAAAGACATCTTTATAAGTCACTGTTCTCTTCCATAGGCTTTCATTTTATTACAGAATGAAGACTATACAAATTAATGTATTAGAGCTATTTAGCTCAGTTCTCCATGAAACAAAGCTTGTCCCAACATACACCAGAATAAACAGACAATGACACACTGAATATGCAAAGCACAGTAAAGTTTTCTAAATGTAATTACGGTGGTGGTTTCTATCAGTTACTAGTATCAGTTCTACACAGGAAACATTTTTTTAAAATGCACTATAGGATGAACAGTCTTAACCTGATTACTATTTTCCATTCAATCATGAAGGAGACCTTCAAACTCACTTGCCTGAGGCACTGAGAAGCTCCAGGTCTTTGACGCTCATGAAAGAAAGATAACAATTGCTCTTCAGGGGAGAGAGATCTTTTTATACGTACCCCGTGGGTTTATTTTATCCTTTATCAAACTACACCTTTGTGGGCCTTTAATTTCTTAATGGGATGTTTATCCTTTCCCCCTTAATTCATGATGATAAGCTAGATGTCACATAGATACTGCTATGGTGATGAAAAAGTTGTACTGATGAGCTGAGTCAGTGATGTAGTTTGATTAACTTTTTATATAAATCTTTCCAGACAGCTTTTAAAAAAAGGCAAAACAAATAAGTTGATAATATTGCAAATGTTTCAGTAGGTGAAAATCTTATCTGATGCATACCTATAAATCTATGAGTACTAATACCTGAAATAAGTAAACATTACCACAGAACCAGGAAAAGATATTAACGGGATATATTTCAGTTTATTGTAAAGAGAGAGTGGAAAAAAACAGCAGGAGTAAACTTATGAAGGGCATGCTGGGGCAGTTTTCTCTGTAATGCATGTAGAATATAGGGCCTACAACGGCATGATATAAAAGACTTAACAACGTGAGTTTTGGAAAGCAGTATTATTTGCGACTCCATCGTTCATTAGGTGATCTCAGGCAAATGCTAATAAAACAATTGTTTCATTTGTACAATTATTTGTACAATGCCACCTTTATTTATCCTATACATGTGTCTCAGCTTAAAGAAACACTGATTTAGACATTCTGAGATGTGTTAAGTTACCATGAACCCAGTTATCACTTGTAATAGCCATAAAATTGAAGTATCTCTGGACCTTCCAGGATTACAAATGAGTGTTTCTACCCTCTTTTTAACAATGCAAAACTCAAATTTCTAGGCATGCAGGAAAATAAGACTTAAAGAGGAGAATTTTTTGCTAGTTGTAGCCCTTATTTCAATGGCTCAGGAAATGCTGCTTTTGTAAAAAATAAAAAAATAAGTATCTTTTCTCATTTTTTGTGGCATATCCTCTTCCCTAGTACCTATTTCTACCAAGGTACATTCCATACTTTTGTAAACACTCAGACTAGATTGTTACTGAAATAGCCATAGCTTGTTTTAGTAAACCATAATTATATTAATCCTCTTTTTAACTATATCAGCCCTTAGACCTGTTTGTTTAGAGCTAAACTGGAAAGGGTTGGTACTTTGTGTAGCAAGTGTTTAGTCATATGAGTGGTTCCATTTGAAGTGAATGGAACAATTTATATAAATAAATGATCATCGGCATGTTAGAGTAGTGTTAATGCAGTCCTGTTTTGCTTAGTTTCCCATTACAATGTTTTAACTGACATAACCAAAGAGAAATGGAAATCCTGATGAAACAAAAGCTTATGGTGTCTAATCGTTTTGTTCTAATGCTACTGTTGGACACTTTCATCTAAATACCAGCTGCTAGCTACAGCCAAATGAAACATGACAAGAACCATGAGGTAAAGATTTTGGAGACTTGCATTCTGTCAAATATTTGGCTCTTTCCTGAGCCTATTATGCCAGCCATGGAAATTGACAATGATTTAGTGTATCGATGTCAATGCATGGTCAGTATATAATGAATAGCAAGACTAGAGTTCCATGCTTATAGTAATTTTTACACTGTAAGTTTGTTTGGTCTTCATCAGCATTGCTGTTTCAATCTCATTACTCAAACAGAAAGCTAAAAAAGGAGATGCATGATGTGGAGACATTTCTGAGGTTGGTTAAACAGGATGCCAGTGCTGCATTAGAAAAACAGTGGAAATCTTCAGTCAGTATGATACTACTTATTCAGATCTAAATATGTATTTGGCATAAAGAAAAAATCAGAGGCAAATCCCAACTATCTCTGACATTAAAAGAGATGGGTCTTGTAGGAAAATAACTTTTCTATTCAGTAATATGTTATTGCTGTCAAGAAGAACAATACCAGGTCTTGTCTGACACAGCCTTCCCTGGCTAATTACTGCCTGTATCAGGACCCCTGTTTGTCAGGGCTCTGTATTTACCCCACTTGCTTCTTCAAGTGCTAGCTTCGTGCTGGTACCTAACCAGCAAGTTTTGCAGCATCACAGGTACCTACCAACAAAGCAGCTGATCAACACATGGCATAACTGGTCTCCATATTAGCAGACTGCTTCAAAAAATCCACATGCGCATCTCTAAAGATATCAGGGGAATATCACATACAGAGTGATTGTGAGTAAGGCACCTAAATATGGTTTTCAAGAGTCTGCTGTGAAAGGAAAACATTGTAATGTTCCTGGGGAATTGTCTCGTGTGTTTGTAAGAGAAAACCATTTCTGGTGGTACTTGGCCTATGATAATTACTTAAAACAGCAAGTCACACATTTCATTAACATCGGAACATCAGAAATGTAGAAATGCTGTTTACTTCCCACATGTATAAGGAAAAGATGCATAGGAAAAATGAATCATTTTACAGAAAGATAATATGTTTTGAGAGATGACAGATTTCCTGTTATTTGGCTTTAAGTAAAATTCACACAAAACAGTGAAAATTGATGTTAGAAAACCTTACAAGATCTGTCTTCAGAAATTTGCTGGTTTTCTTAGGTTTCATGTATTTCACTTGGTACAAGAAACAATAGTGCCACAGTCAACTCATGGTTAAAGTTTGTGCCGAATCAGTACCTACTTAGTATGCCATCCAAGGTCTCAAAGATTTGCAGAATCTTCTCATTCACATCCTTTTAACTCTGGCCTTGGGCCTGGTGGAGGAGGAAGTTTGACTAAAGAAATCCTGGCAAATTCAGAGATTATTTCTGTTCCATCAGTCTGCCATGTCCCTACACCTGCAGCCCACAGCAGCCAACAGTAGCTTTTATACTTTTTGTGTGCTTCTTTTGTACATCTTTGTACACTGATTGCTGCCTGGTAGTATACTCGGTGTTGCCCCCCTCCAGTTCCTTGGGTTTGTATTTTTGACACTTTGACCTTTTCTTGTCTTTTTTTTTTTCCCCCAATTTTTTCTCCATTATCACTTTAGTTTTTACCAAGTCTCTCTCTCTTTCACCTCTTCTAGAGTGGGGATATTTCAATTTTGGTTTTTTCTGTGGTGGACAGGTTAAAATCCTTTGAACAAATCTCCATAAAAAAATTCTTACTTTGCTTCCAAGTCAAATTAATTATATATGCTTAACACAGAAGATGTAGCCATGGTGTAAAATGGCTGCTTGTGAAGTACTTCAGATATCATTCCATTTTAAATCTGCTGTTTTATCTTTTCAGTTTTTACAAGATTCCTTTGTAAGTTTATATATAGGATACGAATAATTGTGTCATTGAAGTGCTTCATCCAAAAAGCCATAGGATGATAAGTCAAATGCTTTACTGAATTCTACTTATATTACGTCACATCAATATGTGAAACCTGCAGCCTCATTAAGAAAACAAAGTCTGTTTGCCAGGCTTTATTTTTCTGCCAGGGAGATAGATAGATACATACATACATACATACATACATAAGAAACATTTTTATTTTAGCAGAAGCCCATGTTGATGGGAATTATCTGTCTTCTTTTAAATTCTTTGTTAACTGTGTTTATATCGGCTAATCTGTATTTTGCCTGTGACCAATGTCACATTGATAAGCTACTAGTATCACATTTATTCTTTTAAAGTATTAGAACAATGCTAGCTTTACCTTCTTTAGGTAAATGTCTTGGTATTGCTAGAACTTCTGAATATGAACATTGATAGTGCATGCAAATTCTTGGCACGTTCATTCAGAACTCTCTAATGCTAGTTTTCTTTTAGCAACTGAAGTTGAACTGTCCTACTACATCATTTGAATAGAAAACTGTTGAATACCATACACAGCTGCCATCTTCCCAAATGCACAGTAGAAATACGTATGTTTTAACATCCCAAGTTTGTCACTAATAATGGTTAAAGCTGACATCTTCATCCCTTAATAGGATCTCCTCACTATTTAGATAATTTCCTATATTCTATACTTGAAAAAAACTCATTTCCCTCATTTTACCTCAGTTGACCATATGTGTCTTTCCGTTATAACTTTTTACTTCCCACAGTAATTTTCTGCAATTCCTAGCTTCCAGTGTATATGTATGATACCACATTTCTTCTTCTGTTTCATAGATGTTTTCCTTGTAAACCATCCTGGCTTTTCAGCAAACACATTCCTTAGTTGTGGGATTATGGCTTTGTGGGTATCTGGGCTAACATCCTTAAACGGTTTCCAATTATCATTGTCCCATTTCAGGTTAAATTATGTCTCCCAACTGATTTACCTTATAATAGCATTCACCTTCATAAAATTAGCCCTTTTGAAGCATTAAGTATACATATTATTGATTTGGACTTAATTCTGTTCGCACATAATGAATGTGATCAAATCATTATCGGTTATACCTAAGCTATGGCTACTTTTTAGTTCTGAGATCAATTCCTTTTCATCTGACAAGATGAGGTCTAATACAGAATTCCCCTGTGCTGGATGCAACGCTTTTTGAGTTAGGAAATTGACGTTTAAAATATTTTCTGATACCAAGTACATTTTAACACTGGCAGTATAAGACCTCCAGCATATGTCATTCAGATTGAAATTCACAGCAGTACGGGATTGTTTTCCCTATATATTGTGGGTGGGTAAGGCATCGCTCATGCTGTTCTCTAGTGTGATTTGATATCAGTTAAGTACCCTGTCAACTTCTGAGTTACCATTAGAACATTGACCCATAAACGTTCAAGATCATTTGTTTCCAATTGCCATCAACTCCCAAACAAGTAATGCCCTTTTTGAAGTGCTTTCCGTCCACTTGATCCTTCCAAAATGGACTGTAGCAATTGATTTTGACATTCCAGTTTTCCAACCAGTTCTAGCAATAAAAACTAGGCCAAATCACCAAATGACCTCTTCTGCTGGTGTCAAGTTCCCAACAGTGAAGAAAAAAAAAAAAGCTACTGAAAAACTTCTGCTCTTTGTATTCTTTAGCATCTCAGTTATGGTTTCTCTTCTAATTTTCATTTACACTTACCAAAAGGTCATCGGTTCCTTCTCACTATTCCCATTGCTTCTAAATTCCTAGGCTCACTGGGTGATCAGACCCGTAGGACAATGCCTTTGTTACAGTAAATTAAACAGCAGGTTGTCATCACAGAAAGGGACAATTTTTTCCAGAAACCAAAGCCTTTCATGTTATGTCACTTAGAGATTAAGTCTAGTCTTTTCTGCTTGCTCTTTTCGATTGCTCAAGAGTCCTAACAGATGTCAGAGAAGACCAGGGGTCTTGAGAGAAACACGGCCTGCTCACGGCAAGTGTTCACCTGTAATTGAAGAGACTGCCCGCAAACCTTCTGGTAAGTGTCGGTATGATGTGGTCGCTGACTCTTTGCTTGCCAGCTTCAGAAACTTGGCTTGGAGAGATGCCCCACCTGAGATAAGCGCACCTGGAGCTCGTGTGAGCGCCGAGAGAGCGCACCATGCGCTGCTCTCCCTTAGCTGGAGGACACATCGACGCCCAACACCTCCAGCTGTACCGGCATCTCGCTGCTTCCACGGTGTTCTCGGTCTAAACCGGCCCTCGCGGCCCACCTGGCCGCCGGCCTCTGCCCGAAGGGAGTCGCCGGGCTGCCTCCTCACACCCAGGCGGCGGGCCGCCTCACCGAGACCCCGGGCAGAAGGACCTCGCCCCGGGGCGGCCTCACGGGGGCGGCGGGGCCTGGCGGCGGCGGGAGGCCGGCCCTCAGCGCCGCCCGCCCCCGTCGCCATGGCGAGGCCGCGGGCGTCCCGCGGAGCGACCCGGCCGCAGGCGGCGGCGGCACCGGGGCCCAGCCGGCGGGGGGCACCGAGCGGCGAAGGCCGCGGCCGCCCCTTCCTCGGGCGGCGGCGGAGTCCGCCGGGGGTGCGCCGAAAAAGACCCGGCCTGCAGCCGCGCCATGAGTAGAGGTCTGTTCCCCTGGAAAGTTCAGCCAGTACTTTTCTTACTATATATATATATATATATTTATTCATTATTATGATGATGATTTTGGTTTTTTAAGAGGCTAAGACAGTGCCGGAGCCAGGGGTTGAGAGTATGTAGCATATGGGGGTGGCTAACAGGTGAAGGAGAAATAAGTGTGCCCAGCTGGTGAAGCAGGAGGCAGCGAAGGGCAAGGGCGGCTGTCTTGCAGCCGGGGCTGGGGAGCCGCGGTCCAAGCGCCTGGCTGGGGCCATGACCCCGTTCCAGGTTACCTGGAGCAAATTGCATCTGTCATGCTGGCTATAGATTTTAAAAAAAATTATTGGGTTTTCTTAATTAGTCATATCGGCATTTTCAGTGGAATAAACCGATGTGGCTGTAAGTCTGTCCTGTCACACTCTGACATCCTTTTTTTTTTTTTTTTTTTTTTTTTTATTAGGTGCTGGGTAGCGGCAAATACACCCACAAATGTAGCTGGATGTAGCCATGTCTGCTTCCTAGGCTGCTTCCCTTTCTGGGAAACCCTCAGCTTCCACTTAAGTTTATATGTGCCCCAGAAAACAGGCGGGAAGAGCTAGGTGGCCACAAACAGGTTTGCTAAAAGGTGCTGGGAAAGGCTGTTGCAATCAGTTGGCGTTTTGCCTTTAGCTTCAAGGCACGTTGGAGCTACTCCAGCCTGTGAGGAGAGTCCCTTGACCATGTGATTAAATACAGCTCTTCTCTAGAAACAAACTGCACTGCCTTGTCTTTTGCTGAATTCAGTGGATGTTTGATTAAGTAAATGAGATGCTGCATGGACCTTATCATAAAGGAGTAAGATGTAAAGGCGTTAGCAGTCTCTAAATGATTGGCAACGACATTTATGTGAATGTAATAGCACGTGTTTCAGAAGGATGTGTTGCTGATATCTTCTATCATGTGTCTCTGTGGTTGTAATTTACCTGTAAAGATTACAGTTACCTTGGAAATGAGGGAAGAACACTGTCCATTTCACTGTGAAAGCAACCTCCCACCTCTAGAATAAGAATTAATTTAACATTATTATGTAGCAGGTTTGTTTGGTTTGTTTTTTTTCATTCCCAAGCTTTGAGTTTGAAATAGGAGTCAAAGCAATAGTTTTAATCGTCCTGAGGCCATAAAGGGCTCAGAAAAATGTCTGTGTATGTGTCTCATGTTAGTGCAAATCTGTGTGTGTGCCAGACTGTCTTACCATGTACTTGATTTCTTTGGGGTGGGAACCTGGAGCATGTGGGCCAGCAAGGAGCTGTTTACACTCCAGCCAGGTACCATGTGAATGCAGTCTGGAACCTGAGACCTGTGGCATGCACAAAGTACATCTACCCATTGATAGCTTTTCATGGTTGCAGTGGCTCTACCAAGGCTTTCAGGGTCCTTTCAGCTGCTTGCCCCTGCCATTTGTGACCCATAGCTGCAGATGGTCAGCATTCTTGCCTTGCCAGATTCAACAGCTGCCATTAAGACATGGTCTGTTTGCTTTTCCTCAGCTAATACCTCAAAACTAAGAGGCTTGTGGAAAGCTTTGCATCTTCTCTGGGATTCAATATTGTTATTTCGAAGTTTAATTACTATTTCTCACTGAATAGCATCTTCCTAAAAAGAGATTTTCCTTTCGATATTGCTTCTGGATACAAACCTGTCATTCTCTATAAGAAGTATAATCTTTTATAGTGATGAATTACCCATTCGTTTTTGTTCTATTGATTTTTTTGTCCACAACACACTCACGTAAAATGTTGCTGCCTCTTATTGTAGTTTATTTATAAATCTTTTTTTTTCTCTGTAACAAATGTTATCATTAGTACTAAACCCTAAAAGAATGATTTAGGGGAAGATCATATTGTGTCATCTTTTAAACCTATATTTGTCTTTATTATTCCATTCTAAGTAACGCAATTTAAAAATTACTTCACTCTAACTGTAGCAAAATATTGTATCAATGAAATGGCTTTTGATCCCAGAATGGCTAATGTATGTAATATCTGCTAGTCTGATGCTGATCATTCAGTATTGAGTTGATTCATATCTAACATGTATTTCCCATAAATTTCCTTTCACTAAATGTAACAACTAGTTAAATTCTTCCCCCTCTCCTATTACACTATTACATTCTGTTTTCCTGTCCCTATTAAAAGTTTGTGCCTTGAGGCCTACCAGCAGGGCATGCAATACCTACATTAAACCAAATTTAAAAGTAAGGGTGCTCCTGCTGCTAACGTCCTCAGATCACAGACATGCAAACTGAAGGAACTGGCAGCTGAAACTTCAATGGTAGAAAGTGTAGACTGAATACTTGGGAAAAAACAGTAGCTCTATATGACAAAAAAGTCCTATTAGCATTTATGTACTTCAAAATGACAAGCTAGACAATTCTACATAACTGTAGGGCTTTCAGCTTTTGTTTTAAGTAAAAACCTGTGTTGTAAGTATAGCATTACTTACATTTTTTATTCAAATGATTGTTACTATTATGATTATGTATTATTTTGAACGTTACTACAGTGCCTGTTGTTGCATTGCACACCGCATGTTCAATCATTTCTCCACCTTATATATTAACTTAGGATGTTATTGATAAGTGGACCTAGGTAGCTTGAGGAGGCACAGGGAATCACATGCAAGAACGTTCCTGAATCAGTTGTCCCTGTGCAAATAAAAGCATTCCAATGAGAGGGAAAACCATTGAAAGTAAGATCATGACCGTTCCTATGCGTTATGTCCTACTGAATTAATGATGAGGCCTGAAAATATTTGTGTGGAACTGGAATCTGGTTTCACAGATAACGCACTGGAAATGAAAGAAAGTTGACTGGGAAGCACAAGGAGGATAAGAAACTGCATCACTGTGAAGACATTGTTTCAAGTAACATTAGTTTTGTTTGTTTGTTTTAGTTAAAATGAATGTATTGCCTCAAGCAATCCTACAAAGCCCAAGGGAGCATCCCAGGTTCATAGAGCAGACTGTTTGCCCCTCATTAGACTTTGCAAGGTACGTACCTCTTTTCTTTCAGTGTCATTTTTACTGCGAATAGCTTCGATCAGCTATGCCAAGGTGAGAAATTATGTTTGCTTTTTTGTAATATTTAAAACTGAAAAAATCATAGGCAAGGAAATTCTCACTTAGGGTGGTTTCATAACTAAAAGGGAAAAAAACCCAAAATAGGAAATTTGTTCTGTTTAAGGTAGCTATTTCATCCTAGTTTTTCAATACCTCTTTAAGAGCTGTAGGAAGTTATTTCCGTTTAGCATTGATACAAATGTAGGTCATTGAAAATGTACTGGTTTGGATGAAAAAACAAGGTGTGGGTTTTTTTCCCATTACAAGCACAAAACATTTTCATGTCTCTTAAAATACAATGAAGAAAACTGGCTTGAAAAACTTTATCCTGTACTTAATAATTGAGAGAGTTAACAACAGTGACATAATACTTCCAAGCCATCTTCTTGCACATGCCTACATGGCTTTCTATTCCGTTGCACTGATGTTGCACTCTGTTACTTGTATCTGTACATGTTTGTCTCCCTCAGTGAGTACTGGTATCTCAGTTACTACTCTGCTGTGCTCATTTTCTTGAAATTGCCTTTGTTTCAGAAAGAATTGTGGTTGTTTTCTCCTTTCTCCTCTTTTTGTTTTTTTAATCCCCTTCCCACCCCTCCCCTGATTCTAGCATTCCCCTTAGCCTTTGCCTGAAAGGTCTGAGGCACCTCAGAGTTCAGCAGCTACATGTCCATGTCTAAAAGCAGTAAGAATCTCAAAACACAGTATCCTTGCACCCAGTCTTTCTGAGGGACTCATTCTGATAGGTGTCCTCTCATACACTGATAGAATAAGGACATGCAGTGGTGTCTTACAGTTACTTTTTTTAAAAAAAAATTTGTGGCTGGAGACATACTCTGCAGCCATCACTTTTTCCAGTAACTACATTGCTGGAGAGCTCACCCCAGCGGTAGGAGGTTTGTTTCTTTCCTTGTCTTGGGAAGGTTCATGTTCAAGAACATAATTCTGCAGCAGTCCTACAGAAGTTGCAGCTATTTGCAGAAAGGAAATGTGTGATTCTGTAATGGTCTAGACCATGCTGTACATGCCTAGTGATTACAGCAAGACAAAGTCTGCCATTTTTTGATAGGAAATTTTGAGAAAGGTAGTCTGAGTTAACAGAATAGGCAGTGGGGATAGAAAGTTATGTGAGAATCAGTTTGGTCCTTTATGCAACTTTGTTCTTTCCTTGATTAAAAAGCCAGGTGTATTTATAATGATGTTTATTTCTCGAACAAAACCAGTAACGATATTTTCGCTGTGTAGACTGGTAACAGAAATAGTTATAGGGATGCATGGTGTAAAATACTAACTCTGGGGTACATGTCCGTTGGATTAAAATATATTTGTCTTAAATAAGTGAGAAATATAAAATTAAATAGGAACTAATTTACAGGTGTAGCAGTCTTTTTTTATAAACTATTTATGAAATATAGTGAGTCATCATGGAAAAACTGGAGAAATAAGGCTAAAACAGTTTAGGAAAAACAAGTGACAACTTCTGGAAGCAAAGAAACAGTGGCTCTTAGCCAGTGCCATCTTCACCTCATTTCTCTATTAAGAAACAACATCCATTCCAAGTCACAGTCTCAGTTCTTCATGTTAATGACTTTTTTTTAAAAAAAATTCTCATTGCATATAACGAGCCATTTTACACAATGATTATTTGAGTTGATGGAATTTTCTGCTGTGTATTTTTTCCCTATGTATCATCTTTTCTGTGTTGTTGCTATATTAACATCATTAATAACAATAGCCAGGATGAGGTGAGTATTTATTATTTTTAGTAACTTAAATTCTTTATGATGGATAATCATGTTTGTAGTTGCATCCGTCCAATACAGGATGTTGTAAAACTTACGTAAACAGTAACTAGTTTCCAAGTTGTTGCTTTTGTTTTTTCCCCTTGGCTGTAGCTGTCTTTAACTTAGATGGTGTTACCGATCACAGCTCAGAGATTTATGCCTTGAATATAAAGCAGGTGATGTTCTAAATTGTATATGATTCTAGGGGGTTTTCCCCTGATTGTTTTTTATTAAAATACTTTTGTGAAGATGAGAAGGCATTGGGTATTTCTTTGTTCCAGCTTGAGATGATTTTTAACTGCAGTGTAGATTAAATTGCAGCAAGCTGATACCTCAGAATGCCTAGGAATTTGCTTGTTGTAGTTGACTGTTTCAGTCTGGGGGGTTGGACTTTTCCCCCCTCCTCCTCCTCACACCTCCATATCTAGTGTGTTCTCTATGTCCTACTGATTTTTGCAGAAAGCTCATTTTTGCAGTCTTAAAGTACAAAGGTCAGACAGAGGTTTTTGTGTTGTCTGCTGAATACTTCATATTTAATTACCCAGAGATACTATTTTTCAATTTTTCTATTACCTCATATAAACTTACTCTATCTTAAAATATGTTATACAGCAGTTTAAAATATACAATAATTACCTAATCTCTTAATTATTCTAATGACATTGTCTAACTTCCTAAATTGTGACTATTTTGGTGTGAAAATTTTGATATTGATTATAACTGACTTTTTATGGCAATATCCCAAAGGTTTACCTTTTGCATGGTCAGCAGCAGCTCATACAGATTGTGTTATGTGCAGCTTGAAAGCGTAAGCCTCTGTTGGTGCAGCTCAGTAGTAGTAAATTCTGGAACAAATTTAAATGCCCTATTTGTGCTGGAAGTTTTCACTATTACATTGTTTTAAATACAGACATGTCAAAATATCTCTACGTTGCTCTAGCTATTTTGTTTTCATTTAAATGAACTTCATGAAGTGTCTTCGGTATTCTCAGAGCAATAAGGAGCATGATGCTTATATTAGCTAACATTATGAAAAGAATTTACTCTCATCCCTGTAATGAAAGGCAGCAGAGTAATACTGACAGAGAAAGAGGAAAGCAATAGATTTATGTGGAACACTAATGTTGAATTTCTTTTATCTTTGAGTGATTAACAAGACAATCTTTATGCTCTTTTAAAGAAGAATAAAAATAAATTCACATTACTTTTGTAAAGATGATATCCTCTACAGCTGGGATATCAGAATCTATTTAAACACATGATCAGTAAGTGCATATTATCCTTTAAAATTCAAGGCATCTTTTGTGGATCAGAGTGGAGATGTAAAGAGGTGATGGCTCAAGTGAAAGGTGAAATTATGTACAGTTCAAATTTTAAAATCAGGTCCATGCATCCTGAAATTTGCTGTTTATTTAAGTGGATTACCCCCTTAGTGGGCCACCTTTTGCAATATGCTGCTCAAACTGTGGAAAGCTGAAAGCAGTATTACAAGTCTGTATTGCACTAAGGAAAACATTCTGAGATGGGTTTAGGATTTTTTTTCGTTGATTTTCTTTTTTTTTTAATTTTGAAAAAGTTAAATACAAAGAAGATTGGACCACTCTGGTCCATACTGATAATGCAAAAATGTAATGGTTCTGGTTTAGAATACAGTTTAAATATGGATAGCTTAATCAATTATTATTGATGTAGCTAGTAAACCATTTCTTCTAGTTTAGACAGAAATATCAGTTAACCAGGTCCTTGAAAGGTAATACCAACTCTGTTTTCTTTCAGAAATAAACATTTGTAATAGCTACAGACCAAAAAATTTAAAAAGATACTTGTATGTGTTTATAGAATGTCTGATATATTACTTTTCAATATTTCAGTATTTAGCTCTACTTGGCAATGCTAATATATTATACATGCTGTAGAAGTATATGTTAGCACCTCACAGTGTTTCTTCTAATTTTTTTCATTTAAATTTAGGATTCATTTGATCAAAGACAAAGATGGCATAGATGATTATTTGGCGAAGAATATCAAAGGGTTGTCAAAACAAGAAGCTGCTGCGTAAGTTGGCTTTTTTGAGGCATTTTAACATCCATAAGTTTATTGTTTCCTTTGTTTCTAGTCATCATAATCATTTAAATTTAAAGTCCCCTAGGCCCTACCCTTTCTAGTGGAACTTGGCATTTAAAAATTGAAGTTGATATTAAATAATGATGGTTCATTTCTCCTGATCTTAAATATATCAAAGCATTTAACTCCTTGGTTTTACTAATTTGTATATTTACCAAAGTATTATATCACCTTTTTAACATTATTGTTGATATTGTGTCAGTAATTACATTTGAAATTGTGCTGCTTTTTTTTTTCCTTTTTTCTTTTTTTTTTTTTTTTCTGAGCCTCTGTGAAATATCTCCTCTGGGGTGGAAGCTTAGTATACTGACATACACATTCCTGTAATTTTGAATTATTATTTAGCCAAGCTCATGTGCTGACTTCTGTGGTGAAGCATTTAATACACCATTAGTTATTTAAAAACCCAGTGAATGAAAGAAATCTAGATAACTTTTGATTTCTTACAGCTGAGGTATTTACATTTAGGAGTTACAAGAGACTACGAATGACTTACTCTTCTGGAGTCTTTTAACAGATCTGGGGTTCAGCACCATCAAAATTAATGAAAGAATTCTAACAAATATGAATTGCTGGTTGCTTAAGTGAGATGATTTATTTATTTCAATATTTAAATAATAAAAAGATGCATATACAAGGGCTCTAGGCACCTTAACAATTAATATTGCAAGATCACACTTGCAGCATAAAAATATTCTATCAGACAGGAATTCGACTGGCTAGTTTCTTGCAAAACATGCTTCTTTTTTCCTTCCTAGCCTAAGAACATACTTGCAAACTTTCAAATGAAAATCTAAAAAATTACCATATTTGACTTGAGAGGTAATAACTTCAGCATTGTCCTAAAACCTAACCATATAATACTCAGCAGGCATGCTTTCCTTTCCTGTGATACAAGTCCGATTTGCCTTTATTTTTACAATGGTAACATGATAATGCTAGTAAGTGTTCTGACTGTCAATACAAAGATTATAATGTATCTGGTCCGATGATCTAGGAGAGCAATCTGTTTAGAGCAAACTCATATGCCACTTATTTCATTTGAATTAAGACCAGGTTCAAAGATGATGGACTAAAGATTATTTAAGTGATGGGATTGGGCAGGACCTTCTCAATGTATCATCCTAGAGTTTGCAAAGTTCAATTTATTCTTTCGTTTCTGTAGACAGACTCTTATCATGGTCACAGTCTGTGGGAGAGAGCAGCTTGACAGTGACAGGAAAGTGAGTTAGGTGAGGCAGTGGGAAGTGCCATGTTACTGCTCTGTGAGTACACGTGGTTGATGTGGGACAGTTACGTTTGATCATGCTATCATAATAATCATGCTAGGTGTCATAGCTAGTTTAAATATTCCCTGCTTAAAGAGAAGGAAACTGAGATTGCTCTGTGACTTGGTCACATTCTGCATGAGCTGGACCAGCATAAGGAACAGATCCTTCCCAAGCAAATGCTGTGTTAATAGAGGTCCTGTCCCCTGAATTAAGGGTAGCATAGTTGCTCTGTGAGGAGAGGAGGAAGTATCAGACCTCAGGGAGCAAGCACAGAAGTAAGTACACTCACTAATTGTCACCCTCGTTCTGCATCAGCTATGCAGTGCTGCTGTAGTCATTACGCTACAATTGTTGCAGACGGACTAGCCTTCCCAGTGACCTGTTTCAGTCTTTAGCCCGAGTGTATTTCCACAGTAGACACACCACGCTAGGGACAGAAGTGTTCTCTCTGTGATTATGCAGGAAGTCACTGCTATTTTAGGAAGGTCGTGGGGGTACAAAGTGTGTGTTACAGCTCTGATTTGATCAGGTCAGCCTTTTACTGCTATTAGAAAAACAAAACAAAACACACACCAAAAAAAACCCCCACCAAACCAAACCAAACAAGCTCCTCTGCAATTTTTCTTTTTATATCCAAACCCTGAGTCTGGAGGTTGTGGAAAAGGAAACCAGCAAGGAAATCCACAATGAAGTGAGAATTTTATTATCTGTTTTGCAATATCTACACAAAGGAGAGTGTTTCCGTACTGTTTTGTAATATGCTGGTTTTCAAAGCTTCTTAAAAGATTAAATGGTAATATCATATGTATTCTGGTTTATTTCTACGGAGATTTTTAAAGTACATCTTTAAAAATATTATGTTCATGTTCTGTGTGTTTAATTATTCTCAGAATTTTACCTTTTGATAATAGCTAAGCAGTTACAAAATTTCTATAGTATGTGATGTATTAATGCTGTTCTATAAACCTGATACAATCATTTGAGAGCAAACAAATGGTAACAAACTAGCAGCTACAGTTGTATTGGTGCTAGGCTAGTCAAGTTACAAAAAACTAAATGCATCAACTCTAATTTTAAACCAATTTATAAAGTTAGGCAATGCCATGTCTGTAAATGATCTTACTGAAATCAATGTTATGCTTTTTATGTCTCAGCTGACAACAGATGTTTTTATTTTAAAAATTGTGAGAAGTGGCTTATAATATGTGGTATAGTTTTTTAAATAGTGTTTCCACTCCAGATGTAGACTATTGCATTTCTTTTTGACAGGCTATCTTTCTTTTGCCACCTAAATATCTGTATTTTTGTTTAATGTGGAAGTCAGTCATTATTTTGTCAAGACAAATTCTTGTAGCCACACTCCTGCTTAATATTAAACACCCTTTCTTTCTTTCTTTCTTTTTTTTTTTTCTTTTTTCTTTTTGGTGCATGTTAGGTGGTTAACAAATATATTACCTCGTAAATAAAGGAATGTATGGGTAGTATCACATTTATGGAAACAAGCAACATTCTTTAAGGCTGTTCCCTAAAATTGTATACTTCACAATATTCTTTAAAATTAGGATAAGCTTCTTCATAGCTGAAGGAAAAAAAAGGTTGCAGTTATTCTTCTATTATACAGTATTGTATTCTGTTCAAACTTCCACAAATGAGAATAATTCTGTGAAGTTTTCTTATGTTATAATCTCATTTTTCTGTAGAAAAAATGTGGAGTTATTTCTCTTTTTTTGTTTTCTTTGTAATAATTTTTGTCTCAGGGTGATATGATAGAAAAGGGGGAAAAAAGCATTGCTTAAGATAGTGCTTTAATTATTTTAAAACAGAATATTGCTTTGTTTTTTTCATTGATTTTGTTTGGTTTCCTTCTCTAAAACTTTAACTTGAAATAAGAAGTGAACGTTGTGTAGGAGACTGGAAATGGAAAAAAAGTAAAAGTTCTCATTAATGCAGAATGTGACTGCTTTCTTGCCACAGAATTAGGCTTCTGTAAGCTTATGAGGAGGTTGGCTGACTCCACTGGCCTTCAGTGTGCTTTCCCTGATACTTTCTCTTCTCGGTCTTGACTTACCAAATCATTAATGGCTCAAAATCAGGTTGCAATAAAAATTAAAAATTGTCCTTATAACTGATGTAAGAGTCAAAAGTTCATGACAAACTGTGAAGTAAGGCATTTTCCATCAAGAGATTGATTCCAGGGATGAATCTTCAAATGAGTTTGGAGTCTAGAATGGATCAGAGTTTCATACTGTCATTCCTGTTTCCTGATCTTTTAGTCAGGGCCAGAAAGATTAAGTAACAGTTCTCTCCTCTTCATACAAATGAAAATTGTCCAAAGATGACCATATCATCAAAAAAGAGTTAAAGATTAGAAAGAGAGACTTTGAAATCTTTTTGATGAGAGGAACAGTTTTGTTTAGTAGTAGCAAAAAAAATGTTAGTGTTTTTACTTAATGTATTTCTGTGAATCAGATGGAGTTCTAGTGTCCTCACTCTAGACTCATTGGTACTCAGATGACATCTAAATTATTATACAGAGATGGTATAGGCTGAAATAGATATGCAGAAAATATGTATTTGTGTTTTCTGTCTTAGGAGTGGTGGATCAGTGTGTTAGTTACGGAAAGCTTGCCTTGATAGATTTGTCTCTAGTAAAGACATGCTCTGATATGACTTTTTCAGGCTGGAGACAATATTACGTTATATGCATTCGATCAGATGTTTTTGAGATATGGTGGGTTGTTCTGCTTAGAATTCACTGGAAGGTTGGTCCACTTCAAGATTATCTGGAACACAAAAAGGCAAAGGCTTTCATTCTCAGGTGGGCTGCGACCCCCAGAGCACTTGCCAGCCATCTCAGCTTATACTGGGAAAATCAATCATTAAACTACTTCACAGATTGTATACTGAAAACTGGAATATAATATAGTAGCAATTCTTTGCTTCCATAAACCTGCGTCCTTCTCTGCAAAATTAACTGATCCAGAGGACTAGGTTAATCACCCTGTATAATCAATGGAAATAATGGAAAAATGGAAAAAGTAATTTGATGAGTTGAACCCCATCTTTTAGGATTCAGCCAACTGCTTTAGAGTAAGGTGAATTATACTTTTGAACTACCTATTTCTCTCCATTGCTTGTGGAGACCTTAGGATGACCAGCTCAGATGTCAACATGTACATTTACAGATTAAGCCCACACAGGAGAACTATTGAATTTTGAAAGCTGTAAAAAGTCTTAGATGGTTGCATTCACTAATTCCTGAGGCAGAATTTCTACACAAAGCTAGCAAGTCCAGAACAAAAGTTACCTGGCATCCATTTTAAAGCTTCTGTAAGTGCCAGCTGACAGATGATTTTTCCGTTCTTTAGTGGGAGAATTAAAAGTGACAAGTTATTTACTGCCCTGCCCCTCATGCTTCTGCTGTTTTCAGTGTATCAGCTGTGTAGAGTTAAGGAAAAAAGATGGCAGAAAATTAATGAGGGATTAAGTGTTAGTGCTCAAGATCAGTTTGTGTAAATAAAAGATTTCTTTCTGTGGTGGGTTGACCTTGGCTGGATGCTAGGTGTCCACCAAGCTGCTCTATCACTCCCCTCCCCGGCAGAACAGGGTGGGGAGAAAATAAGATGAAAAAAACCTTGTGGGTCAAGATAAAGGCAGTTTAATGAAGCAACAGCAAAAGTTGCGTGTGTGGAAGTGAAGGAAAACAAAAGATGTTATTCTCTACTTCCCATCAGCAGGCGATGTTTGGCCACTTCCTGGGAAGCAGGGCTTCAGTGCATATATTGGCTGCTCTGGAAGACAAACTTAAATAATGAATGCCTCCCCTTCCTTCTCCTTTCTTTTAGCTGTTATATCTGAGCAGACATCATATGGTATGGAATATCCCACTGGTCACTTTGGGTCAGCTGTCTTGGCTATGTCCCCTCCCAAGATCTTGCCCACCTCCAGCCTACTGGGCAGGGAGATTGAGAGAAAGCCTTGATGCCGTGCGAGCACTGCTCAGCAGTACTCAAAACACTGGTGTGTTATCACCACCTTTCTAGCTCCCAGCACGAGCACAGCACTATGAGGGCTGCTACAGGGCTCAGCCAGACCCAATACACTTGCGTATGTCCTTACTTCTACTAGTTGGTCTTGGAATAGTCAACCCCGTCTGTCCTCCAAGACTAAAGAGGAAGAAACTTCTTCACCTGACTAGAGGCCAGAATGATCTGGAGAGTCCACTGAAAGAGAAGAGTGGGGTTTGTGGGCTGATGGAGAGGAGAAGACCTAGCCTGAAGGGTGGTTTATTTATTTTCATCATAGCCATGACAGACTGCTAAGCCCTGCTATTAGACTGGACTTCTTCTGATCTTGTCCTCTGTTAATAAGTTACTTAAATCACGAGAGTTTTGGTACTTAGTTTTAGATTTATTTGCTTTTCTATTTGTCCTTATTCTAGTCTTTTGTGTTGATGGACCAGTTCTTTAAGGAAGCTGAACACAAATAGCTGATTGGGGTTTTAATCCAGACTTTTTAGTAGCTGCCACCTTTACCAAATAAATTAGTAAGGTGACTTCATAGGTGACCTCTGAAGTCTTTGACTCAACGAATGGATTGGGACCTTTTTTCATTGATAGCTTTTCAGATTGCCATGTTTTCTTTTTGACATCCTGAGTTCTTTACTGGGGCTTCTCAGTTTGAACATGCATATTTTAGGCTCGGGAATTTTGTGTTATAAGGTGGATTTGACCATTCCTGTGTTATGGAGTGAGGGTCTCAAGGGACAGGGGAGGGACACTACCAAGAGTAAGGCTTAGGAAAATATCTTGTTGGTGTGAGGTTAAGGCAAGGAAGGAGGAGGAAAAGCTGCTATTACTAGGAAGTTTGCAAAAGGCAATTTCAGACACAGGCAGATAATGTGTAGGTGCAGATTCTGCTTTTCTCTTGTATTTCAGTCCTTGATTGCGCAGTACTTCATTGTAGTTATGCACTGATTTGAGGTGCTTCCATTTCTTCTGTGGAGACACTATGAAGACAGGAAAAGCTCAAGGCAGGTAAAGAAGGGCATAGCAGCAAAAGAAGAAATAACTAAACTGTTCTTTTCCTTTCATGTTCAGGTCCTAGCAAGATTTTGCTGTTCTTGCTGATGTCAATCTTTGGATATGACCTGTGAGCACCTTATGACCCTCTTTGTTCACATTGCACTGGTTGAGAATGGGTGGAATGTTGTGTCAACTGATTTACATTTTATGAGGATGTTTCTTCACTTTTAAATACTAAAAACCATGGAAAAGGGTTTATCAGAACGGAAGAAATGTATCCTGTCATAGTAAAAGAAATTTTAAATCAAGGCACTCTATCCAAACTCCCTGCTGATTGCAGAATGGGAGATGGAACAAGTCACTTATTGATCTAGATGATAAATTTTAAATTTCTTTCACAATATTATTTAAATATGTATTTTTTTCTGTCTGAATAATTCCTAAAAATCTTGCTTGCCATGACCAGGATTCAATGTTTATTAAACAACTTTCAAAAAGATATTTTACCACTTAGAGGCACACATTCTTTTTGGTCAATTGAATGATCTCTGTGAATTTCAGGCCTGAAAAACATATTATTTAGTGTAATTAGGCAGTGATCTAAAGAACAGAACTGTGTGGGAAGTGAATGGTTTGCCTTTCCTAAAGAAACTTCTCTGTGCATTTGTGTAATGTGAAAGGTTTTTCTTGAAAAGGTTAAAAAAAGTTCTAATCAACTTCTGTACATTATGTAGAACTTCATTTTCTAAACTCTGCAAAAGAAAGTTTCATATTTAATGGGAAATCATGAATTATTCCATTTATTATCTACTTCCTCCTTTCAAAGACATGATCTGGATAAAAGGCGGGGTGAATAATTTCAAAAAATACAATACATTTTTAATGGGAAGGTGCAAACTACAGATTCTCATGACTATTAGCAAGTATAGAGGAAACAGAATTTTACTTGCAAAAACTCATCAAACTCTTGCAAAGATAAAATACATGACATACTTTAATAAAGAAGAACACAGTGAGCTGAAGTTTTCTTTTTTTATGTAACTTGTTGTTTTTACTAAGTTTGGTCTTATGGATTTCTAGTGCTTTCATTTCTCAATAGTTCAACAATATTTAGTACTGAAGATAATGTACAAGCAATACACAACTGACTTCTATTTTTAAAACACTCTATAAAGGTGAAGCATCTCTAACATAACAAAAGAATCTGAAATAAAGAAAGCCGCTCTAATCTGCCTTGGTACAATCGTAACTTCCTCATAATTCTCACAGTGAACCCTTCTGAATTGTATAAAATCCTCTCTTTTCTTTTCCTCTTAATCTCTGTGTGGTCTATTTGTCCTTAGACTACTGAGTAAGTTCTGTTGGGGACTTGCATGAGATATCATAAACAAAAGCAAAAATACTGTGGGAATTGTTCATAGCAATAGTATAATACATGTATAGCCTTGCATAGGGTTTTATGCTAATTCTATAGCATCAGCTTGAGAAGATAAAGAAAGTAAATAATTATGATTATCTTTTTTCTAAAGATAATTTTGCACACTGTGAAAGAAACTTGCAGAGAAATGTAATCATTTCTCCAATATGATGCAAGTCAAATGGAAAGGGTTCCAAACCCAGATGTTTCTAGCTCTCAGTCCATTAGGTCAGCTCTGAAATAAAAGAGGAAAGTTGAGAAATACTTCATTTTGATAAATAATAGTCTATAAAGTATGGTTGGAATTACTTTTTGTTAATGAACATAATTAATTTAGAAAGAAAAGCAGAAAGATTAATGAAGATAATGCTTTTTTCTGATTATGCTTGAAGTAATCACATGTGTGTGTGCTTTTGTATGAAGAACATTTTTATAAGGATAGCACTGTTATTTTTATTTTTAGTGCTTTCTTTGCATTTATGTTTAGGGACAGAATGTTCCAAAAGTTCATTGCTAAATTTATATTTCCATTTTATGGGTTAATTATGATTCTTAATTATTACAGTACTTACATTCATTTTAAAATACTTTTTCTGTGTCATCCTTTGATGTTTATAATTGATTAATTTTTAATTTTATGTAGTATTAAAGTGGCAGTGTAGCTTTGAACAAAAGCAAGCAAGTTCAGTATATGTGTTCTTTGCAGGATCCTACTGACAGGTTATGCATCCACCTTTGATTGCATGATTTAGGTTTAAAGTGTAGTTTTGACAACAGTCAGAGACTGAGGCAGTTGATGAAAAACACTGCATTACTTAGGCTGAAAGTTATTGTACTTATATATATGGTATGAAGTACCTACATATTTACTTTCTGATATACTTAATTTTCATCTTTCTGTTAATAATTCTGAATGCATAGCTCCATAAACCTTTTCTTATATTAAAAAAATCTGAATTGTTACAGAAGTCAATTTCAAGTGGATGTTCTTCCTTTTCATGGTATGTACAAATTGTTAGGCGGTATTTTTTATTTACTATTTAGAGCAGGGAATTCTTTTTATAGCCTTTGGGGATTTGGTGTCTGTTATGCTTTTGGTATTAGGACATTAGCTATTTCAGCTTCATTATTTGGAATTAAAAAATATGCACCCCACCCCAATATAATTTAATTCTCCGCCTTAGTAATCAAAAATTTTGATGTGTAAGCTAACCATCTATTACTACTTAATGATATTTACTGTACTTTCGTATCTTTCTTTAATGAGATTACTATAGTCTACAATTTAACATATTACCATCCAGTACATATTTCATAAAAGCTATTTAAATGATCAGACTTTAAACTAGGATTAAAGAGGGCTGTGCCCTGTTTCAGTTAAATAGCTTTGTATCAGTAGCAGTATGTCATGAGAATGTACCTTGGCCAGCTGAGGGCTTGACTTACCAAAATATGTACGTATATAAATTTTCGCATTGAACTCAGATACTCAGACAGCTCAGGTGTATTTTCAGGTTAGCTCTGTACCTAACTTGGGTGGATTGCAGCCCAGACACATGACAATGTAGATTTCAGCAGTGTGAGTACATGGTTTTATACCACTGTAACCTGGATCATAGTGTTGCTGAATGTGATAGTCATGTCTTCAGCTTCCGTATTTACCAAATATTTGCGTAAGTGCTTTTTGTGTTTTAACAATGCCCTGCAGAAGTTGTAACTATATTTTAGATGTGGGTCACTAATGGTGTTGCAAATTGGCTGTCCAGCTGCAACTAAATAATAATTCCTCTTCCAATTCTTAGGCAGAGCATCCTGAAGTTATAAATTCTTATAGCATGCTTTGCTTTTTAGTGTTTTGTATAGTGTATTTCTTTTTACTTAATACATATATTTTTCAAATTTTAGTGAGGAAATTCTGGTGCCTCCTTGTTTATGCTGGGTTTGTTTGCATGTAGCTTAAACATAAAGTAGCTAAGTATTCATATAGTTGATAAAATTTCAATTTTCTTGTAGATTTATAGACAGAAAATGGGGGGAGAGTAAAATGTATTTGTTTATTTAAACTTAAGCAAAAATATCTTCATTATTTTTTCATAATTTTGTGATCCCTATCTAAGGCATTTATATCAGTCATTGACTTGCCAGCTGCAGAGGGAAATCCCAAGTGGATGTAACCTATTTGAATACAGTTTTTAAACATTATAATAATTGGTAGAGTAATTATTTTACACTAGAAGTACATTTTAATATTTTATATACTATCATTGTTCAATCCATGCCATTTTCTGCTTTACAAAATGGGATTGCTACAATACAGTTTTATTGTGATCAGCAGCTGGCATTAACCTAAAGTACTAATTAAATCCTACAAAATCTAAAGATATGAACCCTGATATTAAAAAAAAAAAAAAAGTGTCATCTGAAAATAGCAGACTTTCACACTTATTTTGCCTGTCTGTAATTGACCACACCAGACAGGAGGCATGGCGAATTAAACTCGTGATAAATAATTCTGTTAAGCTGTACTGATTATTTTGATTATCTCTAACACTAGTACCTGCCTCTTGGCCTCGTAATTTCTTTTTTCTTTTCTTTCTTTCATTGTTAAGGGCAGGATGCAAGTAGCCTGGCTGTGCAGGATTTTAAGTTAAAGGGAACGTAGTATGGTACTGTGCTGATCTCCCCGCATTGCTTTAGAGTCTTGTCAGAGTACGATACCATAACATAGGAAGGTCCTTGAGATTGTAGCGACAGTGTAATTTCATTAACCTCACAGAAAGTTAGTATTTATGATATTTGTGCTGGTAAAAACAGATTACAATCAGGTTTCTGCGATGGCTCAGCATGACTCTAGATTATTTTAGAATAGCAATGATAATAATAAAAATAAATCCATATAAGAAAATTCAAAGTAGCTGTATAGTTTAAGAAGAGTAAAATGCCTGTTAACACTATCCAGGTACACTTAAAGAACAGTGTTAACAGTATCAGTGCCTTTTCAAGCTTCACATTCAATAAATAACTGCATCCACCCGTGTGATACTATACTGCATGAAATCGTCATCTGTAGCTCGGTACCACTAAAATGGCAACTATAACCATTGGTGGTTATTTATTAGGCGCTAAAAATTCTTCTGACACCCACCCCCACCCCCCATGACAGACACACAGAAGCGCAAAGAATTTTTCAGCATAAAATACTGCATCGCAGTAACTGCTGTTGTAGGACAAATGCATGATACCTAAGCAGACCCACTACGTGGACCTCATGTCGCTGTTTTACCCAGCCTGTGTAAATAAACATGCAGCAACATCAACAGGGTTTCAGTAATGACAGACGTGAGTGTACAGAGAAACAGCGGATTCTCAGCATTGTCTATGTTTGTGTTAAGTGTTAAGGGTTCCATCTGTTGAATATCATAGGGGGAAAAAAATTGAGCAAATCTGTTTTAAATTAAAAACAGATTGATTGGTATCTTTGTTTTAAACATAAATACATAGATATGTCGGAATTCATTTAAAAATAATTTGTTTTTTTAAAAAATCCATCTGCAGTCTTTTTCTCCTAGCAGGCACATGATCATTCAAAGGGGGAAGAGGACTTTAAGTTTATATTCGTATCACAGTTCCGTTTTAAAATTAAACACAGCTAACGTGACAAAGCTGCCTGCTCATTCTAATTCCACCAGTTTAATTGCTTGCAGGCAATGCCTGCGTGCCATTGTGGCGCCGAGTAACGCAAGGCAGGGGCAGGGGCAGCGGCAGCGCAGGAGGCGCAGCCCCGCTGTTCGCCTGCGCGTTGCTCGCAGTGCTGCGCGCCCTGCGTTTAATCCGTGCTGCTGCCTTCCTTTGTTCTGCAGCCCTGCCTTGCTGCACTGACAGCTGCGTGATTAACATGTCCTGACTGCAGTTTTCCGGATTTCCAGTAGATGCCCCCAGAGACCATTAAACCTCTTGAACGGCTACACTTCAAACAAATGAAAGGCCGGGCAGTCTTTTTTTTTTTTTTTCGTTTTGCTTCCTGAAGTAACGTAATTGTTCAAAGAAAACCGAAAATCGGCGTGGACGGGACGCAGAAAAACAAACTTACCTGTTGAATAATATATCATCATTCTATTAGGTAGTAAGGTTCAAAAGGTTTAGTGTAAACTGTTTTATTAATGTAGTAGAAACAGTTGGATTTTCTACAATAGATCGTGTACATTTAATTAGGTATCAGGTTCTGATATTGATATTAAAAATAATCTTTGGTTATGTAAAACTTGAGATGTTCTGTTTAACATCTCATTTTACGTGCTGCATGACGTCATAAAAAGCAGCATGAAAAGGGGTTTGAGGATTAAGGATTTATAGTTTATCTCAAGATATCATGAAAAGTTTACTTCTGTCACCTACACTACGCCTCTGTTTGAAAGCACTGTTTTCTGGGAAAAAAAATGGACGCTGGCATTTTCATCTGGAACCCCTTTAATAACTGAAACAATTTCAGAATTCATTGCAGTGTCAAGCTCTCTTACGTGTCACAACTACCATTAATTTCTAGCGCTGTTTTATTGTTTGTGTGTGATCAGTGACTTGTGGCTTATATATTGCAGAAACTTAAGGAAACAACAGTAGCATTATTTTGTGCATTGTGTATTTTCTGGTTTTAAGTACAACTGAGAGATAACTTATCTTTATGCCTCTAAAATTTGAATGGTTGTATAGTAGATAGCTTCATATTTTGTGACTTAAAATGAGAAAAAAATATGGTGCTCTGTACCATGTGATTACTTCAACATTATTTCATTTCCATTATTAATTGGGATGGGATTTATTGAAATAATATTGACGCTAATTTTTAAAACTAACTTATTTTTCTGTGTGTTTTGTTTTCCTGTATTGCTTTGCTAATAATGCTGTCTTGCAGGGAAAATATGCTTTGACTTCAATTAAAATGCATCAGTCTACAGGAAATAACATGTTACATTGAGACGGTTTTTCTATTTATATGAATATTGGTGTTGTGCTCAGTTAGTATGCAGTTGAGTGTTAACAATTAACTGAATGGCATTTTGTTTAGTCACTTAAGATCTTTTAGCAGTCCTTTCTTGTTCACATCTAATGATCTAATGCGTGCACATATACACACATATATAGATCACATTATATAAATAAATAAGTGTGTCTGCTATGCAGATTGTTATTCCATTGCTCTGAGTTATATTACTGTAGGATTCAGTCCTGGGCCTTTGGAAGTTGGTAGGAATTTCTTAAGTCTATTCTTCAATTCTTTTTAGGTAGATAGAATTTTAAAACAGAAGAAAGAAAATACTCCATATACAGAGTAAAGAATACACTGTATGGTATTAACATAATATTTTTACCGTAGTTTTAAGCTATATACTGTGCATCTGATGTATGACAAATACAGCATATTCTGGCAAATCAAATGTTTAAAGATATTTGTCATTTACTTTTCTAAGGTAAATGTTGCAAATGTTTTCTGGTACAGAGCAGTTATATATTTTCCCCTGTCTGTGTGAACTATGTGTGCTTTTCAGTCTCAAAAAACACGTATTTATATATTAAACATAAATTCAGTACTTTCTGTCTAGTCTAAATCATACCAGGATTTTGTAATATTTTTGTGTTTAGTTCTGCAGCTGAAATGTAAAAAATACATGTGAAGGATTAATGTGCATCTATGTAGTATGTAATAGACTTTATTTTCATCATATTAAACATGAAATAATGCAGATTATTTACTTCTTACATTACTGTTTATTTCATTGACATCTAGCTAAGAAGTTTCTAGCATCACTTCCATCTTATTAGTGTTGTTAAAGAACTGCAGTAGCTCTTTCTGGGCTGGAAGTATTAGTCTCATTAGACTATTTTTTAGCATCAGCTCATCTGATTTTATTACATACACTATAAATCTCAGTTTTCAGAATTTCAGAATACTTGAGAATATTTATTTTAAAGCTGCTGAGAATTTGAAGTTAAATGGATTTTAATCTAAAAAGACAGTCTTGAAAACAGTTTGGAAACTTAATGGAATACACAAACTAAGATTAACACATCTGAGTCCTGGCCATTTTACCGGGGCAAAGGTTTGTTTTCTTACAATAGATACCTATGCCTGCAAACCTTTACATCTGTACTTTAGTGTTGCAGGCAGTCCCATTGGACTCATAGTTTTCTCCAGGATAGGACACAATGATTGTTTCATGCCACATAAAAGAAATATTTTGATTATTTCCATAAATAATACCTCAAAAGATATATTACCTCTTAAGAATATTTGATTACACAACTTTTTGATATGTATATCTTGTCAGAGTTTATGAATGAGATAACTTTGATATAAATTCATCATCGCATCATTTGATTTTAAAATTAGGGAGAAATTATCAAACTTTTGCATCAGTAAATCAGTCCCAGCTGAAGTTATATGCTAAACAGAGGCAAAATAATATCTAATGATTATGTTTCTGGCATAGCATTTGTTTGACGTTTTAAACCAAGCCATCATGTCCTACAGCAAAACTATTTAACATATACATTGTTTTGACATCTGGAATGTGCCTCATTTTTCCCTGTGCACTGTTTTAAAGCAAACTAAGAGTTCATTGTGTTTTCATGAACTAATGTAAACATGGGGGTTTCTTCCCATCAGTCAGCCTTTTTTGCCAATACCAGCTAAAGAATACCAGTGTATTTTTAACATGTTTTCAATATATATATATTGGTATTTATTCATTATTTCTGTGTTTACTTCCCTAGGGTATGACATTCATAATCGTATTTTAGCAGAACGCTTTTTGAGCAGGGGAAAAAATACCCCTTCCCTACTGCTGAACTGCAGAGGTCTCTTCCTGAAAGCTGTTTTAGTTATCTGCACTTATATTTGGTAAGGTGGAGGGCAGAACACAGGTTTAAAGGCTTAAAACCTATCTTTCTTATTCCCAGTAACAGGAATACATACAAGAAGAACATCTGCATAGACATGCTGCGACAGGGTTATCACGAGTCCTTCTCCGAGCTCTTCACTCTGATACAGAAGTGGAATGCCTTGAGGGAGGCTGCAGGGCCTGGGTCAGCCATATGGCAGCAGAAGTCCCTGGAGGAGCAGCCTGATAAGCTGGATCAGCTTTACCACTTCCTGACCAGGGCTGAGGCAGCCCAGCGAGCAGGTAAATGGGGGGATTGTGGGTAGCAGAGCAGCGGGAGCTGCAACTGCAACTGCCTGGGGGAAGCTTCCAAATTGTTTCATGTATGAATTTGAAACGTTACTGCATCTTAGCACATTTCAGCCTTAGTCAACTAAGCTGTATTTATAGAATAAATGATTAAGAACTGCAGATATCGGGAGAGATTTTGTGAAGGGAAAAAAAAATGGCAAAAAACACGCAGAGTGCATTATATCATCAGAAATGTTTGATGTATTTATAGCTTTGATAACATCTCAATTATTTTCTCATAGTTTCATTATTTATTGGTTTTCTTTATTGATTTGAGTAGCAGGTTGTGTATTAGAAAAATTTAATAGGTGAAATGCTGTTTCACACAGTGATAGTTTTATAAATCTGATTTTATTAAATACCCTGTCTGCTAACCGTGTTTGGATTTGTGACTGACTTAAAAAGGATTGTGAACATGTCAAATAAAATACAGCACACAGATGTAACATGCCACCTGTGAATTACTGGATATTAGTGAAGACATAACTCCAAATTACTGTATTTTCTCTATTGCCTACTATTTGCTAAGCGCTCATATTTATCATTTCCTTTTACTATAAATAGTAGCATAACTTACTCGGTCTTTCTCCTTTAGAATAATCATAGGGATGGAGGCAGACAGAGCTCCAACTACAATCATGTTTCATGGCTGAGCTGATTTCACTGTAGTTAGCTTGTTTCAAGTTGCATTTTGATCATTACAAATAGGAAAATCTACCATAAAGCTTGTGAGTTTGGAACCTAAGCTTTTTGACTGATATTTAGAAACATACAACTTCATTTGAAAAACAAACAGCAAAAATACCCCTTTCAGCACTTTAAAAAATGTTAATTTAAAATGTTTATTTTATGTTTACTATGAAAGCCAAAAGTTGTGTTTCTTTAATTCACTGTAGTTCTAGGCAGGAAGTCTAGCCAGCCCATGACTGGAAGGAATCTTCAGGTTTGTCTGGAGTATGACTAAAACCAGAATAGGCACCCCCATAGCTTGCAGGAGTACAAGAGGGAAGGTTTGTGCCCAGACTGCCCTGACAGAACCATACTGCCAACACTTGGATGTTCAAAAAGCAGTAGATATGGTTTATCTTGATGGGCATGCTTCCTGCAGCTGTTTGAGAAGAGCATTTTGCCTTCCTTTCAGCACACGATATTTTTCAGTTTTACAAACTGATATGTGACAACAGAGTTGGCAGGCGCACTCCCAGAGAGTCAAGGCACTGCTTACTGTGCAGTTGCTGCCCCTATGAAAGGCAGGGGCCCTTTCTCTCACTGAACCCAGCATTTGTTGTGTGCTGGGCTCTGTAAGTCTTTCACCTGCTACAGAGACAAGATACCACCAATTGACTGACTGATAGTGTCTTGTATTTGGGAGAGAATATCTCCCAACTTTGCCTGTTAAAGTTGGTTAAAATGAAAAAAAGAGAAAATAATGAGAACGTGCCAATAGAATTGGCAAGCATTTTAACTGAATTTCTGTGTGAAGGTATAGCTAGTTTTTTCACCAGACTCAATGCAAACCTTTGCACAAATCTCGTTTGTGTTGAGGCTTGAGTCACCTGGCACATGAAGGGGTGGATGCTAATCCATGTTGCAGGTGTTAGAGCTAGTAGTGCTGTGAAGATAACATAGGAATTGCAAGCTCATCAAATACTAATTCAGTAGTTCCGCTAATCCAGTTACTCTCTGATTCTAATCAAATTGCTTGGGGCTCTGGCTTATGATCTCCTGACTACTCTAGTTGACACCATTTAAGAAATGTTCAGCAGTTCACCTCAGCTGGAACTTACTATGATGTAGCTGTCACAACAGCAGCTGACCTGCGTTTGCTCTTCAGCTGTCACAGTGTGGGTGATGTCATTAACATTAGGCTAGCTGAAAGTTTACCTGTCCTAGGTATGCTGTCCTGAGCTAACAGTTGTGTTGAGGAATAGAGAGCAGGTATAAATTACAAAAAAAAAAAAAAAAAAAAATCTTTCTGACTTGTAAGATTTTTTTATGAATTTAAACTTCTTGAAGGGGTTGATTTTGAACCCAAAGCGGTAAGTGGAAAACAAAACTTTGCTTACTATGTCAGTAAATAATTTTCTTATTTAATTTTTCTCAACTGATATTTTTGTATCATGGTGTTGCTGTCTATAATTGTGAGTGTAACTTAGAATTGCTGCTCCTCAGTTTACAGTTTTATGATTGTTACCATAGTGCACAGAGAAAGCTAGGTATTGATTCACTTTCCATATTTATTAGTGGAATATGTTAATCTTTTCATTTTTTTGATAGTTTGTAGTTATTTGACACTATAATGCTGGACATAAATTGTTTGCTTGAACAGAGTCAGCACCATCCATCATGATGTGGAGGCTGATATCAAAGAGCAATTATTTTCTTTACTGCTGGGTTTGAAAATAGTGACCTTTTGTTTACCAGTGTTACACTGTGCAGACCATTTACCCTTACATACACCAGTGAATGTTTACCCTGCTTTCATTTTTAGTGGAACATGGTGATTGAGCTTCAAATCATACAGGAGTCGTTTTTCGTTTGTTTGGGTTTTGGTTTTTGTTTGGTGGGTTTTTTTTAATTGGCTATTACCAATATTATACTGTTTGCAAAGAAAATATCTTTTTTTCTGTCCAACTTAATCTCATTTTAAATACTTGGCAGGTATTCAAATACAATGACAAATAGAAAACTAGCATTAATCTTTGCAGCTTCTCAGAAAAGTAACTGACAGTTATTTTGCCCTAGGTAGAGCATTATCCCAAAAACACTGGCAGGAATATTGGCAACACTTGACTGCATTCCTATCTGGTCTTTTTTGATGCTAATAATGTAAATATTTCTGACTTCAAAATTTAGTTGTTTCTAGTTATTCCTTGATCTTCCTTCATTGCCATGGACTGACCTCTCTTTTTATTAGTTCTGATCTCAGTAGCTTATAAAAAAATTGTTTAGCTTTTAAGATATGTATAGTTGTAGGGTTTTTTACAGAGGAATGCAAAATAAATGCCAAAGCAATGTATCTACGTAGCTCAGCATTTGATGTATACAGTTATTTCTTGGCACATGTGTGAAAAAGTTGGGGATTTTGTTTTTGTTTCAAAAAGAAACTTATATTTTGAGGCCATGGAATGGTCTGCCCAATTGCCTGCTTGCCTGCCTGATTGTACTGCTAAGAGTAATTTCACTCAAAAGGTGTAATTGCCCTTGTAAGGTATAATACAACCTGCCAGCGCTGCTGTTGCTATCCCTTTGAAGAACCACAGCTCCCTAGTATCCCTACCCAGTATCATTCTGCGAGTTAGCAGGAGGGATTTTGAAGCCATAATGCATCCTTGTCTGACATTGAGGGCTGCTAACTAAATATTCTTTGGCTGCTGACACCCTGTGAACAAATGATGACCATACACTACAGGTGTGCACCAAGTCAATAGAATTCTGTCTGTCTAAGACCCAGACAAAATGACACTGTATCTCTGTGTTTGGGTGGGTCAGGGGATAGAGGTAGGAACAAAGGAAATCCAACTAAGAAGTCTTTACTTTTATTTTGGAATTTTTGAACAGCACCCAGTGTAATGTGTGCCGGGGAGCACAGTTCACTATAATTATAATGTTGTTGTTGCTCAGATAAAAATATTTATAAGGGAAATTAAAACCTTAAAATTGGTATTTGCACAGCTTTTACCACATGAATATAACATTCTTTAAATCACTACTTGGCTGCTGCAGTCTGTCTTATTGTTTTAAAATGCATTACTAATTTACTTGTAGGGTATGTACACTCATTAGGCTAAGCCACTTCTTTGAATAATCTCATTGAAGTATTTTGTAGTTACTTTTATTTAGTTAGCACCAAGCCCACCAGAAGAATGATTGATAGTATGCAGATTGTACTGTAAAGCATCAATCGTGTTTCAGACTGAGGCCAGCCTCTCAATGGTAGTGTGCCAAATTTGTTTTTTTATCAAATTAGAGGTCACCTGTCCCAGTATTATTTCAGAAGGGCTTGGAAACTGTTGCTTTTCAGATTATATCTGCACTACACATTAAATGTAGGCTTGAACCCTAACTGAATCCTTGCCCAGGACTAACAGATACCTTGAAGGTCTGGTATGATCAGTGCTTGCTAGAGTGAGCTGGTTTACTTGCACAAGTTGAAGGGGATGCAATGCAAGTTACAGCTCAAGAACAATTAAAGGAAGAGATGTCTCAGCCATTGGATCTGTCTTGCCAGAGCAGAGGAGCAAAACCAGGGAAAAAGACACAGTTCAGTGGCTGCAACGTGTATTGAGCAGCCAGCACTATAGCAGCAGATCACTGTGTTCACTGTGCCAAAGCCAACACATGGAACCCATACTCGTGTATGAACACCCCTGCAATGGGGCAAGACACTGCTAATTAGTTGATCATTTGGGCAGCTGGTGGAGAGTAGGAGTTAAGACCTGAAAGCTTTGCCTTTCCCACATTCCATCTGCTCCTGGTTCCTGACCCCATGCAACCTTTGTGGTATGCTGTATGCTAAATGCTGATTCTGTGTGTGTGCTACAGGCTGCTGACCCTTGTTGTAGAGAAAAACAGATATGCAGAATTAGAAGGAAGAGCTAACTTGGGTCTTTTTTCCTCACTTCAGTGTAGAGAAAATTTCTAACATTATGAGTTATCATTTGTTATGAAAGATGACTTTTCATAAAGCACATGAAGAAAGAAGGAGTATTTGATGTGTTTGCACTGGAAAATCTTTCTTGTCTGGGTTCTTAAGGTTGAAAACAGAGTTTAGCATTTTACAGTGGAAGGCATTTCTGTAAGATTTCACACTTAACGCCTTAGGCTGGGCTAGAAACAGTGCGATAACCATATTACCCATGCTATTTTTGAAAAAAAAAAAAAAATGGAAAGAGGTTATGCATGCAAAAATGAAAAAGGATAAACATACCAAAACCTCTTTTAGTGTTTCCTTGGAGGAGGTGTAGTTTTGTTTGGGTTTGGGGAGGATGGGGAAAGGAATGCTGTTTTATTTTCTAAGCAGGTTTGGCATTGTCTACTTGATATTTTATCACAGGAAAAAATGCAACAGTTCCTAGAGACCAGTGGAGAAGTTTATTATTTTTGTAATTATCTTACAAAAAGTGAAGTGATTCTGCCCAGGAAAGAAGCCAAGCCTTTTCAAATATAGCCAATTGTACAACTGCCATTGACTTTAACAGGAGCAGCAATTTCTTAGAAAACTTCAGCACTGTGTTTTCATTGCAATGGCTTGGAATTCCCCCTTTAGCATCCCAGTTTACCAGTTAATTGCCTAATATCATTATAATTACATAACTTTATCCTTACTTGGCAAAATTATATCCTGTTTTCTTGGAATTTTTGTATATTCAGTACTTTCACTGAATAGAGATTCCACTGATGTACCTAGCAGTTTGGTAGGGTGTGTTTTCTGTCCACTCTGCCTTGCAATACCCAGGAAGCAAGAGCCTCTGCCTGAAACTTAATGGTGTCAGCATGCTAACCCACAGCAACCTTTCTTCATTTGTGTGCAAGTTCAGCTTATGGATAAACTTTCTGGAAAAAGGAATGACTGGGTGGTCCTGTATCTGTAGATGCAAGGGCATGATTGTCCTGAAAAAGCACATGGAATCGGTTGCTGTGTGTGGACCCAGGTGGAAATGGTTGCAGCACCATATTCTATTACTGTTCATGCTTTTTTTTTTTTTTTTGGGCCCAGCAGCCTCCATCCTGTATCTGTCTGTGTGAGAGTTCTTCACAGTATCAGCTGTCTCGCTACTAAGTCACTGGTGTTGATCTCTCTAGCAAAATTAAAATGAAACTTCCAGTATTATTGGTGTCTTATTCTGACATCAAAAATGACTCCTAATGACTTAATTTATCTTAGGCCACTCCTTTATATGTCTTCAAGAGTGAACGGTCAGTTATAATCAAGTCATACTTGCTAAAAACAACTAACTGAACTGGAAGATGAGTGTTACCGGCTGTTAAAAAGTTTCCATATGGCCCTCATCTGGCAGGAACAAATGAGTGGTGGTTTTTTGAGTGGAAAATACTGAGTCATAAATGTATGATGAAAAATTTCTTTCCAATACCTGTATTTTAAAAATGAGTACAAGTTCTATTTTCCATTAACAAGAACAACAGTCTTTCTTTTCTTCTTCAAGGAAAATACTGAGCCAGGATTCCTTCAGGATGTTCTCCAAAGACTGTTGTCTAAAGACCATTTCTGTACTACTTTTCCTTTTTTTCCACTACATCCTGTCATAAAGGCGATCATACAGATGTGGCAGCAGTTGTACTTAAATCACACTAGTATGGCTGGCAGATCTTCTATATGTTTCTTTTCTCTTATCCTAACTCTGTTGGGATTATCATCCTCAAATTCCATCTCACTATCCCTGTGCATTGCACTAGTTAGTAGCCGTCTAGCTGAACACAACAAACATCCATGGATTTGAATGATCCTGTCTTCCGTGCATACCTTTGCTTGCCAAAGGAACAGCTCCTGAGAAGAGGCCAGGAACAAACATATAATGGCTTGAGCATAACAAGGGGAGATCCTACTTGACAGCTGAGGTGCAGCTGAAGAGATCCTGATGCAGAGCAGGAAATACTATATATTTTTAATATATGGGGTCTAATGTTTAAGCTCAAGTCAAAGGGATTTTTTTTAAATCACTGTTTAACAAAAAGATCTCAACAAGGTTTGGTAGGGATACTTCTGTTTTGTGCATAGACACCCGATTCCAAATTTGTTTTCCATTGCAAAGGACAATGAAAATAAAATATTTTTTAAATTTCAGATCAAACAAAATGAAAGAAGTCCATTTTCTGTAATGTATGTTCTGTGACAAAAATGTAAAAATATTAAAATATTCTAAAACAAATACTGCAACATAGCATGAGTTTTAATTTGGTTTATGTCTGACTTTTTGTGAAATACAGCTGCCTTCAGTTTGGTAATTTGGCATGGAAAAAATGTTCTGTTGGATATTGTCCATAAGATGTGTTCTTAGCCCTGCTTCAGATCTTCAATTAAGTCCAAAGCTGCAAACATTCAGGCCTCACAGTCTGCTCCATCAAGTTCTGTTTGTTCTGTGTAGCTGCTGTTTTGGGTAGATGTTTGTCTTTACAGTGTCCTCACTATCCTGTGACTTAAATGTTTTGGAAAACCTAAATTTAGCTTCCAGTGTTTTATGAAATTAATGTAGTTTTTGAAAGACAACTTGTCTACATGTATTCTATTATCAGTTGTGTAGAAATTTCTATACAAAGTCAGGGAGCTCAAAGCTTTAACAACTGAACTACCTGTGGGAGATTTTATACAAGAGAGTGTTTACCTATTTTTCTTCTCAGGAAGTAAAAGTTCACTTTTACTAAGTCTGACATGCTTAGTTTTACCACTGTCAGAGTAATCTCAATTAATCTCTTCAATTTTGAATTTGTAAATCAGACTTTGAATCCAGGAGACAGTATGATTTTCAAAAGTCTACCTTTTGAGGTTTGTTTTATGACCAGCATATGTGGTCAGCCACCATCCAAGACACTTACAGAGGAATGGTTGTCTTTGTGCACTTCTCATTGTTATTCACCGGCAGGATAGTCATCAGAGGGTCACATTAAAGTTCATTCAATCAAAGCTGTGGCAGTAGCAATAGTCTGCCTCAGGTCAGTTCCATCTCTTGGGATTTGTAGGGCACTATCTGAAGTTATTTGCGTAATTTTATGTAACATTAGTGCCTTGGTAGTTTGTAGCAAAGATTTCAAAGGCAACAAATCTGTATCTAGTGTTCTGTATCTACCTCAATGACAATCCAGTGGTCTTTCCCCCTTACTGTGGTATTGTAACCATTTGGATGTATCTTCTGGTATCTACTAAGTTCATTTTCACTTAGCAGTAATCTATAGATAATGTGTATTGTTTATGTTAGTGGTTATAATTAGGTTTTGTTTTTCTCTATTCTTGTGGTTATTTGTTAATGTATTTGTGATTTTCATGGGAACCTCTGCCTTTTACTTTTGAGATAATCTTTAAAAGTGCTCCCTTGTGCTGCAATAGATGTTTAAGTTGGGATGATAAATCACAGCCAAGAAGTATCTCCTTTTCTTCATTGACAGTAAAGGGATCCTAGGTAACCCAGATCTATATCTGAAACGGTATGTTTGGATGAATGCCAACTATGTCTTGACTTCTTTATCTATACGTATATAGAGATGTGCTTACATATATATATACATATAAAAGCATATATGTTTGCACATGCACACAGATAAATATCTGTATATTAAGCCCAAACTAGTTCTGTTACTTCCGTTTCAGTATCATTTGCAGACATGTTTATGAGGCTATCGTATCAAAATAGTTTCATTTTTAATGTATGAGTAAGTTTTATATGATGTATACTCCTGGATGTTCTGAAGAGTTATCTAAGAGGTACATTTTCAGTCTTGAGGGAGGACAAAAGGAATGAAAACTCATAGCCATGAAGAATGTTCTGATTAGGAGTACATGAAGTCTATACATTAATAACTATTCCTCTCAAAGCCAAATTTCTAAATTTAAGCTGATGTTTTGGTATCGAACCTTAGATACAAATGATGAGGTGATAATCTAGACGTAATTTCTGGGTTATTTCTATTCTGGTGATACTAAAGAGATTGTGAAATATTCTTGTTTCTTGGAAGGAGTGTTATCTGATTTAAAATACTAGAAATGGAGATGTGTATAACAGTCATTCAAAAATCATAATTTTATACATTTTAATGGAAAATATTAAAAAGGTAGAAATAGAGTTACCGATTCATGGAGGAAAAACTGAAAAATAAATAGGAAAGTAAAATCATAAATAAAAAAGCAAAAGCAACAAAAAAAGTATTGTTTACCATTAAAGAACAGGAAAGAATTTGTAAATCCAGAGAGAACCGGAGAGTGTTCAACAATGGGGAAAAGACATTTTGGCTTAATTTCAGAAAATCTTAAGCAGGAAAAACTCAGCCCATATTCGCCAAAATAGCCAAAATAGATAAAAATGGAGGAGAAATAAATACCAGACAAACCTCTTGAAGACCACAGAAATTAATAGGTAGTAATGGGATTTTTTTCAGAAGCCAGAATAAAGTTCTTACTGTGCCATGCAACACACTGAAGAGCTTTATCAAGATGTTCTGAAGTCGAAGAACTTAATCATGACAGTAGACAGAACGAAAGATTTGGATTGCTTCTGATTAGACCATAAGCAATTTGTAATTTTGCAACAGAACATACTAGAGGTGAGGTTGAAGACAACCCTTTCTTGTGTGGTTTGTTGATGGATTCAAAGCACTTTTTTGAGTAATTGCTGCTGTTCATTCCAAACAATGCAAGTGACTTGCATAGAGAATAGAATTTACAGTTGAGAAATTAGTCCTTTTTGAAAGTTGGCTTTTCCCTAATTCTTCCTGCAGATAACAAAACAAATTAATTTAACTGCATCTGTTGGTCAAGGTGTTTTGATATTGTATCATAGCTTTAAAACACTTAGAATCTGAGATCTGAAACTTGAGTGTGATCTTGCCTGTATTAAAATCAGGTTTTTTACCCCAGCTGCTTTCTGTGTGGTGCTCCATACCCAGGAATAAGAGGGGTTTTTTCTCTCTTTTCCCACTTTTCTCTCTTTGTTGAGCAAAGCTTACAAACTGCAGAACTCCCAAAAGCAAAGCAGTTCTGTTCACACAGCTAGCTTAACCAGTCTCTTACCTGCTGCAAGACTTGTGATACTTAACTCCTTCTTTACACAACTACATGAAAATTATTTTAATAACTGGCTGTTTGGCTTACATTCATTTAACATTCACAAACACAGTATGTAGTCAACCAAAACTGCAATGAAATTTTAGCTGATTATTCCCATTCACATCTGACATGAGCAGAGTTTGGAAAGAGGATTCATTTAGATTAGCCAGTGATTAAATTTAGCTATGAAACATATAGGTTCATGCTGTACTTTATTATTGCATAGATTCTTCAGCATCATGTAGGGAATATATATTTCAAATCCCCCTTAGGGAGAAGCAGTATGATAAGAGTTGTCAAGTAAGTTTTAGATCTCTGCCCCAAATTAATACCATTTTGGAATAATCCAAAGAGTATTTTTTGTAAAAGGTGCTTTTCTGATAGAAATAATTCTGTAGAAGATCTCAGTCTGTTATTTTAAACTGTAAATAATGTATTTGTTGAATTTTTTTTAATGCTACTTAGATTTGGGACTTGCAGGTTTTTTATAAATTTTAGGGTGTTCATTTAGCTGTCTGAGATGATGAGGAATGGGAACTAAATGCATTGGGTTTTTTCTTCAGATCATGAAAGAGATCTGTGACTTTGAGTCTCCTCTGCTTTCCACATTAGTTCTAAGAGTAATACCTTGGTGAACTGTTTATTTCAGGGCAAGGTGTAAAATTTTGATTTGTCCTAAATTTCTAACATTTAAAATCGTATGAATTAGTGGATTGTGTTTGCACTGTGTTCCATTCGGTTCTTCATCCCCATCACCACCGTTGCTACCTTAGACCTGTTTTGAAAGCACTTGCTGCCTTTTCAGGTCTCAGTGGCCCAGACAAACACTTCTCCTTCAGTGAGTGTGTACTTTTTTTTTTTACTCAGTCTAGCTTCTCTCTTTTGACTAGCCAATGTCTTATCCAGGTTTTGCATGTTTTATTGAACTGAATTTTGGTGTAGCATACAGAAATGAGAGCAATTTATTGTGGTTTTTCTAAAATAGGTTTTCAGTTCTGCCTAATTTGTAAGGTTATCATTTTGCCTTTATCATATTTCTTTGAGTGGACATGTAGCAGAACTTGGTGGTATTTGAGTGGTGGAAATGTAAATAGCTCTTCATTTTCATTATATGGTTACTGCTGTAATATGCAAGACTTCTGAAAGCTGATGATAATCTAACATTTTGATTGTAACCTTTGTTTTTAAAGGGCACTATGAGGAGGTGTACGATAACCAGCTTAACTTGGCCTACTGTTTCAATGACCCTGAGGACAAATGGTTAAGTCATTACTTCTATGAGCAATGCTTTAACACTGCTCAACTAATAAAAATTGATGGTGGGAGAAGAGAGGCGCAAGCACATGTAAATATGGGCCTCATCAATGAGGAACAAGGTAAGTCACCCAGATCATAAAGCTACATTGGATCAGCGTTGAGACAGTCATATTTGGCAATTTGTGTTTCATCACAGGGCACAGTGTTTAGTGTAGAGTTGATTTGCAATAATAATTTCAAGACAATTTCAAATTGAAATTGTTGCAATTTTAATTTTTGCAGCAGCAAAAAGGAAGACAAAGATTGTAATTATTTACAGACGTGTTTCCTCTGACATCCACCTACAGTTGAAAGTACTCTATCAGATGAAAAACAAAACAGAAGTTTAAAGGAAGCATTTGTTTAGCAAAAGGGTTCTTTGGTTTTGGCCTTATTTTCTTTTGCTTGTTTTTGACAAGAGACCGGTAGTGCTGCCTCAGGCCACAGGTGTTTGAGTAGGATGGCATCTGTAGTTACACAAACTGGGTTGATTTAAAAGAGGTATGAACATGTAATTCAGTTTAACCCTGCCTCCAATTTACACTTGAATAAAACAGTCTATTTTTGTGTTCTTTGTAAAAACTACCTTCTGGTTCTCTTGACTGAAAATGACACCCTGTTTTTTTTGTACGTGACTGCCATGTTTGTGTTTGCTAATGGTTTATACATTTCCACAAGCTCCATTTCTCCATTCATGTATCTGTATCCTCAAACTGTGAGTCTCTGAAACCAGAAAAGATATTAATAGAAGCAACTAGAATTATGGAACAATCCAGGCTGGAAGGGACCTCAAAAGATCATCTGGTCCAACCTTTCATGGGAAAGGGAGCCTAGATGAGATTATTTTAGCACCCTGTCCAACCACATCTTGAAAGGCTCCAGTGATGGGGACTCTACCACCCCCTGGAGAGGCTGTTCCAGTGAATGATTGTTCTTGTGTGAAAAATATTACTTTCCTATTTCAAGATGAGCCTTGTTTCTATATTTAAAAGCATACATTACCTTTCACGGCAGAGGGGGTTTGTGTGTCTGTAACAGTCTAGGTCATTACATTTTGGGGTTTATGTTTGACTTTGTGGTTGAAACCATTCCAACTTTGAGCTCAGCTTGTGGCTGGTTTCTCAAAGAGAATGCCTTTTTTTAGAAAAAAGAAGATTCACAGGAGTTGAAGTATTGTGTGGAAATAGTGTAATTCCAATAAATGTCTGACAGAATGGGTGTGTTTTGAAAGACTGCCTAATTTCCCAGCATAAACCTGGACACAAAACATAAAACCTACAATTTTTTTTTTTTAATTGAAAGATTATGGTCCTTCCCCCCCCCCCCCCCATGTTCTCTTAAAGCTGAAATACTGCTTTTTTATTATTATTTCCTCATATTTTCTAGACTGTTGGCCATTTACAATGTTTTCCTCTGAACTGCTGCTGTATCTTTCTTGTCTGCAACACCCAGAGCTGGATTCAGTTTTAAAATTTGAGTTCATACCAATGATCGATAAAATGGAAGGTTTTCTTACAAGCTGTGTTTTTATTTGTGTTTTCAGGTATGACATCTACATTCTTCGTTTCAGCATAAATTGCATACTCATATTCAGTTTATGACCTTCAGTAATCTTGAAATTCTTTTCTGAAGAACTGTTAACTTGCTATTCTGTTCCCAGTTCTAAGATCACCAGTTAGTTCTGCCTAAATGCAGTATGTTGCTTGCTTTTTGCACTGAGTAGCATCCTGTGTTTTATAGGTGGTTTCCAGAAATTGTCAAGGTTGTTTTTAATTCTGAAGTTGTTCTTCAACACTTTCTCTTCTCTTTAGTTTGGTATCATTTGAACATTATAAAGGTATTTTTCTATCCTGTAATTCAGATCCTTAATGAAAATATTGGTAAACTGGACCTAGGACAGGAGCATGTGGAACCTCACCAAATACCTTTTTCCATACTGACAGTGAACTACTGGTAACCAATGTCTATATAGGATTTCCTAACTAATTTGCACTCACCTAACAATACTTGCTGGTGAACTATGGTTCCCTAATGCTTTCCAAGAAAATTATATGACAGTGAGAAAGAATTTACCAACTTAAAGAGAAGACTGATTTGATGACACTCACTTTTGATGTATTGGCATTGGCTGTAATATTTTCGTGTTTTCTCTAAATGCTTGGAAATAATCTGTTTGATTATTTATTTATTCCAGTATTGTTCTAGGAATTGAACTTAAACTAAATCCAGTTTCCCGGTAGATAAGATAGCACTTGCTTAAAGCCCAGCCAGTCACAACCAAGTAATTTTCATTTTGAATGAAAAATGCTTTAGTAGGTTGTCTGTCTGATACTCAGTAGAAGAAAACTATTGAATTTGCTGGATTTTTTGCAACCTTTTCACTTGGTCCTTCAGTTACTGAAAAATACAATTACAAGATGGTGCATAAAAGCAAACATCCCTATCTATTTGTAGCTTCAAAAGCTCACACTGAGTATGACCCACTACTGTTATCCAACCACTGTCTAAAAAAATTTTAACATTTCTTACTTTCATATGATAAGGAAAAATTGTTGAATACTTAAATATCTTTAAGCTCGGTACAAAAGCATACAAGTAAACTTACGAAATACATTTTGGGATGCTCAGAGGAGGGGAAATTTCATTTTTCTGCTGTAAAATACTGGAAACTTCCAGAAGAGAGGCTTCTTATTAACATTGGTAAGGAGAGAGAAATAAATGAAGGTGCATTTTCACTGCCCAGGGTAAAGCTTCGCGGAATCTGTAGGGTCTGTCCATTTTCCATAGAGAGGGATAGAAAACTGAATAAACTGAGAGAGTAAGCATAGGATTTGCTTTGAGGGACCATCGAGAAAAAGAGCAGATGCATTCCATGCACTTTTTATTTTCAGTGGATGAAAAACTAAATCACAAGTTCTGTTTGCAGAAAAAGTGTAAGAGCAGATGTTGAGCTGACATTGTATAAAGTTGCATGAGTATTAATGGTGTTATAAGTTAAATTCTAAACATGCTATTTTGGGTATTAGAACAGACATATATAGCTTATAAATTAAATGGCCTTTTTTTTTTCCTTTATTTATAATGCTGTAATTTCATTTGTTTGTGAATTGAATGAGTTGGGTACCCATTTCCTGTGGGGATATGTACATATATACAGGAATAGATACACATTAATAGATATGTATGTGTGCATTAATATATACATACAGGAATATGTATGTGTAGCTATATAAATACGGGGGGAGGTAGGTATGCAAATGATACCTAGCATTTACATGATGCTTTCATCTGATTTAAATCATCATCTCTATATTAACTGCAATGATTACTAGTGCAGCCAGGAGATGGGAGAATTTACAAGAACGTGAAGTTAGCCTTACAGACATTCATGTGTACATCCTTTTAGATGTAAATATCTTGGACCGGTTCTTTTCAGTTCTCTCACCCAGTGGTGGATTTTTAATTACTTGTGAATGGAAGCTGGCTATATATGCTTAGGACTGATTGCTTGGGAGTATAAAGTTAAATGTACTTCAAAGGTGGTTGTTTGCCTTGGAAGCAAATCAATAAATTTGCTGGATAATTTTTGTGTAATCAAATTTAAAGTTCTTTGACTTTCAGCCTGGTCCCTGTCCTAAAGGCTGGATATAATCTGATGTTCATTAATCTTCAAAGCTAAATATTTGAGGTGTTGGCAGTGTAGACTTCAGTCATGCTATTTGGATGCAGGCGATTAGTGGTTGTCAGTACATAAGGGAAAGAAAATTGTAATTGAGTAGCCTGCTACAGACACAAATGGAACATTCTGCTTGAACCAAACACAATTCTAGTGACAGTTCTTTGCAGAATGAGATTTTAATCTCTTCTTTAAAAAACTCTGTAAAATAAGGTCTCTGTTTACAAGTCACCCAAATTACATGCTACTCGTTGATTATTGTAAGAGTATACAGGCTATGATCCTGTTCAATTAGCTGTACTCACCCCATAGTTTGTCTTTCCTCAGGGGGCTGATAATGAATTATTTTATTAGTTTGGTTAATAGTAATTTTCTTATATGGCTATTAAACATGCCCATGTCACTTTATACACATTGAAAAAGTGATGTCATATTTTAGTATTTTTTTCTCACATTAAATCCAGCATTAATTGTCATCCAAGTAAGCACAGGCTTTGTGACACAATCTCAGTTAAGAAAAATTAATTTTAAAAAATCTTTATTCCTGTGCTTTGAATGTGTTTTTAAAGTAATATCAGTCATTATAAACATGTGCATTTTTCTGCATATCAGAGAATAAGATTATCATAGTCTGTGATTAATTATATTAGTGTAAACTCTGCTAAAGTTAATTGTGAACTTCAGGTTTACACTGTTGTAACTTGCAGAAGAAACACAATCTGAGTGTACTGATAGGCATAATGGCTAGTGCTAGTTTCTATAGGTTCTTACACTGCCAGCACCAGTATTTGAGTGCTTTCTGTTTTGTATTAAATGGTTAATATTTGTCATGCATAAAACAATGTAGACCTTAAATATATGCATCCCAAAGTTTCCGACAATTGATATCAGTAACAAAAGAAGTCCAGAGGAAACAAGGAATTTTTACTCGTAGTAGTTGTTTGCTTTAAATAGGTTATAACAAAGTTAGATATATTTCTGTATTATTCAAAAGCATAATAAAAACAGATACCTGAAAGTGTACTTGTTCTAAAAGCAGCCACCAAAGCCAGTGCAAAGTAATACAGGTGTTTGTATATAGATGTGTATGTGTGTACATGTATATATACACATACACTTATATATACAGACATATGTATGCATCAATATGAGCACACACATTCAAATGTAGCCAGTGCTTTAAAGCCAGTACTTCAGATACCAACATTCTATCTTCATGTCAAGCAATTCTGCATTTGTGAGAGAAGCTTAAAGATGAGTAATTAACATATCTGATGGTGGTTTTCTAATACAGATACATGACTGTTCTTTCCTTAAGGCACACCCTTACAAAAAGATAGGTTAGTGGTACATCGTCTGTGGGACAGTGTAACAGGAAGAGTGACATCAAGAACTCTGGAGGAAGCAACAAAAACACCATCACTACAATCTTATTACAAATATCTGTCCTCCCACCCTCAAATGATGCAAGGATCTCAACTCTTACTTTCAGACGTTAGCAGCAAATGTAGACATTCACAAGCTGTGGTTGTTTTCCTGCATGAGTAAATTAAGCAGTGCGTGAGGATGTCTATGAGCATTGGAACACAGGCTAGCGGTAAAATAGTATTAACAGTCCTGCACATGCTTCTAGCTTGTGCTGACTTGGACTTTCCTGCCCTGCAATTATTCATGGGCACAGTCTGGTAATTAGGAGTGTTGCAGGAACTTTCCCTAACAGACAGTTTGCAAGCAGCCACACTGTTTTGAAGGATAAGAGGGTTTACTAGGAAAGACACAGCCTTCTGTACCTGTTGGTTGCAGTGCTTGGAAATGTTTCTGGATACATTTAAATAACTAGTTTTGAGAAAGCATGTAAGTGTCACAGTAGAGTTCAACAAATAAAACTTTCACATTGAATTCCAAATGTAAATCAGTACCATGCCAAAAACTGCATATCCCCTGGTATGAGAGCTGTGAGATGTGTGAAAATTATGCCGTTAATCTCAATGCAGTGGTGACTGAATTAGTCATCAGATTTATATTCTGCTAGCACATAAGGATCAACAGTAGTGGAGGTAACACTTTTTCTGAAATATTTTACGGACCGGAAAGAGTAAAGGCAGGCAGAACTAGTAGGAGAAAGGACAGAATTCAAAGCTAATAGCAATGTTAGGTATCTGAGTGCTGATTCCTATAATATACAGCTAATCCGTAAACCCCATTTTGTCTGTCCGTGTGTGTTTCATAGTTTGTAAGTTATAAAGAATTCGTGATCAGGGTCTCCTTTGTCCTTTCTAAAATAAGCTTAGACATTTCAAAACATTTGCCATATTCTGCAAATTAATGAAGGGGTCTTCAGTGTTCAGTCTTAATCCAGTTCTGCCTTGATCATAAGCAATGTTACGCTCCTGTTGCTTTTCAGTCAGAGCGATGTTATGCCAGAGTTGATCACTTTGATCCCTCCACACCCTTCCCAAATATATTAAAAAATTATACCTGATTTATGAGAAAGGTATAAATGCTGTATCTGTAATCATGGATAAAATACAGTTTATTTCATAGGTTAGAATTTGATATAGAGTTTTCTGGTTGAAAAGCCTACAGAACACAAGGGACTTATAAAAAGATGTAATTAATCTTTTGTGGGAAAAAACCCACTGGATTCTTACAGACTTTGACAATCTGGATTAACACTGCGGAATAGTATTATACCTATTGTTTTACCATATGTTGAAGTTAAAGTTTTTAATCAAGGCATTGTAAAAGTTGGTGGAAAAAATCCTGTTGAGCTTAATGGGCATTTGATTCAAGCTTCTGAAACTTTAGTATTAATTACTAGATATATTTGGTACACAACAACTTAAAAACAGTTCACAACATCATCTTTTTATTTTGGAACATAAAAAGTCTAAACTGATTATTTTCTTGTTCTTGGCAGGTCCCATTTAATCCACTGCTAAGAAATTGTTGATTTTGTGTTTTGAATTGTTTATGGCAAATGTTTTTCAATTAAAAACAGTAATGTATAAATTATTGAGAGGAACTCGGCGTACTTTCACGAGTATCTATGCAGAGGAAATATGCGCGTTTAAGCAGAATTTCCCCAGCTGGTTTGCCTTCAGGCAGAAATAATTTATATTCAGATAAAAAAAAAGAGGATGTTAATATTGCAAAATGAAATACTAAAAAGGTTTAAAAAGGCAAAAGTTAAAATTGCTTATGAAATTTGTTATGCTTTTTTGTGTGCGCATTTTGTGACTTTGTTTCAGTTACATAAACATGTAGTGTCTTTTGCTAGGAGGTTGCTAAGTATAGCCAGAATAAAATTCACCTGTGGGATGGATAGCCCACATGTACATTCTACATTAATAGAACTTCATATTGTTATCTGTGTTGCAAGTCTGCCAAGCCCACTTAAATAGCAAATCCTCATTGTGCTATATAATGTAGAAATGAAAAGTGCTGCTTCACAATCTGATTGCCAAATTAGAAACGGTTGGTAAATAAACCAGCAGGACAACATTTGTGAAGAGTGAGACATTTCTTCTTTACTACCTGTGGAGTGCAGAACTGTTACTGATAACAGTATTGCTGCATTTGAACTATCCAACCTGCCTATTTAATGCTGTTTCCACCATAAGGTGTATAGCCAGTTGTATTCAGAAGTGCAGGTCTGACACTGGAAGAAGGCAAGCTAAAATGGATCCCTTGAAGAAAGAAAGCTTCAGGAACAAAAGCAATTCAAATTATCAGCTAATACCTACCCAAGGCCTTTCTGGTTTTGCCATTCCTCGTGTCTGTGATAAATTCCTTATTATAAGCAACTTCTTTTGCTTTAAAATGATACCCAGATAAGTTTGTGATTTTTGATAAAAGGTTAGCCTTGTAATTTCCTCTCCCTTTGTTTTTATAATGGGATTTTTCATAGTGTGGACCAAAAAGGGAAAAGGGATTTAAAGATATAAATGCCTATGTAATTTTTTTTCATAGGAAGCCTGAGTGCTGGTCAAAATATGGCAGTGGTATAAAGGAGAGTTGCAGTTCTAGAGATTTAGAGACTATATACCCTTATGGGCAGGAACCACCATGTTGTTCTGTGCTTATACAATACCATTTCCTGTATGCTTCTATAATGCTGGTACTTGGTAAGGTTCAGTGTCTGCTGTGATAAATTGAAAGCTATATGTGAACATGCTGCTGACTGGTCAGTGCTTAGCTGCCAGCTGGCCAAGCAGCATGCTGCCCTCTAGAAGATGTACAGCAGAGTCTGGCCTGTCTTTCTCTTTGTAATTTGGATCAACGTCTGTCCTCCAGCTACTAATTTTCTAAGTGGTGGCGGGAACTTATTGTCTACATGCTTCTTACCACCTCTTAAAATTTGGTTGAAGTTCACTCCAAATCTAGTTGGAGGACAGGTTGATCACTTAGGCTTGTTTGCTGTGGAGACTAACCTAAAAATGTCTTTTTGTACTGTTCATTGTTTGGGAGAACAGGTGGTGTGTTTAATTTGAATCTTGTAAATTTTTTTTATATAACAGACCATATCCTGTAGCCACCAAATACCATTGATTTATCATTATATCCCCTCTGCCTCGCCCCAGATTGCTTATCCCAGATTGCTAATTTTTAAGACTTATTCCTAGTTGCGATTATTCATTCCAAACAACTTTTTCAGAAAAAAAAGGTGTAGGAATAGTTCAGACTTGACAACTTGCTCATGTGTCTCCAAATCCTGTCTTTGGCTACATATACCTGTTGCTAAATTTTGTCGTTAAGTTCACATAGAGACATACACTTTAAAAGAGTCTCCACATCAGGGAACTTTAAAGACAGAAAGAAACCTTTCCTTAATGGGACATAGAATTCTGCGTATCCAGTCTGATCATTTAAAACACTTTATTGATTTTCATCCTATCAACTGAAGCTCTGTCTTTGTTACTCTGCATGTACACTATTTCACAAAGCAGTTATATTGAGGTTTTTCTGGTTGTTTAAAAATTGAATACATAAGTTACCTGGGAAAAACTTGATTGTAGAGCATAATTTAAAAAAACTTAAGCAGCAAATTGCTAAGAGATAAAGTCTTCAGATACAATGCTTTTCTCTGTCAGTCAGCAGCAGATAGAAGCAGCCATAAATCCAGCTAGATTCTTGGGGAGGACAGATTTAAAAGGTTTATTAAATAATTGAGCTCATCCTCATGCAAGTGCAGAATGTAGTTCCCTGATAAATGACATCTTATTATTACAGGGTTGTTACTGGTATGGAACTAGCAGGTACCATATTGAAATGATGTTATAGAAATTAGGTATGTTTTCAGTTCAAATTAGTATACTCAAATTAGTAGACTCTATAGAAAGTCTGAAAGAAGCGTCTGAACATGCAACATAAAAGCAAAAAGGCCTGTTGAGTTCATAAAAAATATTCTTTGTATAATTCTTTTTTATTCTTATATTAAATGATGTTGGTAGGCAATGAAGAGATTTTGAATAAGAGAACTCAGGGGAAGAATTCCATAGGGTTCCTATTTTCAATTCTGAAAATAAATATTGTGAAAAAGAAAAACTTTCTTCATGCTTTTCCTTAAGTTGATTTATATTATAGTTTATTATTAAGCAAAGTGAAGTAATAATATTCTTTACACTACGAAAAAGTAAGCAGGTTTGCCAAGAGCCTCCTTGAATCCTTTCACTATCACTGCCATTTTCCTAGACTAATTCTTCAAGTGGAGAATCTTTCAGTTCTGATATAAAACCTGGTAACAGGTCTGTATACTTACTTGTAATGAGAAGCTCTTCAAAATATTTAAAGCAGTGCAGAAGCACAAATTCTAAACTTTGTGATTTGTATTTTCCTTAAAAGATTGGACATAAAAAAAAATACAATTAAATTAGTTTCCATTCTTAGGTATGTGATGATTGTAATGTTCATTTCCAAATATTTCATAAAACTATGGGAAATGTATTGCTGTTGTTTACACTGAACTATGAAAGGTACCATATCAGAAATATTTTAGAAAAAACATCTTATGTACACTTGAATATAACATGTAGCACTCAAGTGAATTGTTTATATACACACTTCTGCAAGAATCATACTCTTTCTTAATGTTTCTGGTATCAAATGTTGCTCTGTTTGGTCTGTGTGCATGTTCATAAGACTGTGACATCTAATGAAGAGATCTTTTTAAAGTATTGATAGCCATGAGTAAATTATACTATGTTTGATCTGTGTTAAAGATTCAAAGTCCAAGGTCTTTGAATAGAACTTAGAATAAAAATGTAATTAGGTTACATCCCTAAAGTCTGATATATCTTTAAACAAGACTGCAAATGAAACTTTATTAAAACTTCAAATGAATTATTTCTTTGCTTTTTTAAATTCTTTTTCCCTCTCTTCTCTTTCATGTCTATTACTGACATTGCTGCTTGTATTTTACCTGTCTTTTCCAGGGTATTTTAATTATTTACTACTTAATGAGTAGTACTGAGAAGAAGCTTCATTCAAAGCTGCCTGCTCACTAACAGATTTTTTTGCTTCAGAGCTTTGCAAGGGCTTGGACTATGGCAAGCTGAACGGGCAGTTGTCATCGTAAACTTTCCTAGAGGCAGTGTTTCCTTTTAGTAATTGATAAAGGATGTAGTGTTTCCAGAGGTGCCCTCTCAGTGGGACTGAGAGCTGATGGGGTGGCAAATCCTCAGCCAGTATCAATAATCCCTAGAAGTCATAGGTAAAACAAACATTACGAGGCTATTAATAAAAAAATATATCTTATTCTTCAGAGGATCATAAGATAATTCAAGTTGGAAAGGACCTCAGCAGGTCATTAGTCCAACCTGCTACTTAAAGCATGCTCTGAAGTAGATTGTCTGCACAACAGAACAGCTCCAGTGCTGGAGCATTGCATCTGACATTAAATTTATTATTGGAAGCTATGAATAGTAAGGGCAATGGAGTCGGATCTGAATCACTACAAAAAATTATTTAAACTGAGGCAAGCATTTGACATGAGCTAGCAAAAGTAGTTTAGTGAAACCAGTCTGCTTCAGTGTCATTTTCTGTATTTAAAAGGTAATTATATATTATTCCTCAAGACTAAGCAGTGATATAACTTTTCATTTAGTTCTTTTGAGCTAAAGAAACCCTCAAGCCCTGAAAAACAGAACTGCAAAGTGTGTGCCGTTTTTCACTATTCGTCACTGCATTTTCACCTCCCTTCCCTCTCTGCATTTGGATATCTGCCTATAAACACTGAAATATTTGTGAAACCTGAAATGTGAGCATCCCACTGAGTGTGGGACTGTTCTTATTCAGAGCCTGGAGCCTTACATTGTGAGCTTCCTGAATACATTTTGCATCTTAGGTAGACTTTGCATATAGAAAGCATTTGATGCTTTACAAACATGAAAGAATAAGGTTTGAATGTTATTGTGAAGCAAGAATTCCATTCTCTTTAAAACGGGTATGTTGTTATTCAGCTCCTGTTCAACATTGGTTGCAATATTCTCTAGATTGGCATATATCAAAAAGTGTTTATATATAAACAAACAAATTAGAAGAAAGTATCTGACAAACGTTGCTTTCATAGAATATATTAACCTAAAAAAATAAAGGAATTTTAATTATGAACCAAAATTTTATGTGTTGGTTCATTTGAATATGAATGTAGGACAGACAAGTTAGTGGAATTTTCATATGGCACCTGTTCAGTAAGTTGGACGCTAATCATGGAAGAGTACATTCTTTAGTGTGCATGTGGGCAAAATGCTGCGAAATCCGTTTGTGCAAGTACAGTGTTACAAAGTTAAAGGAGATTCTAGATTCAACCTCAGACCTAGACTTCTGTGAAAATGCCTGAAATATGAATGATTTTTCCACAGTTAAGCCTAAATTAAAGGGAAAGTTCGGTGATATGATGTAGTTCAGATAGCAAGACAGTAATTACAGGTATGTTTCTAAATTTAAGTTAAAGGTTACACTTAGTTTGAAATCACCCTTTGATTTATTATTGTCTTTCATGTGTGTCCATATGTTATATTTTTGTACCACTCTTTGTAAAGTATATGTGAGGTCTGTGTGCATATAGTTTTGGGGGAAATCAGTAACTGACACCAGTTTTTCTTTGTAGAGTTACTCTGAGTAGTTGCAATTGGTTTGGAGAGTAGCTTTGCGTCTCTTAGCGAAAATCTGAAATGTTTTATGTAGAGCCAGAAGCAATTTAAGAAGGCCTGGAGCTAACCCAGAATTTTGAGGGTACAGTGCAGTAACTGGAAGAAAGGCAAGAGGAGGGTATTTATTCCAGTCTCTCATACAACAGTGCTTGTTCCTCCTGTGCTTACTCTTCATGCTTTCTTGTAAGAACAAGAAGATTTTTCACAGCAGTTCCTCTTCTGGTAATGTGCTCTTCAGTTAATTACAAGTTTTTTTCTCTTGCTGGTCCACAGTAAACTATCCCCAAAGCAGCTGTCATTTCAGCTGCCTGTGGGAAACCCTTCCTTCTTTGCAGTTCAGTAGTGTTGGCAGCAGCAGGGGAAGGGATTAGAGAGCAGACAGGCAAGCAACCAGAGAAACTAGTATCCCTAGCTTGCGAGATGTCTCTTAGAGAACCCTTTAAGCAACATCTTTTTAGAGCATTTTTAGTATCATAATGTGTTGATGATGAGATATAACGTACTGTGAATGGTCCTACTGCAGGTGCTACAATCCGCACTGCCCTCTAGGTTCCTATAGATATATTTTGAGTATTTGAGCTTTAAAGCAAGTAATTTAGATCCTCAGAGGACAAGAATAGATATGGTCTAATGCTCACTGGATTCCTATAGTTCTGGCATTCTTTTCAGACAACAGATACTTGCTTAACTAATGTCAGCAGAAATAATACATCATTCTCTAAATTGCAATGCCAAGGTTTAGCCTAGCAGTTCTTTACCCAGACAAGGGAACACAAAATACCATCTTTTTGCACTGCAGTCTCCGTCTACCAATACCATATCTTGGGTTGTGTGATGTTCAGCTTTCCTTCTATCTTCTTCCTTCTCCTTTATGTCTTCAAGCCTTCTACTTCTCAGGCAAGCTTTCAGTTGACCTTCAGCAACTTAGACTTTAGGGAGAGATCTACTGGTGTATTGTCAAACTGGGGAAATTGTCAGAATAACCCATGATGAGCCAACATGTTCATTACACAATATTCTTATGAGTTAAAACCCCCTGTGCAATCTTTCTGAAAAATGTGATTGGCTCCTGTATAGTAAATGAAAATAACTTTTTATCCTTTGTCTTAAGAATACCTTGATTGTTGTCTGATGATTGGTTGTATTTTAAAGGAATCTTATGGAGTTATGGAACCGCAAAATTTTATCTTAAATGTCTTCCAGAATTTCTGTCTTGCTTTTGCACATGGAACTTAAACTCAAGTTCTTGCATCTGGGATCAGTCCCAGTGACTTCTGGGACTTCTGTACAATTCATTTTACCTCAGGAGCCCAGGGTGGTTCAACTATTTACTGAATGAGAGCCTGCTTTCATGATTCTTGTAATCTTTCCATTCTACCTCCCAACACATCTCTATTAAAGACTTATAACAACCTCTGTAGATAGTGGCTCACATTAGAAACCGTGACAGATTGTTAACTGTTTCAGTGTGAATATTGCTACCATAATTATTGTAATTGAATATAGGAAACTAAAAATAATAGAAGCAGTTTAAGCAGTTAAGCTGAAATGTAAGCCTATAACTTTTAAAATAGTAATAACATTTTTCTTTTTTTGCTACCATTAACTGTTGCTTCAAGCAGATTTTATGTCCACACTGTACAGTGAAATAATTGATTATGAAAGATGTCCTAGTTCTAGATTAAAATATACAATAATATACATAAAGCCTTACTGTTCTTTTAGGTTGTTGTTTTAAACTAAAGTGGAATATTTCCTAAAGTCCTCAGTAATTGTTTATAATTTAGAATTAAATGTGCTTTCTGCTTATAGTAGTGCTGCTGAAGAAATGTACCTAACAGACCTGTCACTTTTTTGTGCAATTGCTTCTGTGGCATTATTTTCATTGGTAAATGTATGAGCTGATAGAAAAGGAAATCATTAGGTGCTCTCAGTATTGCTGAGGCATGGAGCTAGAACAGGTCAGTCACTGCTTTTTGCAGATTGTGACATTTTAAATTACCTGTACACTACTGGAAGCAATCTGTGGACCTAATTAACATCTCACCTAATTAATGTCAGGACTGTATATAGAGAATTCTAGATAGTTTTGCACTGCCTTTATTAAATACCACATTATTTAAATTTGCTATCTTCAATTTCAGTATTGAAAACTTCAGATTTGTGTGCTGTTTTCTTAAGTGGGAGTAACTTTTTTTTTTTTCTCCTTCAAGTAATCAATGCACTGCTGAATGAGTTCATTTTAATGCACTCAATCATGCCTCTAATGTTTGTAGCTTACGGGCGCAAGCATCAGTAATGCAGGAATGTTATATGGCTTTAGTTTGGGCCATTTCATAAAATATTCATGGAATCAAAAATGTGCATCAAAATAGCGGCTGGGAGAATTACATTTATGTGCCTGCTTTTATGGCAGCTTCACATTTAAACCCATTTGTGTTAATATCTAGTCAATCTTTCTACTTAAAAAAAAAGGCAAAATAGTAGTCTCCATCTATATGCCTTTTGGTTTGATATCTATTTTGATATAACAAATGTATACTTTTGGAGTGGGTTTTAGGAAAGGGAATTATAAAGGAAGGTTTAGATAATGTAAAAACGTTTCTCTTCAGTATTTACAAATTTACATTGAGTTCTTTTGCTTGAATGAACATATTTTTTTAACTTCTAAGCAACTCGGTGAAAACTATAGCACAAATCTTTGTGCATACATATGGAGTTGCTGTGAAAACAAGAGTAACTTCTAAAATTTGATACTGTTGGTGGCAGAGTGATGTCTTACATTCATGTAATTGTTTAAAACTGATTCTTTACTCCCAAAATTGTATTGTGACAATGTTTACCTTCCATATTTAAGATTAAACCATTGCTGATAGGGTTTCTTTTGTTACACCATGCCCTGAGCTACATTAAACTGTAATATTTTAGTAGTGGTAGTATATATGTTCTAAAAGTTATGTTTCCCCTTTTTTTGATTCCTTTGATAAACAGGGAAGAGATATCAGAGGTTCTCAAACTCCATTTAGTACATGCTGAGCTAATTTCTGCATGGCAGTGGGAAAAGACATACACAATTGTTGTTGATGTTGCCAACTGAAAATGGCTATACTGCTTTGTATAACATTTTGAAAATAGATTTTTCAGATACAGATTTCCTAGAAACACCCTCTGGATTTTCTCTTTGAATTCCTAGAGATTTAAAAGATACATTTCTACAAACTATTCCAAGTGATTTTCCTACTCATTGTTTTTCCTTCTTTACTTTTTTCTTCTTTCAGTAGCTAATAAGTCATTTAAAATTCTGCCTTGTCACTGCTCAGGTGAGATAAAAATACTCTCAGAAATGTTCTGTTATTGGCTTATTGCTTTCTTCTAATGCTTTTCAAGATTTTCAGACAGCACCTACCTATGTCTGCACCTAACAGTAGTTCAGTGTTTAAAGATTGGAATGTACTGGCCAGATCAATGCCAACTAAACTGACTTATGACAGTGAATAAACTTGCCACCCCACTGAAAACATAATTTTTCTATAACATTTGAGGTTCATATACACATTATGGATTAAAGAGGTAGGCTGATCTGTCATTTGCCACTGAGAACAAAGGATTTCAGATTATTTTGATGGAGGAATGAATTTCAAAATCTAAAATTTTTCACCTTCCATGAATTTGAGAGGTCTCCAAACAGCTAATATTACTTGAGAGAGTCACCAGTAAGGAAATTCTCAGCCATGTAAAGGCTTTCAAGTCAGGAATTCCAACTCTCCCTCATTTAGGAAACTAGCAGGTGTTTAGTGTTGGTTTGGGTTTTTTTGCTCAGCATCTTGGTTTTGGCATTTCCGTGAGGAGATTTTATTACTTTTTACTTCATAATCCTTCTTGACAGTTTATTGAAGCCAAATGTAATTTAGTTCCATTTAAGTAGTACCAAAAATAATTATATCGCTTTTGTATTTTAAAGCTTGCTATGGATGTATTGTTTCTAAAGAGATTTCACTGAGATCTGGTAAAATGTCAGATCACAGCTCTTGTGGTTAGGTCAGCTCTTAAGAACTGTGGGGTACATGGGATATATGAGTTCAATTTCTAGTCTGACAGAAACTTTCTCAAGGGGATACTGCAAGTGAGGAAGCATGGGTAAGAATTACCATACCTGATGGTTCTAACAATCTAAACAATAGTTCTGAAGGTTGCAGGTATTATTTACCTAAATGATGTGTCCCGTTAAGAGATTATATTACGGAGTCTTTAGGAGAAACTCAGATACTGTGTTCAACTTCAAATTATTTATCCAGGCGATACCATTCATTTGTTTGTTGCTTCCCATTCTTACTAGAAGTTTTTGAGTTACACATGAATCAAAATCTATTATTCTAAAGAATTAATCCATTGCACATGTAGTGAAACTAGATCACTTAAATTTGTGGCAATATCCTTTCAAAAGGACTAATCAGTTGATTAATAAACTTGGGGGAGAATTCCAAGGAGGATTCTGTGTGTGCTTATGAGTATCCAAGTGGATAAAATGCTGTGTCTAGCTATTAAAATTAAATTTCAACTCAACTGTCCATCATTGGTCAGAAAGCTGACACCAGCTTCTTCAATTATTATCTTAATTCTGCATTTAGCAACTTGGATAACTGGAATTCTGTTGATCTCTGAGTTGGACTTGCCCTAGGAAGTTAGCTGGGCTGGATAGGCAGAAACCCAAATTCAAATTGGAAACCTCTTTAGAATGGACAAGAGTTTTCATCTGGGTTTAGCAAGTCTACATCTCTTCCCTGTTACGTGTACTGTCAGTGAATCCTTAAACAGCTTGTACTGGTCATGATAACTTCATTTTGCATTTCTGTTTGTTGTCTGATGTAAAGTATGTGATGTTTTGGAAAGAATGTATAGAACTTTTCCTGTCTGTTTACAGGGTCTGACAGCTACTCTGTCAATAAGATTTTTTCCAACATTTTGTGTGATTTCCACAATACCTGTCCCTAGCTGGAGTTAAACTGAATAAAGCCTGCCGTCTCCCCTTTTACCTGGCACTTCACTCTGCAGCACTCTTTGTTGTGTCCTCTGGGACTTTTATATGAATCAGAGATCGTAAAGCCTTAAAATGATCTGTGTATGAAACTCATTGAATTAGTTGCTTCTTTGAAAGAGAAGTTTCTTGTGTTTGTCAGTTTTAGTTGAACTCATTTTAATAATCTGAGAAGCTGAATATGACAATAAATTCAATTATAATAAATATAAGAGTTATGTTTTATATTTCAAAATTGAAAGCATGGTAATAAAAGGGTAACCTATGCAAAAGAAAAATTAAATTAATAAGAGGAATCTGTCATAGCTGTTCTGCTGCTTCTAGGTTGGCTGGAGGCCTGGAGAACTAGTCTTGTTTTCTCTTGGAATGCTTAAAGAAGGTCTTTCTCCAAGCTTCTCTCCCTTCCTTTTGTACAATTGGGAAACAACTTCTCTTCTTCCTGGTTCTTTTTGTAATTTGAATGCAGCACTGTAAGAACAGTCTGCAAAACAGTACTCATGCCCTGTAAATCATGTTTCAGAAAAGGTGTAAACCACAAACACATCTGAACAAACTTAGTTTATGGTTTGTTTCACCTTTTAATAGAAATAGAAATAGCAATTGATATATTGTTGACCTATGGGACAAGATTCCTCTATCACACACACACAAGCTTACCAGCAAGAGTCCCATTCCCAGTTCTCCCTTCTATAGAACATTCTTTGTAAAACAAGGTACTGTGACCAAAATGCTTTTTTTTAATTATTTTCTTGCTTGTAAATGGTCTCATCTTACCTGCTTCCCAGCAGTTTTTCTGTACTCATTAGGTATAAGGAAAAGCTTTTCTGTTCTTTCAAAGGGCTTTGAATTTCTGTTGTCCAGAAACGGTGGAAATCTCCTGGGTTGCATCTATACACAGAGATAAATCTAGCTTGAATGCAGAGAGGAGGGTGGAACTACTTGCATGTTAAAATGAATTGAACTTTATCTTCAAACTTTCTCTTGCCTTAAAGATGTTGAACTTACATTTGAAGACTTTAAATTGTATTACTTCAGGCTCAATAATTAATCTATTAGTGGTTAATGCTCTTCCAGTAAATTTACTACATAAGCTCACCAGAGCTGGCTTAGTACTAACTGTTGAATAAATTACTTTGCATAATAATTCTTTTTTCATCAATTAAATTATTTGAATAAAGATATTTCACACACACACATAGTTTTGATACCTCTGTTCTCCACATTTCAAATCTTTCAACACTGGTTTTGATTTGGATTGATCGATATGGAAAAAGAAACTTGAGGAATAGTTTGAATTGTGTTTATTTATGTATAGATGAGATTTTGAAATATGAGATCCACAAAGGCTATATTTATGAATCTGTAATAGATGTATTTTCTAGAAAAATCTGACTTTGCATCCTTGGGATCACACCTGCCTAACATTGTGAATCTACAAAGGAAAGCTAATTTAGAATTTAATAAGCTTAAATTACAGCATTACTGGTAACTGTGAGATTTGGTAGTATTTTCCAGTTATCTGTAAGTTATATATTGGAGATTCCTGAGAAATCTGTGAAATGATTGGCTGCAACTTACTTTCTAATGAGAAAATTATTATAGACTAATAACTTTAAAAAAAAATTTTTGATTACACTGATTGTAATTATGAATTCATTTTTCAGGTCATGTCATGAAAGCTGCAGAGCATTATGAAGCATTTTATCAGCTAACAGAGGGTTCGACATGGAAGGATGAGACAGGCCATACTTACAATTCACTGGCGTGTGAGCATCTCTGGAGAATTTATACGTTACTAGCAGACAAAATGCTAGAAAATAAAGAACACCAACAGGCCATCAAAACGCTAATAAAAGCTTTAAAAATGGCAAAAGAAGGTAGGTGAAAAATAACACTTTCCCATTCCTTTATTTGATGTGCATGTCATGATTTTCCCAAGAGTAAAGTAGAAATTGTCAAGTGTTTGGCTGGGTCATTATTTCCTATGAAATTCAAAGACAAATGCTATCAATACACTTCCAGATCTCACTAAACAAGAAATGCCTTCTTGCTGACAACAAAGAATCTTTTAGATTCCTGAAAGCTTTATCTAAAAAAAAAAAAAAAAAACAACAAAAAAACCCCAAAAAAACCCAAAACACCCCCCTTTTGGGAATAATAGTATATAACAGTGAACCCATAATCAGAAAGTGAAGTCACTGATGGAAGCTCAGCTTGCTGGTTTTGACTGGCTAGTCACAGCTGATTTGGCATTTTTTTAGTGATATTACCTGCTGGAACACTACATTTTCACTCTACATATTTATTTATTACTTAGAAAACTTTTTTGCATCATAAACAAACCAGATTCCTTCTGTATATCTTAATACACTTACTGCCTCTTGTCCTGTCACTGAGCACCACTGAGAAGAGCCTTGTTCCCTCTAATTAACACCCTCCCCAGAAATTTGTGCACTTTGATGAAATTCCCCACCTTGAGCCTTCTCTACTGTGATCTCAACAGTCCCAGCTCCCTCAGCCTCTCCTCCTGGGGCAGGTGTTCCCAGCCCCTTAGTCATCTTTGCAGCTCTTCACTGGACTCACTCGACCGTGTCCCTCTCTCTCGTACTGGGGGGCCCAGAATGGGACACAGTGCTCCTGGGGTGACCTCACCAGTGCTGAGTAGAGGCAAAGGATCACCTCCCTCAACCTGTTCCTGACGTTCTGCCTAATGCAGCCCAGGATCCCGTCAGTCATCCTTGCCATGCGTGTGCATTGCTGTGTCACAAGCAACTTGCTGTCCACCCGGAAACCCAGGTCCTTCTCCGCCAAGCTCCTTTCCACCCAGTCAGCCTGCAGCCTGGGCTTATCCCTCCCCAGGTGCAGGACTTTGCATTTCCCTTTCCTGAACTTCACGGCACTGCCATCGGCCCATTTCTCCAGCCTGCAGAGGTCCTTCTGAATGGCAGCACAACCACCTACCTGGTGGGTCGGTCAACCCTCCTCACTTTTTCATTGCCTGCAAACACACTGAGGGTGTGTTCAGTCACACCATCCAGGTCATTGATGAAGATATTAATCAGTATTGGTGCCGGTATTGATCCCGGAGTACACCGCTAGTGACTGGCCTCTCACTGGTCTTTATGCTGCTGCTTACAATCCTTTGAAGGCCAGCAGCTCAGCTGCTCGTCAGTCTACCTCACGGTCTGTTTATCTAAGCCATATTTTACCAGCTTGTGTATGAGGATGTTATGGGAGACAGCGTTAGAAGCCCAGCTGAAATTGATGGAAACAACATCTACTGCTTTCCCTTCATCCACCAAGCCAGTCGTTATATTGTAGAAAGCTGTCAGATTGGTGAAGCATGAATTCCTGGTCTTAAATCCATGCTGACTGCTTCTGATTGCCTTCTTGTTCTAGGTAATGGCTGTATGAAGCTTCATTCATATGTGGATAGGTTTAAAGTGGGGTGAAGTTAGAATAGCATCTGAACATTATATATAACGTGAGATGTTGATCAGCTGGAAATACCATGCTCTGGAGCATTTCCTGCACAAGAAGGAACAGAAAAAAGAAGGCAAATCATACAAGATGACTTTATGAAAATATACATAATTTTCAGTTTTTTTCAGAAATCTTAATAGTGCTTGCTTCTCAAAAGGAGCTGTTAAATGTTCACTTCCACAGGCTTACTTTTCCTAAATTATTATCCTAGATGATTATTGGAGTGCTTCTCAGAAGTAAGGTAGAAGGCCTCAAATAATCATCCTTTTCCATGCACAGCAATTCAAGAGCCTTTCATGGTATTCCTTAAGGGGCGTATTTTGCATATGAATTGCACATACAATTAATATATAATATTAATTCAATATTTATCACTAGATACATTAGGTTTTTAAAATTAATAATGTATGCCCAACATTAATCTGTTACCCAGTCTTTGTATAGTCATTGGGATAGATAGAATTAAACTACCAAAACAAGCAAATAAATTGGAATTTTTTTTCCAAGTTTTAAAATAGGGTTTGCTGCAAACATATGCAGGTAGATAGTAGAACACAGCAATCTATAGAAAAGTATAAAATTTATTCAGTGAAACCAAGGCAAGTTCCTAAAAGGAAATACCTTTATACCAACAGATACTCTTGGAAAAAATGAACAAGCTTTCAGGCATCTAAGCCTATGTGAACTTTGCCATTTATTATTTTAAAATGCACCAGCAAATTGTTTCTGTTTCAGATTTTTTATTATATTGTCTTTGATTGTATTAATTCTAAAGACCCAAAATGTCTCATCTTTTCTTACCTCATGAAGAATAATATTTTAAAACACCATTGGAAACCTAAACATTTTATGGTAATTTTGGGGGAATAAACCAAACAGGACTTTGGGGGCAAGAATTCAATTATTTCCATTCCAAATGTTTAATTTTAGAGGGTATATGATTGTATTTGGCTAATTTTTTTACTTTCATTAAACCACTAAGTCACCTGTTTTGGTTTTATCTGCAATTTACATTAATAGATATGTTTTGTGAGTTGCCTGTCAAGATCTTTCCTCTTGGGGGTATGTATCCAAATACTGAGATTGGCAATACAATTGATCAGATGAAGGACACATGCACCCATAAATTCACTGTCTTTTAAAACTGTATCTGTTGATCAAATCCAAGCTTTTAGCTTTTTCTTTAGCTGTTTAAAATACATGCTTAAGTCACAGCTACCACTAGTAAAGCTGCCACTACTAGTATTTACTGTAGTAACTAGAAGGAGAGCTGAGCGCTGAGGAAGTTTCCTATCAACTTCTTCCTTTTTCTAGTGAAAACTGCTGGAAATGAGAGATTGTCAAAATGGATCTGATGCCTTTCCAAAACTTACTTTGACCAGGCATATGTTCCAGTGCCCTGACTTCAAACCAATCGCTTTCATAGCTTCCTGAGACATGTAGTAAATATCGCTGCACAGCATACTTGCCATTGTTCTCTTTAATTTTAAGCTTTAGAAGCTCCATTCAGACAAGTTCTCCTATCCCCAGTCCAGAACTGTAGCCTGTATCTATGAAGACCGTATTTAAAAGTTTAGTTAAACCCACACTGGTTCTGGCTTCCATCTGTAGTATCCATTCTTTCCTTCTGGGCCATCATGTATGTTTATTTATTTAATTAACTGGGATTAGATATCGTCCACTTCAGACTGTCAGACTGTTCTTAAGCGAGGAAGGGAGGTTTTCATATGCCTAGCAACTTTTCACTTATTATTTCTCTGTGAAACTGTATTTCTGTATCCTTTTCCCTCATTAAGCCTTTTAAGGGATATTGAATATTGGAAAAGACCATCAGGTTTTTTGAGTTACAGGCTTTTCATAATTTTATGTTGTGTATTAAGTGCTACAGATGGAGTATTGCTATGGCCTCAGCAATTGTAACATTTAGAGAGATCCAGAACTAGATGTAGGCTTTTGTGTGTTTGGACACAAAGAATTTATTAGCCTGACAATTGCAAGTAGATAATCTCCCTTTTCATTGCAACTATATCTATTTACACATTTAACAAAGTATCTTGATATGCAGTTATGCTTCAGGTTGATTTTCCACTCTTTATTGTGTTTGAGTAGGTGGATATTGAGCAACAGAAAGACTGGATTTTTGGCTATTTTTAATATAAATTCAACTACAATTGGTTTTATGGATACTCATGTTATGGAGGAAAAGTTTTGAATATAGTGTGCTACAGTAAGCATTTATATAATTAGTTGATAGAAATTTCAAGATTGAATGGATTATTTTCTATTGAGGGAGCAATATTGAAAAAACAGCAAGCTGTGTTTGTTAGACCAGTATTATCGAAATAAAACACGGCATGGAAAAGTGTGATAGACCTCAGTTAGTAACTGCCTGTGCAGAATTTTCTGTGACTACTGCTTCCAGGATAAGATACCCCTTTTTTTAGCTATTCTAGCCTACAGCAGGCTGCAAAATAGCCGTGAGAACAAGAAATATAAACCTGGTCTACTGATAGTTACCTCTTGGTCATGGGTCAACATACTTTGCGTTTATGTATTAGGGTGTATTATATATTTGTAGCTACTTTTATTTTATATATTAATATATATAGAGAGAGGCTACTGTGATTTTCTGGTGTGAAGATACTCTGGGTATTATTAAACAATTCATGATAGAGAACATTACAGCATGTTAAATTGATGATACTGCATTACTTACTGGAAGATATTTTCTCAGACTTTGCTGAACTTTCTTGTTGAAATTTGTTTAAATCCATTGCCTCTATTTTTAATTAGCACTATGTATTTTTGGAAAGTGATAAATAGCAAGGGTAAGGAGAAGGAAAAGCTTACTACAGTATTTAAACATCTGTATGTTATTTAAGAACCTGAAAGAACTGTCTGTACTAATGTAATTTTCTTCAAACTATGCTGGTAACTGTAACTTTAAACCTTTCTTTAGGAGGTGGCATGAAGATGGAAGGAGAAGCTCTGTATTGCTTAAGTTTAGCATATCATTTTGCTGGAGAACAAGAGACAGCATTGCCAGTAAGTTTATTTTAAAGTTGCTTTAGCTTTCCCAATGCCTTTCTCTGCCTCCTTGGCATCTTAGGCATTTTGGAGAGTGGAAAAGTGTTGGAGACATTTGGGCCTTTTATAACTGTATTTAGTTCTGTAGATGGGGATCTATGTGGTTTAAGCAATTATGGTTCCAATAAATTCCAAACTGATAGAGTCCAGGTTTCAATGTTTGGATCTGCAGAAATAATACAAATTGACAATTCAGGTTATATGTGACTATCTTTGCTTTTCCTGTATCCATATGTACATAAACCAGTTTCTGTTTAGTTAGGTTTTTGTATAAAACACCAGCTTTGCAAGCTAGTTTGATACAGCACAGTTGTGAGCAGCAATTAAAAATACATCAATTCATATGCTGAGCTTTTCAGAACATCAGGAATTTAGAAGAAATATGCATTGCTTTTGGTATGAAAAGCTGTAATGCTGATGCAATCTGCTCTGTTGATACTTGAGTTCAAGCTCCTCTTCTCGTTTCCCCTGAGTCTCCATACATAATAATTCTAAGACAATGAGAATTCTACATGTGGAATTCTAGTCTGAAAGGAGGGTTCCTCTAGTTCCTCATAGGTTGGTGTGAGAGGAAGGATAAGCAACAACTTGATTTGTCTGTGCCAGTCATCAGAGAAGTGACAGTTCTCCATGATCCTCCTAAAAACATTGTATGGAAATTTAGTTTGAATATTTTGCCCATGATTATTGTGATTAATCAGCTGGATAATTGCTACTTCTATTTCTGTTTGTTCTTTTAACTGCAGAATGACTTGGTATTTGTTAATGGACATGTTTTATAGAGGTCAGTCTTTGTGGTTGTCTCTTGTGGTGGTTTATTTTTTTCAGAAATAGACCAAGAAAAGTCACAGAGTGAATTCAGTGTGTGTTTCAATATTGGTTGCTTGGCTTCTGCAGTGTAGGAAGGGTTCTAGATTTCAGACTTGAAATATCCTTTTACATACTTTCAGTGATTTGTGGTATGATTTTACAAAAGTTATTGACCATATTTATACCTAATTCTTCAACACTGATAGGCCTATCTTCTGTATAAATCAACTGAATGCTGGAGAAGTGGGAGCCTGTTCTCACATCAGTCGCAATCAAAGTCTGTAGCTGAATGTGAAAATATTTCAAAATTTAAAAGCTACATATAATTTAATAAAATTATATCTGCAACAGCAGTAAGAAGAGGATATTTAATGTCTTCCAAGAATACAGTATGACAGATTAGACTAGATTTTTTTGTAGTTTATCTGCATTGTTTTTTGACAGACAAATGTGTGCTGGCATTCTTACATGATCAACTTTTCTGTTAAGTTTCTGAGAGTCATAATAAACTGTGTGAATGATGAAGAGCAGCAAGATAAGCAAATGTGCTAAATAAAGAAGGCTGCATGCATATTTGAACTCTTCATCACAGGAAAAAATAATTAATGAACAAGACCGCACAGTCTCCATGATATACAAAGGATCAAACTACCCTTGAAAGCATCAAAAATATTAGATGCCTTGGCATTGTTTCCTCAGGATCCATTTTGCTTATGTTTTATAACTACTCCTTTACCTTCATTGTTCTTCATGCCTCCTGCCAAAAAGTTACAGCAGTCATTTGGAAGTTTTTGTGGGGTTTTTTTGTCATGTGCAGAATTATTATTTTTTAAAGGAAGATTCCAAAACCTTGAATTTTGTAGTGAACTACTATTCATTTAATATACACATGTAATAGGTTATGCCTATTGGTTTTGGTCTTACAAAGACACCTGAGAGATAAGGAAAGCAATGTGCATTTTTGTTAAAAGGGAAAGAAAGTCTCTGTAGTACAACACATAAATGATACATTATTTTAAGAGTATAAAATGTTATGTTAACAGTAATGAAAACACCAATACATTTCAGTGTAAATAATACAACATTGTATTATAATACAGACGTATTTCCTAATATAATGGCATTTCCAATAATATTACATGAGAAACCTATGAAGTACTTTCATTCAGAAAACAGAGTGTGTATTATGGGACTAAGAAAAAGGGGTAAAATTTTAGTTCCTTTGTCCTTAACACTGATCAATATAGACAGCAGTAAAATATCAGTGGTTGACAGTACTGTTGAGCACAAGTTGTCTTCACTCTCCAATTAGAAATCATTGCCTAAAATTTACCCTTCTGTTCTCAGTTTAATGGTCTCTGTATCCAAGGGGAGCTCAGATGCTTACAGAGATGAAATCATTGCATCCTGTTCCCAGAGGACTACTGGTTATCATTACACATAACATGCAGACAATACTGCTAGGAGCCAGTTTGCCTCATGGTAATATGTAGTTCATCACCAGCTTCTGTAGCATGCTAAAGAGGTCTTGCCACACAGCTTGGGACTATTCGGATGTAGGCTCAGGGGTCTCAGCAGTTATTTTCCTGTTTTGCATCAGTTTTCATCTTCTTTATCCTTTTGTGCTGTGGTCCACCTCAGGCAGTCTCCTTCTAGGGGAATCTGAAAGGAGCAGCTGTTACAGATACCATTTCCTCCAATTGTTGCCACTTGGTTCCTTTTGCTGTTTAGCATGCCTCTCCCTCCCCCAACGCGCACACACAGGAGCATGCATATAAACTTGTGTCTCTTTCATTCATGTCTTCTAGCAGAGTGGAGAAGCATATGTTCAAAATATTCATTATCTGATGCAGTAATTAAAGGTTGAAATGATTAAGCTGCAGCCTATTATATCAAAAATATGCAGTGACTTTGTATTGAATGGGCTAGTTTTGTTGGAGAAGGGTGTGTATTTGCTAGGCACTTGGTGTTTAATCTAACATAATTTGATTTGGTGTATAATCTGTATAAATTGGTTTAATTTTATTTGATATATATGATTGATTTCAGTGGACCTACTCAGATGTAAAAACATAAGTGTGTGCAAGTTTAAAAGCCTGAGAACTAATTATGTTCAATAGCAGTGTGATAGGTTCATAATATTTTTCATATCATCTGGTTTATAATCAAGCCTAACGGCTTTTCCACAAAATATGACACAAAATATTAATAGCTCACATTATATAAATTTTCTCTTAAACCTTACAGGTTTTGTCAGGGGGAGTTCTCCATCTAGGCTAATTTTAAAGTAAAAGTTACTGTTTACATGTTTTTCTTCAGACTTGTATAACAAACGCTTCTGTCATTAGAAACCTTGCATGAGATATTGTAATCTAATGCTTGACCTGGAATTTTATTTTTTTTTAACTGGGCTTTCAAGAGTGCTTCAAAGAGTTAGGCATCATGGATTTTTTTTCTCTTTCAATTAGAGTTGCATCCCAAATCATGAGGAAAATTCCAGTCCTCATCCCTTGTCTGAGCTTTAGGTTTTTTCCAAGTGTTCCTTTATTTCAGATGTTGAATCCTGTGTTTCAGATATGTTACATATTTAAACAACAAAGGCAATGTTCATGAGTACTGAGACTCATGCCAAAATAAATGTGGTAATTTATGACATAATGCTGTGTGCATGGATTGTCAGAATTACGATATACAAGCCACAGGCATAAAATTATCAAGAAAATTTATGAACTTACAAAGACATCTTCACATTCAAAATGACCCTATTAAAGTAATCAGAGGTGATTTATGACCATAATTTCTGAAAAAGTCTGTATCAAAACAACTGAAAATTTTATCTCAACTGATGCAGCTAGAGAGAATATAAGTAAATGTATCTGGGACGCAGATATTCCAAAGTTAGTATGCACAGTATATTTTATCTAATTATACCAATTGTGTCTAGTCATACAGATTATGATCGTATGTATGTATGAATTTGGTGTATCAAGGAGGATCTTAGCAAGTAAAAGAACTCCAAAAGGTAGACTGAATGTTATCCCCTTTTCTCCGAAACATTGTGAAAGGTAGCTGAGAAGAATGAGCATCATTCCTTTGAGTTATGCTTACTGTTCCAGTGCTTTGCTGGATGGCTGAACTTCAAGACGCATTTCTGTCAATGGTGTCTGGGTAGACCATGGAGTCTAAGTTTAAATTCTCATTACTGTTACCAGGAAAAGAAACACTTTAAATGGAGACGTGCAAAACACATTGAAAGATACTACTCAATGGAAATGATTTCAAACTTTGTTCTTTTAAATCAGCCAGATTGTTCTTTATTCATCTGTAAGTGATATTTAGCCATTAGTAATAAAGTATAACATTTTCAGCTTAGCAAATGGCATCATATGCTTGAAAAAACATTTTAGCATACCAGTTTAAGAAAAGGTCTCATCATTCCTAGAGGCTTCACTTTTATTGAAGTGATTTTTAAATTGTTCTTAAAAGTGTACTCATATAGAAATTCTTTATTTTTCATATCTGAGGAATAAAAAAACAGACAGAAACTGAGTCAGCTTTGAAGGTAGGCACTTCTGATTGATCTTGGCACTGACAATGTATATGTATGGAGAAAGGTTTTCTTCCTGAAGGTCTAGTATTAGTGAGCCAATTCTGAAAGTGATTGTTTCATGTTTCTGAAAGGTCCCTGCTGCTAGGCATTGGTAAAGGTAGTACAACCAAAACTGTGTGAGAACAATTAGTACTGATAGTGAACTTTGCCCTGACAAAGTATACTGTCTCAAATATTGGTGGAATCAAGAAACTGGAAATTATTTGTGTTGAGAATCTTCAATGAATTACCTTGGAACATGGTATCATTTTCCTTTTGAGTCTGTGGTTCAAATTACATTTTGCTTGGTTAATGTCACCGGAATATCTCCCTTCAGTAAACTGGATTTTTGTCAACATATATGTACCACAAGACTACCTTTTATAAGAAAACTCTCTCAAATGCAATACTGCTGCAGAATTACAGTAGTCAAGGTATACAAAAAATATAGAGCATGAGAAACAAAAAATACTCAATACATAATTACTTGATGACGAGCAAATCAGATTATCACATTTCCATGTTTTCCCATAGCAACAATGAAAATAAATGCACTAGTAACTTGTTGGTATCAATCTTACTCTTCAGGAGTCTCATGTTACTTAAGACTGGTTACCAAAACACCATAAATGGGTTGTCTTTCATCTCATCCATTACAATTTTAAATTTAATCATTCATACGTACCAAAAGAGCAAGACAACTACAGTGAGCTGCAAATTCGACTGCACATTCGATCAGATAAATCTATAGCACCTTTTCAGAATTTTAGGACTATCTGACCACTGGTGTTCTCGTTATCTGAATGTGAGTTGGTGACAAAGTTTAAAACCTCAGTTTTGGGGGCTATGAATGGAGGACATTATTTTGTTTCCATGTTTGTTTTTAATTCCCAAACAGTATGAAAGTTAGTGGGTTTATATATATTTACAAGGTTTATGAAGCCTTACTTATAATAGGTGTATGAAACATCCTGAATTTAGAACATTTCACACATCAACTGTGCTTTCCCAAAGTTCAAACTCTTACTTTTTTTGTAAGATTTTGACTCAGGATATCTATTACAAAATGGCAAGTTTTATTACTACCTTATACACACATGCACTTGCGTGCCCGTGCACACACACTCCCTGTATGAGTTTGCAAAAGAACTGGAGGGGGCTGCAGTGCAACATTAATAAGAATATTTACATGCTTCTGCATTAATAATAATAACATTTATCTTAAGAGCAAGAGAATTCATTGTACAACTCTGAATTATTTCCATGAAGTTGTTGCTAACTGTTATGTTTGAACTCAAGAGCAGCAAATTGTCACTTATTGGAGGTTTGCTTAGCTCCAGTATGTTGAAACATTGAGGACGAAGCCATAAAAACACCTTAAACTGCTCTGCAAGGGAACAGAAATATCTTTGCATCTACTTTTCAGCAAGACATGAAGGGCAGAGCAGAGCAGTTGGCAATTGTGGAGCCTTTGCTCTGATCCTACCTTTTTAATATAGCTGATGGGATGGAACAATCTGTGCTCAGAATGGCCAGTGGAGATGGCTCTTCCTTATGCTTTCCCTAGCAAGGCAGGAGCCAGACTGTGACCACAGTTATACAGTGTCTGTTTTATGGGATATAAGGTTACAAGTAGTCCACCTGCCCTGACTGAGGTTTCTAAAACTCTAATAACTGTCTTCTGTCAGTTAAAAGATGTGATTTAGGCAGACACTTTCTACTTACTGCATTGAAACTTTTTTTAGAGTAGCTAATAAAATATACCTTTTTTTTTTTTTTTTAAATAACTGCTGATATACAAGTTTCCACTCATTTCATTCCCACAGGCTAGGAACAAAAAAGACAAAGCAGTACAACTGTATGCTATAGAGGTTATTTACTTTATGTACTTTAGACTATATTGGATTTCTAGCTTAGGTGTGCCAAACCTTGGAACCTAGATGTTGTATATAATTGAGGGAAAGAGATAGTTACAGCATGTCTAAGTTCGTAGCTTATATTATCTGAAGAACAGTAGTGTGAAAGATGTTAAGAACTGTTGGTAGTATGTCCATTAGTGAAACTGCACATATTATACCCAGGGCTGTAGCAAATGGCTGAAAAACTGTATAAGAAATTTTTAATTCTGTTAGATAATGCACTTACAAAAGTCAGACTTTTTATGTGTTTGGAGAAATGAAACATTCGTATCCACACGGTACAAACTCAGGAATTCCAGTACTTAAATGCAAATATATTCATAATCTGGGAGGTTTTGCTTTCCTTTGTATACTTTAGTTCAAATGAACAGGCATTAAAAATTTTTCTATAAAGTAAGGCTTTTAAAATTAGATTGGTTTCTCAAATTGGTATAGTTCAAGCTACAGCAATTTATTTATTAAATACGTGTTTAAAGTTAAATTCAGTTATTCCCATTGACTTCAAGGGCACAACTCGTATGTTCAGGTGTAAGCAAATGTTTAACAACTTTGCTTGATCAGAGCCATCGATGGCTAGATTGGAAGATAGGAGGTCTTGATTCAGGCATCAGATCTTAAGGAATTTAAAATTTATCCTTTGACAGATAAATAACCCGAGAAGTTAAAACACTGAAGCATGCCAGTATAAAACCTAGAGCTTGCTGCTTCATTGCTAGAAGCAATTTGTTTTGCTGTTTTGCTTTCAGCTTATGTATTATTTCAGAGCTGATCAAAAGAATTGGTAGCAAAGTGTGAAATAAATTGTACTTCTAAATAAATCGATTTAACATTCCTTGGTGCTTTAAGTGATTTTAGTAATATTAATATTTAAAATATTTCTGTCTGAAATCTTTTTATGACTACATATAGCAGTAATGGCCACCATTTCATTCCGCTTTTTTTCATATTATAATATTACATAGTAAACATTGTAAAAATACTATCTCTTAGCACTGAAATGGATGCAAAGGATTTCAAGTGTCTATTTGCATGTAAATGACTCAAATTTTATTCAGTCAATAAAAACAGTCTATTAATCCATTTACTACATTTCTTACATGGGTTAAAACTTGAAGAATATGACTTTTCCTTAACTTCCACATAAGTAACCAGAAAATTAATGGTTTTTAACTGACTTAAATTTTGTGTATACCTTCCTAGTTTACCTTTGCAGTTTTTTCTGTTGTGTTATATAAATTTAAGGGTGTGCTCGTTTGGTTTTAGCTAGGAAAACTTTGTGTAATTAAAAATATCTGTTCATGGGTGGACTAAAGATATTAATAAGCATGAAGCAGAATATTTATAGGTGCTTTGTCTAAGAAGTAATGGGCATTTAAGCATGCACATGCATATAGTATGATATTAATGTCTTAGGAGGCTACAGCAATCTGACAGCCAGGTACACTCATGGAGACACAACAGTGTGATAAAAGCAGCCCAGACATCTGGATCACGGTGCTGCGATACAAAAACATTTCTGATCAATTCACATTATTGCACTTACCCAAATTTCCAGTCTTGTCCACCCCTTTCGCCTTGTTTCTTTCTCCGCCTCTGCCTTTGTCTTTTATGTACTTGTGGAATCTCATTTTTCCTTTACAAGTCACCTCCATCTGCTTATGTGTCAGAGTGGCCCTTGTGCCACACATCACATTGAGGAATTCTCAAGATGAAGGGCTGTATTCACATCACTACTTCTGTCTCAGCACTGTTTCATGCTTGTCACTGCTCAGCACTCAGCGCCACACTGCCTTGTTTTGTCAATAACCATTTATTTGTTGCTGGAATAGTAGCAACCATTACATCTGACCTCCCTGTTTCATCAATTATGGATAGATTATTGGATGTGAACATCTGCAAAAGCTTGCTGTTGAACTTACCTCCTGGCTGGGATTAGATAAAGTATTAAACTGTTGTTTATTGTCAGGCCAAAACTCTACTGGGAAGCCAGGGAATTCCAAGACTAGCAGACTCCCATCAGCAAGCACCAAAAATTGTTTAGTATTGCCACCGTTTCCCATAAGATCGTAGCCATTTATTATTTACACTTATTACTAGTTGTTATAACATACTTGATAAAAGCTCTTGGCAGGCACAGTGTTTCCAGCTATTGTCACATCTGTCAGGATGGAAAGGATACATAAACTGTTTTTTCCTCTTATATTGCTGTTAAAGGGTAACAGATGAAGCTTCTTCACTCCAGACTGCTAAGCCATGCTTTATTTTGAAGAAATATGTCAACAATGGCTGGTTTGGAAAACATTATATTCCTGTACTAAATAAAGATTGCAACAGCCTTTACTAGAGTAATGTCCCTTGCAGTAAAGATTTCAAATTTTACAATAATAACAAACAGAAATATTTGGTTTTGATTTTTGCATAGGGTTTTGCTCTGAAGGACCTGGCTGATTTTTTAAATTTTTTTATTTCTTTTAATAAAACCCTTTATGAGGTATAGTAAATAATGAAATGATGACTGCATTCCTACAAAGCTGTAGGATTCGAGAATCAGAATTAATATAATTGTTAGTGGCACAGAAAGCCAGAATTAAGAACAGTAATACAGAAGCTAATACAGAAGAAATGAGGATGGGAACAAAAGTTAACATTTATTCAATCATCTGCACATTTTATCTTCTTTAAGTTTCCTGTGCAGCAAAATGAAGCATACAGGGTGAACTCCTGACTTCGTGGAAGCCAACAGTTTCGAAATTACTCTGGGGAAAGGAGCTTTTTCAATTAGTTACTTGTATTTACATATGAGCCATTCAGAATCAAAGTAAAATGTACATACTCTGAATATTATGCAAAGCATACAAGTAAGATTTGACATAGGCAAAGAACCCTAGGTCTTATCTTGATAGACTGTTAAGGAATGAGTGAAATGTTTGTCTTCCCTTCTCTAATCCTTCAAACAGATGCAGACACTAGTAACCTGAGGCATGGATTGCCATGCAAGTTTATAGAGCATTGAGGTAAACATTGCACTTGATAGCCAAGTATAACAGGGGAGGGAAGTGTGAACTGGATAGAGCAGTTACCCCTCGTGGAGCGTGTCAACCGAGCAACACCTTAGTGGTAGCCATGTGCTAGCAAGGGCCTGTGGAAGGTCTTGAACTCCGCTTTGACGTTTGACTTGATCACACTTCTGGGTGGATTCTTTTACATCCCTCCTCATCTCCCTGTCTCTGATTCCTTTGCTTCAAGATGCTTGCTTATGCTATGCATTATCCAAATACCCACCTTAAAGTCCCTGGAACAGCAGTTCTGGAACAGAACAGATTGGCCAATTCCAGACAAATTCTGTCTCTGTAGGAACAGTGACAACGTTTGTACACTTCTGGTTTAATTTTTTTCCATTTGTTTATCAACACAGTGCAGTCCAGTGTAATTGAATATAGCTAAGGGCAAGGACGCTTAGGGACATGGTTTAGCAGTGGACTTGGCAGTGCTACATTAATGATTGAATTCAGTGATCTTAAAGATCTTTTCCAACCTGAACAATTCTGTGATTCTAAGGAGTTAGCATTCACATTTACAGAATTTGAGTTGCTGAATTTCAGTTGTGGCAAAAGAGGAAGAAATAACAGTTCTGGCAAATCAGGGACTACTCCCTCTTTCCTTCAGCATGGCACCCAGTTTCAGTATCCCTTAACTGTGAGCACGCAGAGTGCTGGACTACTACTACCCTGGATGCTCACTATGCCTGAATACATTCAGCATTTAACAAGGTGCGGCCTGCCATTCAGTTGACAGTGGTGTATTATTTTCCTGGGATCAATGAGCTCTGCTCACATGTAATCAATACATTACATGAACAGTACGATTTTCTTATTGCTATCCAACCTCTCTCACACTGTGTTTTGGCCACAATAAAAATGCATGTGGGTTTGTGTTGTGAAACTCTTTTCGACCTTACTCAGGATGTCCACAGGCATGTAGCCACTCAAATTATGGTAATAAAGACCGCACTTTTAGGCATTTTTAAATATGCATTTCTTGGGGAGCTGTGGGGGAGAGTTCACTGAACTGCTAAATGCCTATGCATACAATTCTATTGTCTTTTATTTTCACTGGGCTATATCAAAGTGATTATTTAGTGACTGTCAGTTACATGTTTTTTCTGAAAGATTTAAGAGGTACTAAGTGGTACGAGGCCAGCAGTCTCACTCAATTGCATTGTCTGTCTACCAGCACCTATTGTTGGCTTCAGGAAAATATTGTCAGATGCTGCTAGCCAGGCAGGGCCTTAGCCTGTTACTGCAGCACCTGTCAAAAATCATTAGCTACTGATCTCTTTGACTAATGTTCCAGTTGATTGTCTGATTCATGTTCAAGATCTGTAAATGAGGCAGAAGCATCTTTACTGCTCACCAGCTGTGAAATGGCTAAACACAGCTAGATTTTTTCAGAAATCAAAATAAATGTATTTTCAATAAAGTTTGACAACAATATCAAGTGCAAAGCTGAGAGCAGGACTGTTATTTTTGTGGGGTTTAAAGTTAGAGTATTATGAATCAATATTATCCCATCTTGTTTTTTTCAGAGTAATGTATTTTACCAAAATAGTGAAATACTGGTAGTAGCATTAATCTTGTGTTGAGTTGGATAGACATTCTTTATTCTACATAAATTCATACCTTTGATTTTTACTCTTTTGTCCCTTATCCCCAGATGTATTAATGTTTAGCATAGCCTGTGTCCTTTTGTCAGAGTCCTCCGTGTATGCTAATGAGGTGTGTGCATGGTTTTATTTACATATAAAAGTAATACAGGTATGACAACAATAAAAATCAAGGGTGGGATTTTGGGGAGGGGGAGTCCAGGGGCAGAGGGGCTTGTGTATCTGTCTTATATTAATGGAATAACCCCAGAAGGGTCATGCTGGCATAATGCTGAGATAACTGAGAAGCAAATCTGGGCCTGAGATCAGACTAATATTTTTTCCTGGCAAAGGAGGTAAGCATGAAATTCACCACTATCTAGAGAATTAGTGCAAGAACTATATATACCACAAATAGGCTCTAGTTTGAGGATTTAAGCAGAGCTTGTAATTTTATTTTTACACTTTAACTACTTGTAGCCACAATAGACTTACAAAGACCCAGGAAGAGGGCTGATTTTGTAAACAGATGCTCTCACAGCAGCTATCCCCCTTCCAGGTTCACCTGCATCCAAGCTTTCAGGGAAATTGTACAATGCATCCTGATTTTTTTAATTTCTAATTTGGATCCATAAATACTTTTCTTTTTTTCTGCAACACCAAAATCATAGTGGATGGCGTGTGGGACTGTTGTCTGTAATGTGGGACACAAAGTTGAAGTCTTCATCCTGTCACCTTCCCACATCCTGCACAAATGAGAACAAGTGATTGATCACTGTTGATTTCTGTATTAGACTTTGGTTTTTATTTTATTTGTTTTTTTAAACCAGTATTTCCACTGCAGACCCACAGAAGTAGGAGGTTTGAGGCAGTGTGCTGGGTCACATAGAGCCAAAAACTAATTCATGACCAGAATCAATGTAGTTTTTATAATTTTTATTTTGTTAAACTTACCTTTTCATTTTTTAGAGGTAGAAAGAACTGTACTTTATTGTAATCTGTTCAACTGCATATACAGTGATCTTTTTCCACTAGGTAGTTTTCCCACTAGAGTATCAAGCTGTCTGTGAAACAGGATGGAAATTGTGTAATGGAGCCTAGCATGATCAGGATAAATTATCGCAACAGTTTCCTTCCTCAGAAGTCTTCATACATTGCAAATCTAAAAACCAAAAACAAAACCAAACTAACAACAAAAAAACCAAGACACTTTGCCCCTTCAGTAACCTTAAGTCTCTGAAAACTTTGTGAGTTTTAAGGAGGAAATTCATGTAATACACAAACCCACTCTTTTTAATGGACATTGCCAGTGTAGATTCCCATGGTAGTCCCGTTGAATATCTCTTCTTCACACATTTTTATTTTTGTTTCCTTAACGTGAAAAAAATTACCATGATGACATTTTAACGCACAATATTTATCATAGAATACTGAAGCAGAAGCATGTTCTCTTAACGAGACTTTCGTTTTGTTGTCTAAAACAATTTTTGCACCCTTTTTGTTTGTGTAATGGCAGCTGTATTCTCTAAGACCAAAAATGCAGCAAACCTGCGTATTTGTGTAGGAGTTTTCAGCATTAATTATTGACATGTTCCACCTCTTCCTTGGATGTCACTGTCCTCTGCACACAGTGGCCAAAATAGATATGAAAGACCCTTTTCTGGCTATTCTTCTGTCTAAAAGTAGAAAAACTTGCAAGGGAGCTTGTAATTTCCATTAGATCCAAATGGTATGTGTTCCCAATATTTATCCACATATCAGAGAGCTCATAGATGACTGGCCCAGCCATGCCCACTCGATACTCTTGCCACTTGCCTATCTTCTCTTACATGGCATTCACAGGAACCCAGTTAGGTAGACTGGTGGTTCATATCCTGTGAAAATAAACAGGAAAGTTTTCATGTCCATTTGTTGTTTTCAGGCTGCTTATAGATTCTGGCAAACATCACTGTGTCAATTCCGCTTGATTTGCCAGCATGCAAACTTTATAATTTTGTATTTTAAATAAAAATTAAAACTGCTATAATTGCAAGAGACTTTGGGTGAAATCCTCTAATACTTACTTTTATTCCAGTGTTTTATCCCACCCTACCCCCTCTTCTCTTTCTCTCCTGAATGTTGAAGGTAAGGCATGCACCATAGGTGAGGAGGCTTCTCTTTGCTTCCTCCACATAAATGGTACTGGGTGATTGTAACATACAGAGGCACTACACAGCTCCTTTCCATAAAGAATGTGCCCCTACATAGTATTTAAAGCTGGAGGAGTTATTTAAATAATATATTCAAGGCCTAAAGAATGTACTTTCTATTGTAATTTATCCATGTTTCCTCCCTTTCATGTAGCTTATTTAATTATTGTTATTTCATTATTATTTAGAATAAAGCATCTGATTTGCATAGTATAGTAGTAACCTGGGATGAAGATGAGCACTTTTCATAACTAGGAAAACGAGTGGCTTACTTGCTTTCGAACTTCTTTCTAGCAGCTGGTGCAGAGGTGCAGTGAACCAACTTTTTACTTGAACTACACTGTCTGTGGTTTTTCCTTGGTTGTATCTGTAATTTTTAGACTTTGTGGCATCTTTGATAGAAAAAAAAGTATAGCAGCCTAAGCCTTAGGTGCCTAAGTAACCTTTCTGTGCTAGGTAGTAACCACTAGAGGCCCAGTGTCCTAGTTTAATGTTGCAGAGGCCAGTTTAGAGTGATTTAAGTCCAGTACATAAAATTTTAGAAGCCTTCTGACACTCTTATGGCAGGTTTTCTGATATGGGGCATGATTGTCACAACAAATGTTGAAGGTCCTCTGAGTTAAATTCAAAACCAGGAGCTGTTTCTGGGACACTTATGTGCATTTCTGTTACCATCCTGGATTGTTAGAAGGACACCAACTTTGAGTATGCATTCTGTTTAGGGTGAGTTCAACACTGATGTGACGACGTCCTAACTGAGGTACCTTTATACTTTTTTTGTCATATCTTATGCATTGATAACTCAATTGACAATGACCTTCAAGTATAGGATGCAATGGTGATATACATGTAAATGTAACTTGATGAGAAAGTACTTGAGGGATGATAAATCGTGCAGTGCACACTAATAAATGTTACTTTGTGTGCACACGGAGCTTATGTAACTATAAAGGCCTTGTCCAGGAATACAAGAGATTTACTCCCACATGGAGTAAAACTCTTTCAAGAACTAGGTAATGTGAGTAGCGGAAACAGTGACGGAAGTGGTGGCATCCATAGTATTAGCACACACGGATTGTCTTCTTTTGAACCCTGCACTTTGTCAATGAGAGAGGATGCAGTCTTAATAGAAAATGCCCTATCTTTTGCCTCAGTACAAATACACAACTTGGGGCATGCAGGATACTGTTGTATGTCCCTGGGCATCTCCCATCCCCCCTTCAGAGCTGGTAAATGACATTCACTACTCCTTTCTTGGAAATGTGCAAAAAGGATTTCCATAGATAGTCTTTGGAGATTTCTTGTTTTCTCATGTGTGTAATAGGTTGGGTCAAGCAACAAAGTGGAGAGAGGAAAGAATAAGATTTAATTTTATATGCACTCTCCCATCATCACCATTGGAAAAAAAGGGTTGAAAAGAGAAATTTTGTGATACAGGTGATGTCAATGTTAAATTAAATTGAGGTCATATGGTTTTATGCAGCAGCTGTAAGCCTTCAGTTATGGGAGGGGTCATGATGATAGATTACATTCCATATGAATGTTAACAAATTGCTTGTGTGCGTGAATAATTAGTCATAAAAATAGCAACATTATCTACAGTATTTTAAGCCAACATAGATTAAATATATAACCTATAATTTATTCACTTTTGGGGCATCTGAATTTTATTAAGTTGTCATGGTGGATTTAAAGAAAGAAAAATAATACTAAGTTGTATCTCAGCATATCATTCTAAAACACTATGAATGCAAAGGATACTGTCTTAAGGTATTGATTATCAGAAATTCATAAAAGTACAGCCTCTTAAAATCTTTTCGATTATGGATAAGGAAATTTATATTGCAAATCAGGTAATATGTCTTTGGTTTTTGCAAAGTGCCAAAATGCAGGGATTTAAATGCAAGTTATATCTTTTTAATTTCTAATTATTGAGTAGTTTCAAACAACTATAAGTAGTGATCAAAAACCCAGTCCCATTACAGCTAATTAAAGAAGGAATGTACAAGTGTGAAAACTGATTTTGTGTTTCATATGGACACAGAGACTGTCAAAAAAAAAAAAGAGTAGAAATTCTTAGCACTGTATTTTTTTATTATTATTTTTTATTTTCCTGTTTCACAGATTTTGAACACATCTGTAAAAATCTTCACAGCACTTTGTGATTCTGCTGGCCTAGGCAGAGCACATGCAGCTATAGCCAAGATCCTGGTAAGGTAGGTTAGCCCATCCTTGTCTGACTGTCAGTGCAGATTCATTCAACTGTGAAAGACTTAAATTGTTAGAGGTCTGTCGCTTCCCATTACTGGCTGCTTAAATTTTAAGCAGTGCCCTTCTTGCAGTAAGTGACCCTTTCATCGAAAGTTATTTTAAACTGGTACACATTTTTTAAAGTGTATGGTCCAAGCTTTTCTTTACCTGTAAACTATAATATGTCCTCTTTTCCCACATTTTGGGAGCTTTTTGAATTTATTCTTTCTCTCACAAGTTTGAGAGGGACTTTAGTGGAAAATAGAAATCCAGGTATATTTTCAAGGTTAAAAACCACAGAAAACCTGGAAGAATGTAGCAAGCTTTAGTAGGTCTCTCAGTGTAATCTTTTCTGAACTGTAGGTTTCTATTTATTGCACTCACTTCTTCTGTGGAGGCATTTCTGGTTTGTGCACGTGTAACTAAATGTAAATTTGTTGGAAATAAGATGCTTGTCTTCAATGTTTTTGTTTCAGCATCTGGCATTAAAATCGTCTTCCAGGTGAATTAGTTTGAAACTACTTCAACTTCTTACACAAGTAATTTTGACTTAAATACATAAATTTTGACATAGTCTAATGCAATTATCATATGAAGTAGGAAAAAAAGAGATTAAAGTGAAGGTTGCAGCTTCTCCTTGGTTCATCCTATGTTTGGGGACTTCAGTCCACACGATCCATGATAAAGCTTGCCAAATTTTTTATGGAAGAGGACTTGTCACCAGGTTTATTTCAGTGTGTGGAGCAAATTCTCCTGTTCGAGTTAGATCCCTTGCCTTTTGGCCTTTCAGAGCATATAGGGACCAGCCACAATCATAATTCTCTTCAGCTCTCAGATACATAATTCATGGCTACTCATATTCTGAGCATCCTAAATAAGCACGTGGGATAAGATGTTTAAAAAGCCACAGAACAGACTTAGAATACCAGGTCCCATTTTCAAAACTGTCGTAAGCCTAACTGAGAAAAATGTAGTTGCTAGGACACCAGCTGTTACAATGAGTGACTTGCAATGAGTGTAAAGGTGTCTGAGCTCTCAATAGCATTCATAGGTTCCTTGTATTCACAAAAAGCAGCAGTCTGAGTAGAGGGTAGCCTAAGATAGTCAAGAGGACATTCCTAGAAAATTGTGTATATTAATTTCTTCTCTCTGTGATTTAGGCATTTTGGAAAAAGAACACATACATTTGTTTACTCAGAAGTTACAGGGCTGGAGATCCTTCTGAAGTGAAGTTGCTAAACCCTTCATCTGAAAGACCATGCCAGTGCAAATTCTTTTCTTAAAAGCAGAGCTAAAGGAGGAGTGGCTAGTCATTTTCTTCTGTGTCAGATCTGTACTCCACGCCTTCTGGGAGCATTCTCTAGCTATCTGGGAATAGACAGTCTCACTTCTTTCCAGTTGTTGCAATTTAAAAAAGAGGAAAATCAGTAGGTAAGCAGAAATGAAAGGGGAAACAAAGAGCAATAAGACTCCCCAGTTTAGTATTTAAGGCATTCTTCTAGAAGAGGAACATTCTGATTGATTCAAGGAAAGGAGGAACTTGCTTTCGTATCTAGGATCAGGGATTTAACTGCTAATCTATTGCACAGGTAAAGACACCCTTCTTCTGGAAAATGGCTGCTGTGGTATTTTTTATAAAACCCATCTGGTAGTTATTCCCTAAGAGTGTTAACCAAATTAAACACCTTATATATGTGCCTGCTTTGAAAAGCTTTAGGTGCATGATAGGCATAAACTGCTCAGCCCTGTAAAACATCATGATTCTCAGCACCTTCCAGTCATTTGAGAAACTTTTATGTAGGAAGGTCTGGGCACCTATGTATCATAGAATCATGGAATACTTTTCGTTGGAAGTCATAATTAAGAGGTGCAGGAAGAGAGGTTACCAGTGAAGACTGAGGCAAAAAAGTTGTTGAGTACCTCAGCCATCTCTCTGTCCGTTGTTACCAGTTTTCCAGTCTTATTCATTTGGTGGGGTGGTATGCTTTCCTTGGCCTTCCTTTCCTGGCTTACATACCTGTAGAAGCTCCTGTTATTCTTTGCAACCTTTGCCAAGTTCAGCTCCAGCCATGCCTTGGCCCTCCTAACCCCTACATAACCAGGCAGTGTCTCTATACTCTTCCCAGGATACCTGTCCCTGCTTCCACTGCCTGTGCATTTCCTTCTTCCTCTTTAGTTTGACCAGCAAGTCTCCACTCATCCATGCCAGTCTCTTGCCTTCCTTTCCTGATTCCATACACCTCGGGATTGAGAGCTCTTGCACTCTATGGAAAGCATCCTTAAAGATCTGCCAGCTCTGTTCTGCTCCCTTGTCCCTGAGGGCATTTTCCCTCAAAGTTCTAAAAATAGGGGTCCTATTGATTAACTCCTTGAAGAGCTAGAATTTTGCTTTCATAAAATTCGGGATCCCAACTTTACTTTTTGCCTGACCCATATCCCTCAGGACTGTGAATTCTTCTACCAGTGCATGATCACTCCAGGCCAGGCTGCCCCCAGTCTTGACATCACCTGTAAGCTCACTTGTGTTGGTGACTATTGGGTCCAGTATCATGTTCCCTCTGGTAGGGCTCTCTGTTACCCGGCTTAAGAAGTTATCCTGAGTGCATTCCAGGAGTCTCCTGGATTGCCTACAGCTCGCCATGCCACTTTTCCAGCAGATGTTGGCGTGGTTGAAGTCCCCAGCAGGACGAGCCTGCAAGCGCGATGCCTCCTGTAGCTGGAGTAAGGAGGCTTCATCAATAGGCTCCCCTTGATCGGGCGGCCTGTAATAGACACCAACCACAAAGTTCCCTTCGTTGCCGCTGTCTCTAATTCTTAACCATAGGCTTTCAACCTGCTCGTGGCTGTTCCTCAGACAGCCTTCATTTCTTTACATACCCCTCTGCCCCTCCTTCCTCACCTGTTCCTTTGGAACAGCCTGTAGCCATCAATAGCTGCACTCCAGTCATGGGATTCACCTCACCAAGTTTCTGTAATGGCAACTAGAGCTGGGTCAGAACTGGATTCTGTCATTCAGTTGACCAAAAATTCAACTGTTCTGGATTTATGCTCCAAAAAACCTCAAGTAAGATACAGAAATCTGTTTGTGTACATGGGCCTTACATCTTCTTGAACACTTGAATTCTATGACTGAGAGTCCTAGAGACTTGGGAAGTTTTCATCCATTGTCTTCATGAGGCAATTTTATAGGGAGCTCTCACAGACTGGGAGACACTATGCCATAAAACCTTTTAATTCATTGTTTTAAGTAGAAATAGATAAAATCCATAATTACTTTTACTGTTACTATATCACAGGCAGCAAAAAAGCTGAGTAGGCCGTAAAGTATCTCTGACATGAGAAAATAGCATAAGCAACATTTGAATTGGGTGTGTTGAGGGAGCCGGCCAAAGCAAGGCTGCTTTCGATTATCTTTGAAAGGCTGTAGCAACTAGGGGAGGTTCCTGTGGACTTGGAGGTTGCAGACATCACTTCTGTCTTCGAGTGAGAGGACTGAGGAAGTGTCAGGCTAGTCAGCCTCACCTTGATCCCTGAGAAGCTGATGGAGCGAGTAATCCCAGAAGCAATATCCAACATGTTAAGGACGAAAGGGTGATTGGATTTAAGACAGGGAAATGGTGCTTCACCAACTGATACCCTTTTAGATTAAGACAACTGGCTTGGTGGATGAAGGGAAAGCAGTAGATGTTGTTTCCATCAATTTCAGCTGGGCTTCTAACGCTGTCTCCCATAACATCCTCATACACAAGCTGGTAAAATATGGCTTAGATAAACAGACCGTGAGGTAGACTGACGAGCAGCTGAGCTGCTGGCCTTCAAAGGATTGTAAGCAGCAGCATAAAGACCAGTGAGAGGCCAGTCACTAGCGGTGTACTCCGGGATCAATACCGGCACCAATACTGATTAATATCCTCATCAATGACCTGGATGGTGTGACTGAACACACCCTCAGCGTGTTTGCAGGCAATGAAAAAGTGAGGAGGGTTGACCGACCCACCAGGTAGGCAGTTGTGCTGCCATTCAGAAGGACCTCTGCAGGCTGGAGAAATGGGCCGATGGCAGTGCCGTGAAGTTCAGGAAAGGGAAATGCAAAGTCCTGCACCTGGGGAGGGATAAGCCCAGGCTGCAGGCTGACTGGGTGGAAAGGAGCTTGGCGGAGAAGGACCTGGGTTTCCGGGTGGACAGCAAGTTGCTCGTGACACAGCAATGCACACGCATGGCAAGGATGACTGACGGGATCCTGGGCTGCATTAGGCAGAACGTCAGGAGCAGGTTGAGGGAGGTGATCCTTTGCCTCTACTCAGCACTGGTGAGGTCACCCCAGGAGCGCTGTGTCCCATTCTGGGCCCCCCAGTACGAGAGAGAGGGACACGGTCTAGTGAGTCCAGTGAAGAGCTGCAAAGATGACTAAGGGGCTGGGAACACCTGCCCCAGGAGGAGAGGCTGAGGGAGCTGGGACTGTTGAGATCACAGTAGAGAAGGCTCAAGGTGGGGTCTTAGCAGTACCTCTTAGGCAGCAATAAAGAAGAGGGAACCAGGCTTCTTCTCAGTGGTGTTCAGTGACAGGACGAGAGGCAATGGGCATAAATTGAAATACATGAGATTCTGTTTAAACACAAGAAGAAAAATATTACTGAGAGGGTGAATGCTGGAACAGGTTTTAGTGTCTCTGTCCTTCAAAAGTCACTCAAAACTCTACTGGACACAGGCCTCCTCTAGTTGACCCTAGTCTAAGCAAAGCAAATGGAGATTATCTCCAGAGATCTCTTCCAACCTTAACTATACTGTCGTTCTGTGATCTTTGTCTTAAGCAGTCCTGCTAGACAAAATCCCTTTTGCCATGTAATGGCCTCTAATAGAACATTTTCTGTAACCCAGTATGATGGATATTGCAGGCTAACCTACTTTTCAAAATTCAGAAACAGAATTTTTCATTAACAAAATCATGCTGGTCCAGCTCTATTGGTTCTTCCTTGGAGGAGGAAAGGACACAGAAAAGTGGTTTTAAAAGCCAATGTAAAGAGAGACATTAAAAAAAAAGAAGTTGTAAGCTTCTGTTTACTCTCACAACAAACTTTTGGATATTTACTTATCTAATGTATAGCAAACAAGCAAATTTCTAGAAAGCCTGTTCAGAAAGTAATGGATAAATGCATGAATAATTACTGTTGGTCACAGAATCTCCATGCTCCGCTTGATCACTTCACCTGCATTTTTACCTGATGTAGGCTAAACTTGTGCAAATCATTTAAAATGTGATGGATAATGTCTTTAGAAAGAAAAAATTACTGTTTCCCTAAAATAATGCATTATAACCATAATATCTGTGAGAATTTGCACTGGTTGCCTTGTGACAGGTTGGAAAAAGTGGCTGAGCCCTCCCAAATTGTTCAGAATTTGCCTATGGCTTTGGAATTTTTTGTGAAATCTTTGCTGCAGATGTTTTCACAGACCATGCAAAACTGAAAATCTCTATCATATGCATTTAGGCATGTCATTTTCCAGAGAAAAATCTGACATAACAGCATCATGTTCTTGACTTATTCTGCCAGTGTCCAGCATGGTAATAACTTCTTGTGGACACATGATTTATACATCCAATTCAATCACATGAGCAATCCTATAAAAGGTGCATATTTTCATAAAAGTCTAATAGGGGTAAAAATCTCATAGGGCATTTTAGCATGAAACTGGAAAATGAGTTGCTGTAGATATGTAATCTCTTCTGCTGAAGTCATCATAACTGTTCTGTGGGATCATGAATGGCTATATCTTTAGGAAATTACATTTTATGCATTTAGGAAGGTGATGTCTAAGGAGATAGAAAGTATATGGCTATATAAAATAACATGTAGATTTTTGAAGGAACTATAAAATACTAGCCCTTTGAGGAGGAAAGACCTGTTTATCATCTTACCGGGTCTTGTGCAGCATAAAGTGTTCCAGTAATCCTTCTAGCATACTTTAAATATCTCAGGATGTAGTGCTTTTAAAAGTACTTCCTTTGAAAAAATTGTTAAACTGTACCAACCAATTGCTAGTTGGCATAAGTGAGGTTCTAACAGCGAGAAATATCTTTCTGATATGTATCAATTTGATTTCTGTTTGCTTGAAAGAGGTTATATGCCCTAGCAATTTTCTCTTTTCTATATGTGGAGCATAGGTTTTTATGTGAAATATAAAAAATGGCCAAAAATACATCAAAACATTTCTATTAATTCATGAAATTAAGAAAACCTTTTTACATTTTCTCTTGTCACTGATTCCATTTGCTTTATTACTTTCAGCCTCTAGCCCACAAACTTGGTGGCACAATCAACAAACCCCTTAGTGGCTGTTTCATCTCTGCTCTATTTGATTTCTCCACTCTGAGTAAATGATTAAGTTTTCATGCATTGGTTCAACCAAAATCTATGTTCACTCAACCACATCCTTTATTGATTACTTCTACTGCAAACAGTAGGCCAAGTGTGATATACATAATTGGACAGTTGTCAGGGGATGTGGGTGTTAACAGTCCTGTTTTCCCAATTGGAAACTGGAATCACCTTGATACACAAATATTCTGCACTGTTTCATTCTCATTCCTTGGACCAAGGAGTCCTTTTCCTCAGAATATATGTTTTTAACTCTCAAAGGTCTGGTTGAATGGATTTAATGATTATACCATATAATATGCTCTTCAAGTTGCACCTGTGCACTGCATATAGAAAACCAGAAAAACTGGAATTAATATTTGTCTAACACTTTAACCTTGTCCTTTAACTTATATAAATCATATGCTGTATTTCTGTGGGGAAACATTTGGTTTTCTCTTCTTAGGAAAAAAATGGTTTTAAAAAAATGTGTTTCTAATTCTAAAATTTAGAAGCCTATTGACATTTGGCTAATGTTTACTGTACAGTATATTTAAAATTCTCATGATATTAAAATACTTAAATTAGGAAACTTCAGTAAATCCAACTCTGCTTAGTGACAGCTAAGCTTTACAGTAGCATATACTTGAACATTTCAAGCATGTTGGTTTGCAGCGGTTTAGCATCCTTTTGTAGCAATCTAGCTCATCTCAGTCACATACAGATAATCACTGAAATATTGTAAATTTGCAGCCATGTTTTGCTATTTTCTGTTCTGTGGCAAGCTCTGCCATGTTATAATTACTCTGATAGCATAATACAGGGAATTGCAGACTTCTGCCAGATTTTGAAAGCACACATCCCTAAGATAGTTTATAATAAAAATTATAATGTAAATAAACCCCAGTCAGTCATTTGCTACAGGAATATAAATTTAAGGTGTTTTAAAATGGTGAGAAAATAAATCTTTATCACCTACAGGAACTTCTATTTCTGTGAGCTTCTTAATTAAGACTGGATTTTCTGTCTTGCTTGGTGGCTTGACATTTAGCATGCTACACTCCTACATTAGTGACTCAAGTTCATGGCTAATATTGAGGTCAGCTGCAGTAACACTTCAGCCTTAAAGGGAAAAAGAGCGCAGTGCCTCACAAGCAAACCCAGATGTCTATCTTATGTCTTGTAATCATACTGCAGAGCTCTTATATTGTTAATATGACTGGCTTTATTAAAAAAAGGAAATCTGCAAATGTTATTGTCAAAGTACATTAGCCAATTTTCCACTTAGATTCAGCTGTGACCTTAGGTTGCTCTGATCTCACTGGGATTTAGGGGTGACACCTGCAATCCACAGTTTATAGGTTTGCCTGTGTGACTCCAGCAACCTTTGATCCACCCAGCCAAAGTGCAGTATTACACCCAGGGAAAGGCTGTTGTCCCCAGAACTAAGGGACGGTGCTGTTATGGAACTGCTGCTGCCACACCACCAGGGTTCTAGAGCAAGAAATGGCAGTTTTGAATGACAGGAGCACAAAAAGCTTTACTGAAAAACTAGCCTTCTTACTTCTTACCTCCTTCCCCTATTTGTCAGGGTGCGAGGTCCAGCTATATTGAAAACATTATCAGCTGCTCAGCAGAAAAAATATTAAAATAATGGAAACTTCAAAACCCCTGTAAAACTATCATCTGCATTTTCATTCATGACCTTAAAATATGGCACAATATTCTGAAGACGTATTTTGTTTTATTTCACCCAGAGGCTCCAGTTCTGCCCTCGGGGGTTCTATATGGACTAGTCTCATTGGTGTCAGCACAGATAGTGCCTAGACAACGATTTTGGAAATAAAGCCCAGTCGTGGCTGAGTCATCGCAAATTAAAGTTACTTCAGAACAGGGGGGATAGATCTTCAGCATTTGGAAAACCATCGGAGTGAATATCTAATTTTGTCTCTGTCCTTCGCTTCAGTCAGGGAAAAGCAGCTGAAGCTATTAAGTACTTGGGAGAGTTTCTGAAGGCTGCTGAGAATGCTCATCTAAGCCAAAGCCTGGTGGATGCATGTGTTTTACTTGGGAATGTTCACAATGAAAGAGTAAGTACTGGTTGTAGTAATGATGTCAAACAATTGAGTTTAATTCATGATAAAAATCTGGTTTTGCGTATGAAATGACCCAGAAGGATTTGATCCCAGGTATTGCATCTTAACAGAGTTACCAAAGGATAAGATACTGTGTAACTAAACAAAATGTGCCTGAAGTTTTGGCGAAAGGTGAAAATTTCATATTGTATTTAACCCATAGGGTTTTATTCTAGAATGGATCAATAAAAACTCCAAATTCAGATCATGACTAACTCTCAGTGTTGTGAAAAATCTGCATCCAAATCACCATTGGGGACACATATGCCCATAATGAGCCATCAGTTAATGCAAATGAAATTTTATTGTACTATACATTGAAAATCATGCTTTTTTGAAATTAATGTATACTATATTGCATACTAATAAGCAGCTTTTAATCTTAGCTTGATTTCTTTTCTGCATTCTCTCAGTCAAATTTATGAAATGGATGCTAGCAGAAAACAGTTTGTGAAAGCTCTGTGTTGGTAGTGGAAGAGTTTTTTCTTCTGCATGCCTCCATCCAGCCTGATGGCTTTGATTTGGCCTATTTAAATCAATAGATAGGCAGCAACAGACAGTATTAAGCTAGAGATAACTAAAAAACTCCCTTTGTTGTAAGGTCTTTTGAAGTGCTTCTTTCTGACCCATGTGCCAGTGTCTGGGATGTTCCTCTGGAGTGGACCCTGAAAAGGCAGCAGTTCTGTTGGCTGCCTGTCTGGGTAGCAGTTTCTATACTTACTCTGTCCCTTACTGCTTCTAAAGATGTAGCACTTGGTTTTTAAAATCAGAAGGGTTAAAAATAGTACTGCAGAAGTGAAAGATTCGTGTTGAGGCCTTTAACACCTGGTGTAGAGCTGAAATGCTACACAAAAATATTTAGATAAAATAAGTAATAAAAAGAATTCATTCTGCAGGCTGGACAACATGGAAATTTCACTATGAATAAAATAAAAATAGAAATACCCTTTCAAAATCGCCCTTTCTATCTTCTGTTGCCTAGTTTTTTGTCAGAATTTCTTTTCTACATGTAGTATATTGAACAGGCTACATGCCCCTTTTCACTTACACTACTCCAAATGCCTTTTTTTTTTTTTCTGGATTCCTCTTACAGAGAACTCCCACTACCAAAGTTGCTGGCCTGTGTTTGTTTTAAAGTCTTTGAGAAATTGCTGAAGTAACTTTAAAATGGATCTGAAACCTAGAAGAAAGTAGGATGATGTGACGCTGTGCTTAATTATTCTACTCCAGATTTGAAAAATAATTATCTAAATACTGTTCACCTGCTTTTATATTTCACTGCTACTGCCACCATTGCTAATAATCAATTATATGAGAACTGATGTTTTAAGAATTAACCTCTTTTTGATTATTCCCTAAATTCTCTTTCTCATTTCAGAATTTGCTGCCTTGAACTGGGGTAGTGGTGTACAAGGGAAGAAATGTAGTGACTTAATCTAATTAACTTACATAAAATATGTAATTTAAACATATAAAAGAAAAATATCTTAAAGTTTTACAGTACCCTATTTCCTATACCATTTTTTCTGCAAGGTCAGCAATGTTTACCACAACTGAGTCTAAATTAACATTTCCCCTCTTGGATCACTGCCTGCTAGGCATCAGCTGTCATCACCAGCATTCTCTAAGTTAAGTCATTATTAGGGTATTTTTATTCAATTCTGTACTTCCCCCAGTGATACAATTCGCAGTAGTACTGTCCTTCTCATTGAATTAAAGATATCTCTATTTATATCCAGATCTATCCTTGGGGACCTTTAGTAAACCAAGGATATAACTTTTACTGTTCTTCCCAGAGTGACTTTGACCATGTTCACATTGCTCTGTCCATGCTGTTGCTGTGTTTTTACAGTTCCAGCATTTCACTATTCCATCTCACCATCACTGTATTTCTTTCATCCTGTACACTCAGTTCTTGCTTTCTAGTCATGATTGGTTTATGCATGTTTCCTGCTTCCTAAAATGCCTGCGTTTGTGTTATGTGCGCATATGAGGTCTAATTTCTCCCAATGTGTTAAGCAGGTTGCTTACTTAATACGCAAACTCTGATGGAGTTAGCATGACATGCTCTGTCATTTCCCATTTTGCTTTCCTCAAGTTTCTTAGTCTGATTTTCTGCATTTCTCTCACTAATTGCATCATTTAACCTATTATACTTCTCATGAGTATGTTAAGTAGATGTTTCTGGGTTTTCTGTATTATCCTACTACTTAGCGTCTTTTATCCATTGCTGTGTTTGCATAGACCTAATTCTGCTCTTTGGCATATATTTACTTTATCCAGTTTTATATATACTGCTTGTTTACATAGATTATCTACTCTAGCTTTCTCTCCACTGCATTCCTGATGCATCCTAATATTTTGTTTGAACTTACTAGGTATTAGAGCTGGTTTGCATTTAGGAGAAGCCACTGCAGAGCTGCCCGTGTTATTTCAAGACCACCTTCCTGAGCCTGAGTTAATCAGAACCCACTAAAAGTTACAAGTAGTTCAGACAGTATGAATTACCTCTAATTTTGTAAACAATCTATTTCATTTGCTATCACATACCCACTCAGGTAGTGTTATTAGGTCCCTTTGAAATACCTCAAAGCCTTATAAAAACCTTCCTTTTTTACATTTTTCAACAATCTTGGCAAAATAATCATCTGATTCTTAAATAATAATTAAATATTAGACAATACTGATACTAGAACATGAAGTTACCGCACACTGCCATGTATAATACTGACACAAAATGTACTACCTCTCAAGCCTGGATTACACTACCTACTTTTAATTAGAGTTGTAATTTATTTCCTCATCAATTCAATCTCTTTGTCTTTAGATCTTTTTCAAGTCTTTTATTTATGCTCTCTTTAGGTCTGGTGGTGTTCTACTTTATAAATTAGAAACTTGCTCCTGCAACTCTTCTTTTGACTCCATCTCTGATGGTAACTCAAAGTAGCTTCACAGCTGTCCTGGTTTCAACTTCTTCTTAGTAGCTGGTGCAGTGCTGTGTTTTGGATTTGGTGTGTGAACAATGTTGATAGCACATTCATGGTTTTGGTTGTTGCTGGGTAATGTTTATACTAAGTCAAGAACTTTTCAGATTCTCAAGCCCTGCCAGCAAGAGGGCTGGAGGGGCACAAGAAACTGGGAGGGGACACAGCCAGGACAGCTGACCCAAACTAGCCAAAGGGATATTCCATACCATATGGTGTCATGCTGAGTGTATAAACTGGGGAAGGAGAAGAAAGGGGGGGACATCCAGCATTATGGCGTTTGTCTTCCCAAGTAACCATTACGCGTGACGGAGCCCTGCTTTCCTGGGAATGGATGAACATCTGCCCACTGTTGGAAAGTAGTAAATGAATTCCTCATTTTGCGTTGCTTGCATGCACAGCTTGCATAGATAAGAACATGATGCATGAGATAAGAACATAAGAAATTAAATTGTTCTTATCTCAACCCTTGAGTTTTACATTCCTTTCAGATTCTCCTCCCCATCCCTCTGAGAGAGGGGGAGTGAGCAGCAGCTGTGTGGGTGCTTGATTGTCGGCTGGGCTTAAACCATGACACTGGCAAAGAAGAAACATGCAAAAGATAAAAAAATATTCCAAGAAATATTTTAGCTTTTCAGCAGCATCCTTCAGCATATCATGATTTTCCATAGTGTTCTCTTTATTCCTCTTTGGTCAAGAAGTTGAGGAGTTTTCTTCCTGTATCTCACATAAAAACTAGTTCTTATACTTTTTAAAAATTCCTCTTAATGTATTATCTGCTGTAGTTTATCATAGAATGGTTTGGGTTGGAAGGGACCTTAAAGATCATCTAGTTGTTCCAACCCCTCTGCCATGGGGGCCACCACTAGACCAGGCTGCTCCCAGCCCCATCCAGCCTGGCCTTGAGCACTGCCAGGGATGGGGCACCCACAGCTGCTCTGGGCAGCCTGGGCCAGTGCCTCATCACACTCACTGTAAAGAATTTCTTCCCAATATCTATTGTAAATCTACCCTCTTTCAGTTTAAAGTTATTTCCCCTTGTCACAGAATCACAGAACAATCGGGGCTGGGTGGCACCTCTGGAGACTCCCAGCCCAACCCCTGCCAAAGCAGGGTCACCCAGAGCGGGCTGCACGGGATCACGTCCAGGCGGGTTCTGAGTGTCTCCAGAGAAGGAGACCCCCCGGCCCCTCTGGGCAGCCTGCCCCAGTGCTCTGCCACCCTCACGGTGAAGAAGTTCTTCCTCACGTTCAGAGGGAGCTGCCTGTGCCTCAGCGTGTGCCCGTTGCCCCTCGCCCTGTCGCTGGGCACCGCTGAAAGAGCCTGGCCCCGTCCTCCTGCCGCTGGCCCTGAAGATGTCTGCAGCCATCGATCAGAGCCCTCTCAGCCCTCCCTTCCCCAGGCTGAGCAGCCGCGGGTGTCCCAGCCTGCCCTCCCCCGGGAGGTGCCCAGGCCCCTCACCCCCTGCGCAGCCCCCGCCGGGCCCTCCCCAGCAGCTCCCTGTCTCTGGAACTGGGGAGCCCAGCGCTGGGCACAGCACTCCCGGGGCGGCCTCCCCAGGGCCGAGCCGAGGGGCAGGATCCCCTCCCTGCGCCTGCTGGCCACGCTCCTCCTCACGCCCCCCAGGGCGCCACCGGCCTCCTGGGCCACCGGGGCTGGCTGCCGGCCCAGGGGCAGCTGCTGTGCCCCGGCACTGCCCGGCCCTTCCCCGCAGAGCTGCCTCCCCGCAGGCAGCCCCCAGCCCCTGCTGGTGCGTGGGGCTGTGCCCCCCCGGGGCAGGGCCTGGCACCGGCCTCTGCTGGGCTCCATCAGGTCCCTCCTGCCCAGCTCTCCAGCCTGCCCAGCTCTCGCTGGATGGCAGCGCAGCCTCTGGGGCATCAGCCGCTCCTCCCGCCTTTGTACCAGCCACCAGCCTGCTGAGGGGACGCTCTGTGCCTTCGCCCAGGTCACCGGTGAATCAGCTGAACGGGACTGGGCCCGGCGCTGAGCCCTGGGCAGCACCGCTGGCCACAGGCCTCCAGCTGGGCTCTGCGCTGCTGGTCACAGCCCTCTGAGCTCCACTGTTCAGCCATTTCTCAATCCACCTCACTGTCTGCTCATCCAGCCCACACTGCCTGAGCTCACCTGCGCAGATGTTATGGGAGACAGTGGAAAAAGCCTTGCTGAGGTCAAGGTAGACAACATCCACCGCTCTCCCTTCATCTACCCAGCCAGTCATTCCATCATGGAAGTCTGTTAGTTTGGTCAGGCATGATTTCCCCTTGGTGAACCCATGTTGACTACTCCTATGACTACATATGCTTGTAAAAAGCCCCTCTCCAGCTTTCTTGTAGGCCCCCTTTAGGTACTGGCAGGCTGCTATAAGGTCTTCCTGGACCTCTTCTCCTGGCTAAACAACACCAATTCCCTGTCTGTCTTCACACTCCCTTTTTGCTGGATTCATGAATGTTGGATTTCTGCATTCTGCAGGATAGAGAAATTACTTGGGTTTTCTATTTAGCAACAGTTGGCTTATATTTCTCCTACTGTTTCTGTTCTTGTGATTAGGAATATCCCCAGTCTTTGGTATACCCCTTCTTCCCCATAAATCTGTGGGGGGTTTATTTCTGTTCTTCTCCATGTTTTACAGCCATCATTTCATTGTCTTCTTTTTTCCATTTGTAAGATTGCTTTTATAAAATTTGGTATCACAATAGTAAATGAGGACTTTTTCTTCCATAGAGATGTTAAACTTATTGAAACAGTAGTGATAATTTCTAAATGGCCTGGCTGGAATCAGTATTGACACTTAGCATTGGTATACTTAGATTTGTATGTTCAAAATACTACACAAATAACCAAAAAAAAATTCAGTTCCTGAGAAAGATATGAGCAGTGATATCTGGATTTCAGAGGTTAGGAAACTGCTAGGGAGAGTGATTTGCGTAATACCATGCCATGAGTCATTCTGTTGGGCTGGCCTCTCAGCTGCAACATCTCTGAGGTGCCAGAGGAGCGGACTCTAATGTTGAGGTGAAACACAGGTGACTACACTTTTACAATTCTTTTCTTTTTTTTCCTCTTCTTTACTAGGGGAACTATAATGAAGCTTGTGAATATTTCAGTCAGGCTTTGGAGGCAGCAAAAACTTTAAATAATTTGCCCTTAGTGGATGAAGCAAAGATTTATTGTGGCATTGCGAAGGCTCATAAACTGATGGTGGCATTTAACAGCCACATAGAAGCAGAAGATCCCATCAGCCTCAAGTACCTGCTGGCATGGAAGGAGAACAGAAGTGACATGTGCACTGACCCTCTTACAGTCGGTAAGACATTGGTTATGAAACACATTAGTGCTGTATTGTCCTCAACAGTTAAGTCGTTTTTCTTGTAGAGTTTTATTAAATTATTTTCTAGGTTTAATCCTTGTACTGAATGGAGGTTGGATTTACTCCTTTCTGTGCTTATTTTAAAGACTAAATTAAATAGGTTAATGCAGGAGGGAGAAACAGATAGTATGTAGGAGGGAGAAACAGATAGTAGTATTTGCTATGGATGGTAACTTACATTTTTTAGTGTTTTTTTCCAAAACATCATAGTTATGGGCAAACAGTGATGTATTAGTTCATTCAAATATTATTTTCATCTTTAAATAAAATAAAAAATCTTCATTTCCCATCAGTTTTCCAAGTACATCCAAAACCAGGTTCTCTGTTCCTAAAAGTCATTTCTGCTTGATATAGTGGACATAGTTCTGAATTCAGAAAAACATGATGTTTTATTTTTGGCATCCTTATACCTGACATTGGAGGGGAATTTAAAAAAAGCAACTCTGTGATTTCTTCACTGTGTTTCCTTGTCTCAGATAAAAGTAGAGGAGAGCATTGTGTGGAGTAGACCTCTATTTCATGGATTAAATTTTCTTTACCTTTTTTTCCCCTGTGCTATATGTTAATACAAGACAAACTGAATTACACATTATCTCCAAGTATTGATAGTACTAAACTGTATCATGCTGGGGAAGGAAAAGTAGTAAATCTACTCTACCTTAAAACTTTCCTCTCTGCATTCCTGTGGAGAGTGTATATGTGAAATATAGCAGAAATAAATGACAGCTGGGGTAAAGTCATAATATGGAGCTTCAGAGTTACCAGGTCCAAGTTCCCTTAGTCATCATACTCTCAAAGTCAAAGAACTGCTTGTCTGCTGTCTTTTTGTGTATCTTTTCCTCATAGAATTGGAACACTTAATTATAACTTCAGTTGTGAATTGCATATATAAAATAAGTGGTTAATAGCCTGGTAATTGAAGATGTTAGTGGTTTAACAGGAGCCAGGATACCAGAGGCAACACTGGAAGCAACTAAGAATTGTGGAACAAAGACATTCGTTGGCAGGGTAGTTCTTTCTCAATGATAATGTGTTTCTTTTTTTCCATTACTATATATATTTATGATTTTTGCCTCAATAAGTGAATAACCAGCACACTCACAGATTTTGTTGTGTGGCAGCATTAATTGGGTGCATGTCTCCTGCAAGGGATTGTAAGTTTCTAGACCTGTAGTGCAGATGCCAATAATTCTAACATAGATGGTCAAAGAAGAATCCAATGTCAAGCAATTTTATATGCATTTCATATCAGGATCATTAGCTGTAGCTGATGTAAGTAGAAGGCCAACAAAAATCAACAATGGCAACAGCGGCAACAGCAAAAAGCCAGGAGCCTCAAAGAGATAGGGTGATCTTTCTATTTTCAATATGCATTTTACTTCTTGCACCTAAAGAGGTTTTCTGTTCAACTTTTATACATCACTTTCTCCAGCCAGTTGTGAAACTCATTTATATCCTGAAATGATATGTGCCCCTTTAAGCTCAAGCTTCATGCTCCTCTTTAACAGTACTTCAGGGATAAAAAGAGTATGATTAGAAAAGCCCTTTATGTCCTGGCAAGCATGATACCAGAAACAAGTTTTGCCTGCTGAGATTCTCTTCCTTCTGTATTTCTGCCTAGTTTACCCTCTGTTACTTTCGGTACTACAGTTTTCATTTTAGTTCCAGTTAACTCCAGGAACCCTGTGGCTACTGCATATTTAGCAGCTCTTCCAGTTCAATATCATTCTTCTCATTAGTGCTCCAAGCTTACTCTCATGATACCCAGATTACATCCAGGAAAACATAGTGTCACACTGTCAGCACAATCTGTAACATTCTTCATGTTTTGTGTGCCAAATCTCTCGTTAGTACTGGCATTACATTTTTAATATCTTTGTCTGGCAAAACATCACCTGGCACCAATTCAATATTAGGATTCACCGGCTTTTTTCAGGTACAGCCTTTATCCTACCTTCCGGGAGAATTTCTGTGCGTCCTATGATGAACTCATCACTTTGCAAGTTCCTGCTGTGATAATAGAACAGTATTTCTAGCTCTTTCAAACAGCTTAACGTCAATAGTCTACTAGATTTTTTCTTCAGCCTTTTTGAGGATGAAACAGCTAAAGACAAGATACAATGGTAGCTCTTAATTCGCAAGGGAATGTAATGAAAGCAAGAGGAAGGTAGTAAGTTTTTATTTCTGACTGTTCTGACGGAATAATTTTTCTGTGACAAAAAAATGAAAGTAGTTTCTGTATACTTAGGCAAAAGAAATACTCAGGCTAGTGAAGGAACAATGGCATTTAAATTCAGGTACTGCCATATACCTTATGTCTTTCAACCAAGGCTTATTTTCTAAATCAATCATTTCAATAACCAGGCAGGAAGAACCATTAATTACTCAATTTAGCTCAACATTTATTAATAAAATAGATCTTTTGACCAAAGTTGCTGTGGACAAAAGGGATGGGATTGTCAGAAAACAGTGTTTATAAATGCAAAGGAGAATGTTTCTATCTGCTGTATTTGACTCAGTCACCTGACTTCACTTACAAGACAGTTATTTATGCCACTGTGAGATGTCACTGCAAGAACAAATATGTTTTCATTGATCTTTTTATGTTTAGTCAAACGTATAAAAAAATAATTATCAGCAGAATCAGTAGGCAAAAGTGCTTGCAACTCCAGGTTAAAGCCTAAAAAAGAACCCACAGCATGACTAACACCATCTGATAAGAAAACATTTCACAGGTCTTGCTGTGACTTCACTTGTGACTTGCTGGCTTCTGGAAGGGAGAAGAATAAAGGTGTTGAAGGCAGGAAAATTTTGGATCAGATTTTGGATATTGATTACATGAAGTGCTGACCAGGTGTGTTATCTGTGAGTCTGGCAACTCTTTAACTCCAGGTCATTGCATCTGGTGGTGCTGTGCCTCAGCAAGAAACCTTGTGTGCTTGACATCATCTAACCACTTTTCAGAGTAGACTTAAAATGTGTTGTTTTCCTCACACTAAAAAATCTTCAGTTGTTTTCTTATGAAATGTTATGTGCTTTTGACCACAATTTAGATTTACATTTCTTGACTTCAGAGAACTTGGCAAAATTGACACATTTTACCATAGGTCTTCTGTATCTTTTTTGTTGTTTTTTTAATAATTTAATAATAGCTACAAATGCATCACAAATTACTGTCTTACCCATATCATTAATTGTGAAGTCTTACAATCAATGGAATTATCTTGTACTATCAACTTCAGTATGATCAGGACTATTTTGAGCATTCCACACCTGAGCAGTCTTCATCATGATTTAAAGCACATGCACCAGCTACAACTATAGCTTGGAAAATATAATCCGATCAGGTTTTGTTCTTACTCCCAAATAATGTAGTCCCTCAATATTCTTTCTCCAACTCCCTTTCACAGATGTATGGAATGGTACATTCCATAATGTGACTGTGTCCTTTTTGTTGTGTAAAAAGTTAAATTGTCATCCTACCAATTCACATTTTTAAAGCTCTTCAAGATGCTTTGTAGTCATTTTTTCTGTAAGAGATGTGGCTAGCATCAAATTGTTAGTATGTTGAAGAATAGAGACTTTACCAGGTGCATTTTAGATTGAGTTTGTGTGTGACTTTGTCATTCTTTAGTAAAAGGATTATCCCAAAAGAATGGTAAAGCCAGAAGTGAGATATGAGATCAAAGGTTAAACTAAATAAATTCTGTTAACATTCCTTTACTGTAACTTGCCACAGCCAGTAATTTATGGACCATTTTGGTAACAGTGTCCAACAGTAGAACAGTCTGCTTCATAATGTGATAAACTGCTTTTTTACCATCTCTTCTTTCTGAAGTATACTAATTCCAGGAAAACTTCTAACATTACAAATCTTGTCTTTCCTCCATTAATAAATTATGTTAGTTACCTCAAATGCATGCTAAATAATACTGTTATGCCATGGCACTGTACCCAAAATGCTTGACTGTACTTTAGCAAATGAAAACCAATCTTTATCAGAAATGTGCATTATAAACTATAGTTTGTATTTACCCAGTAGATGTTCATTGGTAGTAGCAGATTTTTTGATCTGAGAACATTTAAGAGAAAGAAAAGACAGTGGACTGATGAAAACTACAAAAATAGCAAGTCTTTGTACCTTACGCAGATACACATCCATAAAACAGTTCTTACGAAGTCAGTGGGAAGGTAGAGGCTTGTGTTAGCAGGTTCCTTTCACTGCGTATTTCATATCTAAAGCTCTGGCATAGGTTTTGGTGTATCACGATACTGATGTGGGACTACCAGAATTGTGCCCGCGCATGCACTCCCTCGAAGCCACTGTTTGTGTGTCTGACTCGTTTATTAATTAGTAAGGTCTGTTCTGCAGTTAGCATGTACAGAAGGCAAATGTATAGGTGTGTGACCAAGTACACACTCCAAGGCTGTCCCTGTGCCAAAGGACTCACTTCTTAATAAGCATGTTTCAAAAGTAGCTCAAATGCTTCAGTGTCCCCTACTGAAATTCACAGGGTGGCTTCAGCGCATTTTTGTGGTGTTTATCAAATAGAATTTGCTTGCTTCTGGAAAAATACTCTGCTTAGAAATGCCAAAATACGTACGTTTAGGAAAATTATTAGCAAAAAGAAAAGAAGTTTAGAGGTGATTCTGTCACACTTTTTCCCTTAAAATTTTCTGAACTTTTTTCCCTTAAAATTTTCTGAACTTGTAGTGCTTCTTCTTGTTCACATCACCTAGCATTCATCAGTTGCTGAATTTTAGCTTGTCTTGCTTTTAATTTTAAAAAATCTCAGTCATTTTTTGTCCTGCTGTACCTTTGATATTAATGCAGAGTATCTTAACTAAATATTTAGAAACAGCATACAGATGTGGATGACAGGTACATTTCACAAAATCAGCTTATCTAGTTCATATATCTTACGTTACTTATTAACTGGGGGGATTTTTAAAGTATTTGATTATGTCTGCTTAGTGATATACTCTGGTATTTTTAGAAAGATAGAGTGATTATTGCTTGGACTACGGAAAGAATCAAATATGAAGAGAAGAACTAAGGGTGACAGGGAAGTATTTTGGCACGTTGTGATCAGCGGCCAGACACACCAGATTCTCAACAAAAAGTCTGAGAACACAGTTTAAATGTCCATGTCAGTTTTGCCATGAGTGCAGTAGCTTGTTCTGTTTTCTGCTGATGGTTGAACTTTATCTGAAAAAAACATGACAGGGGAGTGCTGATATTCAGTGTTGTTTTGCTTTGTGCAGATGCACTCTCCAGGTTTTTTTCCTGTGATTTCTTTTTATATACTGCCTTAAATAATTGGGAATTACTAGACAGGATGAGACGTAGGCCAGGTCTGTGGATTGGCAGTACCAAATTTGAGTGGAGGGTTCGTAGAATATTTTAATGTTTAACCACTGAATAATGTGTTAGGAGAATTTTTTGCATAGCCCTTGCCAAGAGTTGGCAGTTCTTGCATGTCTAAGTGGTGTTATAACTTCAAAAAGTTCACTATCATCCTGTGTAATGTGATCATGAGTCTTCTTGTCATCTATGGTTACATAAAAACATCTTAACCAGGGGAGAATTTGGATCTCATTTAGATTTTTTCTTCCATCTGATACTTTCTATGGAAACATCTAAATCTCGCTATGCATTTGCTTTAGACACATCCTGTGCTAAACATTGTTGGCATCCAGCTGTGTTTTCTCAAACAAGCTCTCTAGATCAGCAGAAAATGGTTCCCTAAATAAGGTGAATTGTTCTTTCTTGTGGAAAAAAACTGCTGGAAGTGGTGTTCGAACTACAGTATATTGTCAGACCCTTTAGTGTAGCTTTATGCACTGAACTAGTGTAGCTTTGTGCCCTGTACTATCAGTACTTGTACTGAAAGTGGAGTTCCTTACCAGTTTAAAAAGTAAAAATTCTCAGGACAATTCTGCAGGACACTTGACTTGCACAAAAGAAATCGAAGCACTTGCCTAACCACATTAGGTCACTTCTGGAGAAATCTTTAATTTGGAGGCATCTGGAAGTTTTAGGTTTGCCTGCAGTCTAGAGCACAAGAGGTGCATTGACAAAGAGAAGAGTCATAAAGCAGCACAGCTGGCAGCTGCTGTGCTCTGGCAGTCCCCTGATGGTTGCAGGGCCAAAGGAGGAATAACCAGTTGGCATACTTTGAAGTGGCCCCAGGACTTCTCCCCATGTGCCCATCATAGGCCCCTTTGCTGCATACACAAGCAGAGATGTCTCAGGTGGTTTTATGCTCTTGTTCTCAAAAGGCAAAATTGATCCTCAGAAAGAACCAAAGAGCAGACTTTTATGTTTTTGTTTAATATTGAGAAGGTTGTTATCATTTAGACTTCATAAAGAACCTTTTATTGGTGCTGTCTGCAAACATGCCAACTGAGAGAGATTGACCTCAGGCCAACATGAAACCAGTTCTCAGCTGCAAGCCCTTCCTTACCAAAAGCTCCCCAACAATCTCTGGACACAGAAAATCAAAGTCAAGACAAAGAAACTGTATTTAGTGCAAATTTTCTGTAACAGAACCCTTAGGTCATCTCAGGAGTCACAGTCAGCGTATCAAACACCTTCCTTCTCCTTGGTCTCCCCAGCCAGCTTTCTTTTCTGCATCTTTGAGGGGTTTTTTTCTGAGATGCCTTCCCTGTCTAGACATATCCTTTTATGTTCCTCTTATGTTTAAGTAACAAATTGCTGTTTTTATTAAGACTCTGTGGTCTAAAGATAGTCAAGATTTAAATTATTTACATTTAGAATGAGCCCATCTATTCTAAAAAGTGAAGTGTCATACTTCCACAATTAATGTATTTATGAAGCTGTATTTCTTTTGTCCAAAAATCCACCTCTCTTTTTATTCTTTTCTGTAATCGTCAGGAATGGTCTGTGATTTTTTTTGAACGGTTTCTGAAACAGTTATTTTCTTTTTGTTTCTACACCTTCCCTGTCTTCTGTGCTCTACTCTTTTGTTTTCTTTCCAGTTCTTCACTTTTATATTGCAAATTTTTCTCTCTCCATTTTTCACCCCACATCTTCATTCACAAAACCGATTTTATGTATGTTTCCGGCAGTGTTTAAGAAGCGCAAGTCAGTTACTTCTATGCCCAGTAGCTAACATCTCAATCTGTACCTTATTAGGTATATCTTTTGTGCTTGTAGTAGAATCAATAGGAGGTTTTTTAAGAGTGATGTTTCAGGTTTTTCATACTGAGCATTTTGGTGTTGTTTTTCATGCTCTGTTTTCATTATGTTGTGATCAGAGAATACACTGGAAAGAATCACACTTCATATTGAGTATCTTGGTGTGTTGGTTAATAGAAAATTGTGAAGTATCAAAATAGCCTTTAAAGAGACCTTAATCACCTGTGTGAATGGATCGACTAAGTTTAAGTGTACAGCTAGGTGATTAATTAGCTTGAAGATCCAAATGCATTCTTCAGTAGATGACCATGCCCCCAGGCTCATCCACTTGTTTCTGCTCACTCAGTTAAGCATTCAATATTATCCGTAACACAGAATATTCCCATTTAAGGGCTCATACAAACCTGGCCACAGAGCCAAGTAATCATACAGTATTTTCCATAGTGTGTCATACACGTACATCCATTTGAACATGTAGCTACTATCCTATAATACTGGCATTCATAAGTATCTGATAGAGTAATCGATCAGGGAAGGCCAATTTGAAATTGTTCTGAATCAAAGGGGTTTTTGTATTTTTTCCATGGTTGCTACGGTTTTAATACAATTTGTTTTCCTAAAATTTCTGTCATATTTTTTTGATTGTTGACACGTAACTGCTACAGATGTTAGTCAAACACAACGTGGCTGGTGTCAGCTTCTGTGGAGAATTAATATTCTGCAGCAGTTTTTGAAACAGGATCTGCAAGTGCCCAGCACCTTTTGTATCTAAACCTTATGCTTATTCATATGCTAATGATAATATCTGTGAAAGCCGACATTCAAACCGTGTCTTTTTTGTGAACTTATATTTCATACTGTCTGATATTTACAGATCACATGAACATAGACATTGAGCTGATTGTGTCTGTCTACACATCTCAACTAGGCATGTAAGTGATAGTACAGTACTATGCGTTCAACTCATCACTGATATAAAATTGAACCTGAAAAATGGAGGATGAGTATGCCATATAGTAATCTTGCTCAGGTCATGTTGTGCACCAAAAGAATTTATGGAATAGGAACTCCAGATCATTCCCCAGTAGCTGGTGTCAAGGAAAATCAGAATGTTGTAGTTGGTAGGAACCAGGAGGGGAGAAGGATGCGTGCTGCACGGTGTTGGTAGTTCTGGACTATACATCAATTTCTTACCCTGGGTGCAGCACTTGCAGCTCTCTGTTTACCTTACGCTTCTGTTATCCTGGTGGAAAATGTCACTTCAGGGTGCTATGGAGCCCAGTCCTTTGACTCCAGAACCTTTCGATCTGCTGAACAACATCTTGAGTTGTGTAATTCCCTGAGCTTATCCTCACTGGTACATTTAGCTCAGTTTTAAGAATAATTTTAAAGCAAATCACATTTTATTTTGTTGATATTCATACAAATATGCACACTTTCATTGCAGTAAGAAGAGAACTGAGATGAAACAATGATTTTAAGCGTTAGGAAATCAACTGATATATTGGAGGATGACTGGGTTTCTGTTCTTTATTCTGTATCTTGAAATACTGTTTACACAGGGAAAAGCAATACTTTAGTTACCATATTAAAACTGTTAGTAGTAACTGTGACAAGTTAGCTGTGATTACCAGGAAAAGATTGTTCAGGCTAATGACTTTGAAATTTGATTTAGATAAATTTAATTTGGTTTTAGTTCAAAATAAAATATTTCTTTCTCTCACATACTTTGATAAGTTTTTAATGATTGTACTGCAATTGTATTAGCTGTTTGGATGGTGGATGTGCATGTGGAGTATATGTACATATATACATACATACAGAGAGAGGAAAATATTGCAAATATGCTAAAAATTGTGGACCAAATACTGCTTTTTGTTATGCCCATAAAATCTTGTTGATTTGAGGGAGGTGTTGCACAAGTGTAACTATGAGCAGAATTTGTCCCTTTTATTTGAGATGCATCATCAAAAGGTAGGTAGAGGTTCAGATAATTGGGGGAATTGCTAGGTATGATGTTCATGCTAGGGAACATAACCTAGATAAGAGGGAGGTTCCAATTGAAGGTATTCTAATAAATAATTTTAGTATATGATATTTTATATTTCCAAAGAGTGTCGCTTGAGTATTTGTGGTGAGAAGCACTGGAAAATATATAACTCACTAATCATAGTTGTGGCATGTTTAAGGAATGATCACACAACTAAAATCTGGAAGATGCAGAAAGAGTTCTAGTATGTCCGTAGGAAAATACGGGGTTAAAGTAGACTATATTTTAAGCAGTGTTCAGTTGACTTGCTGTGTGGGGAGAGACTGAGCAGTCCTGGCTAATGACTTGTAGGTACTGAATCCTCAGGTCTCTCAGGTGGTTTCACTCGACCAGTTTCAGCAGAATGATGAAAAGGTTGAGATAAAATAAACTGACAGTTGCTACTCATCGCAGGCAGCAAGCTGTACCCTGGCAGATGAGACCCTGGGAGCCCTCTTTTTTAAACAAAGGCTTTCACTGCAGTGAGCAATGAACTCCACACAAAAAAGGAAAAGGAGAGGGAGATTGGCAGCTGGTGACCGACAGGAGGAGGGAAGGGAGGGAAACAGAAACACAGCAATTGTTGGCTAATTAGAAGCCATTCCCACCTACTTAATACCAACCCATTAAGCAGAAAACACTTTTCATCTTACTCTAGCTGCTACACATGACATTATACTCCAATCAATACCCTCCCACTGGCTGCCCCACTGCCCACAAATGAATACATTGCAGTTCAAGAATGCAGTAATTGAGTTGGGGCAGTGAAAACTGCAGCTCACAGTCAAGATCTTTCTCTGAAGATCCTAATGTAGTGTTTGTGATGCTTGGATAAAGAAATCAAATCCCTATATTGACAGCTGTCAACAACTGGCAAATGGATGAAGTCAGCAATGAATCCATTTTAACCTTTGATGGAAGAGACAATAAGTATTCATTTTCAGAGTATTTTTTCATGTTTGAGTAAGAGATCTAGGGGTTTTGCACCCAGATGTTTAGATTTTCCAGGGCATTTTGAACTCTGATGCTTGGTTATACCCATGTAATATGTATATTCACATCATTATATGCACGCAACAATATATCTCTGTATCAATCAGTACATCTCACAAGCTTCCTTATTTTCTGGAAGGTTTTGAGGTAGCCCAAACCTTTTAAAAGCATTTACAGCTGCTTGCAATTTTTTTTTTTTTTTTAGTTTTGTGGACAACATATACTCGGGCTATTTTTTTAATGTCATTTTAAGTCCTACTGTGATTTTTAGGGTTACCTTAAGATGTACAGCTTGGTCCACAACAGTATGTTGCACAGCAGATCCAGGATCTTACATTTCAATCATTAGGATCTTACATTTAAGGTTTACATTTAGATTCTTGCAACATTTTTTTTTCAGATTAAATCCCTTGTTCCCTGAGCCATCTGGAGTTGGTAATACTATGCACAATCTGCAGCATAAAGTAATAGTGTGCAGACTGCAGTGTAATTCCTTCTTCATGCCAGTTTTGTCACCACAGAATCAAAACAGCAGGACACTGTTACTGTCCTTCCTTAGTTAGACTGAAGATGACATCAGTGTAAGCGTTTTGGAAGTGCTGGAAGGAGGTTCCAATGCAACACATGACATCTCTCCATCCCTTTCAATTCCAAAGTGAATTGGATATCAATTCAGGAGCTTTTCAAGCCAAATTACAACAAACTGCTACTTCTTTGCCTCTTTCCAGTTGTATTATAATATTTTAAGCTGATTAACATGATTATTATTAATTTTCACTCAATTCATTTATTTCTCAATATTGTAAAGCACCTTTCAGCCACCCTTTTTGTGCCTGTCCCTGGGTTTCTTTTGGTACGTGTTAATGACAATCTTAGAAAAAGATTTGTCCTCAATACAGTCTGTAAAGAGGAAAGAGTCTTCTGATGGAGAATGCTGAAATTTTTACCACTTGTGAAGATGCAAGTACCCAGGACACAGGAGTTGGATATCATAAGGCTTGGAGACAGGGGTTTAATTTACTTAAAGATACTTGGATAGGACAATCAAAGCTACACTCAGATTCCATGTAGATACAATCTGCTTTTTACAATAATCTGGTTCTAACATTTGTTTCTGTAAACTATGGGACTTTGATTCATTTAAACACAGAGGTGTACAAGTTCAGTCTTACTTTGACTAGATGCCAATTAGAAGGATCAGAGGCAGGCTAGGGAAAATGTGAAGAGCAGTTGGCAGTCTTTCTGTTTCTCAGTGCCAAAGCCTGTGGGGTTAATTTGAAGATAACCAAATCACCTTGGCAGCATCATCTCTGGTCTTTTCCAGAACTGTGGAATTTAATGAGCCAGGACAATAAACATAGGATCACAGAAAAATAGTAATGGAAGGGACTAAGAAGTCCTCTTCTCCAGCCCCAGTGTAGGAGCAACTGTATTTATGTCATTTCTAAGAGAAGTTTGCCTTGCCTGTTCTTAAAAAACATCTGGCACTGAACCTTCCACAGCATATGTAGACAATCTGTTCTAAGGGGTAAAATGATGCAGGAAAATTTAAAAATCAGAAAGTTTTTCCTTCACGTCTAAAGTTGTCTGTAATTCAAATTCTCTATCTATTCTATCAATGAGGACTTCAGATTCATTCCTTCCGTTTTTGCAGTAACCTTGGAGAAAGAAATTATCTGACATTATCTGACAAATTATCTGCTGGGGTTTAAAATAAAATTTTATAGTGATTTCTGAAAAGGGCAGTTACAAGGATTGCTTAGTCTAAGTATTGATTAGATATGACAGAACGTAGTTCCTTCTTATGAGCATGACTGATGGAAGGAGGTAGAAAGATGATGCAAGGATCCTATTTCCATTTTACGTTCCAGTTATATTGTCCAGTAGGACTAGTCCATATCACCCCACAGTAGACTGGTACTCACTCCAAAAAGGCAAGAAGAACAAGGGCTTCACCAGCAAGAGATAGACCAATGCAGACAGAAGGGTTGCTGCTTTTTCTTAAATGGTATGTCTAAGTGCTGTGAAGCTTTGTTATTCAAAGTCTCTTACATAATTCAGCACTGTTCTCCTTACACGTTTTAAAGCAGGAAAGCAGCTAGATTTCTGAATTCATCTTAATTGAGTTAAGCCACTCATTCTTCAAATCTTACTAGAGATGCAACTGAACGCAAATGAAATGCTTTAGATCCTTTATGATTGAGAATGCCTCTTCTAGAAACTCAGATGTGGGATCTGAACGGTCTCTTTATCCATTCTAGACTGTATGTTTTGCTACTTCAAAAAACAGACTGATTTTTCTCCAGGTTCAGAGTTCAGTAATTGAATCCATATCCTCAGATAAATAAAATCACAGTACTGCTGTGTGCCTTCACAACTCTCTGTTCTCATAAAGCTGTACTGAGTCCTGGTTTGCCAGTCTTCTGTAAAGAGAAATAAAAATATTTATAAGTCAAATGGCTCGTCTTTTGAGCCCTTATCAAATGTTTGTATTCCCTTTTCATCAATTCTTTGGTTTTTTCTCCCATGGTGGCTTAATTAGGGTGGGTTTTTTTCTGATCTTGGAACCCCTTCTAATAGTCTTATCTGAAATAGTTCCCTTGCTCCAGGTTCTCAAATAAAATTTTTTTCTAAATGTCACTCCTCTTTCTGTCGTAAGAGTTAACCATAGCTGCCTCCATTAGTAAAGCTTCCTACAGAGAAGCTTCTACCTAAGTGAGAAGCTGACAAGGCTGTTAGGCTGTTCTTTGCATAAGACCCATTCATGAAAAAATCTGAGGCTATATTTGCCTTCTGCAGAATTTGTAACTAGGGGAAGAGAGTACAAAAAGCATCAATCTTCAGATAGATCAAATGATCAATAAAACTCGTTCAGATTGCATCCAGCAAGCATTCTGCTCAGGGAGACTGCTTCAGGAAAACGACTTCATCATAGTTGAACAGTAAGAGTATCCTGTGGAAGCAGTTATGGCCAGGCAGTTAGTTGGTTTTCCATACCTTCTTTCACTCCATGTGAAATGGAAGTGTGTTCAATTTCTTCTACCAATTTCAGTCATCTCACTCTGCTGTGAATGCTCCAGATTGATAGATGGAGCTTCTCTGGAGAAAAAGGGTGTTTCTTTCCCCTACTTACATGTACACCAAGCACTGCAAAGACACACACTGGTTTGGTTTTTTATATTCTATATGACTGTGTGTGTGGGTGTTTGAGAAAGGGATGTTCCTAATGGAAAGAAAGAAGAAAATTGATTGTCAGACTTAAAATTAAATATGTTGTCCATTATTGATTTCCATAAACTTGAGGTTTCTGTTCAAGTTCTTGTAATCACTGAGTCTTCAGTGCCTCTCTAGCTGTAAACGTTTTCAAGTATTTGTCTCTAAGGATGTGTGTGTGGGACCTGATGTCCAACATAGTCACATTTAGTTAAGGGGAAAACATTTTTTTTCCTGACCTTTATAGTTCCTGTGTACACAGAACTTTGTCGTCTCGATAATAAGGAGGCTGTTGCATTTTATTTAGACTAGACTGAGGTTTCCTATGTGCCTGAGAATCTCAGTCTCCATGGATAAAACAAAGGCTTAAGAGCTTCTGAAGTAATCATTACTTAGAAGACTGAAGGATTTTGCTTTACGGCTTCCTGGAAACAGATGAAAAGAGTTTCCCTCCCATCAGTGTTGTTTTAATTGTGATTCTGAGGTGTTAGCAGTTGAGGCATGTTTGGTTACTGCAAGAATTCAGTGAAACTTTATTTTTTATTTAATATTTTAAAACTATAGGTTTGATTTTAAAATGGATTATTCATCCCTCCCCCCCTTCCCCAATAAATTCAGTTTGGGTTTTGGCTTAATCCTAACTCTTCAGTTCTTTCCTGATCCTAAAATTGTCTCCATTGGCTGATTTTGGTGCAGTTCTGGTGCCGGCTGTACCTCCATACTGCAATATACATATATATGTTTGGCAATTGCCTATGTGGTAATCTTCAAGTTTTTCATATCTACCTGAGACCGCTCAGGTTCTTTCATGTTTGCTTTGCTATACACAAATTAAAAAGGGAGAGATTTGAACCAACTTTATATGCTAAAAGTAAGATTAACAAATTGGTATTAGCAAATATAATCACCTAAAAGAACTGGCCCTTAGAACACTCTCAGATTAAGCCACAGTTGCTCAGTCTCAGCAGCTGCCTTGAAGGGCTGGGTTTAACTGGCTGCATGTCTCCACATGGTGTACCTCCGATGGTGTGCTTCTCTGGATCGGCACGGTATGAGGTAGAAGGGAGCAACACTCCCCTGTTGCAAAGCCTCTCTTCCTCATTTTCCTGTCATATTAGCAGGATTGTAAGCAGAAATACTTGAAACTACAAAGTGTGGGGGTTTTTAAATCAGTTTTAACTGAAACTGCAGCAACTGATGGTAATTTTTTATGTATTGCATGGAAACTGAGAATGTTTCTGAACCTTCAACAGCAATCTTTCTGTACGTTTGAGATTCTTTTAAATTTAACCTTAAAGTAATTCAGAATTTCCTGGCTTTATTATGTTCTTACTGGCAGGATAATTGCTGGTATCATTGAACTGGTTTTACACACAAAGTCCTGATACGAACTTAGCCTTGATTACATCAAGTGCAGTTTTATACAGGAATGATTGCCTTGTACCTGAAAATCGGGTCTATCTTGATAACCAGAGAACGCTGTGAAACAACTTAACACATTAAATGTATTTATGACCAATCCATGGTATCCTTTTGAAAATCACCATTTTTATTAATCATTATGAAAAATAAGATCTGTAACAGAAAATTGTTCTTTAACGAACAGAGTACCGTCTTGGAGAGCAAAGTGTAAGAGACGACACATGACAGTGTGTCTGAGGGGAATTTTGGTACTTTGAGGTCAGCTCTTATAGGAAAAATAGCTTAATACCATTCTTGCCCCTAATTACATGAAATTGGTATTCTGTCACACGGGTGCTTTATTTAGCAGCAGTGAAGTATAGCAGGATGTGAAATATGAGGAAAGAAAAAATAATATCAGTGTAAACTGAGGAACAAGGTCCATGAACATGAGCCTTTACAAGGCCGCTTTGTACTAAGTGTAACTAAATGACACTTACAGCACAGTGAATTTCCATTCAGGAGTGGCTCTGCATCACTTGATTGGGAATATTTTATATTAAGGAGTTGTCTTTGAGTAAGAACCACAGGCATTAGTATCTATACCTCTTTTCCTTGAAACGGGGGGAGCGTGCCTTTTGACTCCACTTTACTTCCCCTACGTTTCTTTGAAGTTATTATGAACTTCATGATGGAGTCCAGCACGAGCAAGATGTGGCCCTCACTGCCAGCAAGGGTAAGAAAATCTCATTCTTCATTTTGTTTGTGCTCCCATGTTATCCTAGACAGCAATGCTATGCAGGATGCACTTGCAAAAGAACGCTGCCTTCTAGTACTTTACATCAAGGCAGAAATGCAAAACTGATATTTTTAATGCCCCTGTCATGACCGTCTACTGTCCTTTTGTTTGCAAGAGGTGCTCTAGGGCCAAACAGGGCCCTGGGGTGGGGGCCGAGGTGAGTAGGTGCTCGCAATCGTGCCAGGAGTTGCATTTCGCCTCTAGAGGGCGCACTTTGATTCCTCTTGATCACCCAACGATTTGCTGTAACAAAAGCAAGTGAGCGGGTGAGTACAGCCACTTAGCATGAGCAGCAACATCACACGCCAGCAGACACTGTTGAGGCAAGGCTCTTATCTTATGCAATAAACCATCTCAGCTTATGTGTACTCTTCAGAGATGGAGCCTGCCTCTTTTTTCACTGAATTGGCTGTTAGGTATTCAATCAGCATTCAGATTTATGCTTTAGATGCTCATGAAAGAGGATGCTTTCCTTCGTGTGCTTGTCAGTGGTGATGCTTGCATGCAGTTTTTATATTTTTGGAGTTATTTTCTTAAAATATTAACACAAACATCCTGCCACGTAGACAAATCTGTGGAGATACTGAAATCTGGAGAGTTAAGAGATTTCCAATATAAGGTTTTATTTTACCCTTTGACTTTCTTATAAATCCTTTTCTTTTCTCTCTCTCTTTAATGTGAAAGGTGTCTTCAGGAATATAGCTTATCATTTTCCTGTGATATATGTATGCTTTAAAACGTAGTCTAAATTTGCTCAGAGAAAATCACATTCAGGATCTAGTAATATAGTTGCATTCAAGACAGAATAAAAGGCTTATATTGCTACATCTGATTCAAAACAATGGCTTAATTGGCCAGGAAAATGTAGTTATCAGATGACAAAGATATGAAGTCAAGGGCAAGATATGCCTGAAAACAAGCATTTTCCTGCCTAAAATTAGGCAAAGTTAATAGGTTAAATTTTGTTTATTGAATAAGAGAACCCAAAGTTGATTGATATAGTAATTTCAGTGTTTGCTATGGCAAATATTTAGCTCATTATCAGTTTTAATAGCATTTTGCAGAACAAGCCTTTTCTTGACATGCAGAAAATACTATTAAATTTCCCTGCATAGATACATTGTTATGACATGCAATAACTACTTGAATATAAAGGGGATTAATAATTTAAAAGGTGTTAACAAATTAGGGCCATCATTAAAAATAGACTTTGAACCATTTTGTAGAAAAATCAGATTGAGGTAATGCTCCGCTCTTATGATAAAGAATTACAGCATTAATTCTGCAAAGTGAACTTATTGCTCCTATTCGTCTCCAAAACCCTGGAGCATTAAAAGACAGGAAGAATGAAATGATCACTGCATTTTTTCAGGCACAACAGCTCTAATATTTCCATCACAGTTTCACAGCTCAGCTTGCATGGTTGTGCTAGAGGAAAAAGCCCATAAACGTCATGGTTCCCTTTGTTTTGTTTTTGCTGGTCTTATGAAATCGGGTCAAATTTTTTCAGACAGTTTATATTAATATACTGAGAATTTTGCTTGTACAGCATCTGTGCAGAGTATAAAGCAAACATTTCTTCTGTATAGAAGCTGTTCTTTTCTTGATTTGAAAATGTAATTCTCAGTTTTCTTTGCATTTTGTTTTTCTTTTCTTGCAACAATTGATGACCAGAGGCATTTCAAGGTTGAATTCTTGTTGGTTTGCAAATTATTAATTTGTTTTCTTTCCAACTTGAGATAAACAGAAATAAGATCACTTTTGAAGCCTTTTCTTATTGTTTCGTATTGCATCCATGAAACATGCAGAAAAATGGATCATATTTTTTTGGCATAAGTGTATTAGGTAATGTGTTTGTGATTCTTACTGATGTGAGTAATCCCTGCCCACATGAATAGTTTCACTGCAGTAAGGGTCAGGAGTGGACCCTTATTCTAGAAATAGTTCGGTTGAAAGATTTAAACAAGCTTTAAAAGGCTAAGCTTTTATTTTTGTTTCATTCCTCTTATTGTTTTCTTTCAGACGTATTTTGGAGAAAAAAAAAAAATTCTGGGATTTAAGTAATAAATTTCACATTTGAAGGACAGAGATATCAGGAGCTCTTTCAGGCCCTGGAGGTAGCAAAATATTTGTCCTTTCCCTCTCTCTTATTCTCACTTGCCATGACAGTCATCTCCCTTCATAACATTTCCCTCTCATCCCCCTTCCTGAGTTTTCCCTCCCCTTCTCCTTGCACTTTCTGAGACCACAGAACCCAGATGGTGCCCTCACTGTTGCCAGGCCCTGGGGGAACTGTTTCTGTTATAGCACCTCCCAATAGCTGTACTGAGAAACATGCCAAAAGTCCAGTGCTGAGATACGTTTAATTTTGATATTATTTTCTTTCCAGTGAATTTGTTTCTCAGCACCAATTTTTATCCCTAAACTCAAGCCTCCAATATGGGCTATGGTGCAACATCAAGTTTAAATAAAATGAGTTTACGTCATCTTATGATTTTAACAGTCAGATGTTGTTAAAGCACCAATCAATAAATGGTTAAAGCATCGTTTATATAGCACCTCTATTCCTGCTAACACTGAAAAATTCATAACACCATGACATTTTTCAGGCAGAAGTGCATATGTTGGTGCAGACATAAAGAACATCTCCTATTATGTACCAAAATACCAGTGTTTGATTTTTTTAATCACACAGATGAAGTGTGATAGAGAAAGTAGAACACATAACAGAGGACAGAAGATTCATGATCTGATAAAGTATAAAATAAGAATAACTGTGGTAGAGATACAGTTAGCAGGGGACATCAAGGAAAACAAACTATTAGTATGTTATTAGCCAAAGGAAGATCAAGGGGAGTATTAGTCTGCTATACAACAGAAGGGAGAAACTCTTAATAGATGACCTATGGGAGGCCAATGTGCTTTAATGCTTTTTTTGCTTTAATCTTCACTGAAAAGGTCAGCTGGGATCATGTGGCAAACAGAGTTTATGTCTGCCACAAAAAAGCAAGATCCAAGGCTAGAACAGGAGAAAGTAGGCTAGAGAGTACTTAGAGGAGTTAGATCTTCAGATCAGATGGGCCTTCAGAAACTTCATCCTGCAACACTTTAAAAAATGGCTGGATCAATCTTGAGGTCATTAGCCATTTTTGAAAACTCACGGAGGTCAATTCAGGTTCCAGAGTAGTGGAAAAAGACAAATCTGATGCCTGTTTTTAGAAAAGGAAAGAGGAGGAGCCACCAAGGAATTTCAGATAGATCAACCTAAGATCCTGTAGTGGAAAAATACCAGCCCATATAATCAGATGTTTAGTAGATGCCTAGGAGAAAGCAAGGAAATGTGTGACAGCCAAAATGCGTTTGCCAAAACTAATTGTGTCAAGCAAAATAATTAACAGGGCAACAGGACTTCCGGGTAAAGAAGTTAAAATAAGGAGAATATATAGGATATAGTCTGTCTGAAGCTTTTGACATAGTATTATACGCAACATTTATAAGCAAGTAAAGAAGCATGGACTACGTGAAGCTACTATCAAGTGCGTGAATAATAATTATAACAAACCCTGACTATTAAAAGCTATCAGTGGCTGTTAGAAATGGAAGGCTGTTTAGCATGTGCTTCTACAGGGATCTGAGTCTGCTCTGTCTTGCGAAGTAATTCCTTATCTGGAGACTGGAATAGAGAGTATGCTTATTACAGTTGCAGATAGCACAAGCTAGGGATGGAACATAAGCACTCTGGTTCATGGTTCTGCAATTCAAAAGGATCTTGACAAACTGAGAAACATGTAATGTTCTCAGCATTGGTCTGTGTGTCTGTATGTGTGAGTACATGTAATCAAGTGCATAGTTACAAAAAGGGAGCAAGTAGCAGTCCTGGAGGGAGGAAAAAAATCTAGACTCACAGTAAATCACAAGCTGAACCTGAATCAACAGTGTTAAGCTGTTGTAAAAAACGCAGACATCTTACTAGGGTATTAAAAAATGATGAGTCGTGAAGTAATCCTTCTGCTTTACTCAACACTGATAAGGTCTCAACTTAGTATCGTAGCAGTTCTGGATATCATGCTTTATGAAGTGTGCAGACAAGCTGGAGGAAGTTCAGAAAGGTTGAAAAGGAGCTAAAAATCATGACTAAAAGAAAAAATTAATTTAATGTTAGATTTTGAGCTTCTCTGTCTGCAGAAGAGGCCCAGGAAAGACACAATAGCAGATTTGAGATAAGTACAATTTGAAGAAGGGGAAAAAATAAATAATGATCTTTTCTCTTTCTCCACGATAGGTTGAACTAAAAGTAGTGGGTCAGAAAAATGCAGTTACTGGAAGGATGTATCTTATTAGCTATGGGCAAAAACTTCATAGCAGTTTTAGGAACAGACTGTGTGATGTCCATTGTAGCCACGTGTTTCAGTGGTTCATGAGTTGCCATTATGATGAGGGTGGTGTTGACATATATTTGTTCTTTCACGTCAGAGAACGCAAACAGCAGCATTCTCAACATGCCCTAATTCTGGAGATAAGGCTGTGAAATGCCAGAATCTTGTAGCCTAGCAGAGAAATAAATATACTTGTATTTTATTTGAAAACAAACACTCATCTACTAAGAAGGGTTAGGTAAATCATGTCATTTCTTTGTGCCTCAGTTAACCCATCTGTGAAATTAGCTTTAAGTTGTTGATATTTTTTATAAAATAGCTTTCCAATATACTTCTTGGAAGTATAGTAAGAGATATTCCTTGCCTACCCCAATTCATCTCTCATCCTTTCCTCCCAGGAAGTTCTCCCGTTCTTTCTTCTCTTCTTATCCCTGCTGTTCTTCCCTGCAGAAACCATTTAAAGGCTACCAAAATATTGCATTTTGTCATCCCATAGATTCTTAGAGCAACAAAATTCAGTTTTGCTTATCATTGAAAAGCCTGGAATCAACTTAGTGTTCAGGTTTAATGTGAAGGAAGGCTATAAAGACTGAGAGTGAAATCTACTTTTGCCTCTTGGAAGCAAAGTTCACAGCTTCAGTTCACAGCTGCAGTTCACAGTTCTTCCTCCCCTTCCACTGCCTGTTTCTCCTCTCTGTGGCTAGAATAACAAACCAGCCTTTTCATCCTGCTTGAAGAGGCATTACCATGTGTCCCTTTTCCACTTTCGAGCCCAGGACCATTTTGACTCTTCCCATTATCAGGCTGTGGGCTGACAGTACTACGCAGTAGTAAGTGCAATCTTTTGTGTTTTTGGCTTTTGTCTCAGCGTTTCCTTCAACAGCATCATCTCTTGGGGCTTCAGCCATGTACATGACCTCATATTAAGTTGCTATTAATGGCACTTCCATGAATGTGCTGACTACACAGTACAAGTTTTTTGTTGGTTTTGCGTGGTTTTTATCCTCGGGTACAGACACTTTCAAATGCAGACATTCAATATACGCATTCTAAATTTGTGACCTCCCCTTTTGCTATTCCCTGGGCTGCATGCCCCAAAACTGACAAGCTTATCTTAAGGGAGCAGCAGCACGCAGTGCCTTCAATGTCCTTTCTGCACAGAACCTAAGGGCTAACGTTAGCAACTTTGGCTAGATGGGGTGGGAGGCTAGAGTGTCCAACAACAATTCAGTATACTGCTCAGGGTTTTTTTCACGTGAATGGTTTGGTTGCAAATGAAATGGGAGCTATAGGTACTTGCATGTTTGTGTGTATACATTGGTGAACATGATTTTTCTGCAAGTGCTGGAAAACTTCCACCACATGAGAAAGAAAGGATGCAATTACTGAATGCTTCCTAAGACACCTTTGCGCTCACTCCTAGTATTGTGAGGAATACTGAAGCTTCTCACCCTTGTGTAGGAGTTTAGTTATGAAAACCTAAATATGCCGTCCCTGTATAGTTGGGATGTATGTCAGGAAGAGACTCCAGGGCAGATAATTCTGGAGAGTGGCACACAGGTCCGGTTTAGGAGGCATTGAGAGCAGCTTATAAGTGGTAGTGTTAGGATCGAGAGTAGCTTGCAAGTAAGAATTTGGGGTGGAGGTATTTCCTACTTTCCTATACTTCATTTTAGGAAACTTCCCTGTTTCTCCAAGGACAAGTCAATCTTGCCATGATTATTTTTTCTAGATGGTGCCCTGAATAATTAGTGTTTCAAAGCTACTTCAAGGTAAAATGTTCTGATATGTCCATTTTTGAGTCCTAGAACTTCCGGTAATTGGCATCCAAAGATGACCACATGCTGTAACTGAAATGCTTGTTTCCGCTGACTGATAGACAACCAAGAAATATTTTCTCATTCAACTTGTTATATGCACTCACAAGATTGTTTCTCTTGCTGCCAAGTCTTCTGATACAGTATGATTTTCATCCAAATCTATTTTTCAATTTTAAAATGTTTCCCTGTTAATTTAACTTTAAGCATAGGTAACCAACCAACAAGTAAGATGAATTTGACAGAAATTCTATAGGGTCTGTAGTGTTTTCTCCCTCTACTCAGTATTTAGGGATCTATAACCCAAGAAATTACGGCTTTTGAGCATAAACTAAGCAAATAGAAAATTGGGGCAGGTGGGTGTATATTGTAAAATATTAAATATTTGAGCATTTGCCCATGTCTTTTGACCTCTAGACGTTACAAGTATTTATAAATTTGAAATAGAGACAACTATTTGAAAAATGAATTGAGTACAATACTTTATGGTTAAACTGCATCTGTAATTTCACCAGTTTCCTACAAGCATTTAAACTATTTGATTGCTTCCATTTTAGAGGAAGAATAGAAGCAGAAAATGGCTATAGAATGATGGAAGTTGGTTCACAGTCTGACTTAATAAATGTGATGATCAAATATGAGGATTTTGGGAAAGAGAGATAAGCGATGCTAGCCCGAAGGCTGAACTTAATGTCAAGGAGGGTGTTCATGCAAAGTAAAACAATGTATCTAGTAAACTAGAGAAATATCATCTTTGGAGGAAAAAAAATCTCTAAAGATTTTATGCCACTTTTAACAGACAACAACAAAAAAGCCCTAGCTGTACCTCAGGATATGATCAGTCTTTTTGAACTGAATTTGTTCAGTGCTTTTTTGTTCTTCAGTGCTGTCTGCAAGCATTCCCTGTCTCAGTCATAAGGCTTGGAGTTTGGCAGTTTTATTTCTTTGTTATATTTTCATCATGTGAGATAAAAAGTCACGGATGAGTGATATAATGGAAACAAATGTTACCTGTGTCTGAGCAGGAGGAAAAAAGCCCTCAGTTGCACTGAATCCGTGCTCTTATTCTTTCATAAAATTGTTTGAAATTCTTTGAAAATAATAGGTGATTTTTTTTTCCCCTGCTCAGCCAAACTGCCTCTCTACCTGAAGTGAAGTTCAGTAGCCACCTTAGGAATAGCATTTCTCAGGATAGCTGAGACTGAGACTGTTGTGGGTATGATATGCTCAGACTCTGTAGGAGGGGATGAAGGCTGCATCACTCTCGAGTAGCCCCTGGAGGTTAGCTCAGAGCAGCAGTACAGCTTTGGAGGAAGCTGTCAGCCCTCTGGGCTACAGGGATGTGCTGTTTTTAATAAGTACATTGCACAAGAGAGTACCTATGAGTTAAAGTGTATTTTCTCACAACAAAGTCTTTTTAAAAATAATGATTAGTAAGTCCAAAACTGCATAGTTAATTTCTGAAGAAGGTACTGTGTTCAAATACCAAACAGTCCTAGATGTTCTAAATGTGAATAGAGACTAAATAAAATAACGTTCTACAGATGGGCAGTTTGGCTCATCCTTTGCTCAGAGATTTGAATTTGAGGTCTATTAGGTTTTTTACAGGTTATGAAGGAGTTAGAGATATGAACCATTCCGCAGTAGCTCTTCAGCTAAGTAATATTTAATTTGATTGGTCAGCATATTTGGGTTTTGTGGGGGAGGAATTGAGAGGAGGATAAAAATAATAGGGATATCAATAAGTATGCGTGTTCTAGATACCGCAATGCCGTATGTATTGCAAGAAATTGCTTTTCAGAATGTGGAGTGCAGCAGGTTTTGAGGCTAATGTGTATAACTTGTGCTTTCACGTCTTGCTTTAGTATTTGGTGATGGCAAACACTTCATGTATCTCATGTTTTTCAAGTTTAGAAACGTGCTTTTCATCAATTAGTTACTGAAAGGTTAGGCTTTTTTTATTGGATACATAGTAAGTAAACACATCACAACATTGTTCAAAAATTAAAACTAAGCATTATGTTATCAACATATTAAGCAAAACTCACATGTTCACAACAAGCAATTGAGTGAGCTAAATCAGGCAATACTTTAAGTATGATATGACTTGACAAAGAGTCCCTTGTATTTTCTTTTACATATTTTTCATATTTATAAAATCTTGTAAATCTGGTGTTCATAGGCATGATTCACTGACCTGCTTATTGAATTCGGGCAGTCATAATCAAAAAAACCTGCAGGACGTCATTGACGAACTGGTCTAAAAGGAGACTGCAAGATTGCCTAGCTTTTTATTTTCGAAGAAATGCATGTCTACCAGAAATGAGGGATGAGGTTCTGGTTGTCCTAAAGTTATTACGTGTGGGAGATTATACAGACATATATGGTAGGGATGAACAGAGGTCAGAGAGACCATAACATCAAGGGGAAGGAGAAAGGGGAATTAAGAGATCAAAGGTTTTAGAGAAACTGGAGGGAGAGTTGGCTTTGTCTTCTCTGCCAAAAAAGGTGTGGTTTTTGTAGTGAAAAAATTAACAGTAGTGTTAGTAGTGGAGAAGACGGCAGAAGCTCTGTAGATTTTATTGTCATGTAGCTGAACAAGTTCAACTGCAGGAGTGCACTGTAATACCTCTGTCCCTTGTCTCCCTTTTTACTTAACAGTAAGATAATTGTTAATGAATGAACAGTGAAAAATTTACTCTGAATTTCTCTGGTTTATTTCATTGAACAGTATTTAGAGAGGAGTAACTAACAATAAAGAGCAGCCTAACTTGGACAGAAATGATGGAATTTGATTTCCGTGCTAAAGCAACCTTTGACACCACAGGAAGGACTTAGACTATCAGAAAAGCATATAGAGAGTAATACGTGGAGAGCATCAGGCACCGAGGGTTGCACAGTATGAGGTAGCAATTTATTTCCCTCTCTGCCACTGAACTGTTTTGTACATGTTGAAAGCTCACTTTTCCTGTCTGATATTGTTTTTCTTATTTCTTAAATAATCACAGAAAAGCACAGTTATTCATTAATTCTTCTCTTAATCTTTCATTATTCAAGGAAAGAGCTTACCAAAGTCTAAGGTCAGATCTCTTTATTATTGGCTATTTATAATTAGGCAGTGAAAGCCATACCTAAATATTTAAAGCAGTTTGAGATGTTGATTACCCATAACTCCCAATGGAAATATACACTTTATTTGTAAGAAGCCTCAGGAGAGAATGAACTCTGTGTATTTTTGGAGGGTTTGAAAGAGTATGTTAGAAAAGCGTCTGTCAAAATGGTTCAGGTACAGCTGATTATGATTCCAGTGGAAAGTATTATTCCAGGACCTTTTTTTTTTCCATGTGACACTTCTTTGGATTTCAGTCAAAGATGTGGCATTAAATGCCTAAATGTAGTACTCCAGTTTTAAAGACACTTTCAACAAATTATAGCTTTTATATACTTTCTCGAATAAAATTAACTGAAACTTTGAGGAAACCTGACTACAATTTCCCCCATCGCGCTAGTAGTAGACAAGGCTTTGTCAGATAGCTTTGTGTAAAGAAGTATCTGTGAGAGTGCACTTATGGTGGGTCATATCCTAAGTTTCCTTTATCATACAAGTTTCTGTTGAAGGAATTTGCACAACATGAGTATTTGTGTGATGGTAGATCCACCAGAAGTAAAATTTCTCATGCATTGAGTTACATTGGGAACAGTTGCTTCGGTTTGGTGAATTATTTTAGTTCTGCTAAATTTTCATCTACAAATGTGTACTGGAAGCCAACATATCTACCACCAGGTTCTCGTTACATTTTAGGTAATGTAGTATTTAATTCTCATATTTAGTACCTAAAAATAATTAAGAGAAAAACTGCCTCACCCCCAAAGTTAAAAAGCAATAGTAATACAGCCAAAGTGTAATAACTTTATTTTCTCGTCTTCAGGATAGACCTTATAGCAGTACCTTCTTAAATGCACAGCAAAAGCCTAAGTTTTTTAATAGAGTAAATTTTCCTCTAGGATTATGTGTTTAGCAGATGTCTACTGTATACCTTATCTGGGGAGTTTATTCTTTGTTTAGTATAAGTAGCATTGGGATCACAACAAAAGAGAAGGCTAGCCGCCTTTGCTGTCTGCAGACTAGATTGCCTTAAGAGACATTGAGACCAGTAGAGAAAAAAGAAATTACACTGATCCAATAGATACACTGCTGAGAGGTTTCTATTATATTCTTACCTCAGACATTGTACCACCATTAAATTCACACTTTCAGGCCCTGGGAATCAGGTCAGCATGACAGAGAAGTTTGGCTGAAATGAATCTGCTATATTAGTTTTTGTGAAAATGATTAAGCTCTGCAGGTTCAAGATCAGTACTATTTTTCAAGCAGTCATTGTTTCAAAGCTAGGCAAATAAACCCTAATATAAAAGAGAAAATGATAGGGAGCCAGACAAAAATGAAATTGAGTATCAGAGTAAACAAACTACCTGAATACATGATCTCAAGTAGAAAACAACACAGTCATTCATTTGGCACAGTTAAAAATCAGCTGGCAGGCAAATATTTTTTAAAAAAGTATTTTAAGTAGACTGCCCATCAAATAAGCATAATTATAATCAAAATTCTTTCAACGTTCTCAAAATTCCTAAAGGCAATCAGCTCCACTCAAATTAGTAACTTGGATAAATCACCATTAATTAGCTAATATAAGCCAGCAGGTGGTTTTGAGCCCAGAGAGATTCCCTGGTTATTTAAATTATGTATACTATATTACACCAAAGATAAAGTAAGTGAAAGGGGAGCAACAGACACAAGTCTGTTAAAAAAAAAAAAATATTTAAAAAAAACCACCAAAACTGTTTAGGGATGATGCTCAGCTAAAATCTTCTCCAACTCCCACATCCTACCCAATGGAATACAAGACAGCTTCGACCCTCAGCTCAAATAATATAATCTAGGAATGTTCTGCATAGTTCCTATTTCAACACTGAAATATATGCAGGAAACAAAATCTGCATTGGAAGCTTGCTTGGATAGGTTTGTCCTAAATATATTGTGATTCCTAGAAGGATGGACATAATAGTGACTGTGTTTTATAAAAATGCATCATTGAAGCCATAAGGATAACCTTGTCAACATACACATTTATCACAAAACCAGGGGGCAGTTATTTTTGTGAGCTTGTGGTAGGCATTTCCTATAAATAAATAAAATAAAAATGACTTCAAGAGATTAATGTCCAATCTTCTGTGGCCAATGCTGTCATGTTCAATTGTGGACAATCGTTAGGAACGAAACTGAACACTTTTACATGAGTACAGCAGAAGAAAATCAGAATTTTTTTTAAATACTGTTACCAATAACTTCATGAGATCCAGAGATTCTTTGAAAAATCTGCCCAAATCTGTGTGCAATTCTATTGGCATGCAATAATTTCTATTTGCATGGTATATTTTTATTTATATAAATAAAAACCCCAGAGATTGCCATAAAATTTTGTCATAAATTACTGCTTGGTGATCATGCAAAATCAAGACTCAATTATATTTTACAGTTGGTGATTGAAGCTAATGACATTGCGTGGGAGGAAATAGCAAGATCAATACAGATATTTGTATTTGTCCCAGTGATAGCATCTCTGAAAGTCTGAATTGTAATGCAGTAGCAGTAGTTTAAAGGATTAAAAATCCTGCCAGGTTTTACTGAATGATGTGCAGGTCTGGTAGTAATATTTAATCCCAGTGCATGCTCTTGGATCATCCATGTTTTTCACATTAATCAACTCAGTTTAATTCTCTGTTTACCAAGAACTAAGATTGCATATGGCATTGTATTACTGCCTCTGTGTCTGGCAGACTCATTGCTGGCATATATTTTGTGTTGGGTGATGTATTTTCATGAACTTGTTTTTGTACATTTAGGCAGGTTTCTAGTCGATCACATTTATTTTCAATGTTAAATGATAACTGTATTATAAACATATTATCCAATTATTATTTACCATTTCCATTTAAACACAAGTTTCTGTAAATTCAGTACTAAAAAGAATAGTGTAGGAAGAAGGTTTTTTCATTGCCATATTGTAGTCCTAATCCTGAAGTCCTTATCATTTTGCTTAACAGAGAAAACATGAAGCCTGTACCAGCTACCTAAGTCCTCCGCACTTCGGCAATAAACACTTAGGAATCGGGCTTATCCCACATAAATGGGGAGTCCAGGCAGCTCCCAAGTTATCTGAAGAAGCCTCAAGACATGTTGCAAACTACTGTGCAGTCTTCACAACAATATTTAAATATAGAACACTGTTCTGTGGACTGTTTCCCATGGTCTCATAGACCAGTGCTTCTTTAGTGGATCAAAGGCCCTCACAGAAGGGGACAACAGATACATAATTATTGAAAGCATGAAGATAGGTACACCTTGTCAACTTTCCAGCCGTTGACAAGAGACTCAGTCAAAAGATGATACAGACTAGAGCTTAATTCATTTTCCTGCAGATTTCTTTACCCATGACCAGTCTCCACATTTGCTTTAGATCACTCCGCCAGAAACGAGGGAGCCCAAGCAAGAGTGTGCGTGCGTGTGTGTGTGTGTGTAAGCCAGCACAGGAGTGTGCCAAATTTGAAGGTGATTTTGTCTCATTTTTAAAAGGTTTTCTCAACCTTTGCCCTAGCCTTTCACTCTTCCACTGAAAAAGAGACTTAAGACATAAGCAATGATTTCAGAATGTATCCTCAGTCAAATGCAAAATATGTAAAAATTATAACAACCATAACTAATTCAGTAGGTAAAATTAATTTCATGTATACATGGAAGTAATATCACAATGCAGGACACATTTTTTAAAAACTAGTATTTTAAACTACCTTAAAAATTCTTTTTTTCTGGGCATGGTATAGAAGTATACAACTGTTCAGGGGGAAAAAAAATGCAGACTTGTTGCTCAACACATGCAACAGTGCCCTTTGATATCTTTTTTTGGACTTCATAATAATGCTGTGACTACCACTGTTCACAAATATTTTATTTATAGAAACTATCCTCCCACAGGGCTGCTGCGGATGATCTGCAAGCTGAAGACTGGCCTGTAAATTCCACTCGCTCTAGGAAATGGTGCTTCTGTTTTTAAATATCAGTGCTTGGATTGGGGTTTTTAGTAACTGGTAGTGTGCTCCCAATTTCAGTATATAGAGCAAGGGATCTAGCTCTTGGGGAAAGCGTTGAGGCAACAGTTTAGTGTCCAGTCTTTCTATGATCAAGCTGTTATGCTCCATTGTTGATTCGAACTGTAGAAAACCAATTTGAATGCTTTTATGTTAGCACGACAGGTAGAATTAGTGTTATCTTTGCAAGTGAAAATAATCATTTGATATCTCAGAAAGATCAGCACTGACAAACCGTCATTTGTTAGTACCTTTTGAATGGAAGCCAAATAGGCATTAATGCTCAGAAAATGTCAAGTGGAATAAAATTGAGTTTTAGTGGCCACAAGTATGAAATTTAGAGAGTGATGAAAACCCTGGGTTAGTGTTTAGCAGAGGTAAGTTCAGTCTGGTCACATACAGGGAACAATTGAAAGAGTTCCTGTGTAGATTTTTTATGATAACCCCTCCCTAATCTCCATGGTTAGAGATTGTGCTTTTCTAACAGTAACATGATATATTTTAAAAATTACTGTAGTAAGCCAGATCAAAAGCCTATCTGGTCTGGTACCTGCCTAGCTGTGGCCAATAGATTAGGAAAATATCTAAGAACAGGAAATTTGAAAGCAATGCTTCTGCCTGGTATTCTCTCTACATCTTCAGCAGCCTTGCAAGCTAGGGCCTTTCTGAAGAAGCCGAGTGCAGATCCCACTAGATTTCATAGGCTTTCCTGTACTTGTCCATTAACTTGTTCAGTGTCTTTCTAACTGCTGCATAACCTTGGCTGCCAAGACACCTCATTGAACTTTGCAGCTAAAATACATCTCACTTGAACCCATCCTTGGCCCATTGTTTTGCCGTTTCAGTTGTTGACCCTCAAACTTTTGCCCCACGAGAAACAGTGAGTTATCATTTCTCACTCCTTTTCTTCATGGCGCTCATGAAAATACATGCATCTTTTTACATTTTGCTATCAGTCATCTTTCTATCAAGCTGAAGCTTGCAATCTCCTCGTGCATGAAATACTGTTTTCCACATGTGCATTAATTTGCATTTATCAACACTGAGTTTTATCTGATGCTTTATTGCCCAGTCACAAAATCTTTTTGAAGTTCTTTAGTTTTGATTTTGATTACCCTGTGTAATTTTGTATCAGCAGTAGACTGTCACTTTGCTGTTCACTAACATTTTGTGTTGCCTTTTTTTAATGTTTAACTGTACAAATTCTGCCTTAGATCCCTGTTGAATTCACTGCTGATCTGTCTTCACAATTAAAATCAATCCATCTGTTCTTACATTTATTTCCTACCTTTAACTAATTATTAATCCAGAGAAGATATCTGAATCATTCTGGGAATCTAATGAGCCAGGTAATATTCATCTGGATCCTCATGCATTCCTCAAAATAATCTCATGAGACCTCTACAAAAGCTATCTTGTTTTCTTTTCCTCATTATAACATTTTAATTCACATATCTAACATTATATCCTTTATTAGAGTTGTAGCTAATTTGCCTAGTATGGAAGTCGGATTTTTACGGGTCTCTCCTCCCCATGGAACATTCTTGTTCTTAAGTAATGTCTTGTTTAGCACTTCATATTATCCTGGTATTGAGGCTGATTTGAGGCAGTACCTGTGTATGTGTCCTTTAAACCTCTTGAGCAAGTACCACTTTCTTGCCCAAATCATTTCTCAGTTTGTTCTAACCCTCCTCCAATGGTGTTTCAATTTGGGACTGTTCGTCTTACCTAGAAAATAAAGATGCTGATGTAGATCTCTGCTGGAGGTCTTCCTTAGTGACCACCATCCCAAGAATACATTTTGCCTGTCTGCTGTTACCTTTTATTCCTTGAGTTCTCTTTCAATTCTTTGTTTCGCTGTGTGTGTTTTCTGGGAAAAAAATTAAAAAGAAGCATGCAGTTCTGCTTTTCCCCACTAATTTATAGTAAGGACACAAATAGAAATAGAAAATAATGTAATCTGCGGAGATGTGGTACCTGAAATCCATACTCTATTATCTTTGTGCAGTCCTCATAAAATAAAGTAGTGGACTAAGTTGTGGGTTTATGCCTATATCCTGAAATCTTTCAGCTTTTCTACTTTAGAGAGTTGTCTCCAATATCTTGGTATCCTGAAGGTTAACATTAGAGTTCAGTTTAAAACCAGGGAGTCATCAGTGATTTGTAGGTGCAATGATGGTATCAAGTTGATGTTCTTGTAGCAATGAGCAGGTTTCTGTGTCAGTGGCAAATGAGCACGATGCAGAATGACTGCAAAACAGGCTGCATTCTCCTGTGCTATCCAAGGGAATTTCTGACAGGCATGTCAAACTACAGAGGCCCTGATTCTGCTTTTAATTAAAAGCTATATGTTAGAGACATCTATACATTCCGTTGAAAAGTCCAGGGGAAGCTTCCACAGTAATCAGTGTCAGAATACAACCTTATGTGGTAACTAAACTTTTAGTGACTTACTGTTTCTTCACTTTATTGTCTTATTCATTAGTTATTTGAAAAAAATCACTGTATATTTCATGACCATTTCCACTCCTCCTTCCTTCATCCTTCTTTTCACAGTTTTGCTGTCTTCAGGGTTTTCTTCCATCTTTTCCCTGCATTTCTTTCCTCACAGGATCTTGACTCCTAGTTCTTTTTCTCACAGCACTGGTTAAATAATCAGAGATGAAGGGGCTTGATAGCAAAGTGTCATTATTTGAATTTAGAGAGAACATCCTAATCAAATTGGGAATGGAAGAAGCAGCTTACTCCTCAAGGGACGTTGCTTTAAGTCGTCTGCCGACTTAGGCAAGTACCACTGCATTAGATATTGGACGAATATTTTGAACCTCTTTGGGGAAACAAATAGAGGGAACAATTCAGTGAAGTGATCCTAGAAGCCTTTGGGCACTTGAGAGGAAGGGAGAGAGAGAAAGAATTTGGAATACATAAATGTAGTGAAACAGTAGAAAGCATCAGCATTCAAAGAAGGAAAGATTTGTATCTTCTAAGAGTTTTGTCTGGTCAACCAAAAAGGGAGGGCAGAGATTCAAAAGAAATGAAAAATTCAATTTGTGATCCATTGTGACTTTTTTTGGCTGATCTTCTGTTTGTAAAGGAGTCCTGAAAGGTTCAAGCCTTGCTAACTTGTTTTGGAAATTTCAGAAGATGTGGTATGTGCTCTGTGGTATGTTGTGTGAGCTTTTCAATGTTATCTTTAAAGCCAGCATATTACATTTTTCCCAGATTACTTTTTCTCACAAATGTATGATGTATATTTGAATTAAGTTGTCACGATTTATTTAAATTTTGAAAAAATATGAAGAACAAAAAAATGACAAAAAATTCATGTCCTTTATTCAAAAGCTTAACTTTTAATCTTTTACTTTACAGTGCCCTAAGCCTGCTGGGTTTTGTATTTGCTTTCTTTACCTAGTCAAGACTTACATTTAAAAGAACAATGCATAAAAGTATGTAGGTAAGAATGTAACCTTAGTTGACACTATATAACCTTTTTTGTAATAAGGCCTTATCTGCAGGTATAAGGCCCCTTTGCTTTCAAGTTAGTTAAGTAGCAGCATAATGCAATATGAGAAAAAAAAAACCGACAAATTTTTAAAATCCTGACATATATCTTTTTAAGCTTGCTGGTGTGCACTCTGCATACAATTAAATACTTAGTGCATGTTCCGAATCCCAGCATAGTTACCAGAGTGCATACACATGCACAGATGAATAAACACCAAGTTAGAACACCTTTTAAATGAAAGGATAATGTTGACACAAGAACAGACTTTTTTTATGAAGTGTCTTATTGGTAGGTTTAGGTCAGGAATTAAAAGTAGTGAAGTTTTGAAGAAACCCTAAAAATAAAGTATTTGGGGACTTCTGTTATTAAGTAGGAGTTAACTTCTGTTAAGGTACTTCAATGAACAGGTTTATATTATGTGAATTGTACGGTTGGACTATACTCCTAAAAATTCAGAGGGTATTGATTCAAGCTTTTAAACTGGAAAACTGAAAAAGTGAGATTCTCAGGCACTCGCTGATGCCTGATTCAGTGTCTCAGTTTGGGGAGAGTAGTTTATGATTCCCTTCATAGCTCACTTACGTTCAAGATAGTTCTTTATAGTCTGTTTTAAGACTATTGAGGATCTAGTTAGTATATTTTTCATTTCTCTACCCTCTCTTTTTTTTTCTTTTTTTTTTTAATATAACAACTTTAGAAGCGAGGTTCAACCATAATTTTAGTATCGTTGAGGAGAGATGGAATGCAAATACAGTTTTAAGATTTTTAATTCCCTTGGTGACTTGAGTGTGAGGTAAAAACCTTAACCTAACTTTTTACAGAAAATACCTAGCTGCACAAAAAATTTTTCATCAAAAATGCCAATTTCAGTTGCCATTAATGGAAGAATTCAGTTCAGATTATTAAAATTACAACCATTTAGTACCAATCTCTCCAGTGGTTAATGAAGAGACTTGTGAAATTTTACAAAATCAGGATTCAGTCCAGACCTGAACCACTAATTTGGCAGTGACATAGCTCACATTAAGTTGTTTGTTTACCCCTACTTTCAGTGAATAGATATTTCCTTAGCAAAGGTATTATATGCAAAATAATTAATTGGCATTGTCTTAATATGTGTAGTTGTCCACAAACAGATTCAGAACTCTTCAAAATAAATCTCTCACATTTCATAATTCAAGCTTCTCTACTAAAACTACTTTTACAATACCATTGGCTGTAGTCTTTATTTGTAAATCCTTGGGGGGTGTGTGTAATTAAACTTCAGAATAAGTTAAAATAAAATACTCTGGTTTGTTACAGCGTTATTTAAAAGCTCCCAGGGAACTGAGTTGTAAGTATTGCTCACTGTGACATGTTTTTCCTGTAAAATAGGAAAACCAATTTCATACTAAACTTGCCTTTTCATATAATTATTAATTGTGAAGCTTTTTTGCCATTACAAACAATAGTGTGAATGTATATATCTCAAAAAGATGTGTATTTGAGAAGTCTAAGCTTCTAATATAGGTGAATTTACTTAGTGATCTCTAAATTAACAATGTCCTAGAAGACCGCAGAATGATTCCCTTTTTTTGAGTTTCACTTAGATGTCTAGAATAGTAAGGAAGACTGACCAAAATTCAGAATTGATTTAGCTAACATGTGGATGTGCCTCCATGGATGTAGTCATTCTGGTGTGAATCGGGTAACATTATCCATAACATAAATAACACATCAAAATGAGACATTCAGTCATGCTTCAAACCAAAGTCTCTTAATCTATGCAAATCAATCCCGTGTTGCTGGCATTTGGCAGTGTCTAATCTGATCTTTCATGGCTGTATCCAGATGTTAGAAAGAACTAAAGTTAATACTTGTGAAACTTTCCAAATAAGAGAGCTGGTGCTGGGATTGTGTTACCTCAGAAGTGCCTGCTTTTGGGAAAGATTGAAACTGTGTTGAAGTCTCACTGTTGACTTATTGTAGGCACCATCCATCTCATCGAGGTGAGGCAGCAAGTTTCGGTAGTGTCAAATGGTGGTTAGTGGTCCAAAGGAACACCTTTTCTGCCTGTCCTCTGTGTGTTGATAAAAGGAAATCTGACCTCGCTGCCTCACAAGCCATTTTGGTTCCATGTCTTGGCTTGAATTTATACTGCACCAGATCTCTAAGAGTTGCTGTAAGTTTTTGAATATGCCATTTTATGCCAGTTTAAGAAGAGGTTTGGGGGAGAATAGTACTTGGGTACAAATGATGTATGCAGGATGAAGATCTTCAGTGTCAGTAAGAAACAGAAGAGAATATTCTGGGTTTTGAAGAGGTATTGCTTACTTCACATGCACTCAGGAAGGCGTAAAAACATGCAGAATTAAATACCAATAGTAATGATATGATTAATGTATGTATCAATAAGGTGCACAAACTGGTACTTAGATTTTGATTAGTATTAGAAAACTAATCTTTGTGAAAGTTACTTTATTTGCATATTAAACAATTACATTAATGAAGAATACTACTGTTAAAATAACTGCATAACTAAAGTTCTTACCCAGAAGTAGAACGCTCAAAAACTAATGCTGACTTAGTTTTCTGTTCTGTCAAGTAAACAAGCTTGCAGGTAGGTTCAAAATATTTAATTTAATTACTATTAAAATTGAAGTCAGGGACTAGAAAGAGCATCTAGTGAAAATGTGCATTGCAGCTTACCCTAAAGCAAGAAATATTGGGCTGATGAAAGCAACCTACAGAGAATGTGAAATAACAGCCAAGTGCTGGCATTTTAGGAATGTCTGTTCATAGATGTGCAAGTTTTATTTCACATTGTCCTCACCCTTCTCAATAAGAATGACTGATAGCTTCACTTTGTGATTTCCCAGCTTTTAAGAGTCTATTTTTATTTATTTTTTATGACCAACCTTACACTTGTTAAATGTAATTTTTGCTTTATGTAACATAAAAAAGAGAACATCTGCAGTATGCTGTCCCATGAATTAACAAGAATGACTGGACATAAGACAAGAAATCCTTTAAAAACATATGTTCACATTAAATATCTGGGCTATCTCAGTAAAGAAGGTCTTATGGGGTCATTTTTGATGCAGTGCAAGTAAACCATTTCTGCTCTTCTGAAATAGTTTCTTTCAGGTTTATATTGAGCTTGTATAAAGGCACATTACATAAATAAGGGCTTAGTTTGTACATTAGTCTTTTACATCTTGGATTCTTACTAAATCCTTGTTTTTACCAACTTGATGCTTAAGAGATATTGATTTCTGCTACACATGTCTATGGTGTTTATTTTGATATGTCTGGGATTAAAAACAAAATTAACACGCATAATCAATTTTCTTAGAATTAAAAAGGGCACTTTGGTAGCTTTGGTTGCGTTCTTCTGAAGAAAAAGGAGAGTAACAGAGGTGTGATAATAAAGGGATCAATTTATTCAATCACTGGGTATAAAAACATTAGCCCTGGGAAAGAGCCTTCCTCTAAGAGCTTTAGCTGCCCAGTCTCACTTGTGTGGCACAAAATAATTTGCATTTTTAGAGAAATTTCATGTCTTCTGTGAGCTTTAGTGAAACATGAATAAATTGCTTTCTTTTCCTCTTTTTCTGATTTTATAAAGCTGAACCCATTAGGGGCTGAGTCAAACTGTAATGAAAGAAAGGCAACAACTGAGATGATGGAAACCCTGGATTAGATTTCTTAGTAGTCCAAGCCCAGCTGTCATGGCCTACGTGTCAAGTTAGTGCTCTTTGGGGAGGCCCGACAGTACATGTGAATATTTTTTTAACTGCTGTGTTACAACAGGTCTCCAAAGCAGCTAGGAATTAAACAGAGAGGCAAAGATTAAGAATTAAAAGAGAACCACAGCAAGCAGTTCACCAGAGAGATTTGCAGTCAGGCAAGTAAACCTTTCCAAGACGGGTAGCCTGCTGCCATCTGCCTGACAGGCTTGCCTGTGACCCGCCGTGCTCCCTTTGTGCGCGCTGAGTTCATGCGATAGCTGAAGGTGCACGTAAAGAAGACGGTTGTTCACGTTACTGAGTGCACTGGCCTGGCGCTGCTCTAGCACAGTCTGTCGAGTTCACGACAAACCAGTGCTCAGCTCAAAGCCTCTGCGAAAGGTTGGCATTTCTGTTCTTTCATGATACAAATATTCTTCTTAGCTGGTTCATAATATAGCAGGTACAATGTAAGCAGACCCCAGAAGAAGCCAAAGTACAGTTTCTAGTTTTATGCCTAATAAATGAATTTGCACACAGGTGATCAGGCCCAGCCACCATGGGTTTATGAAAGGCAGGTCCTGCTTGGTGAACCTGATCTTCTATGACAAGGTGACCCACCTAGTGGGTGAGGAAAAGGCTGTGGATGTTGTCTGCCTGGACCTTAATAAAACCTTTGACACCATTTACCACAGCATCTCCTGGGGAAACTGGCTGCTTACAGCCTGGACGGGTGTGCTCTTCACAGGGTTAAAAACTGGCTGGACAGCCAGGCCCGAAGAGCAGTGGTGAATGGAGCCACATCCAGCTGGTGGCTGGTCACAAGTGATGTTCCCCAGGGCTTAGCGCTGGAACCAGTCCTGTTTGATGATCGGGACAAGGGAATCAAGTGCACCCTCAAGTCAGTTTGCAGAAAACACTAAGTTGGACGGGTGTGTTGATCTGCTGGAGGGTAGAAAGGCTCTACGGAGGGGTCTGGACAGGCTGGACCCATAGGTCAAGGCCAGTTTTATGCAGTGAAAGTGTGTGAGAAGAAAAGAAGCGCCAGGTCCTGCACTTGGCTCACAACAACCCCACGCAACACTACAGGCTGGGGCAGAGTGACTGGGAAGGACCTGGGGGTGCTGGTCGGTGGCTGGCTGAACATGAGCCAGCACCGTGGCCAGGAGGGCCAGCAGCATCCCGGCTTGTGTCAGCAACAGCGTGGCCAGCGGGACCAGGGCAGTGACTGTCCCCCTGCACGGGGCACTGGTGAGGCCGCCCCTGGAATCCTGTGTTCAGGTTTGGGCCCCTCGCTGCAGGAGGGACACTGAGGGGCTGGAGCGTGTCCAGAGACGGGCAGCGGGGCTGGGGAAGGGGCTGGGGCACAAGTGTTGTGAGGGGCGGCTGAGGGAGCCGGGGTGTTTAGCCTGGAGAAAAGGAGCCTGGGGGGGCTTATCGCTCTCTGCGACTGCCTGACAGGAGGCTGTAGGCGGGTGGGGGTCGGTCTCTCATCCCAAGTAACAAGTGACAGGAGGAGAGGAAATGGCCTTGAGTTGCACCAGGGGAGGTTTAGACTGTATATTAGGAAAAATTTCTTCACTGAAAAGGTTATCAAGCATTGGAACTGGCTGCCCAAGGAGGTGATGGAATCACCATCCCTGGAGGTGTTTAAAAAAACTTTAGATGTGGCACTTAGGGACATGGTTTAATGGTGGACTTGGCACTGCTGGGTTGAACTTGATGATCTTAAAGGTCTTTTCCAACCTAAATGATTCTATGGTTCCATGATGAAACCAGGACTCTGCTGTTGGAAGAAGGGCAATTTTCAAGATTTGTGCCTGTGATATATTCCTTCTGCTGGAACAAGGCTTCACTTGAAGGCTCTTAAACCTCCAAGTAGGGATGTCTTATGCTAATTTATATAGCAAGAAATTTTGGCTATTATACCTTGTGAACTTTTTTATAAGTTTTGAATGTGATTTGATCAGAACATACAGATTACAGCATGGATTTTAAGGGCAAAGCTGCCCATTTATTTTTTTTATCAGGAAGACCTGCTTTCCTATCAAAGCACCAAACATTCATCTGGGTACAGTCTAGTGTTAAATTATCGAATTACTGTTACCTAGAGTCTTCTCTACCTAATGCTTAAAATTTATCTATCTTCCAAAGGGACTCTCACTTCCTCCTGCAAAGAGGATGATGGCACAATCAAGGGGTCCCCAGGTCTGTAGTAGATTCAGATACCTAAATTATCTTAAATTCTACAGTTGTTTGGTGAATTTGGAGAAATTGTGATATTTTCAAACCTATGTTAATTTCAAAATAGATTTCCTGGACTCTGAGACCAGTTAAACAGGAAGAAAAAAGAAAAATCTGGCAGAATCCCTCTCAGACTTGTGCCCTGGGGAAAAATTCTTTCCTTATTTCTCATCAGGTGACTTCTTCGCATGATTTACCACATCTTAGGAAGGCATTTCAAACTAGCAGCAACTGTAACTGAAACGGTGTCTGCCTCCACTTCCACTGATGCCTTTATGAGGGAAAGAAGAACTGAGAGAGTCCAGTATTTCCTTAACAGTCTAACTTATGGCAGCAACACAGAATTAACCCTGTTTCCTTTTGTCCCCTTGAATCGTGGTTGGGGGAAAGGTCCAAAAGAAACCAGATCACCTGTTGCTGCTCTCCTTCTCTCAGGCCTAGAAGTCCATGTCTCCCTTCAGCCTCGTTAGGTCTCTGCCACACTGAAAGTATCTGGTGGTGGTTCTCGCAGCTGTGCCACTGCAAGCAGGGAGTGGAGTGGCAGGGCAACAGCTTTTACTTTATGGAGACATTTGTTTGCCTGGTGGACATTTCTAAAGCTCTGCTGTTCCTAGAGCAAAACAATGTGATTTGTATGGCATATTTCAAAGTTAATTTAAAATCACCAAAGTCAAATGTTTTCTGAAAAGACCTGGTTTGAAGCAATTTGGCAAAGCTGACATAACCATGCTGACTTCAGTGAAACTGCAGTGGTTGCATCACTTGAGGATTGGGCCCAGACTAGCCAGAGCATTTATTTTTCATTTCTAGCTTCTACTGGCATGTTCTTAAAGGTCTCTGTAGTTCTGTAACTTTTTTAAGTAGCTCACTAGTCTTATGCTGAATACTAATAAAACAGAAAATCCATTTCCATTTTTCAGTGTAATCTTTTTTTCATGTGAGTCTATTTCTCATCAAAAAAAGCAGATGACTGGCCTGAAAGCTGGAGTCCTTCACTTATCTTTAAAGATGGAAGAAGACAAGTAATGGCCTTTCAAGTTGTCCCCAGTTGTCTGGAAGAACGTGGCCATAAATCCAAAAACTAAGAGGGAGAAACCCAACACTCGGTGTTGCTCTGACCAACAAATGTATTGTTCCCAATGCCTGATGAAAAGAAGTAGGTCTGATCTTACTCTTGGTGAAATCAACAAGGAAAGCTGAGACAAAGAAGCTTCTCCAAAGTGCCTGTGGGAGTTATCTCACATAACATTATATCGATGTCACCACATGTGAATGCAAAGGCCTTGCATAAACCAGGACCTTAACTTCCAGCAGCTGTTCTTTATTGTGTTATTTTTTTAAGAGTGAAGTAGGAGCACTGTGCATCAGTCTTAGAGGAGGACTTTAGCTGCTATGGAGAACAATATTCTCCTCAGAAAACCTGAGTCACAAGAAAACTGATATTTCCGTAAGGGATTCTGTATGTTCTTTTTGAAGAACATAATCTTCCAGATGCCTCCTCTACATCTCCTTAGCCAGAGAGGATTCACTCATGCCTAAGGTGCATTAGAAAATGTAAAGCTAAAGTCAGTTAAGGAGAAACAAAAAATATCTCCCTGGCATCCTTTTTTTTGTAGCAGATATATTGCTGGATTTTCTTTGCTTCACTGGCTTTGGTTTTTGTACCCAGAAGATACCTTTGGCTAAGCTCTTGGACAACAGTTTCCCAGGGAAAAAAAAATGCATTATAGAGGCCTTGGATGATAAACAGTTTGTGAGCTACCAGCCAGAGTAGTCAGTGGAGATGCTCAAAGAAAGAACCATGAAGAAGTACTCTTACATGAAATTCTAGAAGAGTAGGTAAGCCTTTAGAGGCCACGAAACAGCAGAGCCAGACCAGGACATAAAGAATGAGAAAATGCAGAACAAGAAACTCTCAAAATTACATACAGCACTGATGTCAAAACACAGAGATAAGAGCAAAAATAACTAAAATCAGGGATACTTCTAATCAGAGCAGTCTGATACTGTATTTGAACCTCACTAAGCTAATGGTATATAATTAAGCAAGAGGTGTTTAGGTAATCTGAGCTTTCCAGCTTTTCCACCCTTTGGGACACCTTTGAGGGACCTGAATTTCAGAGAAAGGGGTGCTGAGAACTCTCTGACAGCCAGATCCTTTGAAGATATATCAAGCTGCATATTCAGAAATAAATATCACACACTACCAGTGATTTAAATACTGAGCTCCTCTGTTCAGTGACATATTTCTCTCAATGTATAGAAGGTAGGGTTTACAAAATGCAGTTATGGACTGTCCTGCTAGCCTGTCTTACAGTTTTTAATTGTGCCTTTATAACAAGTACTTAACAGACTTAATGCAGTATGTCTATATGAGTGAAAGTAAGGTATGAGGTTTCATGTGTAGCCATGCAAGAAGGTTGCATAGTAAGTGCATAAAGTAGGTCCTCAAGCAGAGTATTTAAATGTTTTACAGGACAAGGACTGTAGTGCTTTGGGGGAAGACAGCAAGAATTTTTCAGTGTAGCGGCTTGGGCATTAATTGGTCTTAGAATCATCTTAGAATCTTCATGTCTGATATCTGTTTTCACATCTACTGTATTGTATTAACTGAGCACCTGATACACCTTGCTTTGTTTTAAAATGAATGTAGCGATTACAATTCTGCACAGAAATTGGGAACCAATATGCTGCTTCTGTTGTGATCATTATGCTGTCTGAAACATCAGTCCACTCACTGCTTCTTTGCTCTTTGTAATGAGGTTGGATTTCATTCATAGCTCTAAAAACTCCATTAAAAACTTCTGTGCATATATCATTAAGATACACGTATTTTTGTAAAAGCCTATAGGAATATCTTTAAAAATGCTGGCAAAAGTTCTCCAGGACTATAATATACCACTTCTGTGAGCAAGATAAGGACTTCCTTTCATAAGGATTTCTAAATAGCTTTTGGGCTCAATCTTTAGTCATGGCTCGCGGCTCTCAGCAGAGATAGAGGTAGTGCGAGTGGTTTTATACTGCTTGTATGTTCTGTCCTCACCAGCTCCTCAGGGTAGCCAAGGGTGAGTTTGGCTTCTACCATGAGAGTGAGCACCCCTGCTTTGCTCAGAACTTTGCTTTCTCAGCAAGTTCCCCTGGGGCTTGTCCCGTCTTTAGGAGAGAGCAAGTAGGTTCCAGCTGTGAGAAAGCAAGTAGGTTCCAGCTGCAATCTTTATTTTGCATCTGGGTGGGGGTGAAGGAAAAGAAACTCTTCTCTGGGCCATCTGGGAATTCTGCTTTGCACTGTGGAAACCTTAATTAACCAGCTTGGCAGATGCTCAGCCTGCTTTGTGTGGCTTGGAAAACTTTGCCTTTGACTGAGAAAGTTTCAAGATACTGAATCGGAGACATTGTTTCTTTGATTTCTCCCTACCTTGGCTTGAGTAGAGCCCTAGGTGATATGCTGTATTGAAACTTCAAAGAATTTGTTGACAGTTAAGGAAAAACTGTAAACTAAAAACCAGCTGCTATTTTGTTTAGGTTTCTTCATGCTTGACATGATCTTCTTGATGACTGTTTGTCAAAGCTGATTCTTCTGTGTCACCAAAATTTGCGTAGAGTTTTTGTGATCTCTAACTTCCAGATACTCAAAAGACAGAATGTCATATTTTGGCCTTGAGAAAATCCCTTTTTTCTACCTACAGTCAACAACCAGACCTGATAGAGCTGTTATGTAAAGTGGATATTCAACAAATGGTTTCTGCAAAAGATGCTGCTATACTGTATTGTCAGTCTAGTGTATAATTTTTCAATGAACAGAACTGAAAAATATAAGATCAAGAGAGATTTCCATTGTTGTACAAATGTCTGGCACATGCCCAAACTACATGAGAGAGAAAGATTAACTTGTCTGACGACTGTAGAATATGAATAAGTAAACAATGGAAGTTATTAGGCAGGGACAAATTCATATTCCCGTTAGGTTTTCTCATCCAAACCAGAAAAACCTTGCACTTTCCTTATAGTGCCATAGTCTGAGCAGGCTCTTTAAAAGCATATCAAATAAATTCTGGTTCTCATTCATAAACTTACCCATCTGTGAAGCCTTTATTCAGAGAAACCTACCTGCTCAAACATTTGCTGCAGTTCATTAAAGGCTCCCATTTGTACTCATAAAGACTCATTCATTGCCCTGAATAATATATATGGTATACTGAAACAGAACCAACTCTCGCTTTTACAATCTAAATTAAACAACTTTGTCTAATAAAGGAAGCACTGGCTCATTCCTAACTAGGCCATAAGCCCTAAGGGTCTTGTATGTGTGCATTTATTTATTTATTTTTGCCATATTTTCCTACAAGGATCTGAAAGCTAAGTGAACCAAGCTGACAAAATTGTTTCTCTTTTTCTGCCTGCTTAGAAAGACTGAAGCGAGTATGGGCACAATTGTACTGAAGCAAATGCTTGTCCATAAACTTATTCTAAAATGCAATTGGATGATCTGTCCTTTTCTCGGTCCCACCTTCTAACCTTTCTAATCTTGAGAGTTCATCTCTATTATACGTGGCTTTTACAAATGCCCGTGATTAATAACCGCTGTGATTCATTAGCCTGTGTTGTTGGTATCGTTTCCCCAATGGGAGCATTTGCTATCTGGGGATAGTCTGCGATTACTCTGCCTCGTGGAACAGTAAGATGCTTTCAATCTAATGCACTGTCCATGTTTTAGCATAAAATAATATTAAGGCATCCACATAATGGAACCGTCTGAAGATCCATTTTATTAAGCACTGAAAGAAAATGTGTGTGTGTTTGTATGTGCAAGGGAAACATAATCAGCAAATCTTTTTCACCAGAAATGTAATTTCAGTGAGTGTTTTGCATAAAGATGCAGCTATTTTGAGGTATAGTTCTTTGGATGTGAGGTTGAAAAAAAATACTCCATAGCCAACATCTTACCTGGTACAATTAACTTACTCAAATTATGTATGACCTATTGAAAATAGGAAAAATAGGAAACAGAGGTAGGTTTATTGTATTTATTCCATTTTGCTGATATTTATTTTAAATGCAATCTACCTTCAACTACAAAGCTGTAGTGCTCTTAAAAGATTACTGTTTCAAGTTATTTCACATACCTTAACAGAGCATGTAACCTTTTTACATTATATGATCAACTTTTTGACAGTGCAGGGCCAGCACAGCTAATGGAATAATAGCCTGCAGGGTCCAGCTAAATGATATACGAATATAATCAACCTTTGTGATGACTATTCAAAAGTAATCCCTTTAGCTTTCAACTGCAACATATATTTCAAGCAGGCAAAGCCATATGAAGAAAATCTCTGCAGACTCCGCTGATACAATATGGCCTTCATATCCCCACAGTGTGTTTGCTGCTCACAGTGAGTTTTAAATTTAAGGTAATGGCTACTGTATATTCATGTGAGCATAGAACAATACCTTTGATTTGTTGGAGAAATGTTACATTAGCTACCAAGGGCCCTATTCAGTAAACTCTGACACAACCCTTATATATGGTTTACTGCTTATTCTAAATGGAATATGGCTGATAAAAATGCTTTGCATGCCCAAATTGTACAAATTCATTAATCTTTATATTCATAAAACCTCCCAAGTACAACTGCCTCCATTCCAAGTGAACCCCCAGTCAGGATACATGGCTAAACAAGTAGGGCCAATCTGCTTTTTAAAAAAGCGTTGCATCAATTTTCAGTTATCAAGACAGAAAAAAAGTAGGAGGATCTTCTGCAAGTTGGGACGTGCATGTTGTTGGCAGTCATATTACTTTCTGCTGTGTCTTTATTCCGACACCATTACATCATTCTACAGATTATATAACTGAAAACAGCTGAATGACCTTTAAAAATGCAAGTAATTTTTAAATTACAACAATGAATTATATCCAATCAGTTGCATTATGCCACCTTGATAATCTAGCATACCCAGCCAAATCATGGGGAGGGTATAAAGAGTACAGTGAGATATGTCTTGCTTTTTCTCCCTTTTGTGACAAAAATTCAGAATTGGCTAATAGTGAATCTGAATAGGTGGAATTAATTGTATTAAAGGAAAATAGGTATAATGAAAACACTGCATTGCCTTCTATTACTACTGTTGTATGTACAATACAGTAAGAGTTTACCCACGTTTGCAGCAGTTGCCAATGTGGTGGTTTTGTTTGCATACATGTACCTAAATACTTGTGAAAACATAACAGCACTGTTGCTGTCTTTGGTTTGAGCTGCTGTATTATAGGATTTTACACCACTTCAGCAAGTTGGATATAGTGGAAGAGTAGGACAGGGTATGGACTTTTCTCCTATTTGTTTGCCATGTCACTTCTTAAGCCAGCAGAAAATTAGTGCATCCTCAGCATCCTGCAGCAGAGAGTTCCAAGGGTCAGTTGGCAATGCACGAAGAACCCCTTCCTTTGTCTCCAAGCCCGCCACCTGCTACTTTCAGTATCTCCTACCTCATGAAAATGAGTGAAAAATGGTTTCTGGGTCACCTGCATGCTAGTCACATTCATAATTTTGTCATCTCCTCAAAATGTTGCCTGTTTGGTTTTTTTTCAAAGCACGTTCAACTCCCCAAAACAATAGGCCTCTTATGACTCTCCATCAGTTTGTGGAGCTTTCCAGTGGAGTTCTTGTTTCATAAAGTCCAACAGTCTCCAAGTAATACAAAACTTGGATTTGAATGCTTTCCTATCATGTGGGCATGCACGCTTGGGAACACAGGTGTTGCTTGTATAATTTTCTTTATAGTCTTTGAGAGAATGGTGCCTAAAATTCCTGTCCTCTCTGGAGTTAGTGATCATTTTAGCGCCAGTCTTTGTAGGTGTGGGTTTCATTTTTTTCTATGACTTTGTTCTAATTATATTGTGTAAAGGACTAGCAGCTCTTCTTAGCTTTCTCTCAGAAACATAATGAAATAATGAGATTTTTAGAAGTGTAACGATCTTTAGATAGACACATGGAAACAGCAAGAACAGAGATGCCAATTCTAGCTGCACTGAAAATTCAACCAGACAATTTTAATTATATTTTATCAACAGCAGTGATAATATGTCAGGAACATCCTATTATGATTAATTATATTTACATACTATTAATACATATTAATGTTTATCTCTGCATTTTGCACAACACAATAAGATAGAAGGAGAATGCTTGATGGTGTGATCTGTGGTGGTATATATGTATTATCATTATGAATATGAGATGCTTTTATTGTTCCCAAATAGCACAGGCCAAACAAATGCCAAGAAAACATTTATGGCTCAGTATTCCATCAGTTATCCTTGATATGCTTCATATTTGCTGGGAGGATAGAACTGTTAATCAGACAATAATAGCTTGGTGTCCAAGTGTGAAGGCAGAAGGCCAAAAGGTGCATGAGAGAAGCAATTTATGCCATAATTCCCCATCTGTCATGTGCATATCCCCACCGTTTTTTGGATGTGTCCGTGTATGTAAGGTACGTTGCTGTCAGAGGCACACTTTTATGTGTGATTACTTGCAAATATGTATGTTACTACACATACCTAGTCACATTTTGGGCTTGAGTCATACACCTGTCTCGCACCACTTTTTCAACAATGAGCTTCCACTGGAAAGAGCAATAACACCACACTGGTGTAAAGCTGGGGTGGAGCAAGGTACTCCAGACCCCTGGTTAGCACCTCTGAACTGCATGAGGCTCTCAGCTGCTTTGCTGTGTGTGAGTCTCCAAGCCAAACTGAGAAGCTACAGACTCTGCAGCTGTGAGCAGAGCCCCTTGAATTCGATTAGGTTTTATTAGATTATTTTTTTTAGACATGGTCTGCTAGTAAAGGAATTTCCACTCAGGTACTTAAGGCCTGGTTTCAGAAAATGTTGCTACATTGTTAAATGTACGTTGTTAGAGTAAACCACTAACGTACATGTTGCCCCCTTGCAAAATTTGATTCATATGATAACTTACACTAATTCACAGATATTCTGCATAGATTTACTTATCCTATTCTTATTTGCATACAACTCTGAAGTCCTAATTAGCAGTTATACTTAATAAAACCTATGATATGACAAAACATACATTTTATTGAGTCTTCAGTAGTCCGGTAGTTTGCATCTCTTCCAAACATTGCACCAGCAGAGACACTGCTTTGAACATTACTTTTCATCTCCATCAGAACTGGATTAATATATTTATTTTGGACATGAGTTAAATTAGGATGCCATATAAGCACCATTGGTATTGGTGTGACTGAAAGAGAGAGTCCTGTGTGACTGAAAGAGAGAGTCCTGTTTTAATCATCACAGTGCAAAGAGGTAGTGACAAATTGAGAAGGATCCAACCAAGGATTACTCAGAGGTCAGAAAACATGAGCTCCTTTCAAATATTGAAGGCTGCATTTGCTTAGCCTCAAAAAGAAAAGATTAGAGGAAGGAAAACAGTCTCTGAAGCTGTAAGAGGTTATTATAAAAGAGGATGGTGTTCCTTTGCTACCTAAGGTAGAACAAGGCAAAAATCAGCTTAATTTGCAATAAATATTTATCTTAAGTATTAGGGAAGAAACTGAGCTATAAGATTGTGAAACACTGGAACAGAGAGATCAGGGATGTTGTGAAATGGCTTCATCAGAAGCCTTTGAGAATAGATTTGACAAATAAATGTCAGGGAGGGACTAGATATATGTGCACTTTCTTCATTTGAGAAGTGAACCAGATCAGTAGTTCCCAAAATAGGAAACAATCCCAAGGGATGGTGTGGTTGTAACTAGGCAGAGGGAGGTATGTTGCTGGAGAGTCACTGGGAAAAGAGCAGAAAGTGCAGCTGGGGGGTGGCAGCTTGGTGCGAAAATGGAGCAAGGAAGGAACAAGGCTGAGCATCACAGATCACAGCAGCAAAGGAAGTGTGTGGCTGCCAAAAACTGTGGAGTTAAGCCATTGCCTCCCAGCCACCCGCTCATTTGATCACATCCTATTAGGACCGCACTGGGAGGTGGCAGCCCTACTTATGCAGTCCCCTCACCCTGCTCTTGCTTTGCACTGCTCACTTTCCCTGGGCGGTCTTCTCACTGCCTGCCATCTTTCAGTGCTGTCTTTGCCATCACCTTCTCCCAAATGCATCTTCCTTGTTGGGTCCCAGCTGGACCCACCTGGTCCTGTCCTGCAAAACTGGCCTGTTTAGGAACTGCACAGAAGCGCAGGAAGTAAGAACAAAAATCCCTGCCAATTCTGTGTTTCTAGGATTATATCTTATGTGGCTTGCCTCTGTGTTGTCTTAGATTTCCTTCTCTTGTGACTTTTTATTGTATTGCATGTTTTCCAAATAAACCTTCTAGGCTTTTTTACCAATTAGAATGTTGTAAGTCTAAAGCACTAATGCACTTTTTATTTTTTTAATAACAGAACTTGATAAAGAAACGAGTGCTTCAAAGCCCCTGTGAGTTTCTTCCAAAGACGCCAGTTATAGATCCTTCCTGGTACAGTATTTGCTTTTAATCCATAGTCTATATACCAATATGCTGATTTTTGCAAAATGACATTGGTATCAAAATTTAACCTGATTTTGACAGGGAGTTGCACATCATCTCTGGTTTACTTTGTCCAAATAACAGTATTTTTCCTGCTCATAAATGAACAAATTCACATTTCCTTCATATTTTTAACTTATTCTCCCAGTTTTAGAATTTATATTGCTTTTGCTTATGTAGTTGCTTTTAATTTACAGAAATAAGCCTTTGAGATAGAAAAGCTATTAACCAGATGCTGAATGCAAATATAAAACAAGTAGATATCAAAGTGTATATATAAACTTACAAAAATTGCTGGGTTTTTATTTGCTGTTTTTCTCTATAGAGAATGCCTGCCTACTACAGAGAAGCTAATAGATGAGTACAGGAGATCCTTGAAAAGTCGTGCAACAAAGTAGGAATTTTGGTGGGGATTTGTCATTTAAATGGGAGCAGTGTTGCAATGCAAATATCTGAGAGCTCTAAGTTCTTTTATGACTGAAGTGTGACTTCAATGTGTATTACATGTTTTTATCAAAAATAGCTGGTGTCACTGAAATAAATACAAAAGAGTAATGTAGAATAGAAACTTTGCATCTTGTGCCCCTAATGTGTATTGTCTTCCAAAATGTCAAGATCTTTCTGTTAAGATACGAAACATCATTTATGCCTACTGAGTGGGCATCCAAGATGCTCAATACCTTGTAAGATCAGGTTCTAAATGTGTCTGGAGAGTTTTCTTTAAATCCCAGATTATCGTCCCTTTCAGAAAAAATAAACCACAAGCTCAATGCCTTATTCATAGGGCTATCAGTGACTTTAGCATCTGTGCTTAACAGTTGCGGTTCAACTGTAACTTGATAGACTAGATCCAGCCTGGGTGCCACACTGTGGTGCAATTTTGATCTAATCTGTAACACAGGTTGGACCCAAATCACAACTAAGTTTGTTTAAAATCTGGTTGAGCACACGCATGAAACCATTGAAAACCTGCACAACCAAAGCATTTGAAATGCCATTGACCGTCTCAAATGTACCGTCAATCTATAGGCATGGCTGAAACGACTATATTTAACAATGAAAGTACATCTGGTAGAATGCCACATTTTCAAAATTGAACCCAAAATTCTCCTTTGTACAAAGCCTGTATTCATTCACATGATCAGGTAAACTAAAATTCTGCCTAGATTCTTTTTGATAAATAATCTGAAGCACTGATTCTGGAGCGTGTGTGAAGGATTGTCTCCTATTTTGAGCTGATTAAATTCTTGACGGGGTTCACCACATGGCCCACAGCAGTCTGACTCCTGTGGTCTTCAGAGTCCTCAAAGGGCATTTTCCAATTACCATCACTGTTGACCTAAAGAAGAATTAAAGGAGAGAAAATGTTGGTTATCACTTTGCAAAATATACATAAAAGCAGGATTTGGAACCTTTGAATTTTATTTTGAAAAACTGATACAAGCTTTCATAATGGAATTTATTTTAAAAACTGTTCCTTCAAACTACATAAACAAAGCTTTATGAATCTCAATAGTCAACCATTCCTTTCTTCAAACAGAGGTTTCCAGATTCAGAGTTTGAAGCAAGGTCCATTAGACCTGTAATCAGTTTTTATGACAGTCTTTGAGCAAGCAATAGCCTTTGCCGTAGTAATAGCTCAATTCATGGTTTTCTTCAGGTTTGCAATTTAAGTAACTGGTTGACATGTGACAATAAGGTTTCTCCCTGTTAAGGCATGGTAAAAGTGTATCATTAACTAGCTCTTATTAGACCATTGTTGACCAAGGTACTGTGTACATGCAGTATAAATACAAATACCTCAGTAATCTTATTTTTTTACCCAGAGGTCTTTATAGTCTGAACACCAAGCTTATTACGACAATGTTTATTTAGAATGTTCTTATAAGGCTGAAAAGTTGTATAGGAATATTCCTACATGCAATTATGCACGTACATAAGCATACAAATCTCTTGACTGAGTGCTAAAAAGAGGTAAACACTTTATGAAAACCAGGCCGAGAAACAGGACCATGAATTAAATATAAACAATAACTATCCAGTCTACCCCTTAGATTTTAATGCTATTGATATGAGATATGAAAAATATTATAAAAACATTAACCTTCAAACTCTTCTAATCTTGGTAAATATAGCATGACTGCTTGTAAGAGGTTGCTGGTTTGACATATTTGGAATTTCTTTTATCAGAATATTGTCCAAAAATGGCATATTTGAATTTTTCTTTCATAGTTTAAAAAATATATAAAATTACATAAAACAAGCAGACATTCTAGAAAAGATAATTGTCAGTTTTTCAAGGACAAGTTTCTAAATTCCTAAGGGTTATGAACCCCATGTACATTTCTGCAGCAGCTGAACGTTCTATGTATGTGTCCCAGAAGTTATTAAGCAGTTATGTTAAACAGCATCCATGGCCATCATTACTTTTTGCCAGTCTACACTCATTACTAAGTGATAGCTTTTGTATGCTTGTGAAAAAATGGTCATAAATTAATCCTCTGAGGCATTACCTCTCCTGTACTTTTTTAACAATACTTTTTAGTCATAAAGCTTTTAATAAAAATAAGGGGACTTTTATCATCCTATAATAATGGAAGTTCAATGTGTGTTCTTCAGAGCCAGGAATCTTTGGGAGAACATTATGTTTATTGAGCTTTTAAACGTACCTGCCTGCCATCCCAGTAACAATTTGTCTGACGAGTAACTATCTGGCAGAATGCAGGTGGTGTGCTCCTTGCAGACTTCTTCAGCAGGAAAACAAAGGCTCTGCTTTCCCCTTCAAATGGATGGGGTGAGGAGGTTAGGCAGAATGTCGTTCCATACGTTATACTTTGGGCAGGGTCCTGGAATAAACCTCTCCAGCTGTTAGAAGCAGCCAGAGCTCCATGGGTCACGGGCAGGCCTTGGTGTTAACACCTCGCATGATCCAGCTGAAAGCACGGTGCTCACTGACACTTGGCTGCGGTGTCAGCTCAGTACTTCTTCAGAAAAAACATCACCACTTTCTGAATTACCAACACTTCTTCCAACATCACTTTTCTTTGGTGATCTCTTGTCAGACATAGTCCTGCGCACAAGATCTGCTGAGATCAGAGCTCAGATTAGTACAGTGGAACTTTTGTCCTTTGTCTCCTTACATGAGAGATGCTCTGATTTCTTTAAGGAGCTCCTCATACAGAACTGAATTCTTTTCCACTCTGCCTGGTTCATTATCATTGCAATCCTTGCTCCAAGTTTTTGCAGAAAGCCTCTAATCTCCTGACCCTTAAGACTTCGCGATCAGAAAGGAGGACTCGGAGAGATTATGAATTGCAGTTGCAAGTTTTTCTGTGCTCTGAGAAATTATAGACATAATTGACTTTAATGAAGTTAGGTAAGCACCTAAATCAACTTAACCTGTAATGCTGGTTGTCTGTTTCAAAACAAAAACTTGTCAAACGTATTATGGCAGATGAATCTTTGAGTAGTTCTGAAGTGTAATATCAATGTCTCTAAAATCTATGTATTGCGGGTGCCTAAGGCATGCGACACTGACAATTAAGGCTGCTTTTTGAATAGGGTTTTAGTAGGTTTCACTGTGTATTGACTAACAATTCATAGCAGAAGGGAAGGTTGTATCTCAGAAAGGATTCTGTTTATAATTATGAAAAGCATGTTTTCTGACCATTAATAGGGTATATCTTGTTAATTATGATGATATATATGGTATTTCACCTGTGAAGCCATTTAGAAAATTAATGTTTGAGTCACAGAAAGGTCATTGCCATTCTGGAAGGAATCCATTCATCTCTAAATAGGCCATCCGAATATAGACTAAGAAATACACTATATATAATTACCTAGAAATAGATGGAATAAATAAGATTGATGATAGGTATTACTAAAGCCACACTTTAGTTTCCTGCTAGGAAAAAGTAGAACATAACTGGCAGAAACAATAATATACATGTAAAAATGCAAGAAATAGGTTAGTCTTAAGTAGTTTTATAAGATTCAGCTATTACACATGAGGTGAGAACTCATCAGCCTGGAGAAGTGGTGTACATCAAGGACTTTGTCCTGAGATTCAGTTATTTCTGAGGACAGCTCCTACAAAGAGAATGAAGACGGATTTTTTTTTTCCCCCTGAAACTGTGTCTTGTTTGACAGCATAATTTCATAGTATCTCTGTATTTGCCATACATGCTAACAAGTACATAGAATGTATGTGCTGTCTTTGGAGATAAACAAATAAACATGTTAATGAATATTTCCATGTGTGAGTCTTCTTTTGACACAGGCATATCACCGAAGAGTGATGCTGAGCATGAAGGAGCCCAGCAGCTATGATGGTAAAGCACGTTGCCAGGGGTTTAACCTTAGGAGATAAACTTTTCTCTCTAAACATTTACAGTTTAGTTTTTAAAAATACAGAATAAAAGTCCAGAATGGCTGTTGGTCAAGTGAGCTCTCAAGCCCATTTAGCAGAGGAGGAAAAAGAGAGAAAGGTGCAAGTGTGCCTTTAATTGAAAGCCTGTTGTTTAATCTTATCTCATCTGTGGGACGGACAAAGTGAGTCAGCCACAATGCTCGCTTGGAGGAATTAATCTGAAGAGGTGAGAAAGCAATTCAGTAACTAAAATCCCCTGTCCCCATCCCTGCTGAATGAATATGTCTGTTTCACTAGATTAACAATGAAGTTACTTGTTTGTTTCATCACTACATGAAAGGCGGACAGACAACTTTGCAACAAAAGCGCAGCTGGCCTGGGTGAGATCTGAAGTGCTGGCGATGGCCCTCCCTGAAGTCACGGGGGGCTGATGGTGTGCAGCCCCTGAAGCATTGCTCGGCTCTATGTAGGATCGCGGCATGGGGGAAGGTCTCCGTTTGTCCCAGCAGCTACCCATTCTCCAGCTCAGTTCTGCAGCTTGGCCACCTGCAGTATGGGTAGACAAGATCTGTGGACAGCAGATTTTCAGTAGCACATGGAAGACCCAGGGACTGGAACTTGAGTGTCCTAGGAGGAGCATTTGGGAGTGGCAACAGCTCCTGGCTCCCACTCAGCTCTGAACCCAGCTAGGACTGAGATTTCTCCCCTGAGACAGACTGATGAGAGGTAAGCTTTGTCTCTGGGAGGCAGCTTCCTTCAACACCAGCTCTTGTAACTGCCACATTTAGCCCCCAGTCTGGGACATACCTACCCATTTATAGAGGTATATCACCTTTGAAAGGTTGTCTGCCTCCTACACTGAGCTATTCTGTCCCTAGCAACATTGCTCCCTGGTCTTCCTGGACTATTTCAGTTCACCATTCAGTTCACCATTTGTAATTGAAGTGGCTTGAATCTGGCCTTAACCACAGCCGTGCCTCTAAAAATGTCTTCAAAGAGCCCTCCCAGAAGCATGGTGGTCACTGTTATTTTCTCCTGTTTTCTTTTGTAAGAGTTGTCTGCCTCCTGGCTCCTCAGCATCCGTTGACTGAGAAAATTAGACACTCTCCCTTTCCACGTAAGTACCAGGAAATTGGTTTCCCTGGCATTGCTGTCTGCTTTCTGGGCAGCCCAGACTCACACCAGGCTCACAGTACAGATTAAAACAAAATTTATTTATGATAAGGGAAGTTCAGGATTACCTGGCTTCTGTCTCCAGGCCCCACTCTCTCCCAGCAGCCCCTTTAACTTTTACATTCTGAATTGCAATGAGCTTTCATGTCTGCTGAGCCCTGATACTCTCAGAGGAGCTCTGTGATATTAGAATATTTTGATGAATTAGAGCCCTTGCTTTTATTTCGCCACTGCAAACCTCTGTTCTGGGAGAGCATCACCGATGCATTCACATTTTGCAGTGCATTTGGCAGAAATGGCTAAACAAGCTTGAGATGGGGACAGTTAAGCAGAAAGGGGTGAGGATTTATGGCACTTCGAATTCTTACTGTCACACTGAAATCCAGTACTAGCATACTGCTTTTGCGTGGGGGGCAGGGAAGGGTGCGTCTGGCCTTGCCAGCAACAACAGAGTAGATCATGTGCACAGAGCCAGCGGTGAGTGGACACCCGTGCAAGCTTGTAAAATGTAACTGCTCCTGCGCTGGTTGTACAGAGGCTCTAATGGCAGTCAGCATCTCCCTTGTGTGGCAAATGCTTCTTTTTTTTAAATGATAGCTGTAGGTCAGCCAAGTGGCTGTGTACCTACCATGCCACCGGTGCCTGGGGCTCTACAAAAGCAATACAACCAGCGTTGGCACTGCATACTCTGAAAAGCTAAGGGGGAACACCACGAACAAGTCTTACTGATGTGCCTGTAGGGGAAGTTCTCACTAGCCAGACACTTGATAACCCTTGTGTGAAATCAGCCTGGACTAAGCCAGCTCAACCTCCTGAAACACAAACTTGTGGGCCAGCAAAGGTGACTTTGGCAGGGGCAGGAAAAATGTCAAGAATCAGCGTGAATATGGTAAGTGCAGGAGGAGCCAGTTAGACTGTAAGATATTGGGACTGGGAACATTCTTTGAGACAACTTGTGTGTACCAGGATTGGCACAGTAGTTGGGGACTGGGAGTGCTGTGCTGGCACAAGCTGTACACATGCACACACGCCAAACCGCCTTGGAGCAAATGATGTTCAATCAGTGTTGCTGGTTGGGGTCACTCGTATAAGTCATGGGTTTTTCCTCCTTCTTCCTGAAGAGAAAATTGCAGGATAGTAGAATCTGCCTAGAAAATTACTTTCTAAGAGCATTTGTGCCAAAAAAACTTGGTAGTTTATGCAAAGTAAATAAATAAAACAGGCTGTGAAGGTGAGCGAAGTAACAGAATAAAACCCCTAAACTAATATATTTGCAAAAAATATGCTTGCCTTAGTCACCCCCTCTGTTCCTCCCAGAGCCCATATCCCACTGTAGGGAGCTGTGGCATTTCCATCAGTGAGACAGCGCACTTTCCCTTGAAAGCTGCTGGGTTTAATCTTACCATCAGATGGTGTGATTCATTTCTGCAGTCCCTGTTGTACATTTCTTAATATCAGACATGAGTGAAATATCTTCAGGACTGTGAGTGAGAGTGGAGTTAACTATTTTTTCAAAGGAAAAAGATGTTGGAAATACATAGTGGTCTTCATCAACTGAAAGCGCGTGTGAAACCAAGGCCAGGCTCCTGGGCTACACGTGATGAGCCTGTCATGGGGTCAACTAAGTGAGGCAGAAAGAGGCTTTCACACCTCTAAAATAGAGCCGGTTTCGGTTCAGCCAAATCCCAGGTGTAGTTCAGAGCATTTGGCCCAGCATGCAGCTGCCTGGGGGTGGCCACATCTGGCAAGTAACAGCTACACCCCGCAGAGAAAAGGGCCTATGCCGGCTACGAGCCTGTGCTGCGTGAATCCATCCTCCACAACGCAGCAGAGCTTTCCTCTGCCTTTTGTAGTGCCGCAGCGGCTCCACAGAGCTGTATGAGAGGACAGAAAGTTCCATGTAATAGTGTAGGTTTCCCCCCATCTTCTGTGAGACCAGTACGTGTGCATAGTCTGCTTTAAATACAGTCATCATATGCATTGTCTCAAATGGTTGCATAGGTCAAGAAGTCCTCCTGAAAGCTGTGTTCAATGAAGACAGGCTGAGGTCCTTTTACTTTTGCCTCTGGTTTCTGAGCCTTTAAAGTCTGTTCAGGAGGTGTGTGCTAAAGTGCTTTCCTGCAACAGCTTTCCTGTAATGGAAGCTGCAATTCTCAAGCCATCTCTTGATTTCTGAAGCAAAGGCTTGAAAGCCTCCCCAGATATTGCAAGCTGAAGTAAAAAGCTGTCTGTGGTAGCCTTGAATTATGTGTCTTCACGCCTTTGCTTCCTGATGGTTGTACTTAGGCCTTTTGAATTTCTACCTGTAAATCATCTTCAACACCTTTGAAACACAAATGTTCATAACAGTGGTATGAGCTAAAAACATTTATTTCATAGTTTAAAGTGGTCCTGCCATCTTCAGCTTTTCTTTGGTATCTCTGCATGATGATCACCCATTTGGGGGGAAAGTGCTTTCCGTGATTTTGTCTGTTTTGCCATGACCAGTTCCTCGGTTAGGAGCTTGATTCTCTTTTCTCACCCTTTTCCACATACAGCATTGCAGCATTAAAAGAAAAAAACAATCTGTTGATCAAGTAGGTGGATGTTCACACCAGAACTAAGTCAGAATCTCACTCCCCAGCAGAAAGGCTTTTGGTCAAGACCCAAATACAAATCGCAGTAAACCCGAGGGTTTGAGCCTGCTGTATTCCTTCCCATTTGCACGTTCTTCTCCACTTTCCCTTGTACTCAATTTGTTTCCTTCTTCCCTTTCACCCAAAGTCTCCCCTCTGTCTTCACAATTTTGATGAATACTGGGTTCTGCAGAAGTTCGCCCACCCACCCCTCATACCACCTGCCAAAAAGCTGGCATGTGCAGTTTCTTCTTTACAAGGAACCACCGTCTCTTTTCTCTGATTGTCTGAAACCACTTACTAACCAAAGGTAAGTCACATCTCCAAAATGACTATGCAGTTGTTTACATTGCTAGGAAAAATGAACCTGTTGTGTACTGCTGAAAAGGGAGTAAACTCACTGGCTTTGTGCATATGGGAAGTGGGTAAATTCTGTTTCTCTGTGTTTATTCTTGACTTCACAGCTGTTTTCCCCAATTTTCAAGGTGTCGGCAGTCTTTGAGATAGCAGGATAGCAGGATTACTTTAGCCTGGGATTTTGGTCTGTCTGCTTTGCCTTCCTTCATTGTTAACCTTGTGTGCCTGCTGGATGAGGACTTGATACAGATGAGAAGTAAAGGTGATGAGCTATTTCTAACTCAACTTTGCTGCAAACAGCTGGTTTGTAAAAGTTACATTACACCCTCAAGAAAAACAAAGGTACTTAAGCCTAGAATGTCACCGATCTCAGTACACCAGCCTGCTGCTAAATGCCTTCCAAACTCTGCCCTTCATCTTCAGGCCTGGCTGTGGGGTGCACTAGCATATCTGTATGTCAGAGCAACCTGATCAGTTGTAAACTGGTGGTGCCTTTACCCAGTATCATCCACAACTGCCTCCCCATTAATTCTCTCAGCCTGGAAGCACCCTGATGTCTCCTTAATAGGGGTTAGCATTATTTATAGCAATTTACAGGTGTGCTGCTAAAAGACAGAACTGTAAATCACCTCAAATGTTGTTCCATGATGAAGTGCCTCTACATTATTTAACGAATTGTCCCAACGTGACTGAACGATGCACAATGGAAAAACTTGCCACAGAAATATAATATTGAAAAGGCCATAATACTGCGTATTTAGTTTAGATTTGTAATTGCAGTTGATATTCTTCTGGCAGTTTTGTACTCCAAGAGTATTTTCAGCTTCAGAAAAGCAGAGTACATCTAACCTGGGGGTGTCGGTGGGGCAATTCAACAACTAATACATGTGACACTGCTATACAGCTGGTGTTACAGAGGTATTTGGCACAAAAAAGATCTGGCTGCATGTGCACGTTCCAGTTACAGCTTACTGCCTAAAGTGTAAGGTAGTAACGTTGTTTTACAGCGTATGAGAGTGATTTTGCCTCAGTAGAAAGAAGATTGAGGTGTGATGAAATGCCAGCAAAAAGCGCCTACAGATACCTCAAAATAAAGAACTACACATGTTCTGAGATGTTGATCTATTGTATTTGGCCTTAATCTGAGCGCAGCACTTTCCCGGATCAAGAAAAGGCTTGTGATTTTGAAATGAGAGGAAAAGTGGAGCAGTATCTTCTCTCTAGAAAACCTGGAGTGAAAATGAACCACATTAATTGTTATATTGGTCCTTTCTCTTGTAATTGCAGGTAGTTTTCCTCCTTCAGATGTGCAGGGTACCGTTATGTGGCAAACAGCTTGTTTTTTCTTTACTGAACCAAGGCCAGTTTAAAGATTGACACGCCTAAAACATACACCCAAGTCTCAACTGATCTGACTGAGTAAGATCTGGCACAAAAACTAACAGAGGAGCCCAGCACCACTAGCCAGGTCAGCTGCTGATTTCCTCTGGGCAGGAAAATTTGCTCACAAGCACCAACAGGTGTATTTGGAAGGGCAAAGGAGGGAAAAGAGGGTCTGGAGAGGTGAAGGGAGGGTTGGTGTCAGCGCCTCTTTCCCAGGGATTCAGGGTCTGGAGGTGTATAAATCTAAAGATGAGAACTGAATAGCCCCAGCAATGCCTCTGTTGCTTTTTAAGGAGTAACTTTTTTTTTTTTTTTCCCAACTTAACCTTTCGAGTTTCTCAGTTAAATCTTAGCATCAGTCAGAGCTCTCTTAATGTGAAGTCCAAGACCTTCTAAAACCATCAGTGAGGATGTGTAAAATGTTGCCACAGAAATGTCCGTTTCCATGTGGATGCTGGGGCTGCTTGTGTTAGCACATATCTGTGTGCAGGAGGACCCACTTAATTAAGGCCAGCCTCAGCCAGCAGAGCTGCGTTCAGGCTCCTGCTGCACTGGGAGGATGAGGAGCATTGCAACAGAAGCAGGAAAGGGTGAAGGAGGTGCCCTGGGTGTTGGAATGTTCACCCAAGCGGTGGCGTCTTCCTCAGGAGGGCCTGGGGGACCACACTCGACATGGCCCTCCCTCTATCTGTGCCTCCCCCAGCCTCAAAATGGTTTTAAAACTTTTAAGCCCACTTCAAACCGATGGAACAGATAGGGAAAGGGCTTAACTGTGAATATATCCCCAAGATTTTGTGCAGCGAGGCAGCTGACAGAGGGGACAGACCCCATGTGTGTCCCACACAAGGGAGAAGGCAGAAAATCACACACATACCAGAAAGCCTGCTCCAGGCAAGAGGTTTTATTAATGCTCCATCCTCAGGAAAAGTGTCAGTCTGAGTTTGTGCCTCATTTGACACTAAAGAACCCAACTAAAAGACCCAAATCTGAGGGAAGTCGGCTTTTGCCATTCCACTGCTGCTCCACCTCCCCGGTGCGATAGCCCTGAGGCCGAGCTTTAAAACCAACGGCTACGCTGCTGCTGGGGAAATAAACCACTTCTTGCCATAGTTCGAGGTGAATGGGTGTTTCACTGGGCATGCCATCCTCCCAGCATCCCGGAAGTAGGATATTCAAGGAAGTTGCTGGTTCTGCTGTTTGGAGGCGCTGTCAGGTGGGGCAGGGTCGGTCCCCTGGTCTGAGCACTCTCCTAGGATCTGGGAAACTTCTTTACAGTTCCTCATCCATCCCAAACTTCTCCATTTTCCTCTGCTCTAAGGTCAGGTAGCAGCACGTCCCTGCCTCCTGAGGACGTTGTGGGGATCAGTATGCTAAATACCATGAGGCGCTCTGGTACTGCCAGAGAGACGGGCAAAAGCACTGAACTGCCATAAAGACCCAGAAAGAATTACAAAATTCTAGGAAGAAAATCCTTAAAAAAAACCAAAAGGCGGTCCATTGGGATACAGTATTAAATACACTGTCAGTCACCCCCAGCACAGTTCTCACTTTTCTGTATGCTCTCTTCCACACACTGCCACTGCTTTTGCCATTTGAGCCTACAATGTGTGTAAAATGGGACTACTGCAGCACACGCAAGCGATGGAGTTTGGACTGTGTGTTTTCCTTCACAGAGTACTGCCGCCTTGGCACCAGAAACCTTGTAAGTAATGTGTTTTGCAAAAATCAATAAATAAAGGAGCAAATGAAAATGTCATCTACATAAATATGCCACAATAAGTTTAGTCTTTGGATCAAAGTGCTCAAGACGACACAGCTTTGAAACAGAAAGAGAGGAATCAAAATTACACATCCCTGCATATCTGCTCGGATGCCAGCTGTTTAACTGAGGCGTACATACCGTGGCTGATTAAATGAAAACATTTCAACAGCTGTCTAAAAAAAAGTAAAACCCTCTCCCTGTCTTCCTGGGGCTGCCTTGTACACCATCCCCGTGGGCTGCCCAGGAGAGCAGCCACTTGGCTCCAGCCCACACCTGCCCCGTCTCCGCTCAGCATGCAGGGGCCACCAAGCACACAGGGCTGCTCTGGGCTCAGCCAAAGGACGAGCAGTAAGATCCTTGGCAAGGTTTGGACATCACCGAGTCCTGGTGCCATTAACTTGCAAACCTGCATCTGGGCCAGAGCTCATCAGCTGGCTGGCTCTAATCTGGACTGTTCAATGAGTTGAAAGTAACGCTGGCCAATTCCGGGGGACAAAGCAGCTCGGCATGTGGAGGGGAGAGGTGCTGGTTTTCATAGCCGAGCCAGAGAGAGCCCTACCTCCCCAGCAGGGAAGAGGGCTTATGGAAGAGAAAAAGCTTTAGGTAAGTGGTGGGTGGTCTCTGGTGGCTGCCTCCCTCCCAGTCTGCAGAACCAGCTGGGAACCGTTCTCCAGCCCTGGGGCCAAGTGGCACCGCGTGATTGCTGATTCCCCTCCTCTCTTCCCCTCCCTCCCCAAAACTACGTGGGCACAACCAGCCTGCCTGGTTGGAGCAGATACTGTCCCCAGCCCATGGCCAGGCATTGCCTGGGAGGGTGTTTACCGGCTCCGACCAGCATGGCAGAGGCAAAGCTGTCAGTGGCCGGGCTGGTGGCCCCCTCCTGCTTTGTTCCCTGGTGTCGGCACAGCCAGGAGGGGCTGACCTGTGACACTAGCCCGGGCTCCGGTGGGGATGCACGAGGTGGCCTCCCAGAATCCCAGCCCCTCGGCTACACTGGGAGGATGGTGATACTCTCCTTGTAGCACAAGTGTTGCCACAAACCCCAGCACTGGGATTTAGTAGCGTCCTCAGCAGAGCTGGCAGCAATTGCGCAGCCTGGACTGCATCGGCTGTCACCCCTCTCCAAACACAGGCACCCCAACTGTGGGCGCCGAGTGTGCCCCCTTTCCCAAGCAGACAAGGCATTAACGTGGGCACAGAGACAGGGACCGGCACGTCACCCCTCCATCACCCCCAGCCCACTGCTGACATCCATCCACCTTGTGTCTGCCTATTGAGGGAAGCTGAAACAGAGAGTGATTTAAATTGCCATGAGGTGGGAAGGTAACAGGGAGCAGGCAGCCACCCCAGCAGTCGCTGATGAGCTGCACCAGTTAGCACGGGACCCGAGCTGGGCCTCCCCCACCGCAGTGCCCCTTCTCCATGAGGAAGGGCCAGTAGGAAAAGCGTGCGGGCATCTTCACGTTAAGGTATTTCAGTGCAAGAAACTTGGGGGAGCGATGTATCAAGGCACGTCCATTCACAGTCATTTTTAAGGATGCTGCATTTTAAGAATGTATTGTTAAAGACTGTATTTCTGAAATGAAGAGCAATTAGGAAAGAAATTTTACAACCCAGGAAGTAAAAACAATTTCAAAAGGTGAAATCTTTTACTTTTTTTTTTTTTTTTGGTATTGTGTTTGGGGGGGTGGATGGGGTTTGGTGGGTGTGTTTGTGTGCACCTGTGGGATGGAGGCTTTTATCATGCTAAAGTTTGCCACCACACGTGTCACTGCCAGAAGCAACCCCCAAGTCACAGCCATTAATGGGATGGGAACGGGACCTGTACACTGTGGCACATCTGCCATTTCTGCCCCCAAAATAAGGCAAGAAACTGAACCGCTTTTCACTTGCTTAAAAGCTGCATAGAATACTGTCATCATTGTAACACAAGACTTTTCCATGGCTTTCCCTCCCCATCTGGCATGGGCTGACTTGCCCAGCTATGTTTGACATGATCTTTTGTAATGGCTTTGTTAAATACAGACAAAGCTATCTCCCTGTAAAATGCCCCCCCCAAAAAACGTATGTTCTCAGTGTTAAGTTTATCCCACCTACTTCCACAGCTTTCCCTCCAAAAGAACGTGGTGCCACAGGCAAGAGAAAAGCTACAAGGGTTTTGACTGAGTAGGCAGGTAAGGAAGGGAATTCCACCACGCAGTGAGCCCTTCCCAAACGCAGCCAGCCACGCACGTGTGCCCACACGCACCCCGAGAGGACTCGATCCCTGAATGCCACAAGCAAACAGACAAGAAACACGTGCTGGCCACGTGCACGGCAGCATGCCCTTGTGCTACATCTCCCATGTGCTCCTGGTGTCATTAACTGTGAGCACATCTGCGAGTAGGCTTTAACGTGTCAACTTGGGGCCTTCTGGTGGCTCTTTGGGCCTCCTGGGTTTGCCTACCCGGGGCGTTGCTTTTGCTTCTCATCCCAAAGGCATTTTTGTCTTCGTCTGCCCAGAGAGCACGTGGGACCAGTACAGTGGCAGTGGCTCTAGGAGGGGACTCACACTGCTGGCGACCACCCTGTGACCTGCAGAAGACGTGTCCAGCTCTGCAGGAGCACCCTTCACTCGCGTAGGGGCCAGGGCTGTACGCACCCCACCTCGCACCGATGGGCCCCCCGGGCTCGCCGCCCAAGGGGCTGCAGCCGTGCGTGGCTGCTGATGTACCGCGCTCCTGGCGGGGGGCGGGGGGGAGATGAATGTCCCCAGGGTGTCAGCGTGCGGTGGGACCAGGAGGTGAGGCGAACGCCCATTTGACGCTGGCCTGTGTGGAAAGCTCGTGGGAGCCCCTGCGGGGGCAGCTGCGCAGGCTGGCTGCTGATGCAGTGCCCACCCCACCCCGCAGCCCCCACCGCCCTGGCCCCCCACTCGTACACTCGTGGGGGAGGTCTGGGGGCAAAGGGGCCTTTCCGATGCGTGGTGAGAGTCCCCTCCTGCGGGGGGGTGGAAGATCGCCGGCGCCCCCCGCCCCCCCCCCCCCCGCCACCCGAGTGCCGCCGGGGCAGCGGGCGCCCCTCCCCGGGGCCTCCGGGCGGGTTCTGCGGGGCTCCGTGTACCTGCCCCGGGGGGGGCCGGCCCCGCCGCACGGCTGTCACCGCCGCCTCCTCCCCGTTATTTACATCCCTCTTTAGCAGTCTAATTACCCGCTTTATTGCTTTCGCCTGGGGGAAGCCCGGGGACGGCGGCGCAGGGGGGACCCTCCTCGCAAGCCCCCGCCGCGCTCCGCTCCGCACCGCACCGCACCGCCCTGGGGCGGGGGGGGCGGGGGGACCCAGCTCAGCCGGGAAGGTCCCCTCACCGCCGGGCTGGCAGCCGCACGTCGGGCGGGGAGGGGCGGAGCGGGGCCGGCGGGCCCAGGCAGCCCCGGGGGGGCCGGCGGGGCGCTCCCCCTCCCCGCAGCCCCTGCCGGGCGGCTGCACCGCGTTGCGCCCAGGCGACCCGCGCCATCGGAGGGGGAAATCCCGGCGGGATAGATGGATTCTCAGATAAGCAGCGGAGGTAATTTATTGGCCTTTATGTCTTCCGATGGAGTGGGGGAGATACGGCGGAATGGTGGCTGCACTTCGTTAAGGGGGCTGACTCCGCCTCAGCCGAAAGGGGGTGCCCCCCCGGCGCCCCGGCGCCGGGGATGCCCCGCGCCCAGCCCGGGCAAGGGACGAGCCCCGGTCGCCCCCCGCCAGCGCCCGTCGCGCCGCTGCCGCCGCCCCGGGGGGAGCCCCAGCGTCTCCCCGCTCATCCAGGTTGTCCGCGCCGCGCTCGCTCCTCCAAACTCATCTAAATTACATCAATAACAGAGCGCACTCTTTAATGAGCTCTCAACTTTAAAGACTTGAAGGATATTAACAAGCCGCTTGACAAATGGTGCTTAGAAGCACATTAAAGACGCTGCTAATGGAGCGCATAATGACGGCTAATTTTCGATCAGATATAAATTAGAGCCCCAACAGTTATTTGCCTTAAGGACTTTATGTAAATGATCCTGTTCTGTATAAACGGGGAGGCGAGCCCAGCCGAGCCCCGCCGCGCTGCTCGGCGCTGCCGCAGCCGGACGGGCCCGCAGCCCCCGGCCCCGGCCGCCGCGGAAACACCGCGGGGCTGCGCGGGGCGCCGCGCCTGCCTCCTCCTCCACCCCCCCGCCCTGCGGCCGGGCGGGTGTGCGGGGGAAGGAGGAGGAGGCCGAAGGCTCGTCCCGCTGGCGGCCTGGCTGCGGAGGGGAGGGGGCGGCTGCGCCCGCGGGGGGGCCAAAGGCCCGCGGGGTGGGGGCGACCGGGCAGCGCTGCGCCCCGGGGCTCCGCGGCCACGGAGGGCTGGGGCAGGGCCGAGGCGGGGCCCATCTGCGAGGCCGGCCCCTGCAGGCGCACACGCTCCGGGGCTGCCCAGCTGCCGCCCGGCGCTCCTGCAGGCGCCTTTTTTCTTCCTCCCTTGTTTTGGTCGGGGGGGGGGGGGGGCAGGTTTTTGATTTGGAGTTTGTTTGGGAGTTTTTTTCTTGCTTTTCATTTTTTTGGCAATAAGTGCCAGCTAGGGGCCCGGCCCCGGGACAGGGAGGGTGACCCGCTGCAGCACAGCGGCCGCGCTCCTGCCCCCGGCCGGCGGCAGCCCCCGGGTCAGCTACCCCCCCGCCGCGGGAAGGGGCGCCCGGCTGCCTGCGGGAACCCGCGGGGTTTTCCTGGGGGTTCGGGGAGATTCTTTCTCCTTCCTCCCCATCCCGCTTGCTTGCGGGCTGGTCTCCTTCCTCCAGAACCAGCATTTACCTTGGCCGCGGGACAGGTGCCCCTGCTGCGCCGCCCGGCTCCCTCCTCCGGCAGGGCACGGGGGTCTCGCCTGCCAAAGCAACAACAAAGGGGAGAGGGAGTGTGGTGTCCCCTAGCCCCGTTACCACGCCGGGACCACACAGCCGCCGGGCTGCCCTGGGAGCGGGGCCGCTGCTGGGGGCCGCCACCGCCGCGCTCGGGGTGCGGGGGGTGGCGGGGGCCGCGCTCCCTCCGCACCCCCGGAGCAGCAGCCCCCTCCCCCCCCGAGAGAGGATCTGGGGAGAAAAAACGGCGACCCCTCCATCCTTCCCCGCGCCTGTCCGCGCAGCGACCCGCGGGCCGGGGCGCACTGCCGCCCGCCGGGGCGCGCAGGGGGCGCGCAAGTTGCGCGGGAGCGGAGGGCCCCGCCGGCGGCCGTACTCACCCGGGCGGTCCCGGGGCTGTGCCTCCTGCTCCGCGCTCGCTGTCCCGATCCATCGATTTGTTCCTGGAAAAATGCGACGCATTCTTATAGCAGCTAGGAGCAATTAATATTGCATTAACCCTATTAAAACAAAAAAAAAAAAAAAAAAAGGAAAAATCCGCACCCTATCAAAGCCATCTATTATTAACGCGAGGGTAATTGGAGACCCGAGACGTGGGGCTGCGCGTGTCGTGGGGCACGAGAGGCGGACACGCGCGTGACGGCGTGGCGGGAAGGAAGGAAGGGGAGCCGAGGGTGGCTAATATTTAATTTCAGGTCTGTGGTTTTCTAATTCGAGATTAAAAGCAGTCACGTCTTTGAAGCCAGGCACTTGGTGTAAATGTACAGTTAAAATATTCTATTCCACAGTCCCCAGACAGAGCTCTGCTACTCCCAGGCTTCATTAAATTTTAATTATCATCCCAGACTGGAGCAAGGGAAGAGGGGGAAGACTGTCCACCTAATTGCAATTGATAAAGGCAAAAAAGCCTAGATCTTTTTCCTCGCCGTGCACGCACAGCAGTTGTTGTTGTTGTTGTTTTAAATGCGGGCAAAGCCCAGCGAGGGCAGCGTGAGCGTCTCCACCTATAGATCTGCTGTTTGCAAAAGATGCACGTGAAGGAAAGCCGGGAAGTGATGTTATAGATGGGTGTTGGGGGGGGGCATCAGCTCTTGGCGAGATCTGGCGAAAGATCAACGGAAGAGACAGGGACCCTCATTAGGGCTCAGCAGCTTATTGTCTCCCAAAACAAAGCGCGCCGGTGCCTCGGAGCTCCCGGGCCGGGCGGCGGAGGGGCTGCCCCCTGCCCGCCCTGGCTCCCCCGCAGCCCGGGCGCCTCTGCCCCCCGCCCCTCCCCCCCGGCTCTTTTGGCCCTTTTCGTTTGTTAATAATCCGCATGTGTGGGACGGGCAGGTACTGGGAGAAGTCGACTAATTGCCTGGGGTTTTTCAATTTGGGCAACTAGAGAGCAGTCTATCTCCAGGCAGTAAAAGGTAAAAAATAAAACCCACCGCGTTTGCTTTCTAAGCAGCTTCCTATTATCACATCGCCACTTAATTTTATTTCCATTCTCTCCAAGTTAAATAGAAAGCCGAGCTCACAGGGGAGCTGCCATGTGCCTACAGACTGGGGATGTCAAGCAGAGAGACTCACTGTGCAAAGTTAATTTCAATTCCCGAGGAGGATTTCACATTCTCGCTCGCTCTGACCCACAGTAATTAGCTGAGATAACTAATGATTACTTACTTATTCCTTGTAATTATCTGGATTTAATAATTCGCTGTGTAATTTATTAATTCGCCCGTAATAGCCTTTAAGTGAATGGCTCATTTAAGAGGGCGAAGCGGCGGTTCAGGGGCGGTTCACCGCCTGCGCCTACGGAGGGTTTTGGGGGGCTCTCTTGCTGCTTCCGGGGGTCCGCCCGGACCCTCGCCTGGGCCCGCCGCTTTCCGCCCCCTTCTGCACCCCCCACCCCCCCAGCCTCTTCAAGCAACGCCGCGCCCGCGGAGGTTGCACGAAAGCCCAGCCCGCGGCGGGGGGGGGGGGGGGCATTTCCCACGGGGAGAGGTGTGGCGGGGCGCGCAGGCTGCGCGGAAGGGCCGCGCTGCCCTCCCCGAGACCCGCCAGCAGCGGCTGCAGGAGGAGCCGAGCGGCGCTGCGCGCCCGCGGGAGCCCTGCGCGCCCGCGGGGCCGTACGGTGCCGTCGCTGTAGCAATGACGGTACTGGCAGCGACAAGCGCCAGCCGTGCCGGGGCCGCGGAGGGCCGGGGGCAGGGGGCGCCTGGGCCGGTTGGGGACGAGGCGCTTCTTCCGCGCCCGCGGAGCCGCCACCGCGGCCGTGCCAGCAGGCCGGGCTCTCGGGGTGCCCGAGCGGCTTTGAAGGTGCAGCTGGAGCTGGCGGCTGGGCAGGAAGATGAATATTTAATAGCGGCTCGTGGGCGACCGCCCCCCCCCGCGCCGCCGTCGGGTTTCCCCGGCTTTTGTGAGCGCCACGCGAGGAAATCGCTTGTTTCTTCCCGGTTTTTTTGGGGGTTTTTTGCGCTCGTGTGCGTGCGTGGCACCTTTGGACGCCCCGCGCCAGGAAGCAGAGCGTCTGGGACAGCGGGGGTCGGCGTGGGGACACCCCCCTCACACACACACCCCCCGCACGGTCACAGCCACGCACACGGTCACCCGCGGCCGCCGCCGGGCGGGCGGGGCGGGGCGGGGCGCGCGCAGCGGAGCTGTCCGTGGTGCTGCCGCCGGCCGCCCCCCAACCCCCGGGCCGCCCCCCGACCCCTGGGCCATCCCCCCACCCCGGGCCACCCGCCCACCCCCCCGGCCAGCCCCCCCCGGCCTGGCCGCCCCCCCGGGCCGCTCCCCGGCCTGGCCGCTGGGCTGGAGCGAGCCCCGCGCCCCGGAGGCGGTGTTGAGCTCGGGCAGAGACGTGCGGTGGAAAACAACAAGCAGCAAACGCGCTTTGCCAATAAAACGTTAAAATCCTTTTTTCTCTTTTTTTTTAATGAAAGACGATTTAACAACATTTAAAAATAAGTTAGTACATTACTAGAATAAATAAACCTCCTATTAACAAAAAAAAAAAAAACAACCCACAACCAACCAACCAAACAAACAAAAAAAAGCCAACGAAATCGGGTCATGTACAGAACTTAAGACTTCAAACAGTCTCGGATAGAACAGCGATACAGCGGAATCTGTAAGAATATATCTATATGTGCGTCAACGCCAATGAAATATTTACAATACATACAGGTACCCAACCGAGTACCCCCGTTTTATTGTTGTTGTTCCAAAAGAAAGATACCAAACCGATCGTGAATTTACAAGCAGTGCAGCCTCGCTCGCTCGCTCCCTTTCCTACAAATTGAAATTTGGCTTCTCTACAAACGGACCTCCAAAAGGGACTAGCCTCCGTGGGAAAAGTATTGCAATTAAAGGTAACAAATAACCGACTGACCAAATAAATAAATAAATAAGCAATCGGATAGATAGATAGATGATAGATAGATAGATAGATAGATAGATAGATAGATAGATAGATAGATAGATAGATAGATAGATAGATAGATAGATAGATAGATAAACCGAGCCGGTCTGAATACCGTCGCGATACAGCTTTGAAATCGAGAAAGACGGAGAGATATTGTGCTGGCAAGGAACCTGAAGCGACAAACCCACCCACCCCCCTGCTGTCACCTACGCGGCCACGTCCTTTCTCGCTTCGGGAGCAGCGTGTGGTGGGGACAATATGGGAATCCCCATTAAATATGTAACGCGGTAAACAAATACCTCGGACAGTGAATCAGGCTACACAAATAATGTAGGACATCTACTACAGGGTGCCGACGCCGTACGAATAAGAATACTCGTCAGAGAAATACCTTAGGTTCAGGTGACAATTTACAGATGGCCAAAAGGGACGTTAAGAAGAAGGAGAGAAAAGCTCACGTTCATAAATCCTACCAACACAAAATATTTGATTCTCACTATCCTTTTTTTTTTTTAATTTATATCAAGACTTAAGGAGGTGTAATTAATTAGAATGAGCACAAAATGAAGTTGCTAGAGAGAGAAATTAATAATTTACAAGGGGTTGTTTGGCAGTAATCTAATAATAGCTTTTGAAGACCAGTGAACACAGCAGGATCAGCTCTTTCCCTAAGCGTTATAACTTCAGAGAAGGAAAAGGATAATAACAACAGTAAAAATATATATATATTTATATATTTATAATACGCAGTGTAAATGCAGAAAAACCTGCCATCTGTTTTTTTAAATCATTATTATTATTATTATTATTATTTAAATCAAAATACTTTTGAGACGTGTCTCGCGGCGCAAGCCTCAACTCTAAGATTCAAGTTTGGGTCCCGAGAAAGCCGTGCCACCGCGGGCGCGCTGCGACCCGCACCTGTCACTGCGACCCGCACCTTCGCGCCGCACCCAGGCGACGTCTGTTAAGAATAAAAACCAGCGGTACTTGCCGGGGCGGCTCCGGGCGGCGGCTCCGCGGGGAGGTCCCCTCCGAAAGTTGGGCGCAGGGCGGGCGGTGGGGTGGGCTGGGGGCAGTGGGGTGGGGTGGTGGTTTGGTTTTTTTTTTTCCTCCTTTCCTTTTTGTTGTTGGAGGGGGGGGTTGTTGTGTTGTGTTTTTTGATGGGGATGGGGATGCTCCTGCGCGGCCGGCTCAGATGCCAGCCGAGTACTTCATGCGCTTCTGCTTCTGGCGCTGGTTGCAGAACCAGACGCGGACCACGTTCTTCTTGAGGTCCAGCTTCTCGGCGATGGCGGCGATCTTCTCGGAGGAGGGCCGGGGCTGGAGGGCGAAGTAGGCTTCCAGCGAGCGCTTCTCGGGGGCGGCGATGGAGGTCCGCTTGCGCTTCTTCTCCGCGCCGCTGAAGAGCTCGGGCTTGGCCAGCTTCTCGCGGTGGGACTTCTCCGCCTCCTCCAGCCAGGCCTGCAGGATGGGTTTGAGGGCGATCATGTTGTTGTGGGAGAGGGTGAGGGACTCGAAGCGGCAGATGGTGCTCTGGCTGAGGGAGCCCACCCCCGGGATCTTCAGGTTGGCCAGCGCCGAGCCCACGTCTGCCTGGGTGACCCCCAGCTTGATGCGGCGCTGCTTGAAGCGCTCGGCAAAGGCCTCCAGGTCGCGGGGGTCGGCGTCCACGTCGCTCATGCAGCCCATGTGGGCCGGCAGCCCGTGGGCGTGGGCCATGCCCAGCGCCGCCGGGTGCATGGGGTTCATGCCGGCCATGTGGGGAGCGTGGCCCGGCGTGGAAACGACGGCGCCGTCGGGGGCAGCCATGGCCCCCAGCGCCAGCCCCGGCGTCAGGTGCTCCAAGAGTTCCCCCTCCAGCGCCTGATGGGGCTGGTGGTGGTGGTGGTGGTGGTGGTGATGGTGGTGGTGGGTGCCCGACAGGGCGGACGGGTGGGAGATGGGCACCGAGGAGGAGGAGGCGGCCGAGGTGCAGGGGATGGTGTTCATGGTGTGGTAGGTGGCGTCCGGCTTGAAGGGGCTGTGGTGCGGCGGGTGGTGGTGGTGGCTCTTGCTCGGGGAGACGATGTCCACCGCTGCCAGGGCTTCGGCGCGGGCCAGCAGGCTCTCGTCCAGACCGCCGAATATATTGCTCTGCAATTGCAAATAGAAGGCACACATAACGCTCAGCAGGGAATTCGCCTCCCCGCGCACTCCGCCGTGCCACTAAAACCTTCCCAGCATGTTAAAAGAGAAATCCTGGAGAAGGGCGGGGGGGGGGGGAGGGGGGGAAGAGGAGAAGAGGGAGCGAGCGGGGCGAGGGAGCGGGCGCGGCGCGCAGCCGCTGGCGCGGAGGCAGCAGCCGGCGGCGGGCGGGCGGGCGGACACACGCACCAGCCGCACGCAGCATCCCAGGTCATAAAAATTAATACGGGCGGCAGGAGCCGCCGCATGCATAAGTTGGGCGAGCGCCCGGTGGCGCCGGGTGATTTGCTGCGCGGCCATGAAAAAATCATCAGGCGGATCCGAGGGGCCGCCGAGGGGCTCCCCTTAAAGCGGGGCGGCGGGCGGCGGGCACCTACCGGAGGGGCGGGCAGGCAGGCCCGCCGCATCGCCTCCGCGCCGCCGCCGCCGGGGCCGGAGCCCGAGCCGGAGCCGGAGCCGCCGCTGCCGGGGCCGGAGCCGGAGCCGGAGCCGCGTCCGGCGGAGCCGCCGGTGCCGGTGCTGCTGGGGGAGCTGGCGGCGGGGGCGGCGGCGCCGGCGGAGGGGCAGGGCGAGGCGGTGTGCAGGGCCGAGTACTTGGTTTCGTGGAGGCCGCCGCCACCGCCGCCGCCGCCGTGGGGGAGGCCGAAAGGCTGCTTGCTGCTGAGGGACATCATCATGGTGCTCGCCGCCGCCGCGGCCCGGCCCGCCGGCAGGCGACCGCCGGAGGAGGGCAGGGGCGCGGGGCCGGGGGCCCGGACCCCCCGGAAAAGCCACAGGAGCCCCGGACACCCCCCCCCCGCGCCCCGCCCCCCCCCGCAAAAAAAAAAAAAAAAAAAAATCCCACTCGCCCCCCAGCCGGGTGCCCGAGCCCCGCCGGGGAGGACGCGGCCGGGAGAGGCGGCTCCGGCGAGCCGGGGATGCGCGGGGGATGCGCGGGGAATGCGCGAGGGATGCGCGGGCTGCCTCCCGCCCGCCCGCCCTCCGCCCGGCTCTCGCTGCCGTCCGCCGCCTCCGCTCCGGCGCCGGCCCTCGCCTCTCGCGAAGTGCTCTCCCCGCCGTCGCGCCGGTGGGTTTTACTCTCTCCCCTCCCTCCCCTCCCCTCTCGCCTGTCACTACAGCCCAACTCCTCGGGAAGAGCCCTCCGCGCCTGCCTCCTCGGCCCCGGCCCCCTCCTCCGCCGCTCCCTGCCCGCCCCCCGCCGCCCCCGCGCCCACGCCCACGCGTGCTCCCTCACTCACCGCCGCGCCGCGCCCCGCCGCCTCCCGGAAAGGGGAGGGAAAAAGCCAAAAAAGAAAAAAAAAAAAAATAGGAGGGGGGGTATTCGACACTTCCCCCGGCCCCTAATCCACCCTCCATTAAAAAAAAAAATAAAAAGAAAGAAAAAAAAAAGAAAAAAAAAAAAGACGAACGGGAAAAGTCCCGTCCGGACTGACCGGGAGCCCAGCGCCACCCGGTGTCCCGGGCGCTGCCCCGGCGCGGCTCGTCGCTCCGGCGGGGCCCCGGGGGCGGTGGGGGCGGGGGGCGCCGGGCGCTGCGCGGGGGGCGCGGAGGGAAAGGCGGGGAGCGGGGCCGGGGTCTGTGTGTGTCTGTGTGGATGTCTCTGTGTGTGTCTGTGTGTGTCCCGGCGTCCCCCACCGGCGGGGAGCCGCGGCGATCCTCCCGCAAAAGCGCACCGCTGTCCCGCTAACTTCCCCCTGCCTTTCCCTTCGAAAAAGAGGGAAAGGAAAAAAAAAAAAAGAGAGAGAAAATAAATCAGGGAAAGTCAGCTTTACTGAAGTGGCCGGGTTTATTTCCATGATTTTCACTTTGCAGCAGGAAGGTTAAAATAAGTGCTTAGGTGTTTAATTTCTCACCTAAACAGCAGACTTGGTAATTTTAAAGGAAATAAAAAAAATTACATTGTATCAGCTCTCACTGTCGCCAGCTCGGAGAAATGAAATAAATCAAAGTTAAAAGCTTGAGTATCATTTAATTATGGTGCGAATAGCGCTTGGAAAGAAGTAGAACAACATCTCTAAACAAATTATGGCCGGGCCAGGAAGGAATTATTAGATTGAAATTTCATTTAGGCTCGGGAGACACAGCGCTTCAATATGTAATCTGTTATGCCTCATCTGATTTGTATGCTTAATTCAGCTTGACGAATTTATTAGTTTTCATAATAGTAAAAAAATTGAGCAGCACTATGGGCTAATGCATTGTGTGTACTATAAATTGTATGTCACCGTTGAAAGGCTGAAGTCTATAGAAATCTTTTATTAATGACAACATAGGAAAGAGGATTTTCTTGCAAGCCTTTAAGGAGTTCATGCCAAACCTCCGCGCTTCGTGTCTCGGTAGGCTATTAACATATCGTCATACTAATTAGGCTACTTCATGAGTGATATAATTTCAAACTTTAAATTATGTTCTAATTAACAAGGGTTGTCCAATTTGCTTAATCTTCAAAAGGCTTTTGGCTTGTCTAATTAGTCTAAAGCATCGAGCATCTCCAACGCCCAAGAAAAAGCCATCAATAACATTTTGCGTGTTTTCCGTGAATCCCGGGCAGAGCCCACGCGGGGCGCGGCCGGGACTGGCACGATGCCAGCGGCCCCTCCGCCGGGGGCCCCGCAGCGCGCGCTCCCGCCCCCCTCCGCCCCCCCCCTCCCCCCCCGGCAGTGGCCGCGGCCCTTAGCGCTCCGGCGCGGACGTGCGGGGAGGTGTGCGGGCAGCGGAGGGAGATCTCCCGCTGCCGGGGGAGGGGGTGGGGTGGGGGTGGGGAGGAAGGGAAAAAAAAAAAAAAAAACCAAGAAGAAAATACCTGGTTGGCGCCGGGCAGTGCGAGGGCAGCCCGGCCACCGGTCCGCGCCGCCGGGAAAGGGCTCTGGGCTCTGCCCGCCCCGCTCGCCGGCGGAACTTCGGCGGAGAGAAGGGCGAGGAGAAAAACCTCGCCACGCTATACATTTAACCCCTCCCGCACTGAGTTTAATTACTCGCAATAGTTGTCCTAATGTATGCTGTCACACGGGAGAATTGAGAACGCATATCGTTAATACGAATTAATCTTGACTTTAATAGCAACTGACAACCGATCTCCAAAACGCTGAGCGCTTATCGCCGCTCCGAACGGCCGCCGCGGGGGTGCGGAGCCAGGGAGCGGAATAGCCGCGGAAACTTTGCCGGGTGCCGCGCCCGGCAGCGACCCCGGGGGTCCCCGCGGCGGCCGCGGCTGCCGGTGCCCCCCGCGCTGCAGGGTCCCGCCGCCCCGGCCCCGCGCAGCGCCCTGCCCGCCCCGACGTTCCGGATTTCCCCCATTTACCCCCGCCTGGTACTGGCTTTTTTGTTTTGTTTGTTTTGTTTTTGGGTTTGGGTTTTTTTTTGGAGAGGGACGCCCCGATGCCCAGCTGCACACCCCGCCCGGTGTCGCCGCGGGAGCCGTAGCAGGCGTGGAGCCCCCGCCGCCCCCCGGCTGCTCGTCGCCCCCCCGGGGCCGCGGGCCCCGCAGCCGGCTCGGCGCACGAGCGGGCCGCTAAATAAAGGGAGAGACACCCCAACCCCCCCCTTCCCCACGCCCACACCCTGACCCACGCAGACATCTGGGGAGAAATCACTGTCGCCTCTCATGTATCCATGTTCTGATTTACGATTAAAATTTAAAGACGCGCATTCATATTTTACCGAACCTAATGCGCCCTATGAATTTTTAATCCATTAAGATGCGGGCTACACTTTGAGCAAACTCTACCTTTGTTTTGAACGCCGGGCAGCGGCGGCCCTGCCTTTGCTGGAGGGGCGGCCCCGGTGCCCCACATCGCCCCCGGCCCCCGCCTCCTCCGGGCCGCTCCCCCGGGGCTCGGGGGCGCCCGGGCCCCGCCGCCGCGGGGGCACCGCGGCTGCGGAGAGCTGCAACCCGCGGAGCGCCGGCAGCCAGCGGACGGGACGCCCCGTCGAGGCACCCCCGGCGGTACCTCCGCACCCCAGTACCCCCCATCCCCGCAGCCCGGCGCCGCTGCCCGCACTGCTCCCGCTCCCGCTCCCCCTCTCCCCTCCTCCAAATCCGGGTGCGGAGCCGGTGCGGGGCGGCGGGCGGGCGGCGGCAGGGGGGTGCGCCCTCCGCGGCGCCCCCGCCGCCCCCCGGCCTGGCCGGGGCCGCGCTGCCGCCGCAAGCCCAGTCAAGTCACGAAGTCAAACTTAGAGCCCGGAACGATCAATGGAGACTTTTGCCGTCCGTGGCGCCTCGTGCTTCCTGGCACTAAAATAAATGCAAGAAATCGAAACTTAATTACTTGAAAGAAATCCAGAAATCCCTCTGCATAATTTATCCCGGCATTTTTCGTGGCGTTTGTGTTGAAGGCACGCGTTTCGCTCCGCACGCTCCTCTCCCCAGCGCCGCTTCACTCCGCGGGCGCGGGGCGGCCGGCTCGTCCCGGCGGACCCCCGCACCCCCCGCACCGCGTGCGGCCCAGGGGCGAGGGGAGGGGGGGCAGTCTCTGGAGAAGACCACGGTTCTGCCTCGGGCTCGCCCGCGCTGAGCCCCCGCCCCCCCCCCCCCCCGCGGCTGAGAACATCTCCCGGGGCAGGGATGCAGGCAGGGCAGCGTGTGGTACCCTCCCCATGCTGCCTGCGAGGTCTGAGCCCTGAGCGAGGCACCTGGCAGATATTTTCTGATCAGGAACGTCTGGTGTAACAACCCCAGTCTCCCAAGCGTAATGGAAAGTGCCAATAAAGTAACTCACTTATTCTGATAAACTTCCCCCTTGTCTTTGACGATACCCCCGTGGCCTCCGCAGCCCTTCTTACACACAGGGTATGACCTGCTGGCTGGGGGGAGAATATCAAATGGCAACGTGGCGATGGCCTCCTCGCTTGCCACCCAGCCTGGCTGCTGAGAGCCCGCTCCGAGCCTTCCGCTGAATTCATCAGGGCTGCGAGTCTGCTGGCTCGGGAGCAAACTTTATCATAGACACCTCATCGAGAAGTTGAAGTAATGTTATGAAAGAATGAAAAATACATTTGGGAGCTGCCTGGAAACTGAAGTACATTTTGATTTAACTTACATTAACAGAAACCTAATGTAAAAGTGAAGGGATCTAACAAAACCATTAATAATTTAAAAATAATTACAGATAGTCTATCCTCACTATTCATAACTACTCAACATTTTAGACAAAGAAAGCTGAATATTCTTCGTGGGAGAAAGATGTGAGCTGACTACTAAGCAGAAGCCGTCCGGCTCACGCTGCCTGTCCTCTGCTCGCGTACGTTGCGTGTTCCCCGCTGTACCCAGGGCACCATCCCAAAAAGTGCTTTTACAGGAGGGAGGGTGGAAGCTGGCTGAAGGCGGAAGGCATGTCCTGCCTTTGTGCAGGGCTTTTTGGCAGGCAAGCAGCATGGCTTTCTGTCCCTCCTCCTTGCTGGAGTCACTATTTGAGGTGGGCCCCGTTTGGCAGGGGAGACCAAGGATGCTCTCGCACCTCCTTGGGCTCTCACGAAGCTCTGCCAACCTTGGAGGCTTCGCAGGAGGCCTTTTCCATCCAGAGCCTTGGTTGACACCAGGGGCAACAGTGACTCTCCTGTCCCATGTTGTGCTGCGCTACATAAGGACAGCTGATATCAGCACCATACATCATCGGCTTGGCTTGCCGTGACCCTGAACAAAAGTTATTTTTAATGCATCCATTTGAATTCAAATTTCCGTCATGCATTTTATAGCTCAAGGGTCTTGAGCATCTTGCAAGGACGTGATTTTGCCTGTGTTTCTGTTTGTTTGGGGTTTTTTTGAGGTACATCTGCTGTCTAAACACTGTGTAAAATCAAAGCAGCTGGATATGGGGCAAACTTCACTGCTTTTCCTTACAGATAAAGATACAATTGTAAAGAAGGAAATCCTCAGACATAAAGTGGCTTCTAAAGGAAAAGAAAGTATCATACAATACAAAGCAATAAGAAATGCAGATCTAACTCTCGCAGGAACCTATCTTACAAATAGCCTTACAGGTGGGATCCCTTCCTAACCGCTTCCCCAGCCCCTCCTTGCACTGAAAACATTAAGATCTCATAGATCATAAAAAAAATATAATCTTATAAATCACACTGTGGATGTCCTTGGGACTCTACTCTTGCTGATTTAGACAAAACCCTGGTATCTTAGATTACCCTTCATTAATTATTTTCATTAATTTCCCCTGTTATAGATGTATTATCACAAATCATATTCCAAACACATCCCCTAATTAAGCACAAAATTCCTCTCTACCTCCGTATGCCATTTAAATGGAGCATTGAGAATGCGCGTGTTCAGCCTGGTGCCCGGAGGCTCGTGGCAGGCAGTCGGTGCAACAAAAGATGGTTCTGGCATGTCAGCTATCTTTCAGGACTTGCTCTAACGCAGAGGAAATATTTTGATTTTTTCATTTGGTCATCAAGATGGGCATGTTCTCAGCTCGGAGCTCTTGGCCCTTCCAGATTTTCAGTGTCTTCCATCTTCCTCTGCAGGTAAATCTGAGTTCCTTTTCTCCATCTTCCACCATGTGGGGGGTTGGCTGATCTCTTTGTACGTCCTCAGGATTCACCGGGCGCACTCACAGAGCAGCCTTTCCCCTTTCAGTCAGGAAGAAAAACTGCAACAGGTGAGAAGCATTGGAAAAGGTGGTGAAAACCTTGTGTTTCTGAGAAGGCTGTCACCAATGGATAGGTGCAATTTTAAAAAAGGGTTTACGAGTTGTGTCACTGGATCACTGTTTGTACTTCGGAGCCATTAAATAGTGGGCTAAAATACATTTTTAGGTAGACAGGGTCCTGCAGCTCCGTGTGAGAGGTGTGTAATGTACAGCTGTGGTATCTCGTGTGTGCTGTGCCATGCTTTTTCCACGGTCTCTAGGTTTGGTGAGGTCTTGCCTGGACTCATCCTGCTTGGTGAATGGTTAGTGGAAAGCACCTGTGGATCATTCTGTTTTCTCCCTTTGATTCCACATCCACACAATTGGAGCACAACATGACTCGACCCTGGCTGGTGAGCAAGGCCTACTAGGGCCAGCATCTGCTAGAAACAGTAGATATATGCTGAAGCATCGGTCCCCGCGGGACCAGGCACGCTGAGATCAGACCTAGTCTACAGGCTCATCCTCCTTGAAAACCAGGCTTTAATTTTCAAAAGACATATCTATGCATAAGAGTAGTGATAACGTTTGGGGAGGGGATCCACCTTATATGTGGACATAGTTGTCTGCGTTATATTCAAAGCAAATCACAAATACTATTCTTTTTTTTCTGGTTAAAATTCAGGGGAAATGCATTCCACCTTTCCTACAACCTCTGGGCACACATCAAAGCCCTTCCTTTCACACGCAGAGCATGGGCACGTATCTGCTGGTGCTCTCCTATCCCTTATAAATGAAATATTGTATGTTCTGAAGACTGTTAATATAATGAAATTAAATTGTGAAGTGCCTCTGCAGCTCATATCAACATTTTCTATGGGAAACAGCCTGTTAGGACTATGTTACCACGTATCACTTGCGGTCCTGAGACAGCAATTGAATTCCAGTGAAATCTCTTACCAAAGGCAATCAAATTGATCACTGGGAGTTTTGCCAGTAACATCAAACCTGATGAAATGGTTCTGTGTTAAGAACTGGAAATATACACATGGAAAAGAGGACAGATCAGAAAATGAGAGTATGAAGATAAAGAAAAAATGCAGAAAGAAAAGAAAGGATACCCAGGGGAAAAAAAAGACCGCGGGAGATTAGTAATCGACAGACGTACATAGCCAACCCAATGCCGACATTTTAAAATGCAGACAACTCAGTTTATAGCCTGTAACACAAACTTCTATAGAGGCATTTACCCAGAAGAACTTTTATCCACACATCCCACCTTAAATATTTTGCTGAATTGGGATGATCTCAACTTGTGCTTAACTGCTTTACTGTGCGTTTTGTTGGGGGAGACCTGGGACAACCCGAAGAAGCTGTCATTTAAAACTTTCAAATATCACCATCAAGCTGCCTATGTGTCTGGTGCTACGTATATATAGTAAATATAGCATCATGTCAGAGTTTTACTTGTTAACCCCTTGACAGTTATGTTGCCTGGTAGGTACCCTGGCATAGTGAACTTATCTGAGTAAAATACATTTTGTTTTTCTTGTTTAGGCCAGCACGTTTCCTCAGAGTAAGTGCATTTGTTGCCGCACACCGATGAGACGGAGGCAACACTTTCTAACGGGTCCCAGCATCCCTGTTTTTCCCAGTGACTCGGGCTCCTGGCGTCTTTGCCTGCCTCTGAAAATATTCAAGCTGGCTCCAGACGCTCTGGCCCAAAGTGGGCCAAAATAATGGTGGTGGGGTTGATTTTTTTTTGTTTGTTTGTTTTCTTTTTTGGGGAGGGGGGGATTTTTGTGGTGTGTGTGGTTTGGTTTTTTTTTTTAATTTATTTTATTTTAGCTTGATGCAGTTTTTAGTAATGTTCGGATGTTCGTGGATACTTTTGAATGAGGGCGTTGGATCTGACGCAGCTTTCCCAACCCGTAAAACTCATCAGGTTTAAGTGCTGCCAGCTGCGGAGCGGCGCTTAGCGGGGCGGGACGCTGAGCAGCCCCGCCCGCGGCCCCCCCGCACCCCCCCGCAGCCCGCCCCTCCGGGCGCCCCCGCCCGTGTCCCCCCGCGGTGGGCTGCGCTGCCGCCCCTCGCTATCCGGAGGCAGCCGAGGCGCCCTAGGGGGGACACGGCAGGAAATTAAGGGCAGCGTGTGGCCGAGGGGGGGCAGCCCCCTTGTTTCTTTCCCCGGGAGGCTGGGGCAGCCCAGACGCCGGGGGGATCGGCTCAGGAACAGGAATGCCCCCCCCGCCGCCCCAGCGACCCCGGGCGATGCTTTGGGGGGGGGGGGCGGGGCTGGCTGCGGCTGGGGGTCGTCCGTGTTCCCGTGGGAACACCCGGGGTCAGGCTCTGGGAATTGCCTCTGGGAGTTTGTTGCGGGAGGTGGGATCCCGATCCCGGGAGGCGCTTCCCGACGGCTGGGGGTCCCAGGGACAGGCACCTCCCAGCAGCCGGTTTGCAGGGATTAGGGAAAATCCCTCTCTCCTCTCAACTGGAGCCAAAAGCAAACCCCCCCTGGAGATTCCCAGCAGGATTCCCACTGCGAGGACCCTGGGAGAGGCACATCTGGGAACGAAACGTGGTTTCATTCTTATTTTGTGTCTCTGCTACACCTGGTGTCCTTCCACATCCCCAGTACTTCGTGTCTCTGCTACACCTGGTGTCCTTCCACATCCCTGGCATGGCATGGCATGGTACGTTGCAGCATGCTATATTATGACTGGTATGTAACAGTGGGCATGTTACTTTATTAATAAATAAATAAATATATATCTCTGCCCCAAACATGTTACTTTATTAATAAATAAATAAATATATATCTCTGCCCCAAACATGCCAACCTAGAAAGAAGATGGTTCCATCTGTATTCATCAATTGCTCAGAATACTTAAAAATTAACCAAAAGACCAGAAAAGCTGGGGCCCTGACGAGTAAGGGTTACATGCTTGGAGGCCAAAGAACTTCAGTGCATCCCTTAGCAAGGCTCAGCTGCTGCAGGTACTGAAAAATGGGATGGAGGAACCCAAACAGAACAGGTGCTTTCTACCCAAGTGAGGGAAAGAAGGCATGAAAAAAGTCTTGCTTGATTTGATTCCTAGCTGCGCTCCAGCTGGGGTGGGAGCCAGCGCTGGGTGGGTGGGTGACCCCTGGCTGGGGTAGGGAGGGGGCAGGGCTGGTTTGTGACCCCAGTGTTTTGGGGCTTGCTGCAAACGTCGGAGGGCTCGTGTGGGGTTTGGTGTTCACTATTCGTGTGGTTGTGTTTTAGCTGGGATGAGCTCTCCATGCACAGCTGGTGTTTTCACAATCTTGTAGATAAGCTGTGTCAGCACAGCCTTTATAAATCCCATTTTCCCCAAAGATTTATGATCTAACTGTAAATGTGTGCTCTGGACCAGTGTCTTGCATAGAGGGTTTTAGTGAAGGATCTTAATTTTAGAGGGTTGGTGCATTTATTTTCTGTACCCAAGATATATGATGTAAAACATAATTTATAATGTGGCATAATAAAAATGGATGACCTTTGAGACGACAGCAGACTTTCTTCTGTACCTACACAATATCCTTTTTGGTAACATTTTGATAATGATTTTACATGTGCATTGCAGTGTGTGAGAGCGGGTGACAGTGCATTTGGCAATGGTAGGAGCTGTTGTGCTAACTTATCAACCTTATCAAGACCACTATGCGTACACACGGCGGTCAAGTTGGGCGAAGAGGGAGGGAAGAAGCCCTCATTCAGCAAAAGTACGTGGGTAGATTTTGCTTTTATTTATTCCACTTTGAATCAGAAATAACCGAGTGAATTGGAAGCTTCTTTGCTGAATTAATACGTGTGTGAATGCTCCAAATATTTCAGCGTTCTTAAAAAATTCAAGCAGACCTGGGAATAGCTGGGTAGCTTGCTTCTGAGAGCTGAGATACACCACCTCCTGTACTGCTCTTTGGCAAGACTGCCTGTTTTAAAGAGGCAGTCCAACGTCACAGCTGGTTTGAAGCCAGGCTGCATTCGCTGCCTGATTGTGTGGTATTGCCATACCTGTTAATTTCATTGTAAGCACGGTAACTTTTTTCCATGCAGATCAAGCTGTTACACACAAAGTGGGGGCAAAACAGATCTCTGTAACTGTGTGAACAGTGGCTGGTTTTCCCTTTCCTCTGGCACTGTGTGCACTGAAGGTGCTGCAGGCGTCTGCAAAGCAAAAGCCATGGAAATGGCAAATGAACACTGGGCTAGTGCATTCTTCATTGTGGCAAAGCTCCTGCCAAGTCAAAGACCATCGAATGTGAGTTTCATCTGAATCTAGAGAAGAGACTTAGGCTATATTAGTACTGTGAAAATTGAGAAACTGTTAAGTGAAATTTGCCATCTTGTTTTGGTGGTGTTTTATTTCTGATTTTGTTTTAGTTAAAGAAATAACTGACAAACCAGCGACTGTAAAAACTTAGTTGCTTAGTATATACACGCAGTTACCTTTTGAAGTCATCATCCTTCCTTACACTATGCAAGCAAAAATTCCTACATATGTTGGCCCTTCCCTGGTTTGTTAGCCAATGTACATATGAAGTGGACCTTAAATACTATACTGGCACACATCACAATATTAAGAATTCATGTTATAGCAATTGCTCAGTTCAGTGTTATAATGTGAATTCTTGAACCACTCCCAGTAGTAAAAAAACCCCCAACTATAAGTCAACAAAAGTTATTCTAGGTCTTGTGGTGATCTTGCCAACTCCTCTGGTGTAAAATCTGTAAGTTTGCTTACTTCTCCTGTTTGACAGGTCATCTAAGTAGAAGCAAGGAAGAGGAACACCCCGACAGTTTTGGAGAGGGCAAAAATGAGAAAATAAAACCCCGCTGCTCATGGTTTTTATACCATGTTTCTAAAACACGTGCTAGCATGAGTTCTGAGATTAGCTGAAAGAGAAGAAACTTTGCTCCGAGTTGTCTATGTCTGCTTCAGATTGCTAAAATTGTGGTGTTCAGAATTTGCTTGAAGACTACTGAGAGTTTATGTGCAACCCCCCCCGCCCCCTTTTTTTATCTGCCCCTAATTGCTATAATTTGTCATGAAGAGAAGAGCGGGAAGAGCCTTTTAAAGCAGGTTGAGGATGGTGGGATGACTGGTGATGGCAGTGCAGGATGTGAGCAGGAAGCACACGCCTTCTGAGGGTAACTTTTGTTATTTAGTGAGGTCTATGGTTCAGAGGAAAAGTGGTAGACGAGAGCAAGAACTTTGTGCTAGAGGGGAAAAAGCAGAGTGCTACATCTTCAGGATGAAGACTTTTGCTTCTCTGGTGTGGTGAAAGTTAGTGCTGTAGGGGGCGGGGGTTTTAGATTTGTTTTTTATTAATCCTTGCTTCTGCAAAAGGAAAATCTTCCTTTAGGACTGGTCCAAGGTGTGGAACAAATACACCCAGGAACCAGGGATGGATGCTTACTACCCTCTACCTCGCTTCCCACTTACCTGACTTGCTGATACAAAGATGTCTCTGTGTGTGCTCAGCTGAAGCATCTAATCACATACCCACTACTGAAATGAAACAAAAAAAATGAGACGGCTATAGCAACATGAAAGTCTAGGCAGGAAGGGAAAAAATATATCCTGAATGGCTGGGGTGAGGGTAAGGGAGCACAGTAACCCCACGGTAGTGCATTGCTTGCACTGCTTAATGTACTCCCTGTAGCAGCACTCGGATGTCCCTGCTGGGTGGTGAATATGGGCTGGGGGCGAGGGGCATCTGCTGCCCCTGTGTGCTGCCAGGACCCCGGGAGAAGGGCAAGCGGTCGAGCAGGAGGATGAGGTGACTCGATTAACATGATGGTTTTATTATCATAAACTCATCTGATAACAGAGGAAGTCAGGAGCAAGCGTGGGTTTTCATAGCCGTGAGGGAGAGTCCCCAGAGGAGGTGCTGGCTGGTCGGGCTCAGTCTGTCAGCCGCAGCAGCCGTGGGTGGTTTGGGTTTGTAATTTCCAGAAGCAATTAAGACAAGAAAACAAAACACTGACTCAATGGGGTGAAGCAAATGTCATAAATTTCAGTACTTACTCAAAAGTTATTTTTCAGCCCTGCACTTAGCTAACTCAGTCCAGGAATTTCCTTTTTCTCCCCATCAGAATCGAATTAAATCAAGATTTTAATCCCATTTATTTCAAGATCCTTTGCTGGAAAACGGTAAACAAAACCGCTGTGGCTAGCGACTGACAAACAATGCATTTAGGGCTTAGCAAGCAGCCACTGAGAGCTGTTTTCTGTTTGAAGATTCTTGCTGGCTCCAAGTTTTGGGAAGTTCAGACTGCCTATGTCCAGCTGCCACCTAGCCTGATAACCACCACAGCCCCACCTGTCTTGTTGTTACTTCATGTTTAGTGGGAGTTTAATTGCAAACAGCTGAAATTGGTTGCTAATCCCCTGTGTGGAGTATGCTGGAGGCTTATGTCCTGTTGGTCTTGGAGTAAATTGAATGTAGTAGGTTTGGCAGTAGGTGGACTCTTTATTTTCATAAGAAGCTGACCAACTGATGTTGGTGGAAGGTAGTTCCTCTTAATTATTTTAAATCAAGCAGCTTGTCCAGTAAGTGGGATGCCATGTGAGTGTGAGGCTGTCTGCTCTGTTTCAGGCAGGGCTGGGTGCTGCAGAGCTGGGTTCTGCCTGCGCCTGGCCCCTGGGCATTGCCGGGGCTCAGCTGTGGGACGGTGCTGGCTTCTTGGCTCTTTGGGGCAACTGCTGTCTTCTGGTACGTGTTTATGGGCTGAAAAGCACAATGGTGCTATCTTCTGGCTGGGGTCTTTGGAGGCTGCTACACCACCAGTAAGTAAAAGTTAATTGCAAATTTATTTCCACGTAGCAGTAAGGGAAAGACACTTGGGGCCAGTTTCCTTTACAGAAAAGGGGGGGAAAGCCTGTTCTACGCTCATTTGATTAACCGGTGCTGTTAATCACTGCCAGGTTTATGAACCTCTATTATAAACTTGTTACTCTAAGGGGTTTCAGTTCAGCAGTTGAAAAACAGCTTTTGGGCCTCGGTAGGTAAGAGTAGCAAGAAGTACAAGTAGAAGCACTGAGCCTTTGAAGAGTGTATAAATAATTAGCAACCTATTTCATGTGGACTCTTTTGTCAAGATACAGTGTCAGACCTGGGATTTTACCGGAACATGATGAAAATGTGGAAATAGCTCTGTATTTATTCCAGCGTAACAATGTTGAAATGGAAAATAATTTGGTATATTAGAAGCAATTTTAGGTCACAAGTAACAGCTCTGCACTGCTGAACTGGTCTGGTATCTGCCATGGTTTCTTCAGAAAGTGGAAAGTGTCTGAAAGATTCTTTACACTCTTGTGTCTTTTGAATCTTAGATCCATATTTCATGGTTGCAAAACTTACAACACAGGTGAAAACCTGAACTGCATCTTAATAAAGAAAAGTGATGAACAAATAGTAGCTCATGCCACTTTGGATGGTAGAGGGAAATATAGAAGGTAAAATAGAAAACAAAGGTGGGAACTTAATGTTTTCCACACTGTGGTGCAAAAAACCCCACAACCCACAACAAAAATCCCCAGTCCTCCAGGACATACCCATATATCTCAGTCAAAAGTGACAAAAACTTTGCTCTTACTAATAAACAGCTAGTGCAAATCCCTCTGATGTAATATATGTATCTGGAAGCTAATGGCATCGCAAGTGTCTTAGATGTCAAGAACAACGCTGTTTTAGTCATGGTTTGGTTTAGCATCATTCCACTTGGTTGGCTTTGGTTGGTTTCGTTGTTTTTCCCCCCATGTTTGTATGGTAAAACTGTTTGCTTTTTAGGGCAAGACTTCTGCTCTTCCATTTTCAAACACTAATGCTGATCTCTGGGGAAAAGCCCCAACTCCATCCGTTGTAGATGGCTTTGCTTGTTCCCACTGGGAGGGGGATGCTCAGTTGGCATCAGCATGAGTTTTGTTCAACTAAGAAATTAATTCAGGGTAACCCTGCATCGGTCGGTGGTTGTGGGACTCCTGTAAGAAATCCATGTGCTTAAACGCGGAGGTTATTTTAGCAGAAATGCGTCTGTCTCTGCTACTTTCAGAAATGCTAATGGGACTTCAGCGAGGTCAAGACTTCAGAAGCACTTTCTCTATTAACCCAAACAGAATCAAGATTTCACTCTTCACCTTTTTCTACCGAGGCTTTCTGCCCAGCTTTGAAGTCTGGAAGGATAAATCAAACTCAAAGAGTGAACTTCATTTTGCCTGCAGTTCAGATGTTTGGGCTGAGCGATGGTAATCTCGGTGCAGGACCACAGGCCAGTGAGTTTCTCAATTGTGGGTGTGAGGCATTTTCCGCCTCTTCTACTTACATTAGGAATTACATAAAACTGTTTAAATAATGATTACAGTTTTTTTTTTTTAAAAAATAGCTTTCATGCCTGTGTGCATTTGTATTTTAAGAGGCTAGTTTTTAGCTAGCTTTAAGTTGTATTTGTGCTTGTCAAATAATTTTAAAGGAATATGCTGCGTTATTAAAAAAGTGTTCTCTGTTTGCTTGTTATGTGATGTGAAATGCAATGGGATCTCTGCAGAATATAATACGCAGTGAAATGAGAAGTTTCAGCTGATATGTGGAAGGAGAGAGCATTACCCTGATTCTCCTGGGTTTAGCTCGGCAGCATGTGAGCTCCTGAAAAAAGTGAGGAGGCAAAACTGGACCCAGCAGGTGCTGCTGGGCACTGCCCGTGACTCCGGCTATGTGGTGGGTGTACGGCTGCTCCCTCCTGCTCAGGGACTGCTGCCAGTATTTGCCCACCCAAACAACTCCGCAGAACTCACGGATGGTTTGTCACAAACCCAGTGAACTTGGTGGCAATGTCCTAGTTGCAATTCTGCACCAGTCCAGGTGTTCAGTCCTCTGTGAAGCATTACCCAAGTTAGCCGTTCTGTTTAAATTTTCATTGCCGCTCTTGCTAAGAGTGTACTGCTCACTCATTTTCACACATCTGCCTCTAAGCTTGCCTTTGCTACTCAAGTGTGAAGCTGTGTGCAAGAGACCAATGTTTAGGCACCAGACAAACTACCCAGCTACATACAAAGGCAGCTCCTCCTCCTTAAACAAAACTGGTTCTTCCCACCCTCATCTAAACTGGAAGCAATGCTATAGAAATCCACAGGCTTCAGCAAGGTAAGCAATGGAAAAAGCAGGTCCGTATTTTTTCTACCTTCGGTACCTTCTGGTGTCCACTGGATGCTGACACTAATCTGGCTGTTGCGCATCCCACAGTGTCAGACTGAGCGACTTCATAGCCATCTCTGTGGTGGGTTTGATCTTTATTTTCACCATAGCCCATAGGGCAGGTTTTACACTTGACAGAAGTGGAAACCGTACCGCTCAGCCATTACTTTTTAATCTGCTAAGCAGGAAAGTGAGCCTTTTAAGTGCCTGGCTTGTGGGAGGTCATCATTAGTCTGTCAAAGTATTTCTTTATTGCTCTCTTCCATAAATGTATTTGATATGGCAATTCCTCGTTATGTTGTTTTGAACAGACAAGACGTACTGTTTATGAAAACAGACTTCTTAAAAGCAAGCTGTGGTGGCGGGTAAAGGAGGAGAGGTTGTTTACAATATTTTAAGCCAAACGGTTCCTTTGGCAGGAGGTTTTCTGTAACAAGTGAGAACAACAAGAATTAGCTCTCCCAGCACTTCGACGAGCAGAGATTTTTGTCTGTAATGAGAAGAATGAGACTTGTTTGACATTAGCTACAAAACAACACAGGAGAGATGAAGAAGGAGGGCAGAAATACATTACTGAAGGTGAGGAGAAACAACTTCACTGCTCTACTGTGAATTCCAAGATTCTTGCTCATTATAATGTATAATTATACATTATTCCAGAGGAGAGGTTGAAAGAAGGTAGGTCTTGCCAACCGTGCTAAATCCTGTTGAGGAACTGACCACAGCAGCATCCTACCTGAGTTCATATCATCCAAACTGTTCCCATTTTATTCTTCTGTACTGGATCCTTCTTTATGCAGAAATGCAAATTCTCTTTGGACTCCTGAGATTTGAAAACTGATTAGAATTTTTGTGTTCCTCCATTAAGGGTAAAAATATGTTATCCCAAGACAGACAGCCCCCCAAATTATACACTGACCTGAGAAAATGGGAATAGCTTGCTTTTGTCATTAAACAAATGACAGTTTTCAGCATCCAGTGCCAATGACGTGGTTGCACCTCTTCTGAATTTTTGTTGTCTCTCTGTTTTTTTTTTTTGTTTTTTTTTTTTTTTTAGCAGTTTAGTGAGAAGTTTACTAATGCCAGATTCTATTTACTTGAGGTAGGATATTCATCCATCTATCATTTAAAAGCCAATCTTTGGTTTGCTTTCTAAATCTAGTGTGTAATAGAAAAGTGGAGATATTATGTATGTGGCAATCCTAATTTCCTCTGCAGCTCTCTCACAGAGCAGAGCTTGAACTTAGAGGAGTTCAGCTCAGAGGAGAACAAGAGGAGGCTGGGCTGAAGTTTGGCTGCCTGAATGCATCTGGGTAGATATGTGTATGTGCAGCCTCTAGGGCATGGCTTTTGCTTTTAAGAACAGTGATGGATCAGGATACTATAGGAAAAAGTGAATATTTATTGACTTCAAGCTTAGGATGGTTGGTGTTGGCCAGATATTTCCTGCGTAATGAAATTGTAAGGCTCCTGCTTTCCCCCCTGCCCTTCTTTTCCCTTTGAGTGCAATTGCAAGGCTAGGTTGCATCGCTGGAGAACGGCTCCATTCCCACCAGTCAACGGTGCCATCTAAGCAGCAGTGGCTGCACACAGATGCCTCTGGACCCTGGTCTCCTGGCTCTGAAATACTTGTCTGTCTGGTGGTGGGGGACGATGATTGCTTTTCTTCTGGTCTGGCTCCCAAAGGCCCTTCATACTTCGCATACCCTAGTTACATTGACATGGTTCTTCCCTTTGCAAGGTCTTCTGACAGCCTCGAAAGTATTCACTTTGTCACTTGCTCTCCCCCGCTGTTGTTGGGTGTTTCATGGCAGCTGTCTTGGCTTTGCTCTCCCCCTCAACCTGTAGCACAACATGTGTATGTGTGCTTTGTTTCCTTGAAAGCTTGGGACAGGAAACTGGTGAAGTGGTCTGGTTGGAGTGGGATAGTAGAAAGCGAGAAGCTAAGGCTCTGTGTAATGGACCAAGTCTTATCTATGCAGCTTTCCTTCTGTGTGGATGCAACTGTGTGCTGCCTATTAATATTTCATTTGTATTGCACATACACACTGCTGAGAATGGTGCTCATCTAGGCATAAAAAGGCTATTATTAACCAATCTTATACGTACCTGTGAGTTTCCAGAATCTTATTACAAAAGTCATTCTTTTTGTCTGCTTCCATTCAAGTGTTAGAGGCTCCACTTGCTTCTGCTTCTCCACATAAGCCCACGTTTTTTTTTATTATGTTGTGAGAATAGCAGAGAAAACCAAGATATCTAAGGATCTTAAAGGAACTAAATAATTCTTACACAAGAGTTTAGGAAGATTTTTTTGGAACTATTTATTCCTTTTATTTCCTGATGGCAGTGCTATTTTCTTTACAAGGGCTGGCTAGGGGAAGTAAAAATGTGTGTTAAAGCCAAAGGGGCGTGTATTCCTCTGTACTTTACCTACAGTTTTTGGTTTAGACCCCAATCTGTTACACAGCCATAAAACAGGGATAATGCGATTGTAATAATAGACACAAATCAGGGTTAGGTCGGCTAAGCAAAAATTGAGAATTACATTGAAGTAAAGATTTATGGAGCTACTCCTAGGTATGTCAGGCAAGGGGAGAACCATGGATGTTTTAGATAGCACGTGAATATATGCAATAAAAGAAGTTATGAGGTTCTGGTTCTGTATAATCTGCTGAACTTTATTCTTTTTTTTTGTGTGTATATGATAAAGAAGTTGTTAAAATCAGCAAGAGGAAAATCAGCAAAGTTTTGTTGCTGTGAGAGAGTTCTTACAATTTCAGGTCTACGGTGTCAATTTGGAAAACAGAGGGCTTTGTTGGGTTTTGTTTCTCTCTTTTTTTTTTTTTTCTGAACAGTGGTATGAACTATAATTAAACCACACACCCACATATTTACATAGAAAGACAAACGGTCTGTTTATTTCAGCAGCTGTTTAACAAGTCACTAGCAAAATCAATTAAATTAATCCCAGGAAATAAAACTTGAAATAAAGATGATACCTGAAATCATTTTTATTCATGGTTAGAGACCATGCAGATTCTTTTGACAAGTTGAAAAATCTTATGGGTGATGTTGAAAACTTCAATGTACAAGTGCTAATTCAATTTGAGGGCAAAAAACCTGACTTGATAGAATGGTTTCTGTAGAGATATTACTAGAATAGCAAACCCCCAAGCAATACAAAGGCAGCCAGAGTATTGTATGCTCATTACCTGAATTTTCAAACACTTAACAACTGTGAGAAGTATGAATATGCAAAGCTTCCAGACTCTGACCAACATTCCTCTTATTCTTTTCTATTCTGGGGAATGAAAAAGCCAGGGTTTATGTCATTGCATACACGTAACTGTTATTAACTCAATTTAAAGTTGCATATGGTATAAGGTCATAGGTCTCTAACTCAGCGTTTAAGTAAATCAGCCTCCTCACCAGCAGCAGCACCTTAAAATATGTGTGCAAGTGCTCTGTTGAACTGGGGCTTAAAATTTCAGCCCTTGTATCTTCACAGCTGTTACGCAGGGAAGATGAACAGTGGACCTTGCACAGACAGTGTAATATTAAAAAAATATTAAATCACAACTATGGAGATTAAAATAGTAAAATGGGAACGAACTCTGGTCTTTAATGGTGAGGGTCCTAAACAGTCATCCTCATCACTAGAAGGAAAAAAACATGGAAAAGAGAGCCTTATAATGAATGTCCCATGTGAGGGAATGGTTTGAATAAGAATTTCCTTCCCACGTGGAAGACCCCTTGACCTCCACGAGGATTTCGGGGACTTACTGCCATGTCGGGTCTGAAAGCTCCAAAGGCAGTGTTAATTTGCCTAATTTTAAGTTCTGGAGCAGATCCTGCAAGCTCTTGTTTGCATATATACTCCATTATGCCTGAATATTTTGTGCTGCTGTTTTATGAAGGATAATGTATCAGCCCTGATGTTTTAACTGGAAATGCAAAATACCACAAAGCACGCACCACAGTTACGCTAGCATCATTGCCTGACCCTTACCTTTTGCTTTTTCTCACATAAGCAGTACCATTGATTTTAGATAAGACAAAAAAAGCCCCTGAGATATTTGTGCAAGACTTAGGATCTTGTCCTTACTGCTGAATGCTCAAAGCTTTGACATCTAATCTTAAAAAAGACTATAAAAACTACAAGAGTCTGGGGTTTTTTAAAAGCTAAAATCATGTTGCTATAAATAAAGGACACCAGTCTCTGCAGGTTTAGGCCAGCAGGGCAGTAGCAAATCTGTTTATGTTAGATTATTTCTTAAATGTAAGAAAAATGTGTTTTAAAAATCAAAAAGCTGAACTGTGTATAACACCGAAGAATGCCACAAAAAAAAAAAAAAGCAGTTTGTGCCATGAATGCTTTTTGAATGCTTTTATCTTTTAAAAGGCATTTTTTTAATTCTGTATAGGCATTAAAGGATGTAGTCTGGGAGGTTTTTTTTCTGAGCTGCCTATAGTCTTTCTCCTCCTTGCTAACTCTTGCTGGTGCTGTTTGCAAGAGTCTTCTCAGCTGCCTGAGTCCTGAGGGTGCCAGGTAGGCAAATATTCTAGGTTATGACAAAAGCATTAAGGCTCTGAGCAAAAGGCTGGCAACATCTGCAGTTGCTCTAGGCTCCTAAACTCCTAGTGCTCTGATCACTTTGATGGGACCTGTTGGAAAACATCTGTCTATCTTCTCTTCAGCCTGAATGCTCCAGTTCCCTTTCTGTGGAAACCAAGTGGCACAGTGGCCAGTTGAGCACCACTGGGTAGTGTTTCAATATGGAGGTAGGTGGTGATGTGCCCTGAGATCTGGGAAGTGCTTCAGGGTCCTTAGCATATGCTGAATTACAGTGGAGAAGTGCAGGGGGAGACACCACTGTAGTCTGGAAACGTGGCTGGCATCTGAAACGAGACTTGCTAAAAGCAGAGCTCCTTGCTTGTTCGTCAGTGTCTCCGCAGGGAATTTCCTCCATGGACCGATTTTTCTACTGAATTTTTTTTGTCTCCATTACTTAACCTGAAATGTGAAAATCAGTCCAAGTTTCTGCCTAAATATTTTAAAAAGGGAAACACAAAAAAAAAAGATGTCCACCTGCTTGCCTACTGCAGACATGTAATAGTCTATGTACTAGTTGACACAACATTATCTGGGTTTTACTGAGCCCAACGAATTCTTTATGACAAAAGAAAAAGAAACCTGCTGGTCTTTAAATCACTAAATAATTTGTAAAATAAGCGTCTCAAGAAAATGAAGAGATAAGCACAGGGAAGGAATGGTGTCACTTTTGTGTACCCAATGTTCAGAGCACGACTTGGGTCTTAACTACAGAGGGCCCTGCCAACTACTGACTGGAATTTAACGTTTTAGCTCCCATGTGGCTTCCTATCTAAGAATTGACAGGTGATTTGTGTAGTAATCAATATGCTGCTGCTTCCTGGAGTTGTACACATTTTCTAATAATCCCAATTTTTGTTTGGCTGTCACTGTTAAAGATGATCAGAAAAGAAGGGGTTTGTGAATATAAATGAAGCATCCTATCGCTCAAGGCTGTGCTCTGTCTAGCTTGTGCAAAATGATGTTATTTGGTGTTAACTCCATAGCTTGCTTTTTTGCAGAAGGCTGGCTCTGTATTTTGGAATGCTGAATAGAAAATTAAAAATGCAGGCCAGTCTTCGGGAACATTTTACTTACTGTTTTAATAAACTTTTGTTTATGCCTAGAGGTGCCATTAAATTACCAGCCAGACATTAATATACAGTACACAAGGGATCTTGTATATAAGCAATGATTATTACTGCGTGACTCAGACGAAGCTTGCTATATACACAGATAGCTGCTGGACGGGAGATGAAAAGTGAATACCTGTCTGCATAAAGAGTGGTGGTACTTAGGCAGTGGATGTGCTATTTGGTCGGCTATGTTCAGAAGAAAACTATTTTTTTCAGAACAGAAGCATGACTCAAGGGGACAGTGGTGTGTCATGGTAGAAACACCTTTGCTTTCATAAAATGATGGAAGGCAAGCACATGGTGTGGATGATCCCGGAGCTAAAGTTACTAAGTATCTCCAAGTGAAGCATTATTCTGGCCTCTCTTAAACAAGGAGTCTTTTTGCACCACCAAAGCATCTACTTCAGCTGCTGACTCTGAGTATGCAGGGATGCTTGAAATGGTTAATTCCAAATGTGGCTTGCTTTCTGTGCTCCTGTGTCTGCAGCGAGACTACCACCCAAGGAAGTGAAGGCTGCAAGAACAAGCTGGAGTAAACATGGGCCATGGACCCCACACTGGAAAGTATCTGTCTGAGTAGCAGGGTGGACAGGTAAAATCAGAAGGATGCATTTTGCTGTAGGCCTTGTGCTTGCATGCTTCCACAGACAGGTACAACGTCAAATGTGGGATTGCAGGAGTGTTTTAAGTTCATCTAGAAAGAAGAAATTCAAAATCCCTCCAGCTCCTGAAAAAATGTATGCCAATTAATTCTGAATTGGGATTTTCCTTTACATTTGATCTACTTAAGAATGCACCACAAGGAAAGTTTCCTATGAGGAAAGCTTAGAAATGCTCTTAGGGAAAAGGCACCATCGTAGCTCTCCCACTTCCTAAAGGGATCAGGGTAGAGCTCTGCTTAATGCACATCCTCTAAAGGAAATATAAGGCCCTACCTAATATAGTCTTCTTAGATTCTGCTGCAAAAAAATAACCAGATGATTCCTCCCCATCTGCTCTTCTTGTTTCTAGCTTCCCTGATGCACTTTCTGACTGACTTGCACCTACAAAAAAAATGAGTTCTTTCCCTCCTTTACTATAGCACATGGCTCTGGCATTAAAGCCGCTTACATGGAATGAGATGTGGGAGACTGGATGGGACCTCTGAAATGAACAACGAGATGACTTGCGTGGTATAAGCTGGAGGGATGGCAGGCAGTGGACAGTGCTGCTTGGAAATCTTCGTGAGACCCGAGTAGGTTGTAGGAATATTTCAAGTTCACAGCAGAATAACTTCCTTTCCTTGAGAATAGGAAGGAGAGGGCAGACTGTCCCAGGGGCAGACTGTCCCAGGATGCTGAGCCTGAGAGAAGGGAGGAGTGAGAGAGTTTAGCAACTGTGTTGGCTGTGCTAAAGAAACAAGTGGTGGCCATGTGCCAAAGGTGCAAAAGCCTTGCCTCCTGGTTAGTGAGGCAGTGGTAAGCGAAATGCATCTGTAAGAAGAACAGTATGGCAGTAGGCTTGGATAGAAGAGGCTTTCCCTTCAGTCTATGTCCTTCATGATGCTGTTTACCTTGGGATGGTATGTACCCCAAAACTTACCTCAGTGTCACTTTAATTCTCAGTTCCCATGCCATCATCCTCTCTTTGTTCAATTAAGCAGTCTGGGCTGGATGCTTCTGGAATAATGACTGCATCCAAAACTTTCATCAGACAGTGCTGACTTCATGATTTGTATCTGATTACTGCCAAAAAAATGAGGCAGTCATGTTTTCCTTATATTTGATGGTTGGAGGGGCTGTATTTGTTTCCATGCTTATGTTTTTCATTTATGTTATTATTTGCCAGCAATATGCAATCGTGTCCTCTGGTTTAGTTCAACTTTATTCCCTTGTCCTCATGTGATAGCGTTTTAGGCACAAAGCGTCCCAGTTTTTTTAATATTTCATCACCTATTAATGCTGCAGATCGTGGGATGAAGAGTTGTCAGCATCCTCATTTTTTCTGTATTGACAGATATAATAGCTGATTTGTTATTAAATAGCTATTCAAGGTTCTTTTCCTCTCTGGTTATATTTTTTTTTCCTAATTATTTAGCATATTTCCCAATAGCTTATCTCCCTTTCTGATGCCACTTTTTTTTTTTTTTTTGTGTGTGTCTAATTTCGCATTTGAGATATGTTTTCCACTTAACTTTGAAACTTTGAGGGGCAAGGCAGAAGTGAACCTGGTCAACGCAAGAGATATCAGACCCAGAGATATCAGATATAGACTGATATCAGATATAGACTAATATCAGAGATATCAGTGTGCCTTCATGCCTCTCTAAGAGAGGGCTTGTGAGGATTTCTGCAGGAGATGAAGCACGAGTTTGTCTCAGTTCAGAGTACTGCCAGTGGGGATCTCCTGACAGCTTTGGCCTGGTGGTCCCCATTCATACTGAATCACCAATGGTATTAATTGCTGCAGCTGGTACTAATGAGGGCTACATTAAAGTGAGGTCCATTATGTGTCTGTGCAGTGCAGGTCCTTGATTGTGTGCCTGGGTTTATGCTTGCACAGTACCTGGTCCAAAGAAGCCTTGCAGTCTGATCAAGATCTCCAAATTCTGCTTTGGTATAAGCAATTTAGGAAAAAAGAAATAAAAGAATATACCACTTCCAGCACTCCAAAGGGGCATAGTGCTACACAGATGGGTGGGAACATGCACCTTCCTCTCGGGTCTAACATAGGCAGCACACAGAAGCACTTATGTTCCTGCGGGGGAACTTCCTAGTCCATTATAAATCAAAAGGCCAGATAGGCTGGGATCAAGTAACTTGATTTTTCAAATACTGGGGAATTTACTTCAATGCAGGTAAATGATGGTGGCACTGTTAATATACAACTGTAAGCTCCCCTATTTCCTTGCATTTTCAGAAAGGGTTACTGAGGGAAAGGCAGGCAAAGCCTTCCTTTGTAAATCTGTACCCTAGTATGTATAACAAGCTGCTTGGTTTCCAACCTGCAGGGGGAAATTGTGGTGGCTTGTCAGGACTGAATGGTCAGGCTCTAAGTTATGAACACGGTTTGATGTTCAAAATAGTCAACAGAGGCCAATGTGCCAAGCTAAGCACAAAGGATGTGTCTACACTTGCACCTTTCTATTGCACATCACGTTGACCCTGAGACTGTAGTCTCTGAAATGACCAAACTGGCCGTGGTCAGAGTTCATCACAGGAATGCGCTTGGTTTTTCTCCAGACTGATGGAGAGCTGGGTCCTGGCCTGTGGTGAAGACAGGACATGGCAATGGTGTGCGAAGATCCAAGAGGTATGAAGCAACAGGTGCTGTCATATGATGAAGTCAAACAGACAAGTCTAAGCCTAAAGACAACTTCTCTGGCATTCTTCCTCAGGGAAGCTCCTGAATTTGTTCTCTGTACCTTTAAACTCTTTGCTAACACTAAAATCAAAAGGGACAGACACAAGAGAAATCAGGCTCCACCTCCCATCCAGCTAAGTGAATACAAGGTTTGGAGCATGGGCTGTCCTTCCTCTTGGGCAAGCCCTGCTGTTCCTTCTTCTAGAAGGCAAAGCTCAAGCTTCTAAAAGCCAGCTTTCAGCAGCCTTAGGACAACCCCTTTTTCTAGCAGCTGCCTCTTTCTCAAGCCTAAATGTGCTCATGTATTTCTGATTTCTCCAATGGCTGCTCCTTCCAAACTTGACCTTTGTGACAGGTATCACAGCTTGGAGGATTGTTCTTTCTGATTTCTCTGATTTGCATGTTTTCCCATTATGAGTGGTTAGTTGCTCTGAAAGTGTTGTAAAATGTTTGCATCTGCACACGTGTGTGTACGTGCCCAGGAATAAAGCTGCTGCTTCTCCCCTGTAAAAACACAGCACAGGTTTTTATGCTGAAACGGCTCGTATTTGAGGTGGTTTTGGTATGATTATTGTAATATTAGAAGGTTATTTTTGTAAGCGTAAGGAGAAAAAGATGTAAAAGTATCACCATCTCTGAAGTGTCTTACTTAACAAGTTAAATCCAGTTGTTCACTGTGAAATCATCCAGAGAAGCCATTTCATGTTCTCACTTTCATTTTCCAGGTTTAAGTATGTACAGCTTTTCATGGTTTTACGAAATCTATATATTTTTTCTTATGTTTTTAAATTGCAGTTAAAGCAGCCCATAATCTGTTTCAAGCATAACTTTATTATGGCAATTGCTTTTTGTTTTTCTTTTTTTTTTTTAATGCAACCTTCTGAATGCATTATAGCCTTGTTGTCTACTGGGAAACCATATTTTTGTGAAAAAGTGCAAAACATGAAAATTTATCAAATCTATACGGTCTCTTGGAGGTCTAGGAGGAGAAGGCAAGAATGAGTGAAGCAGCACTAAGCCAGGTTCTGTTTGCATTAAGAACAAGCAGGTTCTAGGAAAGGGTTCAGCAGCGCCATGTTAGTTGCCTTTTAAATTTTCTTCCTAATACCTAAGATTAGTGCATGAAAATTTCACACTGGGCTCTTAAGTAGAAGAAAAATTGCTTATTTGTTGGATACCTAAATATACAAGGACTCTTCACTACAAGTGGATAAAAAAAAAAAGCATTATGCATTTTAAGTCTCTGGGGAAAAACAAATCATACCATTATAGAAATAAAACCAAAGATTCACAAAACCTTTTATCACCTTACAGCTTCTATTTATAAAAGCATGCCTATACGTGTGTTTAAGTCCCATTAAGTGCTGTTCTAAATTGAACTTGTACATAATTCCTACTACTGCATTATGCTCATGGTAGTAAGTCCTGCAGCTGGCAATACCTAAGCGCCCACAGGCATTTAATAATATTCAGCAGCAACAACCAAAAAATCCCTTGCACGTGCCTAAAACAGTGTAAGAACCTAGATCAGGAGAGAGTAAGAGTTGTGAATTCCACTTCCATAATGAAAACCAGCTAATGGGATCAGTATAGCAATTTCAAGCACCTGAGATCTGAAATAGTGCCACTAAGTGCTTGTGAGAAATGTGTTGTAAACTGTCTCCCATATATTTCCACTTTTTCTCCTCAACTTTCCTATTTATAATTAACACCTCTCTTTATCTTGTTCATTCTGAATATCTTTGTTCTTTTCAAGATAAATTATTTACTATCTCTTTCTCTCGTTTAAGCTCCCTTTATCTCGTGATCCCTTCTCCTTTATATTGAAATCTCTCCTGTCTAAATGCATAATCAGATGACATCTGCCACTACAGAAGTTAAAAATCCCAGTGCATTCCCTAAAATAACTTAAATGTGCAGTTATTAGACAGTAAGGTATAGCTGTACAGGTAAGAGGCTGGGTACACAACAGAAAAAGGCTCCATATGGCACAAAGGGGAGCTAACATCTCGGCATCGGTTGCAAACCACATGAGACCGATTGTTCGTAACGTGAAGCCCAGAAACGTCCAGTCCACTTCTGCATCTTTGCAGACATGAAAACTGGTCGCTGCTCATATTAACGGTCCTGTTGATTTCAGTAGATTACCTGTGAGCAATGAAGATGTGGTGTCACGTAGCTACGCATGTCACGAAGCTTTTGTATTATGCAGAAGGAAGCACAAGGGCCTTGAGAGGCAGGAAAGCATCTGGAAGCCCCGAGGTATGTTTGCCGTTGAACAAAAATGAAAATTTGGTCATGTGAAATCAGAGAGAAGCTAAATTCTCGTTCCTGTACTGTGTCTAAGCCCCAGCTAAATATATCCCAAAATGCTTTTGTACGATGTAATGGAGCATACATGTACACATGTGCCAGACCATTTTGGGATCTGGTCGAGTCCCAGTGGTTAATGAGGAAAGTGAAATGTTGCAGGATAGTTGTGGATGACAGACACTGAATTGCCCCTCTCCGATACTGATCAAATGCCTCAATATGGATGACAAATTGCCTTGTAACAACAGTGATGCTGTCTTGCAGACTTGAGGGGCTTAAGAGTCCTGCTAATTATACAGTACACTTGTAGTGCTTTTTTCCTTCCTGTTCCGAGCTGGTGGGGCAGGGCTTAGAGAGTGCTGTCGTATTTAAAAGCAGGAACAACTTAATCTATTTCTCATGTATGAGACCTATATGTTTATCATGCTAATTGAAGAATAGCTTTTAAACAAAACCAGTTAAAAAATCTTTGTAAAAGTCTTTCAATACACAGCTTAGAATATCTGCATATGATCTTAAAAATTACAGAAGAGACATAAATCTGTATATTTTGTAAATCAGTTGGCAAAATAAGTTTATTATAAACTTCAGATCTCTTTGGAAAAATCTTCCAAGCAAAGCATCCACTCAAAGCAATGGAGTCTTATAATGTCTTTAGTGAGTACAGACAAAAGTTAAATTTTTTCTGTGATACCTGATAACCACTGGCCAGCCATTAGGTTTTTTTTAGTATTTCTTAACTGTTATAATATGCAGTGAGATAGCTCATCCTTGTCTAGAGAATGAGAGACAGGCCTGGGACGGCGCACAAGGAGTGACCTTTGGATGGGAAAATGAGAGCAACCTTCCAGGGCCTAGGGCAGAACCTGAGGTTTCTAACTTTTGCCAGTTAGATCTGCTGTAAGCAAACATCTGAAACTTGTTGGCAAAATGAACCTAGAGTTAACTTGGGCAGTGGGCAAGATCAGGAATCCCCAGTTGGCATCCACCTGCAAAGAGTGAGGGGCAGGATAAGTAATGTACAAAAACAATGATGCAAAAGCAGGGAGAGACTGCCGTCTTCACTGCAGGATTGAATTTTATTACAGACTGAGTGCCCTCCACACCTGCCTCTACTTTGCATCTGTCTACAGCTTCTGCAGCAATTGCCACCTTCGTTCACTATGAAATCTGGCTGCTTCTGAATACTTAACTTTTGGACTCATTAGATTGTCATTTTGCTTTGCCTCGGTAACAATGCTTTCCTGAATTGTGCTGAAACTGTTTGTGCTTTCTCGTCCTGCAGGTGCAGACTGAGGCCTCTGCATCGTGCAATGAACCAGCTGGACTGAACCACCAGGCAGAAGGTGCCAAGCTTCCTGCCCCATCTCTGTTAGGACCGCCAGGGCTGTGCACATGTTCACAACAAAATGACCTGGGAAACACTGGACATCTGCCTGGTCTCCTGCTGTGTTCAGATCAGAGGGCCTGTGCCTTGCTAGCGTGTTTTCAGAGCCACGTTAAGAAAAGATCTAGGAGTGGTGCAGATAAAAAACATCACAGAACTATGGCCCCCTCACATGTGAATGCGTATCCACACAAAGATTTAATGTAATTTATATGATAAACATTGACTTTACATCTTTAGCTGATCCATCTTATCCTTCTTGTGTAGTAATCAAATCCTCCAAGTGATCAAATTCTACGCTCATTCCAATCACAGCTTGCTCTAGAAGAACAGCCGTTACGTGTTTATTTTCTCCCCAAACAGTCAGCCTGTAGCAGTTCACAGGCAAAACACTGTGAGGTTTTGCAATTTGGCACTCATATCTGAGAAAAGAGCAAGGACCACCATGTACTCCAGCAAAGCAGCGAAATGTATAATCATCTTACACCGCACACTGTGGATCCCTCATGGGTGGGAGAAGGCACATTTCCTCCCTATTAAAAAAAAAAAAAAAATCAGCTATGACGTATATGTGTTTACACAAGTGAACCTGACAGGACATACAGCAATATACACTTCCTGAAGTCGCCGAGAGCACAGCAGAGCTCTGAGGTACAAACATTTATTTACGTGGTAGCGGAGAGCAGAAAAGTGCGTGGCAGGGCTGTTCTTTGAAGCCTGAATAGACCCACAAAGACCGCGAAGTACAAACTTACCGAACCGTTCAGAAGTCACACGGCAGAACCGCTGTGTGGGGAACCCGCCAGCCCCTGCCAGCCGTGGCCGTGCCGGTGTGAGCAGCAGTGGTGGCGGCACGTCTCGTACTTTGCCATGTCCCTGTCGGTGTGATCCAGAGCGCGGGGCCGCGGCCGGGCGGGGGCTGGGCTGACGCACCCCCCGGGAAGCGGCGGGAAGGGGGGAACGGCGACGGGACGCGCAGGCCGAGCACCAGCGCGGGGGGGTTTACCACACTCTGCTTTAATGGAAGTGTATTGAACACTGAAGTAAACCCACCGACCTCCGCACGGGGAATCGTCTCCAGCTTGGAAGCCGGCCCGTTCGGCAGGCGCACCGCAGGTGATGTCGGCAGGTCGCGACAGGCGATTCTTCTCCCGCGGGCAGGGCAGACGCCTGTGGGTCCGCTCGGGCCAGACAGGCAGGCGCCGTCCTGCGGCAACCAAGCGGCACAGGGGCGAGCTCCGGGGCGACGGGGAACAACCTGCCGCCTCGGCGGGGGGGCGGGGCGGGGCGAGGCGGCCGGCCGTGTGCGAGGCCGGTTCGTGCGTGGCACGGCCGGTTCGTGCGTGGCACGGCCGGTTCGTGCGTGGCACGGCCGGTTCGTGCGTGGCACGGCCGGTTCGTGCGTGGCACGGCCGGTTCGTGTGTGGCACGGCCGGCGCCGCCCGCCTTCGCAATACGGGCTGCAGGATTGCGGCCGGCGCTATCCTCACTGCCGGCAGCCGCGGCCCGCCCCCACGGGAGGATCCCGCTCCGCTTCCCGGGCGGGAGGGGGCGGCGGGGGTGCCCGTACGGCCCGGGAGCGGCCCCGTCTGCCGCCCCCTGCCTCAGCCCGCTCCACGCGCCCAACGGCCAGCCCGCGCCCGCCCTCCCGCGCGTCAAACGCGGGGCGTCTCGCAGGCGTTGTAATGTACCAAAACAGCGCGCACAGCCGCGCTGCCCCGCCGCGTCCGCTCAGACCCCGCGCCCGCCGGGGCCGCGCCGCCCGCCGGGACCGGCTCTGGGGCCGCGCTGCCCGGCCCGCCTGGCGCTGGCGCTGCCGCCACCGTCCCGTCTCCCCGCTCTGTTCCGCCGGCGGCGGCGGCCCGGCGCCACCGCCTCGGAGCGGGGAACGCAGCGCGGAGCAGGGGCGGCCGAAGCCGGCGTGGGGTCGGCGCTGCGGGCAGTCGGGCGGGCGGCGGCGGTGGCTGCGTGTCTATTCGGAGGTGCGTGGTAGCAATGGCGGCGGTGGGTGAGACTTTTCCTGTCAGCGGATCCGGCTGGTCCTGCCGGCGGGCGGTGGGGCTGCACCCCGCCCCGCCGCTGCGCCGTGGTGCGCCGGGCCGGGCCGGCGGGTAGCGCCGCGCCGCGCCATGGGGCTGCTGGAGCGCCTGCGGAAGGAGTGGTTCATCGTCGGGATCGTGCTGGTCATCGCGGTGGCGCGGCTAGAGCCCGCCGTCGGCGTCAAAGGGGGTGAGTGTGGCCGCTGCCCCGCCGGGGCTGGCTTGCCTCGGTAGTTCGGCGGTGTGGCGAGCGCCGGGCAGGGGCCCCGGAGCCGAAGCCCGGGCCCCCCTGGGGGGGCTGGCGGGACTTTGTCAACTCCCCGGCGGCCGGCGCTGCCCCCCGCCGCGTTTGGGTCGTGCGGGCCGGAGCTGGGCCCCGGTACCGGCGGGGAGCGGGCGGCCGCGCAGCCGGGCGGTGGAGGCAGTCGGCAGTCCGCGGGTCCGTGGGCGGAGGGTGCCGGTCGCCCTGCTGCCGGGGGCGCCGAGGCATGGTGGGGCCCAGAAACTTTGAAGCGAGTTGCCCGGGGGGCGGCGGGGCTGGCGGGCACAGGGGGGTGGGCCGGGCCCCCTGTGCGCCCCTCGCCCTCCCGCCGCGCTCGCCGGTCACTTCCTCAGGTAGCCGAGGAGTAGTTCGAGGTGTGTTCCCGTGTGTAGCTTTGCTGGGCGCTGTGCCGGCTGCTGGGATAACAGCCTGCTCTTTTTTTTTTGATTAGTAGTAATGAGAAGTGGATAGCGGCTTACTTTGAACGTGCTCCTCCTAAACTAAAGACTTCAAAAACTCTTTAAGATGGGCCTGAAGCCCTTGCACTTCAGGGTGCGGATGTCTGCCATCTGTGAGCTTCCCGAGAGATGTAGCTTAATCTGTATTACAGTGTATATTGTGTTAAAATCCCAGGTGCTGTATCTCAGCCAGATAATTTTTTTCACTTTATAGCAACATATTTGCATTTTAAAGATTTTTCTTTTAATTATTCCCTCATGAAAGATGAGGGAAAAGAGTGATTGTATGCAAAATGGTGTCAAATGTTAACCGTAAACAAATTGGAAGAAAGATCTGTCCTTTTCTAAGCAGTGAGGTCTTGTTTGCTTTTCGTAAGGAGAGCTGATGAAGTAACCGGTGTTATTTTAAAATCAACAGTGTATTTTTTAAGTATAAATGTGGGCAGCATCTTCTGATTAGTTTCTATTGTAACTTCAGTTCCAAATCTTCACAATTTTCAAAAATAAATTACATTTTATATGTACTTTTTTCTAACTGATTTAAAAGATTTAAGAAAAGGGATGTAGAACACTTGAACAAAATTCCTTCAGTAATTCCATGTTAGGGGAGGAAGAATCTAGCTGTGTTTCTATATGCATAGATTTTTTAAATTTTTTTCTTTCTTAACAGAGCTGAAGTTTGAGGATAGATAGCTTCTCAGCCAACCCCATCCCCCTGCCCTCCTTAGGTTCTGGGAAAAAAGAAAGTGATTTAAAAAATACAGCTCTGAACACTTGCTGTGGCCACTAAGGCTCTGGTACTTCATGGAGTTCAGGGTAGGCAAGTGCCTGCTGTGTGAGGATCTCTTCTAACATCTGTGTGCTCTTTTGCATAGGTGAATAGGATCCACTTGGAGCTTCTTCCAGGATCAATGCTGTTGTCCCTTTCTTGTTTGATTGTCATGCTAACTGTTAGCAGCAGTGTGGGAGATCCTTTTAACTAGAATAGGAGATAACTTTTTCCTCAGCTTACTTCCTGCATGGAAGCACTATGATGGAGTAGTTTGTTTAATTATCCTATTGCAAAGAGATGTCAGGCTTTGACATGGTATTGTTCCCGGGTCAACTTGCTTGAAAAAACTTGCAAGCATTGATTGAAACGTGTGAGCACATGTTCCCCAAAGTGGTATCCCTCATCTACTCATTTTAAAACCAGAAAAAAAAAAAAAAAAAAGGTGTGAAGGCGTGGGAAATATCAGCGTATGGGAAATCTTTAGTTTGTAATCTTCTAGCTGACAAAACCATATATTGTAATTTGCAGGGCCTTACTGAATGGTGTGGATGGTCCAGTGTCCATACCAGTGGAACATTGTGCCACAAATAACAAAGATTTGTGCTGTTGCCACCTTCGGGGCATAAGCCAAGCCCTTTTTGTGTGTTTTCCTATTTGATGAATGAGCCTATTTATTTCCTTTGTGAAAAGAGCTTTCCTGACCAGTTTTTTGCAGGAGAGATGAAGGGGATCTGTTCTGACCAGAGTTCCCAGTGTTCCATGAACGTGGTTGCTCTAGTAGTGGAGGTTTCTCCTGTGTAAAGGAGTTCAGGTAGCCCAGTGAAAAAACCTAAAATACACACACAGAGTCCTGGAGGAACCCTTATCTTAGCCAGACTAACTAACCCACTACCAGTCTGCCCAGTGTGTATATGCATGTACGTATATACTCTAATTTTCTAAAACATTAGAAAAATGTTATATATATAAAAGTATAGTTTTCTGTGTAACTACATATATAACTTTTCTGTTGTTTCCCCCCTCCCTCCAGCTGTTCAGCTAATGTGCCATAATTTTGCAATGAGCCATGTGCTTTGTTGCAACTTTAACTCTTGCATTTCCTGGCTTACTTTTACCTTATGCTTCATATGAGTGGTTTATTTTTTGTGTTTAACACAGAGTTTTAGTGTCTCATAAAGAGAGCCCTCTCTGAGAGTAGGGTTTGGGTTTAAATGACTAGAGATGCAAATTTGATTAGACTCAGTGTATGATCAAATCCCTCTAATTTAAGGATCATTGACCTTGTTCCAGTGTGACCATCAATGTATCATTCATCCAAGAGAGCAGAAAGGATCTTCTCTTCTGGAATGTTGAGTAAAGGCTTGCTTGTTTGCTGCTGCAGTTTTGCTCACGAAACTTGCTCTCGCTTGCAGAGTTAGCGTATTACTTTGGTCCTAAGTAGACTGCTAATATTTTCTTTATAATATAATAATTGGTTGAATGCTTGTGAAAAAATGAGTATATACATTTTGCGCTTAGTGGCCTCCAAAGGCAAAGTGTATTAAGAGAATTCATCATTTTTATAGGAGTGTAAAAAGTATTTTATTTTAATCTCCCTGGAAAAAAGTATATAAATATATACAAATGTAAGTCTTTAATATAGTGGAACCCTTAGAGGTGCAGGCATCTGCCCTTGCTGATCTTACTGCAGCAGTGTGTCTGAAATGCCTTACTGTAGGGCAGGAATGAACCATTTTGCCACAGCCCTGTTTTGGAGGAATAATGCAGAATTGTATTACCCCGCAATCATTGCAAGGTACCATTTGGTTTCCTCTGTACAGGCAGCCAGACAGGTGTGTGTGTTGCGGTGGAAGAAGAGAGAGGTAGATACGTGAATGATATCAATGGCCCTGTGGAGGGAGCAGCTGATATTTTTATTTAAGTGTATAGTTTGAGTTTGCTGATGTTACAGGGGTACTCTGATGATAGAACTGTGAAAAATTACCCGTTTTCAAATTTCCAGAATTTACCTGTTAGTTCCCAGTGGCCTGTAATCACGGAAGCCAAATGTATATGACATCATGCTGCACTCTCCACTCAATGGTTTGCTTTTATTTAAAAATGAGTAGTGTGCTTTCTGTAACTTAATTGAAACCCTATTCTTCTTATTAGAGACTTTAATGATTAGTTTTGCTCCAGGTATTTTTCTAAGTATTCTCATTTACTTTGATGTAATATATGCATATCATTATCTCTGACTGTAGTTAATTTTGTTCTCTACGTCTATATTTTTTAGGACCGTTGAAACCAGAAATTACCATAACTTACATTGCTGTTTCAGCTATATTCTTTAACAGTGGACTCTCCTTAAAAACTGAGGTACTGTAATTTCTCATTGCTTCATTCTTGTTTTCCTTTAAAAAGTTTTGTGTTGCTTTTGATTTGAATGTAATTGCAATATTTAATTACTATGCTGCTGTTGTTGGGAGAACGGCTGACGAGAAGATAAAACTTGGACATTTATGGAATAACCCCTCCTTGATTTCAGATGATTCTTCACAAAGTAATGGACATAATGAGAAGGAGAGTGGGAATAAATTTCACCCATCCATAGAGGCTGGGTTGCTTGACTTTTCAGGGCTTTGATTGAATGGAAGTGCTGAGCACAGTTCTGAGCTGGATGCTACATGCTGCATGTGTCCCAAACCCAAAAGAGTGAGACCCAGGACCACATCAGCACCTGCCTTCTGCCACCCCTTCTGCACCATGACTTCCCTGCTGCTCAGTTGAGATACAGGCCAGAAAACTGTCTGAATCCTAGGGCAGAACTTTGTAGGGATCTAGGCAGAGAGGGGCTATGTGGAGTCTCCATGACTGTAGGACACAAAGAGGTGTGAGCTCTCTGTGCCTCTTCATCTCACCTGCTGGTGTGCTCTCTTAAGTGAAACTGTTCAGGCTAGTCACTACAGGACTGATGCAAGCAAAGATCTGGTGGCTTTAAGTTACCACATTGGGTAGGCACAGGACAGACAGCATCCAGTGTCAACACAAAGGGGTTCCTCTGCAGAGACAGGGCCAATATACAGGTACAAAGTCTTGGCAATCTTTTTCTATAGGGTTTAGTTGTAGATGAGTGGACTTGAAGTGCCTGTGCTCTGCTGCATGTTGGAGACACTGATACTTGTTTCAAATTTTGTCACACATTTTTCAAAGAGGAATAATCTGGGAGTAAGAAGAGATGAAGAGGAGAACCTCTTAGTGATGTGTAAAGGAGATATGGAGAAAGGAAATGATGGCTACGTGCCGAGAAGAGAAGGAGCAGCCAGAGTTGACTTCAAACGCTGCATGCCTCTGCTAGTCTAGTTTCTTGATTCCTTTTACACTGTTGGCTGTGCTAACGAGTGATGTCATTCATATGTTGCATGCTACTAATGTGTAAAAGAATCATCATGATATTGTCCAGTTATCTTCTGGGCAAAGTAGGATTTGGGGAACAGCAGTTGTTCAACATAAAAAATTTCTATGCCTGTATCATCGTTATAGTGATAAAACTTCAAATGGAGGTGATATTTGAATTGATGACAGTCCTTTCCTCCTGTGTCTGCTGGCATTTCTGGCACCAGGGCCTCTAGTTCTGCCAGGATACGGTGTAAATGAAGTGACGTAACTTTAGTCAATTCTATAGCAGCTATTTAGACCCTTGTGGTCTTATACGGAAGCAGGAAAAACCATGTTATCTGTTTGACTGGGACAGTAATTAATCCTAATGGAAATAGGCTGCAGAGAGGCACTTTGTTCCACAGAGGACCTGAAACACAAAGCCCGAGTAGTGCTAATGGAGTTGAGTTTTCTGTTTTCAGGGTTAGGAATCTTTGCATGTGTTGTGGCCGGAGCCAAAACACAGCACTGTACTAGCTACTAAGAAGAAAATTAACTCCATCCCAGCCGAAACCAGGACAGCACGCAGAGGATAAAACCTTGAAGCTTTGTATTTGTAAAGCAGCTGTGACTGAGGGTGAAATCCGTAGCATTATCAAAGTCTTGATTAGATTCTCAGTGCTAGTGTACCTCTAACTTTTCCCAGTTAAGGTGACATGACTGACAGGTTCCTGGGCAGTATGTCATGTCCTACTTTAAACTTAACTTCTTTTCATCTTTGGTTCTAAAAGCAATATATTGATGTAAATGAAGCTTTTATAGGTGGTGTAAGGTAGCGTGTCAAGGTAGCTCATCTCAAATTGTTTTGGAAGCATCAAGTTAGCTGGATGTACAGCACCAGTCCTTTATGTTCCATCAAGAAGTGAAGCCTTTTCTGAATTTCTGCTGTGGTGTTAGAAGATGAAGAGGAATTAAAACACTTCACTCATTGTACCTTGTGCTAATATTTTCAAAAACGTACATTAAAAACAATCCTTAAATGTGTTAGGAGGCCAGGTCATGATTTTATTAAAATGCTTTGGGGCATGTTTTAATTGTTTAAGGCACAACTGAAAGTTTGTATTATTAGTCAGTTAATCTATCTTTTTATTGGATTGCAATGTAAATAATTTCTGCTTTTGTCTTTATTAGTTCTTGACCTGTGTGTCAGCTGTTCTACCTTGGTTAATATATTAATTAGATTGAAACTTGTGTTTGGTATGCTTTGTGAAATGATGTTGTGTGAAAAAAATGTGTAAGTGTTAATGGAGGCCTTCTGATAAATCTGACAAAACATAGCTGATGCTTTTCTAAGGTTACACTTCTGGTTTTATTTGCTGTGAAAGCGCATGCTGAAAAGAATTTGCTAACATGCATTCAGAAAGCATTTTACAAAATAATTGGCAGCATTCAGGGAGAGCCTGCCTGTGTATGGCCTTGTTATGTTTTCAAATCTAGAGGTGACTGAGGTCCTGTTACATTTGTAGAAATAGTCTGTGTCCAGGAATTACAAGAACATTTGATTCCACCTTAATATAATGCTCTTTCAGTTTTCAGTGAGTAGTTAGCTTGCTCTTTTAAAGCAAATACTTCCTGTAGGGCCCCAGAAATTAAGTTACATACTTGAGTTATCCATTTCAATGAGGAATTTGGCAAGCCACTGAAAACAGTGTTTGCTCTGTGTGGGTATTTGCCCAGAGGAGTCCAGCTATGACCATCTGAGTGTGGCTGGATGGCAACAGGGACCCACACTGACCAGCGAGAAGCTAGGATAAGCTCCCTAAGGGGTCTGAAATACGGGGAAAGGCAAGGTAACCTGTTCCACCTGGTGTGCAGGAAGAGTTGTAACTAGCAGCTTCCAGTAACTTCTGAGACTTCTGCTTTTTTTGAGAGCTACAGTGACAGATGTATTTTGGGACAAGCCCTTGCAGATTGCTTAAAAAGGTGAAGGCTGTTTGCCTCTGTGTTTGTTCTATGATGATATGGTCTAAGGAATTCTAAAAGGCAATTGCTAGAGACATTTTAAAGGCAGTAATTTAGATCTGCAAAGACCGGCTCCACCAATACAGCATTCCTTCATGCACTAGGTTGGCTGTGTTGTAATCACCTTCCTTGTTCCCTGGAAGCTCTAACCAGTCTTTCCGAAATTTTTGTCTTGAATTTTGCTTTTGAAAGTATCACACAGGTTTTTTTCAAACCATCTGTTTTTAAGGTGTTTTCCAATTGTAAAAATACAAAACTAAAAGGGCACTTCTGTATGTGTGATGTGATGCCTTCGTAGATTGGTCCAGTAGGAAGTCTGGGGCTGGACTTCGCAGGAAAGGAGTCAGAATTAGCAGCTTTGCTCAAAGAAGTCACTTGTTTTGGTTTTTTTCAATTGTATTATTTACTTTTAAAATGTACGCTTTTATGTAGGTGCCTTTTCTTCCTGCATTGGATGTATTTCTACTACTAATTGTTTTTTATTTTTGCCTCTTTTTTTTGAGATCAGATGAGATAGTTCTATGGTGAAGCTATTCGTAATGCCATAGGTACTGTGACAGGTTATATGTGAAGAAGGCCCATTTTCCTCATGCGGAATGATACTAGCCTGCTTAAGAGCTTGCTTGATTTTTTTAAAAAAAGTTGTTTCATTCGGTTAACCAAGCCCTGAATGTAATGATACTTTCTTGGTAAAACTGGATCAAAATCTATTTTTCAAATCCACATTTTGTATAACTTTAAGAATAGGTTATGAACGGATGTGTATTTTTTTTTGTGGAAGGTTTTTTTTCCCCTAACCCAAACTTGGGAGATACTTTATTTGTGTTAAAAAAATGAACAGGGACACGGTGCTGAACTGCTAGTACTTCCAGATGTATAATTACATCAGTGTGGATTTGGATGGTTGAAAATGGGGTATTTGATTGTGTTTCATAAAAGTTCGCCTGTTTTGAATCTGAGGGAGCATGGTATTTGAAGATTGGCTGCTGCATTACTGTAGAAATGAACTTTTTTGTATTTTTTTTTAATGCGTCCTGGGGTGTCAGATAGCTGGAGAATCCTAGCATATTAGACATTGAATAAAAGTGCCATCAGCTTTTTTTTTACTGTTGCATTGTTTACTTGAAAAGAGTGCCAGTTATTTTGAGAGAGGGAAAGGAATTTTTGCTCTCAATCTGAGAGTTGAAATGAGCTGAAATGTACAAGGCTTTTTTCTTCTACTCAAAAACTGTGTAGAAGGTCCTTGGAGTGCCTGAAAAGAGGGAAATAGGGAGAAACAGAGCGAACTGAAGAGTTTATTGAGTAAGGATACTTGATCATCTCTCTGTAGTGCTCTTACACTGTTTAAAATTAAATTATTTTTTTTCCCTCAGTCTCTCGTGTTTTGCACTTTATTTCTCTGACTTTTATGGCTTAGCTGTTGTTAGTTTGTTATGGTCTTGGTATTCTTTCATTGCTGTTCTTCATCAGCTTAATTTTTTTCTATAAATTTCCTATCTGTTAATACAATAAATAATCAAAATGTGCTATAGATTACTTCACTTTTTATGTTTGTTGGTCTTCCCTTAAAAAAACCTCACCACAAATGAAGACTGTTTGTAATGTAAACATCCCATTTTCATGGTATAAATGGGAATCACAGTTTGTGGCTCTCTTTAGACTAAAGAAACCTGCAATCACATGGACACTGCAAGTTTCCCTTCCTCTTGATATCAGCAGTCAATAAACAGGCCGTCAGCATAGTTAACACAGGTTTTGAAGCAGTGATAAAGTGCTCAGGCTGCCTGCTGAAAAGCTACCCTTACAAGAGCTACACTATTACTGAAGTGGTGGACAATGCTTTTGGAAAAATGCCCAGAAGCAGACAGAGCTTTTATGCTCTCTAGATGTACTTCATTAGAAGAGGAGATCAGATGATCCCTAAAAAGGTGTCTTTTTGACATGCACTCTTTGTATTATAAAGATGATCCTAGCTTTAAAATCACAAACTGATCTTACTTCAGCTGTTATGATTGCAACTTCCTCTCTTCTTTTTTCTTTTGCAGGAGCTGACAAGTGCTTTGATGCATGTGAAACTACACCTTTTTGTCCAGATTTTTACCCTTGTGTTCTTCCCAACAGCAATATGGCTCTTTCTTCAGCTATTATCAATCACACCTATAAATGAATGGCTTTTAAAAGGGTATGTTTAAGCATAATGAGTGAACTATAATTGTAGCTGTCATCTTAAAGGGCTGCTTATCCTGCTGTGGGTGCTTTAAGACTTGTATTACAAACAGATTTTGCTGGTTGTTTTTGTGCTTCAGCACTTTGCTGTTTAAAACACTGTATGTGCACAAGATTATCCTTTCAGGAACCTGGTCTTGTTTTTAGAAAGTCTGGTCAGTTAGTTTCACATTTAGGAAGCTTGCAACAGGTTAGCTTTCTTTCACAAAACCCAGTTGAAGTGATGTGCTGGGTCTCAAGGACTATGAGGAGGAAAGAAAAGGAATGCTGAAGGAAAAACATAACTTGGTGGATAAAGACTGTATATGCCACGTACTGGTGTTCCATTCTGTTTTTAAACAGTCCGTATGGGGCACCTCTTGCCTGTGTCCAGACTGGGGTTCAGTATCTGCTCCTAGCTAAACTATATGGGGGGGGGGGGGGGCAAGAAAGTAAAGTTTTTGTAGGAGGACAACTTTGAGATGAGCAGAAGCTAAGTTACCATGAAAACAGTATGTTTTCAGTCTTTGGTGTATTCTGTCAAAGTACTGTGTGCTTCCAAAGCTGCATTGATGGTGTGGTAGTGATAGATGTTATGAAAAATCCAAAAAATGAAAAGCTTTTTTCAAAATCAAAGTTCAATACCTAGCACCATGCAGCTATACTGGAGTGTTTGAGTGCAAAAATCAATTCTTTTAGAAAACTACTTAAAGAATCCCCCATTGTTTCTTAACTGCTTGGTGAAACACTGCTTGGGGAGAGTTCCGGTCTTAAAATTTTAATGATAAAGCTGTTCATGTTTATGTTTTTACAAGGCCTGAACTTAAAAGAGCATTTTGTTTTGTTTGTAAGAGACTTCTCCAGGTGTGAAGTGGTCCAAATGATACTGAGAACCTGAAAATTGAGACATCATTTAAAAGTTAGCACTGTTTTGCTAAACAGCATTAGTACATTGAGGAAATAACAAGGTCCATCTGCATACACTGTATACAGTGTCTGTATGCACTTGGCTATTCGCAGTAAAGGTTATTCTTTAAAGTAAAACCATTGTGAAGGTTTTCTCAACTAGGACAGAGACATGACTTTCCACAGTAGCCAAAATTCCCTCCTAATCTGTATGAGTCTCAGTTTATGAAGTGCAACGTGCAAGATATTTTTGTTCCTTGCAGCACTTCCCATCCCTTATTTCCTATGACTTATGCCACTTTGGTTCTTAGTATTAAAGTGACGTGATCTGTTACATGCACAAATATATGTGTATGTATATACATACACACCTGTGAAACTGCATGTAAAACTACGTATGTATATATATTTTTAAAAAAAGCTCATGTGTGTATCTCTGTAAACGTGGAGCCTAAACCAGCCTTATTTTTCATGAAGGTGTGTCTGTGTATTACCAGTTTTAAGAGTCTGGTTTTTTGTTGGTTTTTTTTTTTTTTGAAATTGTGCTTTCTTGATAAATACTGCTATTCAGGATATGTTCAGGGCAGCAGGCGTGTGGCTCTGAAGGCATCCATTGCAAAGGGAGCCTGCTGGGAGCTGTACCTTCAGTGCTGTGTAGGTGAGAAGATACTGAACTTGGTCCTAATCGTAGGATAACACATTTTAAAGCAGGTACTCGCATATCCCTATGTGGGTATGTGAAAGAACAGCAAGGAGCCGACATGAGGAACTGTCTGTGCCTTGGCCGCTCTGTGTAACCAGAAGTTCATCCTAATGCCCTGCAGCTGTAGTTCTTACTCCCTAGAAACACTGAAGTACCCTAATGAAAACATGGGAACAAGACAGGCTTTGGCAAAGTTACTTCCTCGTCATGCATGTTTAGCACAGCTTATGAGCTGTGGGAGCTAGCAGGTAGTTCTCACAAAGGCCTGGAAAAATAGACATATGTACCCAAGGGCATGCAGCACCCTTTACACAGGGTGGCTCCCCGGGGGACTGTAGTTCTCCATTACTCTCTACACAAGGTTATACCTAAAGGACAGTGTCATGCCGACAGCCTATTTCCTGTCTTGCTTCAGAATGAATGGTAGATTATTATGTCCTCTATAATAGTCTGTTTTGCTGTAAATATTATTTGAGAGGCAGATTCAGGTGGTACCAGCTTTTCATCTGTGCGTCTACAGTTGTATTCTTCCTGCTCTTTCATGCCTGGGATGGTATTAGGAGGTTTGTTGCTTTGCAATTATTTTGAAATATATAAAACAGAGGCTAAACCATCATCATCCCAAGCATCTTTTAAGTTAATTTTTTATTAGATGACTAGGTTTTGCATTGGCAGCGCCCCTTTGAAAAGGAGCATGAAGTGGGTTATTAATGTTTGCACAGATTCACCTCTTCTGCCACTCCTAGCATATAGCATTTACGGTACAGGTGGTAAGGCATGAGATACAAAGATCTGGTGGTACAAGAATTGGCTTTGATAGTTCCGCATCTAAAATATGTGACTTTGGACCCTACTACTTTGTTGTCTGTAATGTATCAGCAGAACAGGTATTATTTATCGCTCTTCAGCAAGTGTTTGGACCTCTGGTGTTAGTGCATATAGTATGACCTGTACCAGTGGAACGTTTCAGTTCATTGGTTGTTACCTGTAGTAAGTAATCTGTTGGTCATTAGAGGAATTTGTATATCGGTAGTATTGTGTGTAGTTGGTACAAAGCAACAAAAATCTTCACAGGTGCATGTTTCAATACACCTTATTAAAAGTATTTCTGTTTAGTGTGTACCAGTCTTTTGTAGATAACTGTTTTCATAGGAAGAATATTAAAAACCATAGCTTGATAGTGATTTTTATTTTTTTTTTAATTCCAAATGTATTCTGTTAAATGTGAGAGGGTTAACAGAGCTTGTATTATTAAACTTTTCCCTTATAGTGTGGAATATCGCTGCCAGCTGAGATGAATGCCCTTGCACACATTTCATGCCTTTCTGGATAACTCTGAACTTAATCCACCCCTTATTAGTGCAGGTGAGAAGTTCAAGGAGCTGGCTGCCAAGAGACCACATAGAAGAGAGATAACAGTATCGCAACCGGTGTAGGGGATGGACATCAGACTCGCTACGTCTGCTGTATATTTTTGTATTTATTTCCAAACTTTTCCGTGTAGTTTTTTTCCTGTATTTCTTTTCTCTTCAAAATGAGCTTATCCTGCTAAGTGCTGACAACTCTCTGCTTCCATAGCTTATTTCAATGTAAGCTAAAGGTTCTGTATACTTCCAAGGTGGTGCTTGGCACTTTGTGATTGGATTTGTGTAATGCTTACATTGGTTGCCTCTTTCCTTTTCCACAGTGTCTGTAGCTGACAAACTGAATACCGTCATTGTCATTTACCTGTTTCTTCTGTTTAAGCTTTTTGTATATTTGCAGCGTATCAATTGCACTGTAATATGCTCCCTGTTGTTTGGATTTAATACTTCTTTTTGCTACAGCTTTTTGACACTGCGTTTCTTGGGAATGGACTAACACAGTTACAAGTGCAAAGTAGTTCACCACTAGTAACTGATTGTTCTGAACTAGAATACTGTCTCAGACTCCAATACTTGAAAACATATAGATTCCATACTTTTGGGGGTTTTGCAAAATATTGTGTCCCATACCTTATTGTTCTTTCGAAGTCAAAACAGTTGTTCTTCAGAAGCCCTATTTTACTTAGGCCCAAATTTAATTTTAAACTATTGTATAATGTTGTTGTTTATAACTACACATTTTATCCAACTAATTTTTGTAATAATCAGTTTTTATGGACTGTCTTTGGAAACAAAGGAAACCTCACCATTTTTTCTTACTTTGCAACAGTATTTACTATATACATTGATAATTTTGCCACGCAATCAACAGAAAAAATGACTACAATAATGTGTATTTTAGACTTCTAAAATGCATGAGAAAGCTTTTGATGTTTTGATTAATGGAAGTCAGGTGATTTTACCAAGAAGTGAAAATATGCATAAAAATTAAACATTTGATGGGCTTTTAATGTTCAGGAAATCAAAAGCTCAATTGTGATTTTTCTTTTAAACCTTTTTTTTTTTAAGTAGGAGTTGATGAAAAACAAAGCGTAGTGGGAACCTGGAACAGTGAGCATGGTTCTTCTTACTCTTCTACTAAGCAGAAAATGTTTTTCTTGATGAACAGCTTTTCCAAGAAAATAGAAGTTTAGTTCCTTATTTTTTTTTCCAAATAGCTACGCGTATCTCAAAACACACTACAAACTTTACTATATCAGGACTTGTGATGCAGTTATCTTTGTGATAATTGTAGATATCTTTGTGAACGTTAAATACAGTACTACAGATGGGGAAATGAAGTCACAGAGAAGTTAAGTGTGTGTATTTTTAAATGGTGGTGTGACTTCACTGTAGGGGTTGGTAAGAGATGGCATGGAAATAATGCCAGCTGGTGCAGGGCTGTAACTGTAATGCAAGTTGATTGGGTTGCGTAGGTGATAAGATGATTGTTTCAACTCAGCTATTTGGTATTTTAAGGTTATAGGTTGCATAGTGTTTGCATTGTGTGAGGTATGTAACATTTCTTTTCATTGTTTTCAGCTTGCAGACAGTAGGCTGCATGCCACCTCCTGTGTCTTCTGCAGTAATTTTAACCAAAGCTGTTGGTGGAAATGAGGTGAGTTTTCGTTTTGGTTTTGAATGGTTTTTTTAAACAGAAATTCAAATATATGTTTATGATCAACTCATGTGGCAAAACACTGACTGCAATGTAGTTTGTAAAAATTTCTAGAATTAAAGCTTGGGTATCGTGTTGGTGTCAGACACGGGAAATAGTGGTGTTATCTGCTGGCATTGGTCAAACTGAAGCTGAGTTTTATGAGGTGGTAGGAAGTTTTCTGATATAAATTGGTGTTAGGAGATTTCTGCTTATTGCTGCACTGTAATTCCTAACAATATAATGATCACATGCTGTGTACTGGTTATCTCGCGGAACATTAGCTTTGTGCTGAAGGTCTGCCCTTGCAGTGATTGTTTGGATGGTGTTTAGTATTAAGAGGCCCTCAAGCTTGAAGTTCCTCAAGCTTGAAGCTGCAAATGTAGCAAGAGAGGTGATGGAGACACAGACATCAATTAAAATCTTACGTTATTATTTGAGACTGCATGAAAGAAAAATTCTGGGAACATGGAGTTCTCTGACAGTAAGGCAATGCAAATTCCTCAACAGATAGGAAATGCCACAATTGAAATTGCTTGTGCAAACTAATTTTGGTCACATTATACTTCTGTCTTAAAACGGCATATGCTGATACAATTTTGGACTCTTTCTTTAGGCACAAAACACTTGCTATTTTCAGGAAGACCAGCGTTTAGGAAATTAATCCAGGTGTGATATTAATGAGGTTGTTTCCTTTAGAACTGCTTCCTCATAACTGCTGAAGGTGGATGAGACCTAGTAGGTGAGGAAGGGAGAGGCTAACACTGAAAGAGCTTGGTTTTAAGGCTAGGGTTCTTGAGATGCTGTGCTGGAAGGTTAGAGCCAAATCTGAATTCAGCCATAGAGCTCTTGCACGAGGTTGGGTGAGTCACTTCAACCACATTTTTAAAATATGGCCATTAGTTGTGTACTTCTCATTTTCTGAGTTCAGACTCTTGGGACCGATTAATGTCAGCTTTGAAAAACACATGATAGCACTGAAATAGATTGAAGTTGTACTTTGTACTGACAAAGTGCTGTTTAATTGCTCTATCCTCTGAAGAGAGACCCAAAGCATTTCAAGTCAAGCATCTCTAATTACGGGCAATCCTGATGCACATTGCTGTCTCCCAGTTTGCTACCTGAAAAAGAGTCATAAATTTGGCTGATGGAGGTGCTGTGGAACAATTGGTATAAGGAAATAATTCAAGTACCTAATAGTGATCAACAGAGAAATGAAAAGTTTTCTAGTTACGATTCTAGATGTAGGTGCTGTAAATTATATAAAGATATCACATAGTGAACAGTGAGGATAAAATGAAGTATTGAATGAGTGCTTATTCAATGTTAGCACTGTCTGTCCTGTCCTTAGAACAAGGAAAAGATCCTCTGGAAACACATGGGGATATGATTGGTTAGTTGAAGGCAGTATCATACAGCTTTCGTGTGCAGGAGGGAGAGAGTTGCTTTAGTTTCTTGACCATTAAAGTTCACTTTTTTTGTGGTAGTGTTCTTCTGGGGTGGTGGGAGTGTTCGTACTTTATACCAGCTGAAAAATGGAAACTTTCTGTCATGTGAGGCTTGTGTAAGTAATTGTATAAATCGCTGACAAAGTAAGGTTGAACCTCTAATTCTGTATCAAACTGGTATTGGAGGAGTGTAAAAATGCATACCTAGTGATTTTTACAGATAGTTGCTGACAGTGAATCAAGAATTAGGTTTTGGGATTTGAAAGTTCTCAGTCAGGCTCTAGGAATATACGCAAAAGAGAAACACGCTTTAAACATGCTCAGTGTAGACAAAGTATGTGGCAAATTTATTGCCAAACATCAGCAAGTTTCCAATGCAAACGTATTTTTGGAGTTTGATGCTTCTGTGTCATTCAGACTACTGTTAATTTTTCTTCTGAAAAACAGCAAATCACATCCCTCGTGCTAAGGGAGAAGACCCTCTCACATCTCCTCACCAAATTTCCTTAAGCTGTGACTGATGTATTTCTTTTTCTGACATAAGCAGAACAATGCATTTTTTCCCATTTAAATGTAAATCCATTCTGATAAGTGAAGAATTTAAACCTGGGAGTCAACTGGAAATATAAGTGTTTGTACTGTGAGAGCATTTGTTCATAATAATGTCTCTTAAACCACTTTTGCCTCGTCAAGCATGTATCCCTTACCTGGAGAAATTGATTTGTCTGAGGGTGTATCTACACTGCATAATGTAATATGAAGATAAATGAGCTTGCTCAGAAGCAATACAGTGAAGAAGCTCCACATGAACTAATTAGTCTGAGAAGTGTCCTGCTGCTGTAGAATACAGGCACACCCTCAATAAGTGCTCTGAAAACCTCTTTGGGTTTCTTGAAACACAGCATATGAGAGCTGTGGTAGTTGACGGTAGTACGACAGTATAGAGGGTTTCTGGTTTTCTTTACCCAAGTAGGAGTGATTGTTGAATGTCAGCTTGGACTTGGGTTTTTCTCAAAGGAGTATCAGGCTCTATGCCATGACTTGCCTGGGGCTGAGGAAACACAGATTCTATTTTTAGCTGTGTCATTTACTTGTTGGGTAAAAGTGGGGTGTCATGTCTCTGGGGTTAGCAGTAATGGGTAATGGCAACTTTGAAGTGTTTGAAGATCAGTGCTGAAAAGCCTTACCTAAGAGCTGTATTTTATTGTTCTGGGACAGGGTTATTAAGTGTTTGGTCAAGTGCTTGGAGAGTCATTAGAAGCTACTTGGATGGGGGATTTTGCTGTGTATCAGTTGGAAAATTCAGTTGTAAGATGATAAAAGGAAGAAATTTTTTTTAGTATTTCAAGAATCTGTTTTTTTAATTGATAAATGCCTGAGGGCAGAAAATAAAATGTTCTGCTTTTGTTGGCTGAGGAAGGTGTGGCCAAAGCTGATACTAAGAATTCTGATTAAACTGTGCTCCTCACTGAAGTTAATGTTCTGGGATTGTGAGTATAAATTCAGGTAAGTTAAACTTTATTATTTAACTGTCCCTGTTTAATAGCAACTACACAATCTACCAATGTTTATTTTCCCAATGGTTGAAACACATGGTATATCAAAAAAAGTGTATCTCAGCTTTAAGTTCTCTTTATCCGTGTATAAGAATAGAACAGCAGAACAGTTACTCAAGAGTGCAAATATAAAATTGTCCAAAGCAAACCCAAGTCTTCTTCCTATACATCATTTGATCACCAACCCTGTGATCTATTCTACTTTCAAATTTCTAGTCTTAGTGTCTGTTAGGTGTGCCTTCCAAACTCTACCACGTTAGCCATTTGCCTGGTAGGTGATCAGGTGGAGGCTGGTTTTGATGGTTGGGGTATTCCAGAGGAAATCAATCTTTATCAGAAGCCCTTTGTCAGCAGTAGCCTTCTATTAATAAGGGAAGATGATCAAGATCAAGACATTTAGCACCTTTGCTTGTTGTATCTGTGGCATTATAGTGGGTGGAAGCATTATAAAAGGCTTCCAAGTCTTTTGGTGTTTAAGGGTGAAAATTGACATCTTCACTTAGCTCTGATGTGTGAGTGAGTTGGTGGCTTGTTTTAGATGACTGGAGAGAGCCTTCTTCACAAGTCCTAGGGATTATAGAGAGGAAAAGATCCTTGTCACTTTATAAGAAAGACATGGAGAGACAGCAAAGAGATTGTCAGGCTGAAAGCCAGTAGCAGTTTTTATAGGTGTATTGGATTTTTTTTTGCCATAATCAATGGAGGAGATATCCGGTGTTGACATCAACAGAGTGGAAGAACAAAGGATTCTAGCTGCAAAGAAAATAATGGAGTGACTAGTTCTGTCTCAGTATTTCTTGTTACACGAGACTTAAGACAGACTTTTCAAATCTCATTTTCTTACATACTGCCATTGATGGTAGTGGTGGCAGCAGAGGTGTTTAGCTGTTCAAGACAGTGTTTCTGTATTGCTTAAGAATAACGTGTGTGCTAGTAGTGTTATAGGTACCGTGTTCTGAAAATATCTGATATGTGGCATTGTAAGGTACTTACCTGTGGTTGTTGGAAGAAGGTATGGTGGAGATCAAAACCGCTGTCCAAAGATGAGCCTATATAATTCAGACTAGCTGGTATCGTTCTATCCAGAGAGGTGTTGGCTAATGTAAGTGGTATGGAGGAAAACTCTCTGTGCTTTCTGAAAATCTGGGCTTTTGAAGGAGAGGAAGATTTATGGCTATTCTGTCTTTTGTTTTGGTGGAAGTAGCAGTTCTTGATGTGATGAGCAGAAATACGACTTGTCTAGTAAGGCTACAAATTCACACCTATTGACTTTGTGACCCATTCCTAGTTTTTTTCAGCTCCTCTCCCTGGTTTCTGTATGATGTGTGGTTTGTTCTCTCAGCTGCCTTTCAACTCTTATTTCTTTTCTCTTTTTCTCCCTCTTCACCCTGATTTTTCCATCATTCCTCTTGTGATCTCTTCCTGTATGGTGTTACTTTCATTAACCCTGTAAACAGCTTTCTAAACCAGCCTATTCCTAGCTTTTGTTGCAAATGCATTTAGTTCATCAGCAAAGCCAGTTTCTAGTACTGAATGTGATTTTATGGATGAAGGCCCCAGGTGAACAAAAAAATGTTCACATGTACACCAGCAAAAAGTAAGGAGGGAGCACCATGAGAAATCAAAATCTAATTTTTAATTTGATTGTATTTTCTCAATTATTTAATTGTTTCTGTCATCAGTAACACTGATGAAGTCTCTTGATTTGTGAGGAGGACAGTCCATGTAGTAAAAAAAAAGTTGGAGTGAAAACCAGGTCTCACTTTTGTTTTTTGCTCTTTTTGAGTCGTGAAGGGTCAGGATTTTAGTGACGTTGTTGCGTCTGACAGCACAGAAGGCTTTTCTGTGTCATTTTTTTCCCAAAATTCTTGTAGTTCTTCAGTGAAATTATAAACCCCAATTCTTTAAAAGTTGGCTTCTAACTGTGCATTTCTGCGAGAGACAGACAAATAAATACATCAGCATTTCAAGGTGCTGTAAAGACAAGCCTATTAAAAGCTTGGAGATCCTCAAACAGAAGTGCTGTGGAGGTGCTGGATATTACTACAAAGTATTCAGATGGCAAATGTCATACTCTTCTTAAGAATCAAAGTAATGAAGAAGAGAGATTGAAAATTAGATCTATAAGTCTATTATCAGTTTGGGAGAAAAACAATTTGTGATGACTTTTATGGCAGCTTAATGACATATTTTTGAAAAGTGTAACATAATAGGCAAGAGCTGTGATAGAATTGTACAGATAAATCGTGGCAGACAGTTCATTTTATTGAAGAATACTTGTGGCTATTTTGCTATCTCATACACAACAAAAACATTGAGGTTTTTTTGTTCAGTTAAGCTGTAGCTTGTACAAAACCTCATAATCAAGGTGCTGGGTGGGTTGGTTTTTTTGGCAAGTTTTGTGTGGATCTGCTGTGCCTTTTGTAAAATGTGTTGCATATGCAAGACAAGATTTTGAAATACGAAATAGACTAATGAAGAAAGTGAGAATGGTATTTACAAAGTAAGATAGAAAGTAAAGAAAGAGTTCTAGTATTGATTTTTAGATTTGTTTTTTGAAGCAGATGTAGAACATAAAACCAAATATAAACTTGCAAGGTCTACAGCTAGCCTTTCTGGAAAAGAATGAAGGAAGAGTAGTAACATTTTGCCAACAAATTATATAAAATAGTTTAAACTGATATTTTAAAACAAAGGGCATATGCATACTCACTGAGAAATGATCACTGGAAAATTCCATTTGTGAGTGGTGTGTTTTTGATTTTGGCTGGTGGGTTTTTTGGTTTTTTTTTTTAAGTAAAAACAAAAAAGTGAACCCTAACACTACTGTAAAGTCACAGGAAAGGTATTGATTTATCTAAAAATACCTGAAGTTCTTTGAACTGTGTATACATGTACATTAACCTTTTTACAAACAAAATAAAATGAATAAAAAGAAGTACAAGCTCTAATGGTTTGAGATTCATACACTGATGCACTAGTGTACCAAGAGTGTTTACCCTTGGAAGGTAACACATGAACATTACGAAACAAAATCGTTTAAGATCTTCAAATAAACTATATGTGTCATGATGTGTAGTTGTCTACTATAATACAGTTTTCTCTTCTCTAAAAATAAGTACAATTTTACAGTAGTATTGTCTAAAATTTGAATTCCAAATTGCATTTAAAATACACATTTTTTTAGGTTTGTTTATGGAAGGGTAAGTAATTTCATTCTATTGTTTTTAAATTTGATACTGTAAAAGGAAAAACCTATAATGAAAATGTGTTTTTATTTCCTAAGCAATAAATTTTGTCTGCCTACACAGATTAAACAGTTCTAAATGAAATTGTAACTAATTCTACCATTACATACAGCACTGAAGTCTCTGGGAAATGTATGTGGGTGTCAGAGGACAGATTTAGGGAAGATATCTGTACTTCACATGTACAAATATAAAGAATTAACTGTGTCAGCATAAGCCTTGTATGTACATAGGAGCTGTTGTGCTATTAAATTCACCCACTCTATTCTAGTATTACAGTCTAATTTTTTATGTATCCTAAGAGTTTACTTTTCTTCTATCATTACTGTGCTTGGAGCAGATGGTTTTTATTGAAGTATTTATTGATACTTAGGGTTTTTTCCTTCCCTGAGTGGTGAGTGCATTTTATATCCATCAATGCATAGGAGTAGCCCAAATTATTACTTACAATATGAATTTCATCACTATAATGTGTCCCAGTCACGCAGCTCCATTAGATATCTCTAGAGTTCCTTATTGTCTTCTCAAGTCTTCTATAACCGAAAGCAATTGTGGAATCTTCTGGGCTTCTTCCCTCTCTCACTGTTCTGCTTTCATTTATCACTACCAGTTCTAATACAGATTCACTACTAAAACTGTTTAGAATGGAAGGGATTTTCAAAGGCATTAATCTCTGCTTTTAGTTCTATAGGAGCAAGTTCAGGCAAACAGTGAGGGTTCTAAGTCCCCGTATTTGAACACTTCACCTCCAGATTCCTTACTTAGCTTGTATGAAGTTTCAGATTCTCCCAAGACCTTTGAAAAGCAGCTGATTTACTAACCTAAGGTGTTGAGGTTGAGTTGACTTGGATGAAGTAAAATCTTTGAATCACCTGGTTTACAGTACCTCTAACTCAGGGTCTTTCTTATGGCTCATAAGGTATCCAGGGAAAAAGCCACTCTCCTGCACTTGTTGGAGTGTAAGAGATTTAATTTATGTTCTTGCACTGCCCTAACCTCTTTAACTGCACAACTTTATGTACTGTTAAGATGTATGATCCAGAACTTGCGGTTCTGTGCATGTTTAGCTTTCCCAAATCTGGGGTGCTTGTAGCAGCTCTGCCATAATCTAGAATGTTGTAAAATTGCCAGTTTAAATTATGCTAAACTACTTGGGCTGTGGCTGGAATCTACCTGAAATCATTGTAGCCTTGTTACAGCCTTTTTACAGCAATGTTTGCCCACTGTCTTAGATCTGACTTTGTAACCAGAGTGTTCTCAGAGGCTTTGCTGTTGCTATTCTACAGTGCTTGGCTGGAGACATCAGTTTTTTGTCTGCTGTGGGATGTTCAGTGACTCTGAAAGCTGTTTGTGGCATAAAGAAGCCAGGACAGAAGAGGACTCTTGCTCTCATGCTTGCAAAAGTGGCGTTTAAAGCAAGGTGGTTTTGTATTTGTCTTGGTCTGCAGGTTAATTCAGTGTAAAACTATAGTGTGCAAGAGCTTCCTTTATTTAGCAGGGAGTGCTGTATGAAATGCATTGCATATGCAAAGCATGCATTTTTTTAAACTATTTGAACAAATCATTAATACTTCTATTAAAATATTTGTGGAGAGTGGAGTCTACTGCCCCACTAAAATTCAGCTACTGTACTCTGATGTTTAATCTTTACAGCTGTTTGAAAGAGAGAATGCAGATATTTTACTAGCGAGGGAGGTGTTACCCAGTCTCTCTACCTCAGTCTTTGAAAAGAAAGGTTATCTTTTGGAGAGCAGCGGAGACTGGAAATATTATTCTGAAGGTGACAGCTTCAAAAAGTTACAAGTGGTTTGTTTGCAGTGGAGTGTTTTATGCAGTCTTCATTCCATTGAATGCCTGCACGATGCCAGTGTTCAGCTGTGTAAGGGCTGTTTTCTAATGGCTTGATTTTGGCAGAGCAGTGTAGTTAGTTGTCTACTGGCACCAAAACCCAGTGAAACACAGTTCTGGTTCTGCTGTCCCTCACCCATTTGCTTACAAAGCAAATGCTAATTTAATGTTAATTTTAATAGTAACAGAATGATTATGCAATAATCATTGCATATGTTAAGATTGGTGTTAAATCAGCAGAATGGAAACTATTCAGCTTTGTCCGCTGCTTGTAGGCAGTTTATTTTCTACCATGAACAATAAAGATGGTTCCTTTGACATCTGTTCATGTGTTCACCTGTCTCTGTGGACCCCTTGCACAAAGGGATACTGCTCCAAATGGTTTAGCATGGCTGTTGGTGGGCCCTGCGTTGTGACTAGGAGTGAAAACATGTATTTTATAAAACCAGCAAAAGATAATATGCAACAATATTGATTGTCAAAAATGGAATTAATTCAGTATTTCTTTCTAAAAAGAACATTTGGAATGATGATGTGTAAAGCATTGCTAACATTTTGATATCTGAAGAATACTTTATACGTTTGACTGTTGGCAGCTCACTGCAGAGAAATCAAAATTAAACATGTCTATTGAGAATACAAAATGCCCTTTAGGAGTGTCTTCGGTGGATTTACTCAAGGATAGCATTACTGTTCTTGAAATGTGCCAGTTCTGAACACTGGCTTGTAAAGAGATAATGTTACCTTGTTTCTCCTTTCTTAAATTTGTCCTTTGTGTGTTAAAATCAAAGCTTCAGAGTATTTCACTTGGTAAAGTTTGGGGTTTTTTTTCTATCCAAGCACATTTTTTTCTGGTGTGAATATATCTGCTTAGTGGCTACTGATGTAGGAAAGAAAACTATCAGGCTTGCAACGTTAATAGTTCTATAATTTATTTTCTTTAGCTCTCTTTTTGGGTGTGCAATACAAAGTCCTGATTTGTGGAAATCATAGCTGTAAAACATGAGGCAGGTATTTCAGTTAAAATTACTATTGTCTTTAATTCTTTTTCAAGAAAATTAAATTGACTTTATTGTCCTTTTTTCCTCATTATGATTATGAGAGAACATTGTGAAGGTTTTTGTCTTCTGAATTGTTTGTCAAATGATTATATTCAATGCATGTTAAGAAAACGTGTTTTGCATTCTATGAGGAAAACCTCATTTGTGTGAAGAGGCAGAACAAATTTCTAGATTCCTTTATATAAATAAGAATAAACAAGCCCATATTTATTTAAAATGTTTTTATAGAAATCTTATGAGAAGATAGAATATTTTAGAAGTGTTTCCCAGTTTGTAGTATTCTTTTTTTTACTTTTTTTACTTTTTTTTCACTTGTTAGAGCATTTGGCAAAAAATGGGAGAGCAGTAGAGCAGCAAATTTTCTCTGATTTCAAAGGATTATTTAGGCTCCAGTTTCTGGAAAACATTGGCCCTATGACAAGATCTGAAAACAGCATACTGCTGGTAAACTGTTTCTGGACATGCTGAAGAAAAGCCGCATGCCTCCTGGGAACCCTTTTTCAGACATGCAGTCCCCACAGCCGGGTGCCTTCCTGCTCAGCTAGGATTTTTACCGGCGTTCCCTTGTGCCTGTGGCCTTTTCTGTCTGAAATCTGCTACTTCTCCTGCTACTTCTAAATTATCAAGGATAGAGGGGAAACGGCACCCCTTGGAATACCTGTAGCAGAGGCTTAAACTCCTGTATTTGCATGGGAAGTCCCTATGAGAAGGTGGTAGTGCTCAAGAAAATTTGAGGGGCAGGAGACTTGCAAAGGAGAATTCGTTAGTGCATTCGCTCTACTGTGGGTGCCCTGAAAGCACAACAGCCCCTGGTTATCCATCTGTGTGGTGGGGAGAAGTTTTACCACTAAATACATCCCCACCATAAGCTGCATTTCCAGATTGTTTGCTTTGCTGGTGTTGTGGGTCCTCTTGCCACCCTCACCTTAACTACTGAAGGTCTGCACTGCTTGCCTCTTGGAATCCTGCCCTGCCTGGGGCCCTTGTAAGCATCCCCAGGGAGTTGGCACCAACTGCCTGGCGGCTCTGTGAGACAGCATGAAGCAATGTTGATGTGGGAACTGGTAGGAGCCACGGTCACGCTTGGCAGTATGTTATCATTGGTTGATGTGCACTTTTAACACTCTGAGGCAGTAGCTATGTACTTTTTGACTAGGGCTGCAAGGCAGTGCTTGAATTTAAGGTAAATAACGTTTCTGAAGGAATTTTCCCTAAGATTCAAGGGAACAAACACCTTGTCATATATTGAGTTGGATACAGTAGTTCTGACTTAATCTATTTTTAATGGTAAAGGGTTGTTTAGTAAGAAGTACATGAGCAAACAAAGCAGGTAGTGTATTTATCAGCAATGTCAACAGCCATAAACTAACTAGGTGTAGTCTAATGCAGCAATTCTGGTAATTATATGGCACACAAACTAAAGAGAATATTAGTGTGCTTGAACTGAATTGTGTTTCAGCTGGTAAGTCCAGAGCAACACAGTATATTTCCTGAATTACTTTGCCAATTTACATATGCTACTACTTCCACGAACTTTTGAAACTCCCTGTTCTAGCAGATATTGTGGATTATTGCAGCAAGATACCCAAAACGTTGAATTTCTAGTGTGTGGATGACTTTGCTTAGCTAGATCTTTTTGTTGTAGTATTTTGTAATGATCTAAGTTAATTTTGTTTGTTAATATTGTTGCAAAATATCTGTAATGTATACAGGGATCTATACTTTGATACATACTGTGTGAGTGTTTCAGCTCCAACTGCATATCCAAAACCTTTTAAAAAGAAATCTCAATGAGCCCCATGGGGCAAAGTAAATTATTACATGTGGTGAACTCTTAAGTCATAGACCAAGGTCATGGCAGTGAGAGTGTATTTCAAAAAGGTTTTATCTGTGCTTGGAAAGCAAATGAAATCTCTCATCATTAACTTTAGAATTATAGTTATAAGAGGATTTTCACTAGAGGTGAAAGATCAAGTTCATGGCGGACATAATGGAGTCTGAAAAGTTATTTCTCAGACATAATACTGGGGCATGAAACATTCACTGAGGTTTTCGCATTATTGATGGGGAGTTTACAGCCTCTAATCCAGATACAGAAGATGAGAATCATTGTGATTATTGCTATCTATTGTGGCTTTATTTCAACCTTTAGATGGAAAAAAAACCCCTCTTTTTTTTTTTGTAATGCTGTAAAGACTTTTAGAAAAAAATCCTAGCTTTTCAGCTGTGTCAGGTTTTGTCATAGGATACAAATAATCCCTTTCTTAGTTAATAACAATAATCCTTTTATAGAAATGTAATTTAGTAAACCTGAATGATCTTCAGTCCCTAATGAATTAATCAAAGCACATGTGTGTGCAGTGATGTTGCGTCTCTGTTCCTGTTTGTTGATAGTTCACATAAACCAGAAAGAACAAATTTTGAAGGGAAATGGGGCAGAAAAGCGTAAGTGGAACTAAGGTTTTTAGTGACCTAGACTATTATCCTGTCAGCAGAAACGGATATTTATTTGTCTGTTTATTCAACAGACTTTTTACATTTTACTGGACTTTGCATGTGTGCATACATGCATTTCAGCGGTACCAATGAGCAGTAGAAATGTGCTCAATAGTAGAGAGTCTGAACTCTGTGCTTGCGTTTTGGGAATGGTTTTGCAAATATCTCTGCCAGTGACAGCACTTGCTTGTTCACAGAGTTTACAGTGCTCAATCTGCTTGTAGAAGCGTTGAGATTTGCCAGTTATGTACTGCATTTCAAAGTAGAGTATTAAAACAAGCACTGGCAAAACCAAATCCTTTCATATTTGTGCTTTCACTGTCATGAAGGTTATTACATTTACAGGAAAGTTTCAGCTGTTGTGATTTTATTCAGAAGAGTCCGTTTAGTCCTGTTTTCATGCCATTTCTAAGTAAAACTTAAGGTTTTGGGGTTTTGTTTTCTTAATGCTTCCATCTACTTTAAGAAGTGATGTTTGTTAAAATGTGCATTTGTTTCCTGAGTTACAACTACAAATAGCAAATACGTAGGCATTTCTGGCAAGTGATATTTTAATTTCTTTGAAAATATAAAAAATATGAACTGATACAACAGTAAGAAAATTCTATAACTGGAACTAGAGAAAGTCAGCTCTAAGAATGGCTGTCAGGTTTTTTTATTCTACTTAAGCAAAGTAGTTTGTTTCAAAATGAACATGTTTTTAGGGAAACTTCATACACTCAATGTATATGATTTCTTAAAAGTCCTATGAGAAGAGGAAGCATAAGCTGTATTGATAAGTTACCTGTAAGTCAAGAAATGACAACATTAAAGTTGGGCATAAAATCTCAGTTTTGATCTATGGATATGTTTTATGCTTCTGTTTTAAAATGGCATGTGAACATGCAATTTAGAAAATGCATCCTATGACTTTTTTTTTTCTGTAATGTTAATATCATATGTGTTATCCCAGAAATACTTGCTGTACTTTCATTATCCAAATGGTCCAGAATATCTGTATTGAGTGAGACTTTCTATATAGGTTATGTTCTCTAAGGTGTATATTTCAATAATTTAGTCAATGGCCTCTTTTACACATTTTCTCCTCAATGAGCAGTGCAATCTCTTTTGTACAGTTGTGAGGCATTTCTATTTCTAAGCGTAGTCACAAATGTCTGTGACCTATGATACTAGGACATTTTTGGTATTCATACCACCTTTGTTGATGATTTCTGCATGACTTGATTCTCTGCAATTTATGATCTGAGAAGCTCAGAACAATAGATATTATTTGTAAGTATGGAATACCCAGAAAAACAGGCAGTATTGTAAAGTGCTGTCCTCAAATACTTCTGAAAATGAGTCACTCCAAGGCATCTCTGCTTCATAAGGGGGCCACTCTCATGACCCCTTGAGTCACAAATGCCTATGTTGTTACATCTAGGTTTTTGAACTTTCCAAATACTCCTAGCAGATAAAACTCAAGTGTAGTTATCTTCTGCAAATAACGAAATACCTACTCTGCAACCTTTCTTTTCTATTTTCTTTAGAGTATTACATTGAAATTAGTTGTATTTTATAGGTAACAATTTTCTCTCGTTTTAGATGTATATAAATTCAAAACAGTAGCCTCTGCATTAATTCTGATTTACTTTGTTATGTAAATGGGAAATCCTGGAATGTAATGACATTTTATAACCCAGGTACTTTGAGTCTGACAGTTTAGCGCTGAGTTGTTAACAGGACTCCGATGTGCATTTCTGTCTTTAGAATGTGTAAAATTTCTTTGTCGTTGTCTTAGCAGTATAGTTATGCTTACTACCTTCCCAGCTCTTCCCCCCTCTGGTATTTTTGCATAACATAAGTCACTGTGCCCACTGTGTAAGTATCTTGTCTTCTCTCTTAAGTGATCACACTGACTTTCATTTCCCTCCTCTTTCAAATCATCAGCCAGTTCCAGCATGTTGTTTGTAGTCTTTCTTGCTAATACAAAACCACAGTGAAATCTGCAGTAGTCTTCTGTTTCCCAGACTGCCTGGTCTTAGTAGCAGTCAGTGCTTTCAAGAGATTATTTTACTCAGGCAAATTGCTTGTTATGCTAACTTATCATACAGTATCTTGTGAGGTAGATGGCTCATTTAGCAACACTTCCAGCAGGCTATGCTCATGGTTTCTGCATCAGCTCTTGTGTTTTTATTTTTATTTTTTTTGTTTTGCTTTGTTTTGTGAGTGGTGGGAGGCAAGAGTGTCTTTTTGTACCCTCTAATAATTTTTTGCAACCCGATGCAGATGTGCCATACAAGCAGATTTTATGGAGACTTTATGTCTTTCAGGTTTCAAATTCTTTCTAAATTGTGTGAGGCAAACAATGGAAAATTTCATTTTCTCAGGTTATTTTTTCCTGTAGAGTATATTGTAGTATGCTGAGACTTTATTCTGAGCCTTAGATGTTTTTACAAAACTGGAAATAGTTGAATTTGGTTTTCCTGCTAATTAGCACATGCCAGCTGCCACCAGCAAAAGAACACCTGTGCTGCTAGTGAGAGTACCTGGAAACTTGGGCATGATTCTTCTCCTTCATCCTAGTGAAAATCAGATATTCTTCTGTTGAAATCGAAGCAATGGACTGGGTAAGTGTAGGAAAGAGTCACAAATGAAAATTGGGTCTATGTGATTTGTAGTACATGGCTTCCAGAAGCAGTAATTTGCCTTAGCTGGTGTCCTTATGCAAAAGTGTGCAGTTGACATGATGTGCTAAGTAGTATGTACAATGTCTACTGTACATTAATTACTGTCTTTTTGAGAATATAGTCTTTGTTTCAAATAAATTGTGCATGTAAATTTGAAATAGAAAAGCGAAGAAAAGTGTTGCTCATACTATAAATCAGGGGTCCTCAAACTTTTTAAACAGGGGGCTGGTGTGCAGGTGAAGTGGTAGGCAGTCATCTGCGGCTGCTTGGTCGTCCCCGCCCCCCCCCCCCCCCCCCCAACTCCCGGCAGGGAGGGGGTGGTGGTGGTGTTCTGTAAATACCGGGGGCCGGATTGAGGACCCTGGGGGGCTGTATCTGGCCCGCGGGCCGTAGTTTGAGGACCCCTGCTTTAAATGCTTCTATAGACAGAGCTTTATTTGTGGGTTAAGTGTATGCCATTCTCTTGAAGCTAAGAGTAATCATACTTATTTTTTTTTTAGGAAGTGTGTTCATCAGGAAACATCACTAGGTTTTCCCTCTGCTTTCTCCTTATGGAGATATTAGAGGAGTATAAAGTCATTTTATTAGCTGACGTGCTGTTTAATTGCAAGGTAAGAAACAGAGCTTTGCGCAGTGGAGGAAATGCATTCTTCCATCTGCATTCAGAAGCCTGTTTCCTCCAGCCTTTATTGGAGGTAAAGACAGCCTCCAAAACCCAGGAGAATTTAATCAAAGTAGTTTATGGATGATTTTTCCTAGGTTTGTTCATACATACAGAAATAAAATATCTAAATCATGAAGAACTGCATATTATACATACAGTCAGCAGTGAACTATAGAGCTGTGCTGTTAAATGTCTTAGATTAGGAAAGAAGAAAGATGTTATAGTTGTATTATACAGCCTTTCAAATATATGTTGGAATCAGAAGCCCTATTTAGAATTTAGTACTTTGGCAGGATTAATGGTTCTGCAGTGAGATCAATGCTTGAACTGTATGTAAGTTAAAATATTGCTCATTAACTCTTTATGATATAAACTGACTAGGTTCGTGGAGGAGTTCCAGATATTGTTCAAGGTGGTGGTGCTAATATCCAAAATGACTTTTCCTCTCTCTGTTCTACTGTAATGACAGATAAATGGGAGCTACTCCGTTCCATTTCCAAATTAGGAGATGTGTTAACATGGATTTTGTTTGAAGACCTTTTTTCTCTGGAGTTTGTTTTCATACTTGATTTACCTTTCTAAATATATGTTGGCATTCCTGTCATGGCTACAGTGCTCACTTCTTCCAGCTGTTGAGTTTAAGAGAATGGATGTGGGGAGTTTTATTTAGTGTTAGAAAACCTCACTGAATAGCTGTAATTTTGGAATAGATAGTGCAAGGCGGCATCAGCTACCAATGTTTGGATACCCACAGAACAGAAATCTATACTTAAACGGAGGAGTGTTTATGTTCTGAAGCATTTGCTTATTTGCTGTTGGAGTCCTGGTGATGGTATATGGCTTTGAAAATGTCTGTAATACATATGTCCAAGCTGTAACTGTAATATTCCAGATAATCCTATAAAAACATGCTTTTAGACACTGTGAGAAATGTTTGTTAGAACCTATATCTATATCCTCTGTGTTTTTTCTGTCTTTAATATGAAGAATTAACATGGGGTTTGTTTGCTTTATTGACTAACTGTTTATTGGGGACAGGCATCTTAGTAGGGCCTGTTGTGATAGGATGAGGGGTAATAGTTTTGAAATGAAAGAGGGTAGATCTAGATTGGATATTAGGAAGAAATTCTTTGCTGTGAGGGTGGTGAGGCACTGGCACAGCTTGCCCAGAGCAGGGGTGGGGCTGGGAGCAACCTGGGCTGGTGGAAGGTGTCCCTGCCCATGGCAGGGGGTTGGAACTAGATCATCTTTAAGGTCCCTTCCAACCCAAACCATTGTATAATTTCCTGTGTATTTTGTGAAGTGGTTCTTACATGTTCATATGTGGAGTATTTGTTATTGATTTAAAAGGAGTAGGGGGGAAGGTGTGGGATGTACTGTTCAAATTTTGTGGCAAGTGAAAAGAAGAGGGTGTGTAATGAATCATCTACAGTGCATAAAATGCCAAAATTAAAATTCCTCATAGCCTTTACTTTCTTTTTTGGTGTTACTTGTGTTAATGTTATCTCCACTAATACAGTCACATGCTATTTTTAAAACATATTAGCTTGATCTGTTCTAACTTACAGTGTTTTTCTTATTACACTGCAGTCTGGATTGTTCTGCAGTAGATGATGTATTAATAAATACAATACAAGTTTTTAGTGTGGTGGTATGGAATATTTTATGACTTGTTTCTGTTTGCAAGCTGCAGCAGTCACAGAAGTCATCAATTAATCTATAACAGACTGATATCATACCAAAGCTTTTAAGAGACACATTTGTTGAGCATGTATTGTATATAGAGAGCACACAAAACAGTTTATATTGTTCTGGTGCTGCTGGTATTTTGAAGTTTAATTATTCAGACTAAGCCACATTCACTCTAACAACATACCTGCTTGGTGAGAAAGCAAAGGAGAATTTGATTCATATTCAGAAAAAAATTGCCTAACAACTTTCTGAATATCTCAGAAGTATGTTGAATTGTTCAGGAGTGTTATTTTACTGTTGATATGATGTAACTAAAGCTAGGTGAAGCACAGTTGTTTGGGTGTTTTTTTTTTTTTCTTCTTGATCCGTTACCGTCCATTAGGAAACAGCTAAAATACATTTGGAGTAACTTTTAAGAAAGTAGGATGCTGGGTAACAGCTTGATCTCTAGTAAAGTTCAGTGCACTATTTTCAAACTGCTTCTGTCTGTAGCACCTTTTTAAAGGTTTTAGCAGCAATTTGGTTTTTTTGGGAGCTGGTGTGATATGGCAGATTATTCGGAGGTTTCTCCAAAGCTCTGTTCCGAGTGCTTTGAAAATACCCTGAAATGAAGCAAAGTTAAATCATATAGGCCTGCCTTTAGAAAAGTATTAGAATCTGAATTTATTTAGTGTCCATTCTTTTTAACTTGCTCTTGCCAATGGAGGGGAAGAAAAGGTGTGGTGGTTAATTGGAAACAAAAAGGATACCCGCACAGAAGTACTCTTGTCCTTATCGTTATGTGCCACCCCGGGGTTTTAAAAATGATGCTGCATGGCTGGGATAAAGTTCATAGTATGGCTGTACTTACTTCCCTCGGAAAAATACATGGGAGATGTTTATTTCTTTCCAAGTGCCCTGGTTCTTTCAGTTGCCAAGTGCAGGCAGTAAGCATGCACTGAGAACACTTAGGCTATAGGGGCCCTACTGTAGGAAGGATACAGGAGCACCAGTATAGGAAAAGTGCCTTCTGCAGGACTGCTTGCAACAGTGCTTTTCCAGCATCACATCAGACGTAACCTATTATGATTTGGAGAGGATGGGAATCTGATTGACCCGAGTTTGTGGCAAAACCCAGGTAGCCTCTGATTGTAGAAGAGCCTGGCCTCAGAATTCAAACCTTTCTTTCTCTGTCTTTGCAGCCCATCTCACCCCTGTGGGTTCAGTGCGTTGTGAACTGCCCTGTCTCTAAGCCCAGAGCAGCCACTCAGGCACTCGGCTGAATCTGTTCCAGTTGTCAGAAGGTCATACTTTAGGAATAACACTGCTGGCAGCTAAAACCAGTGAATTAGTCAAAAATAGAGTGGATGTTGGAGTAATTTTTTGGCAGGCTTTTAAAAACGTTGTTTGATCATGCCGTGTGTTGACCTTTCAATAGAATCTTCATTAAATCCACCCATTCCTTGCAGGTTTTTTTACTTCTCTTTGCCTTTGTTACATGTTCTTTCCTGGATTATCATTCATTAGCTTCTCCAAAGAGATTAACAGTTCCTTAAAACAGGATCATGTGCATTCTGGTGTTGTGTGTGAAAGCGGACCTGGAGAGTGGAGAAGCCACAGGATCCCTATAGAAATCTGAAGACAATTTGATACCCTAGTCCACTCGAAAATCTGCTGATACTGTAATGTTTTTTCCCTTGCCAGGACCCTCCTTGCCTGGTGTCATTTCTTGAGCTCTCATGGGATGAGATTAGTCTAAAACAACAAAGTAGCCAGATGTCTGGTTCTGAGAGAGTCCCAGAGGCCAGGGTATGGTAGGCAATAGTAATCGCTTGGGGCTGAAGATCAAAGATACCTGAGAATTACTTATGGGCACATACTATGTGTCATTCCCATTATTAACAGTCTGAGAAAATTTGTATCCCTAATTAACCCTTTTGTTGGTTAAATTTTCTTGCCAGTACAGCCCTGTCCGTAATAACTATTTGTTCTTTTTGGTGCTGTTACATAAAAACATGTTAGTTTAAAAAAAGAAACCAAAATGCAATACTCTCATAGTAGCAAATTTATGTAACCCTTCCAGATACTTTTTATCATGGTCATTTGTAAATGTCAGAAGTTAGCATCATTTCTTTTTGTTTACTGTGCCATACTTAGGGCTGGTGTTATTCCTATCCAGAACTGTGTCAGTAAGATTAGTTAACTTGTCAGGGTAGTGGGTTTAGTTCATTGCTTCCTAATCTAAAATGAATTAGAATCTAATCCCAGAGGCAGGATGTCTGCACATCACTGCTTTTTCCTGTAGTGATATTTCTAATGAAATGCTAATTAATATTTTCAGTGATCAATGTTTGTTTGTATTATATACTCTGAAATAACAAACCAAGATTTAGGTGCTGTCTCTGAATTCTTGTAGTGCTTTTAGAATGAGTGGCACCTGGAGAGAGAGAGAGAGAACCTGATTGCAGCCTTCTGTGCTTTTTTTGTCCTCAGGTGAAAATATCAAGGTTGTAAGTGGAATGTCTATTTTACTAAATGATGACAATGTCTGCACTGTAGGACTGAAGACTTCGAACAGTTTTTCCTAGCTGTTGAATAGTCAGCTGTAGTTATTGGAGATACCCGTTGCTTGTTACTACTGCTAGAGTTTCACTTTCTTTAACATGATATAACATTAATATGTGGTAAATACTGAAAAAAAAATAATTAAAATGTGGTAAATACACACTGTGTGTGAGTGGGAGACTCTGATTTTTCTGGTCACACTGAATGTGTTTGTACTTTATTGCCTATATTACATGTGTTTAACAATTTTAAGAGACTTAATTTTGAGTAGTGAGTGCGGAAAAGATCCCTGAAGTGATTTAAAGGACTGAATTGATTTTACCTGTTTCAGTCTCAACAGTCTCTCCTCAAAATATTTTATTTGAGCAAGAAGCCCCCAAACCTGACTTGCCTGAATGTGTATTGAATTTTTACATTTTCACTTTTGACACAGGTACGCCTGCTGTGTGCATCTTCCAACATGGCCATGATTGCTGCTCTGTTGTCCCTATTCCTGTTCACTTGCATAAGTCATCAGTCTTGCTCTACACCCAAAGGGCTGTTTAAAAAAAAATAAATATCAGCATCTAAAGAAATTTGAGGGCAGAGTTTTCTGATTGTGCAGGGTTATTTAACCTTTCAGGCCCTATGGCTGTTAGCGGGTATAGCCAATCATTAATATTATGTACCCCATTAAAATTCTTATAGGATAGGGACAGGTACTCTGCTTCTCAGGGACACAAAGGAGGGAGGAGCTGTGTAGGAATGGTTCACAGGCAGGAAGCAGCCATTTCCCTACGGATGTAGGCACTCTGGATTTTGGATCATTTGTTGCCATTCATGTGCCGTAATCCAGGTGCATGGGGCCTCACTGTGACTGCTTGGGAGCCACATGCTGCTCAAAAGATTCTGGCTGGCTATCCTGATATGAAGAAACCAACTCTTCATAACACTTGGATTCTGTTTTGCACAACCTTTGTGGGCTGTTTATTTTCTTACTTTTCTTTCTAAGTTGCTCCTTTGGGAGGCATTGCAGCAGTTTTGGTTGTCTGCACTGCTCTGTTGAAGGTCACAGTCAGCACCAGAATAGGTAAAATCCAAGTGTCCACGAGGTCATGTCTGCAGAGGCCAGTGTGATCTTTTTTTTGAGTTACCTTACGCAGGCAGCAAGGTGCTTCCCATAAAGGTGTTGAATCCGTAGCTGAGGTTTTGGGAGAGCCCTACCAGGGTGGATTTGCAACATACCTGAGACAGAAATGCTTTTCATTTTATTCTCTTTTGTTATCTGCCTAAAGCTCTTGGAAACTAAGAAGCCACAGCTACTGTCGACAAGCGAGGACATGACGTTGTCTGCAAATATTACATTAGTGTATATTAGTAGAAGCACTCCCATCCCTCTTTTTGTTTACAGGCTGGTAAAACATACATATAAATTTTGATCACTAGTACCACCTCTCCAGTTTAAGTAAAAAAAAAAAAAGTGACTGGATCTGAATGTGGGAGATTCAAATGCAGTGCAGGAGCAGAGAAAAGCACTGCAGACCTACTTCTCCCTGGCTGATGCCAGCTACTTTTTATGCTGAGGGATGAAGTTATGAGACACTAGTGGTTATTAAACCAGTAATTAAAGTTTGGAACTGGCAAAATTACTGATTTCTGCAGTTAGATTGTCCCCCAGTTTCTTGTTCATGTAGCACATTTCTTTTCTGTACCACAAAATGTCTTGGGGACCTATAAAATGATTCCTTATTTGGACTTAAGGAAAAACAGGCTTTAGAGCAATTGAGTAGACTTGGGAGTAGGTGTAAATATGTTATCCAGGTGTATTGGGTTTGCATGGCAAGGCTTTTGTGGGGGGAGGGGGAGGCGGGCTACAGGGCTGGCTTCTGTGAGAAGCTGCTGGAAGCTTTCCCCATGGAAACTGGCCAAGGCTGAGCCCATGAGTGGCAGTGGTAGTGCCCCTGGGATAACGTATTTAAGAATAGGGGAAAAAAACCTTGAGTGACTGCAGTCAGAAAGAGTAGTGAGACTCTGTGAGAGCAGCAACTGCAGCCCCCAGGCCGGGGCAGGAGGAGGCCAGGGGGGCTCCAGGCCTGGAGCAGATCCCCCCCTGGCAGTCCCCGGTGCAGCCCCTGGCGGGGCAGGCTGTGCCCGTGGGGGGCAGATTTCCTCCCCCCCCCCGGCAGCCCATGGAGCACCCTGCACTAGAGCAGATGGATGCCCAAAGGAGGCTGTGACCCCATGGGGAGCTGATGCTGGAGCAGCTCCTAGCAGGACCTGGAGAGAGGAGCCCAGGCTGGAGCAGAGTTGCTGCCAGGGCTGGTGAAACACTGGAGCAGTCTGTACCTGAAGGATGGCACCTTGTGTGAGGGACCCATGCTGGAGCGTTTGAGAACTTTAGCATGCAGGAAGGGCTAGTGTTGGAGAAGTTTGTGGAGGGCTCCCTGCTGTAGGAGGGACCCCAGGCTGGGGCAGGGCAGAGTGCAAGAACCCCCGCCCCGAGGGGGAAGCAGTGGCAGAGACAGCATGGGATGGACTGACCGTAACCCTGTTCCCCTGCGCTGCTGGGGTGGAGGAGGGAGAGAAAATCAGGAAGGAAGTTAAGCCCAGAAAAAAGGGAGATGTGGGGAGAAGGTGTTTTTAAGATTTGGTTTTATTTCTCATTATCCTACACTTATTTGATTGGTAATAAATTAATTCCCTAAGTTGAGTCTGTTTTGTCTGTGATAATAACTGGTGAATGATCTCTCCCTGTCCTTACCTTGGCCCGTGAGCTTCTTGTTAGGTTTTTCTGTCCCCTGGCCAGCTAAGGAAGGGGAATGATAGAGTGGCTTTGGTGGGACCCTGGCATCCAGCCAAGGTCAACCCACCACAACATGCTGAATAAATTTGAGTACATTAAGGTGTTAATATTACATATTAATGATTACAGCTTCGTTCTGGGTTACTTCCATTACAAGAGAGTCTTTATGAATTTGAAATAACTTTTGTAAAGGAAAAGACATAGGAACTAAAGAGACTGTTCCCTATGCATGTGGGAGCAGCCTTCTAGCCAAGGCTGATAGGCACCTGGGGATTACAGGCTCATATTTGTTCTGCTGGCACAGCTATGTATGGAAGATGACCGTTGTCTGTTGCACTAATGTACTCTTCTCTGGTGTTTAAGAATAAAATCATAGGAATGGTGCTATCAAAGAGCAAGGGCTGTATAGGTAGTCAGGAAGAGTGAGTCTTGCAAAAGAAAAGAAAATTGCAGTTGAATTGAAGGAGAAATTGTGAAGGAAATTACATCATCAGCATGGACCTAACTGTTCATTACTTCAAGGAAATTTTTTTTTATAGTGATGTTGTCATATGAAATACATTTTAAACAACATGTATATATTTTCCTCCATACGGCAACTTTTATGTTTAGTAATTTCAGGGGCTATTCACTGTTTTAAACAGCCCATCACAACTTGAGCATATTCTGTGTCAGAAGCTTAAGCTACAGCTTCCCTTTTACTTAGCTGTTGCAATGTTCTGACCTTGGGCTGTTTAAAATCAAATTTATAAATTTCCTATTGACTTAATTGGGACATGGATCTGATCTAAAGATCATGCCATGAAATAAAGAAATCTGTATTTCCGTTCACAAGTTTATTTCTGTTCACGTGTTCCATTCACAACATTTGAATTCGTAAGAAAAGTGATGGATGTAACTAACATTGCAGCTTTCTGCTGTCATCTGCCACTGCTGGCAATGTGTCTGTAAGCGCAAAGCATTCACCCCTAACAGCAAAAGCTACTTGACGACTTGATTATACTTGATTTCTTGGTAGAGAATTCTTGCTGTTGATCTTGTAGTCTTCCAAGCGTGTCTGGTACAGCTTGCTGTTACTTTAGTTTGTGGAGTTTTTGACCTTGAGTTTGGAGAAGGAAGGAAATTAATTAGAACAAACCTCTAGAAAACTACAAGTGTTCAAAGGTTTTTTCTTCTAATCTCTTGTAATCAAAAATGTTACTCCTTTTCCTGGTTTATGGATAACCAAAGTAATTTATATTTAGAGGTGTTGAAGGAGAAAAGCTGTAGTTAATGTTCCAAGTGCTGTTCAATTTTTACATCACTAATGGGAAGGTAACTGGTTTGGGGGGCAAAGGAGATGGGTGGGAGGATCATGAGATAGTTGACAAAGCTCTTACCTAAATTGCAGATTCTAGAAGTCTAGATCAGGTCATAGTAGATACATGAGCTTATGGCTGTGTGAGAAGACTGCTATATTAAAATGTTTTGTAAACCTGTAGGTTATTCTAGTGTTTTTTCCTGTGACCTAGAATGAATTTAGTGCAAGGGGCTATTTTAACTGTACCCCTCTTCCCAGTTCAGAGGGGCGTGCTGCTAACAAGTTATTACAACTAGGGTGGCAGAATGTCTATGCTGTGAAAATTAATTGCTTGTAAACATAGTTTTTAAAAAAATGTGTCATGATTTTCATGATATGTAGTTTTTGTTACCATTATGTAGAACTTCCTTACCAGTTGCTTTCTAAAATATTTAAATTACATAGCTAGCATTATTTTAAGTGTTCTTCCTCAGGCAGACTATTGTGACATGGATTACTGTGCATTGCACTTCTTTATACTGATAATATAACAACCAAGCATTTAAAATAAAATGTGAAATTGCTTCTGAATTTTTCCTTCTTTGAGAGGGCTCGATAAATGAAAATTAATGAGGTTAGGGAAATTTTGCTTCACAAGTGATAAAGTAAATTTGGATTTGCACAGTCTGCAAAACATTATTTTAATAAGACTGTATTGCATTTCTGTTGTGCCTTCCATTGTTAAGGGAAATTAGAGAATATGTATTTTTTAATTAAATTAAAAGTTCTGTTAGAACCAAAGGCTTTATTCCTAGTAGCCTTTGAGGTTGCCTTGTATAAGGTGAAGAAAATAGTATCTTTTACTGGCAAGTGTGTTTATTCTTTTTGGTTAAGTACCTGAGCTTGTACTCTGTACAAGCAGCATATATACTGTAAATGAAAAGGTTTGTAAGAGAACCACATTGAAATACACTGCGTAATAAATGTGACCATTATTTTTTTTTTTTTAATTTATTTCAAGGGCTCAATAGAGGGGATGTGCAAATTAATATTCTGAGTTGCAGTTTGCTTGCTACCCAAAGCATTTGAAATCCGGGCATATTTCTTAGATATTAAATATAGGTTGGGAAGAGTAGTACAATTGTAAGCTTTCTTTAAATTGGAAGGCTTCACGAGTCTTGCATCCGAAATCAGCGTTGCATGGCAATTCTTGGAAGTTTCTTGTCTGTGTGTTTGTACAGCTGAATCCTTGTCAGGGGCTCTGTTCCTTAATCAGTAGCTGTGTACTGCGCGGTGGCAGGCCATGTACCAAAGGCTGTGAAATCGCTTTGCAGCTGAAAATCCTCCAGCTTTGCCAAGCCCAGGAAGAACAAGCAAGCCAGCCCTGAACTGGTTGCCTTGGATGGCATGGCACAGAAATAGCAAGGGCATGTATGTTTGCCTTTTTGTTTTTTCACGCTCTTTCTCTCGGGGGGAAAAATCCGGAAGGCAGGTAGAGCTGGAAGTTGCATCTGGAGAGCAGTGCTTTGTATTTGATATTTTGTTTCAAAGTCTGGTTCCTGCTGGCAGCAGCAGTAGGTCCCGTTAAAAACCCTAGACTTCCCAGAAGTTGAAAGGCGAGGAGTCGGCTGGAAATGGCGAGGCAAGGCACATTCAGATGGTAAATAAGGACGTGCAGCAGGTAGGTTAAGCAGGCGTGGAAGAAGGGAAGCGTGTCTTCTGTGGGAAGGTAATTGGGCACCCGGGCTTGGCAGGAGCGGTGGGCCGAGGCGGGGGCGACTGCTACAGGTTGATGGGCAGGTGATCCGGCGGCTTCCACCTGGGCGGCGCAGGAGGCCTGCCTAATATGCTGTCTGCCCTAAGGGCCTGGGGGAACACAGTTGGATTATTATGTTAATGCCTGAGCCTGCTGCCCTCTTCCTATCCCAGCTGGGCTCCCCGTTGTTAGGAACTGCTTTGCTCTGACAGTGGAGTAATATACTTCATGATTGAAAGGGCAAAGGGGCTCGCAAGAAAAAAGAGCAGGCCTGCACAGATATGTAAATGAAGGGGGGAAGGCTGCAGGGGAGGGTTTGTGCCTAGGTGCGGATAGAAAGTTTATTAGGAAATGAGTAATATAAATCTGCTAATTGAATTGTTATTTACAAGTCCCATTTTCTGATTTGTTTCTTTGTGCATTACCCCCCCTAATGCTGATGTACAGTGAATTCGAAGTGCTTACCAAAGCAGGCACTTAGGTTGATTTATTTTAAACCGAGGTGCTATAATACACTGGTACCAGTGTACAATGCTGACAATGGTGTATTTTTCAGGACTTTGATTACTGTTTCATGCTCTGCCACTATATTGCTGCACTACAGCTTACAGAAGTGATATGATTCTTTTATATATTGTAGATAAGTATATCACTCTGAATTTTGTTGATACTTCCACAAGAGTAGGAGATAGATACAGATTACAGAAATGTATTTGTTACGGTGTTAGAGCAAATTGAACTTTGATTCAACGAGATGGTGACTATGTTGTGATGTTTTTCTGAGGCCTTTCCTGCTATAGGATTGACTAAACAGCATCTTGGTGTTAGAATGAATGTATGTGAGAAATGAAAATCTGTTCTCTAAACAGGTATCTTTAATACTATTTTTTTATTTATTTTCATGATGATGACAGTGATATGACCTGGTATGCAAAGTCTTTCTCCACTTTTTATCAAGCTTCTATCAGTGGCAAAACTTGACTTGGAATATAGCCAGATGTGATTTCTAGCAACCTTATTTTTCTATTTTACCCCCAAAGCACTGATCACAGACTACTCTGAGAAGTAGCTGTTAACCTAAATTACACTTCTAAAGTGAGAGCTGTTTTTGTGGAATGCAGCTAGTGTGTCAGATGCAAAGTTGTTTGATAGGTGAGGTGCTTTTCTTGTAGGTTTAGCTGATACTTGGTGTTTGTTGTAAGATGTGATTTCTGATCGCTTGTAGTGTGCTTTCTACTCTTCACCCATTTGCTTACATATCCCAGTTCTGTTCCTTAGTTATGTGTATTGCTACTCTGTTTTGCTGTTAAGAAGGTGCATCTGTCTTGGCATCAGGACCTCCTGCTGCGCAGGAAAGCTGGCAGCTCTCGTACTTTTGACCTGGCAGTTGTGAATGGACTTCTTAAGCAGTTTTGTCCACTTAATGTATTATAGGGCATCTTATGTTACCGAAGCACTTTAAGGTGGAAAAGAATTCTGGATCTAGGTTGCTTCTGCAAACTTAGTTTGGTCTGACGGCGTAGATACAGGATGTTCTAGGCTTAAATGGCATGGTAGTACAATTTTGCTTCCACACCTCTTGCCTCATTGGGTGCCCATGATGAATAATCATTGCAGAATAGGTAGTAGTGGTGTCTGTGTTCTGCTGGGGCCTTTGTACTTCACACAGAATTACCAACTTCTTTATAGAGTTCTCCTTGGAGTTCTCTGTGGGCAAATCAGAATGCATTGGCCCTGTCTCTAGAGTTTATTAGTAAGATGAGAAGATATCTTTAACCACAAAATGGTTAAAGCTGGAAACAGACTAATTGTTATAAAAGGGGTGTTTTCCAGTTGAAGGAGTTTTTTCTGATAATTGCGTTTTTCTTTCATATTATGTATGCACCTAGTTCTTTAACTGCTTTAGAAATAGGGAAGTCGGGCTATAAACCATGCTGATTAGGGAACATTTCCATTCTTTTTGTCTTGCACTGTGTATGCAATTTAGACTTTGTAGAAATGTTTACACTTTCGGGGAAATCTGTATGTAAATATTTTGTTTCAGGTCAGGTTAACCTGGGTCAGTTTTGCAAACAACTAATTTTGACTTTGTCCGTGTTCTTCAGTGTAACTTAGGTGCTCCGTGCTTTCATTTCTCTTGATAAGCTGATCTTCCTGGCTGTGTCTTCTCTGTGCAGCATAAGAATTTAATAACAGTGCTGCACTGTGGACCAGCTGAAAAGCTTGTGCAGCGACAAACCAGGCAGAGGTCATCTTCTACTAGGCATGAGAGCAATTCAGCTGAAAGCAGCAAAATACCAAAATGAAATGGTTAGAAAAGAAAATTTCAATCACTGTCTGAGAAGTGTCGATTCTAGAGGTGGAGGGGAGCTTAGGTTTAAAGCAGATGTTTAAATACCGGAATATCCCTTATGCTGGCTATTCCAGTTTTCAGCCAACTCTGGATGCAAATGGAAACTGTGGAAGCTCAGTGAATGCTGCCAGAAAGAGCATGTTCGATGCAGACGGCAAGTTTGTGACCTTTTGCAGTAAAACAAGCTTGTGCGTTTCTTAGGCTCGCACCCAGCACAGCTCTTGGTGAGCCTCTGCTCTCCACAGAAAGTGAGTAGAGTTCTGTACATGAAACTCATAGGTTTTAACATTTTTTTTCTCACTTTTTCTTCAGAGAAGTAGTGGTTATATAGTGTTCTATTCCGTTAGAGGATAAAGTAAATTACTTCAAGGATGTAATAAAAATACCTTTAACTTAGTTGAGTTGCTATGTATTTTATGTATACATTTATGTAATATATGTATATGTTTATATATATATATATATTAAAAAAATCAAAATTCCAAAGATCAGTTTCAGCATTTCTGTGGATCATGGTGTACTCCTGCTGATAGCCAGGTAGTTGTGAAAGCAAGTCCCTGACCTAGACTTATCAGCATTTGAGTATTAATCCTTGGACTTTAACGAAGATAAGCCTCCCTACCCCACCCCCTTTGGATTAGAAGGTGTAGCAGCCTTCGAGGAAAATGGGGCAACTAACTGGTTAGAACTTTGGGCATGCTTCAAAATTTGTTTTCAGAGGAAAAAAAAGCTTGGAGCTTCAGTTGTTACTGATCCACTACTTAACTCCTTGGACAAATTTTGGGGATACGTAATATGTAAAGATGCACATTTATGCACCTTCTCACTCTGTGTATGTGTAACTTTTAGTATATGAATTGCTAATTTAGATGACGAGTATCTAAGCAGCATTTAAAAGAATGCAGCTGTATGCATCAAGACTGTTCCTTTTTTACCTTCAGGCAGTGGCTATAGCGCTGTTCTCCTTACAGTATGCAGCTTTTCTTTCCCTTCCTTTTCTACCTCTGCCACAGTATTGCAGGGTACAAAGCTTTGGCTGGGCTCATAAAAAGGGAATTTCTAGTACCATACAATACTGGCTTACAGTAAAGCCTAACCTTCAGGCTTCATTAAAACAAACAAATAAAACCCCACACCTAGTAATTGTACCTTCTTTGAGATATGGACAGACATTTGTTGATGAGATGAAAAACTCCTTATCTTTTAACGGCAACCTGTGACACAGTCTGACATGAGCTCCAGAGATTGGGCTTCATGGATCTGTGCAGTGGGCCACACTACTTTTTATTTTATAAAGCTGGTACTTCAGCCAGCCTCCTCATGCTGTGGCCTTCCTTGCTGCTAGTGTTTTATTTCCCATCGCCTGGCATTGCACAACTTACAGTGAAGCTGTTCCCGGTGGTAGTAGTGACAGGGACTTGAATAACAATGCCATTCTGAGCTGGTTTGGATGGCACAGCAGTTAAAATGTCTGGTTCTGCTACTAACTGCCCAGAAAGCAATATGACAGCGGGATATTTATAGAAAAATACTGGTGCAGGCACAGCCTTACAGTTGATGCAAAGGGCACCTTTTAAAAAGTGGCCTTGTGCTTTCATTTCACTTCAGCAGGGAAGTAATACTCTTTGGAGTTGTAGGATGCATTGTTTAACTAGACCTCTAATCATGTTATGGATGATGTGTCTCCAGGAGAATCAGGGGACAAGACCTTTAAGTGTTTTTATCACAGCTTAAGATCTTAGAAAATGTGAACTTAAATAAAAGTATGTTTGGGTGGTTGTTATTGCTCTGTATCCTTTTGAGGATACCTTCTACAGTAATATTTTTTTTTAAGAGAGAAAGTCACTTACAGTTATGAAGTGCTTGACCATAAGAGAGGATCAAGTTGGCAGAGTTACTTGTATACCGCTGTTCAGCTGAGCCTCCTTTATTAAATCATTGTTCAGCATTCCGTTTGTTCTGGTGGGAGAGCTAGCGGCTTCATTGCTAAGGTAATAAGCCTTGAGTTACTAACAAATGCACAATGTGCATAAGGTTTGTGGATAGTTTTCATACCAAAGTGTCAGTGACTCAGTTTCTCTCCTTTTTGCTCTCTAATTGTGTAGCATGGTCTGTTTCACAGGTCAAATGTACAGCTGCTAAGGCTTCTACTTTACAGTACTTAGGTAGAAGGGGGAAGTTACCTTGTTTCCCCATGATTAGGAGAACTATGGAAATGGGATTTCCATTTGGGGAAAAATACATACAAAAAGTTTGGCTGTATGCCTTCCTGGGAATCCAGAGCTTTCCGGCATGGCAGAGCCATATTATGGAGTTTGTGGAGGAGTGGGTCAGGTGCTAGAGCACGGAGTCTGCGCATAGTTATGCACATGTGTACTCAGTATGAGAAAGCATGTGTTCCTACGAGTCTGTCAGCTTTAAATCACTGCTTACTTGAATGTTTACACTGGCACTGGCCAGTAATCTTAATATTTGCATTTACAGTAAAGTAGAGGAGAGAAAATTAGAAACTGCCTCTGTTTATTCATGTTGGTATTCAGAATTCCACTGTGGATGTTCAGGTTACTGCCCATTGGGGTGCATGACGTAGGAACTGACACTTAGAAGGCCCTGTGTCTTTGGTGCATGATTTTTGTGTTTTGTGCTGCAGCTGATGGGAGGACAGGAAGATTAAGTTATAGCTTCAGGGCTTGGGGCATAGCTGGTCAAGGATTGTCTTGCACAAGGATGAGGTGAGATTACTGGTGGCTATCTCTGCTGACAGCCCTTCTCGTTGTCGAAAGGAAACAGACCATGGTTGTTAGAAGGAAGAAAAGGGTATGGGTGGATCTGTGGCATTTATGATAAAGCAAAAAAACTACGAACAAAGTGACTACTGTACAGCTGATAGCCTGGGCTAGTCAGATACTGTGCGCTGTGTCTCATAAGGTATCTAATCTCTTCTGTACCTGAAGAGACCAAGTCTTGGTTCTTTCAGTGTGGCGATGGACATTCCAGCTCCTGAAAGAGTTTCTTCCCTCCTGGCTTCCTTCCTGTGATCTTTCTGATACTGATGACAAAGGTTTTTGTTTTCATTCTGCTCAGTTATACAAGTAATCTCAAGTAAAAAGATCCAGCCACGCAGGGCAGTGCTGCTTTCCAACCTCTGCTCAACATGCATTTCCTGTTACTTATATAACTTCCTGTTACATCTTAGTATCAGTGGAAATTTGCAGACCGACACATAAACGTTTTTGAGGTCTGAATGCTTAACCTTCACTATTTGCATTGTTAACAAATGTTTATGTTCTGGTTTTACTCTCTGGAAAAAAAGCCTTTGATGTATATATTTTGATGTCTTCATCTACGGCCCCTGAATGAGAAATACAGTGCTGACGCTCCAGAACTGCCTTAAGTCATGCCTGTCACAGTAGAGAAGTTACTGTTTCTGGTGAAAGGAAGCAGGATAGTTTTCTTTCCCTGTTTCAGTATTGCTGAAACTATTGGTCAAACAGAAATCCTTCAATGGAGAGCACCACATACACTAAAGTGTCTAAAAAGCCTGCCTTTTGACATCCTCTTGATTGATGTTTTTTTATTTATAAATATTATTACCAACAGGCGGTGATGGTTATGAGAAACTGCAAAAATGTGGGAGTGAAAGAGTCATTTTCAACAGAAGGAACTTGGCTAGTAAGAGGTAGGAGGTAATAACTCTCTGCCAGCAGAGCCCCCAGCTTGTTTCTGTGCTCTGCTTGTGGCAGAACGCTGAGCCTGACTGAGGCAGCACAAACTTGTACTCGGGTGATGGCAACCTCTGCCAGCCCGGAACAAATCTGGAGTGTATGCAGCTTTGAATCCATGGCTCAATGAGGTATTTTAGAGGAGATCATTCTCTGGATGACATTCCCCCACTGAAATGTGAACAAAAAGCACATTAGTTATTCTGTTTTCATTTTCTGGTGCCTTTTCAGCATTATTTCCATAAAACTGATGGTTATTGAACATGGTTGAAATAAAGAAATGTTTTCGTATTTTCAGCACAGCTCTAGAGGCAGGTTGCGGATTAGGCCATATCTTTTGCACAGTCAACAAATTGTGTTGGACCACAGGGAATGTGGCCGTGGGTAAAAAACATAATCCCCACCGTATCTTGGTGGGTTTTCCTGTTGTGTTCTGGCGTTTCCTTGGTTTGCAGGCATACAGGTTTTTTTGTGTGTGGTATGGGGTTTTGGGTGATTTTGGTTTTGTTTTTCTAAGAAGATAAGGTTATGTGTACAGTTCCACTCCACTAAAAAATTGGAGATTGGTGTCTTTTTTTAAAAGACTTCTTGAATAAGAGTTCAGATTTTTATTAAGATTTCTTTGGACTCAAAATGTAGTTGTTGCCAAAGTCTGGTTTTGTGTGGGTTTGTTTTTTTTTTGGGGGGGGGGGGGGGGGGGGCATGTGTGTGTTTGTGTTTGTGGTTTTGGTTTTGTTTTTTTTTTTTTTTTAATGAAATAACACTGTTGAGGTGGCCTATCATGTATACAATACGTGGGGCCAAATTAATGTGTAAGATGCATACTACTGCTTCTGCTGAATTCAATATGGAGTGTTTATACATCTCCAAGAGTCAAGTCTAGACCCTGTTTGTTTCTTAAAGATGATGCTGTAGTGTTAAAAAGGCATGTGCGTTGCCTTTGAGGGGGCAACTGTGCAGCTAGAGACTTTGTTGAGCAGTTAACACTACCTCTTTTATTTTGCCATGCTGTAGCAGGATTTTTATATGCATTTTAACAGTTATTTAAGAGTCCCCATATGCTTAGAAAAGAATCTGAATATATGTGCCTTTTTTAAAGCTGCATCATAACTAGGTTATTTCATCAATACAGTAGATTGACTAGGAGCTGCAGTTGGAACAATATGTAAAAATACAGCTTGTAAAAGATTTCCTTTATTAACTGTCATCATCCACAGAATGTATGTTCAAATAAACGTTGTGTAATAACTAAATTTGAGATTAATAGGCCCCTTAAGAAACAGCGAAGTCATTCAGGATAGTCAGTGAAAAATAGCCTGTAAGACTGTAACATGCACATATTGTCCTGCTTACATGCTCTCTCTGGTGTCATTCCCATTTATCAATGTCGGCAGGCTCTGTTCTCATTAAAACACTCTTGCACAAAAGCAACTTAATTTTCTTAAGAGAAGAGGACACCTGATTCAATTTAGTGCTCAAAACCAGGAACTTGAATATATATATTTTTCCCGTCTGAACTCAGATATGAATAGTTATGAACAGCAACACAGATTAAACCTTATTAGGTATATTTATATTCTGTTTGCAGTAACAGTGCTGTAGCAAATAGCTTTCTACAGAGCTGTAACATCTTATTAATGGAAACAGCAGTTAAGACATGAGCTGTGGTAACACTCACATGAGATTTTATTTTTAAATAGAAGATTGAAGGAGTTTAAAGGGACTCTGCCAGTGCATTCAAGCTACTTCTGACGTCCTACCATCTTCCTCCACCTTCTTGAACTACACTGATCTCTTTGGCGAGATAAAATTTCCTTTTCTGCCGTCTTGGGTCAAACCATTTCCATCACTTTCTTCCATTTTTTTAAATTTTTTTTTTCTTCTTCCTGTCAAATAGGAGACACAGGTCTATCAATTTTGCATTAATAATATGGACAATGTAAAATCTTACAGTACTACATTGTGTTCTGTGCCTCTACTGCATAATCCTGCTAGAGTCATTGTCTTTCTCCAGTTCCTTTCTACTGTTCTGGGGTTTTCTCTCTTCTTCATTATGCCATGTGTGTTAAATAGGATATTTAATCTTATGCCTGGTGCTCGAGCTGTATATCCCCCACTAGTGCACATCTGAAGATGATGAGGTTTTAACTGCAGGTAATTGTGGACATACTTGGAGCAGCTTTGTATGACACCCAGGCCACTTCCTTCTGAGACATTTTAAGGTGATTTAGTTTCATTACGCTGCATCTGTGGCCTTGGCCCTGGAATGTCCTTCCCGCAGAGCAGGGACAACTTGGGGCCAGGCGGGTCCTAGTGCGCATAGCATATGCTCTCTCAGCTATAGGGTGCCTCTGGGTAAGCATCGGGTTAAGTACAGTTAGGAAGGTTACTTTCCTAAAGGCTGCCAAATGACACTCAATAATCAAATGTTTTAGTGTTAAAAAGATACATACATATTGGTGAAAAAGCCTTTTACTTTTTTACGTGATCCACATACAAAGCTATAAGGCACTGTTGTTTCCCTGTGACTCTGCAGTAAAAGAAATTGTAGTTCCAGTTGAGTTGTGCATAACAGTTTCATTCAAATACTGCCGATAATGATAGAATGTTGGGTTTTGACCCAGGTGTTCCAAATGTTGCCAGTGTATCTTTTCCTCTTCTTTAATGTGGTCTTGCTACATTACTATCAAAAGTTATCTAGTCTAATAAATTCCAAGGTAGTTTAGTTTGATACCAAAATACAAGGAAGTGGAATAGAGTTCAGAATTTATTCTGTGTTTACTGCTATCAAAACCTTAGCACGCTTGTTCGATTTGCTGCTCAGGTACACGGACTGGAATGCTCTGTGTACTTGCTGCTGCAGTTGGGTACCCACCCGTGGGGAAGTGCTCAGCCCCTTGGTTGTGGCTTTGCCTTTTTCTTCTTTTACTAGCCTTTGTTACAATGGGATCCGTCTTGGTTTTTGTTGCCGTCACTGTTAGAAATTGTAGCAGTGTTTTCTGTACATGTGTTCCAGATAAGGTGAGAGATGAAGGGCTGAAGCTTTGCACTAGGTTTGAGGTATGGGAAGAGGAAGGCTTCTGCCCAGTGTACTGCCAGATGGGTTTCCTTCAGAGGTGGACTGAGTTACTGCTCCCTTGAAAGTGCTCCAGGCCAGCAGATCCTCCCTGGAAATGCCGACCAGCGAGAGAGTTCCCTCAAGTCCAGTGCCATACAGAGTTGACTGAAATTGTACCTGCTTAACATCAAGCAGACTTGGTGTTTAGTGGAGCTAGTGTGTACTGTTTTAAACTGGAGATGTACATGCTCTCCTGTACTAGCCCTGTTAAGAGTACCGATAGTGACTTTCAGTCATGTCTCTGAGTTGATGTAAACTTGAATGATTGGTCTGGTTCTTACTGCTGCTGCTTTTGAATGTGGTCTGACCTTGCATTTCAAGACATGGCTATGCATTTACCTTTTGAAAGGATCTTGCCATTGATTTTATAGTGAACTCTCCCCTCGTATTAACGGTAAGTGCAATGAACGGTTTGCAAACACATGCGAATCTGAACTTGGAGTATTATAAGGACATCTAAATGTTTTCATGTTTTATTGTTTCATTTAAGCTGACTGCATATAGTCTGATATCTGTTGAAGCACAAAAGGAGCAAACACTAAAAAAAAGTTATACAATAATAGTGACTAATAAATGTTTCAAATAGAAAACGAAGAGCCTAGCTGTATCATGTGTCAGCACTAATGTTTATTTGTATCATCCCTCTAAGGATCTCAGAGTGCTTTTTAAGCAATGAATTAATTTTGACAATGCCCTGTGAGGTATGTAGGCAATATTATCTCTCTTGATAGAAGGGAGTTGGAAGCACAAAGTGTTTAAATTCTACAGGGTCGTGCTACTAGGTATGTTTAATTACGAATTGGAGCAACTCAGTTCACTACCAGTTTGTTTAAGCTGAACCAGAATTGCAAATACAAGCCCCAGGTTTGTGGGTATGAGAAAAATTTCTTCTGAATTTATTCTGCAGGAGAAATTTTTATAATGAAAACTGCAAATAGACTAATTGACATGTGTAAGTCCTCCCTCAGTGAGGCAAATAATCTGAATGATTATACCTTAACTTGCGGTTTTCGCTTTTTGTTTTATTTTCCCTTCTTTTTCCTCTTTTGCCTCTAATGTGTGCTTAATCATCTGCTATGGACAATTTCTGACACTTTGGAGAAAGGGAATTAAAAATTGCAAACTACTGTACCCCTGGACTAGTTGTGAATTATGATTTTTGCACATGACTGGCTGAATACCTGAAGCATAAAAATTGTCTAAGACTGTTGTCTTAGTACCTGTTATGTGCTTGAGAATATTAAAAAAACCCAAACAACCCGGAACAAACAAACCCCCAAAACAAACAAATCGGAAATCTTCCAGCTGGATTGGGAAAGAAGAAAGTTTGTTGATAGCCAAAACATCACCATCCAGTATTGCCACCACAGAACTATCTAGCGTCTCTCCTTAACACCTTTCCAGGTACAGAATTTCTCCTGGAAGTGGAATTGCAGTGTATTTTAAGTAAAAAATACATTCTTGTGTCTGTAGATGATCCTCAAATCAGAATTGGTAGCTGCTCATGTGGCTAAAACTAGATGCACGGTGTCATACTAAGTGTACCGGTTCTTGCCAGCTACTCCTTTGAGCTACTGCTTTGTTTTTTGTGCATCGTTGAGGTGACCAGGAGAATGGCTGAGAGCTTTCTAGCACTAAAGTTATTTCTCTTGCATCAGTGGCTGTGGTCTGGCAGGCTCACCTGCAGTGCAAGCAGAGCCTGGCCTGAATCCAGCTTCTGGTAGGACTGGATATTTTTGAGACAGGGAGGTAAGTTTAGCATGTTAGAAAGCGAAGGGCTACTACTTATGCTCTCTATCCATTTTACGTTGGCTCCACCAGCTTTCCTGAAGAGGGTGAGCGACACAGTTCTTTGTGGCAGACAGAAATGTAGCTGTCGCTCTGCACACACAATTTGCATTGGGAGGAGGGGACCATCAAGTTTCCTCCCAGCCTTCTGGTGTGGAAGTGAAGCCCAGATGCTTCTGTCTTTCAGATCTTAACAGTTGATTTACACTGATTTATATAGCAAAGACTGTTTTGCAAGGAAGAGATCTTTAAGTGTGCTTAAAAATGGAAATCTAGATCCTCCTTCATGGATTCAGAGGCAGATGTAATAAAAGGGACCTTTCTGCATCTTTTCCGGTTTGAAGAGGTCAAATACAATCAGTCTGTGTAAGAGTGGCATGTGTCCAACAAATACCAAAGAGACTTGATAAACCTGGTGGGTTTTTTAATATAATCGTGACAGGAACTTGAAGAGGGATATATGAACAAAAAATACCTGCAAGGTGATCTGTATTGAAACTGATCCTTTGCAGTAGGTTTGTGTGCATGGGTGTAATCTGGTGCTCTCTGGCCACATGGAAGTATCAGCTGCACGGTAGAAAATCCTGATTTAATTCACACTTGTTGAAAAATTATTTTAAGTAGTACTCACTCTTGCTTTCAGCTGTGATCTCTGGCAAGAGGAACTGTTTGGACTTGTGCCTCTTTTTATGTTCAAAAAAGGAATGCTGATGAGGAAGAGGTGTTAAAATATGTTACTGTAGTTTACAACTGTCAACTATAATGTTTTATTTAGCTGTATCTATTCAGATGCTCCCTCCGCAACATGGAGTGCCATATGCCATTGTCCCTGTTAGTAAGCAAGTCAGCAAAGGTTTCCCAGTCCGCATTTGTTTTTGTATTTGGGCCACTGAGGAGCTGCAGTCCAGTGCCATCTTTTATTGATAGGGCTAGCAGAGGAGGAATCTAATGAAATTATCAAAGCTTTGAATTAATTATGAACTTGAATAAGAAAGCTAAGCTCTCTAGAGCCAAGGATCTCATTACCCATTCATTTTCATTGCATCCTCTTATGGAGCAGAAGGCAGGTTCAGCTACAGCTCCTACCCTGATTTTGGACTTTATTCAAACTTACTAAACTCGCTAGCATCCACTTGTTATTAATCTTTAGCTGGAAGTGTCCAGAGTGATTAATTTGACTGTGCTCTAAATTTTCATGTAGATGGTAGATTTCCCTTCTCCCTTTCCTCTTACCTTTGCTGTGTGGCTTTTCATCATCAGACTGGCTACTATACAAGAGTTTCCGTTCTTTCTTGGTAATTGGGGAAAGCTATTCAAGACTCAAGTTTTAATTTCTTGGAATTTAATGAGTTAATATTAAGAAATAATACTGCTACCTTGTATTTCCTGGATATTTAGGTAAGCACAAAGATGTCTAAAGTCATTATCAGACTTGTTTATTTTCTTATTTTAAATGAGTGTGGAGTAAAAAGTGATGATTAGACACTGCCCTCAGAAGTGTGGGGTGGTTGTGTGGTTTTGTTTTTTTTTGGGTTTTTTTTCCTATTTTAAATTTGTTGGTCAAACTACAGAAACTTACGAATTTGTCAATACTTTATTATGATGAACAACTAAGTTTGCCTGCCTGATTAATATTCCATTAAAAATTAAGTCTATGAAAATGCAGTGTTTTACTTAAGTCAGATTATATTTATTTCAATTAATAGGTGTCAATATGTAAAAATGTTTCTGGCAAATCAGGGCAAAAGCAGTGAGATGAAGCTTCTGTGTAATATTCTTAGTTCTTGTGGATATACCTCTTAGGTCAACTGGCAAGGATTTTCTTCTCCTGCTTTTGTCCATTTCAGCACATTACTTATAAATGCATAAACTAGAACCTATCAGTCTTCATAAGTTACAGGCCACTGGCAATTTTTTAAGCAGTGGCCAACTGCCTAATGTCTCTGTGTATGTGTGTATTTGGAGAATCGAATAGCTTGTTGGGTGGGGGAATAACATTTTATTCTTGTACTATAGCTGTTTTACCATTGGTGATATTTATCTTTTTCTCTCTTCAGGCAGCTGCTATATTTAATTCTGCTTTTGGAAGTTTTTTGGTAAGTAATGCATTATTAATAGCAAGTGCTTTTATTTTAATAGTGTCATTGGTGTGTTTGTATTGTTCACATTAGTGTTGGTGGAATTATGCCATATAGCTGGCAAGAATTTGAATCATCTTTCAGTTTGTGTCACCGTGCCATTAAATGCAGCTACTACAATTTCTTTTTGTTAAACTCTTGAGAAAAGTAGTGAGTAAATTGTTTCTGCTCGTGGTAAATTAATAATGTGTAAACACATCTTAATTTTCTCCTTAATGGGTTAACAGAAGCTATTATTATGCAGATGTTTCAGACATGGGCATCAATATATTGATTTTTCTAATAAGGCCCATCAAATACTCATTATTTTCTATCAAGAGGCCATGGATTTTGAAAAGAAAACATGACCCAGCTGATCAGAGAGTAGATGCTAATTTACTCAGTGACTTGTCATTTGTTTAGCATATTTTGCTGTCAGTGAAGCCACTCTGTCTCTGAGGAGCACACTAAAATAGCTAGATATGGGAAAACAATCAATCCAGCTGGAAATATAACCATTTCTGTAAAAAGCAAAAACAGTATTTGTGGGCCTGATGGTATCCAAAGATTCAGAAAGGACACTATAAAAATCACTAAATATATTTATGAAGAAAGGAAGATTAGATTTCTTTTATTGATATGTTGTTTAGAGAGACATTAATGAATATTAAATACAAATTATTTTATGTGTAGGCAAGATACTGCGACTGTTTTATTTATTTAGGCAGCTAATAATTTCATTTGTTGGTTTTTACTAAAATTTGTAGTTGTTTAGAAGTATTCACTCGTGATTCCAATCCTGTGTCCCCAGAAGGAGGACTATGTTGTATAAAATGAATGAATGACAAATTCAGATTAGAAAATTAAAATCAAAACTGCAAGTGCAAAATAAGTAACTTGATGCATGTTTGTTTTATGAATAGTTAGAGTTTGGGAGTTTTAAGTATGTAAAGCTGTACTGCCAGGAGAAAATTGTGTGGCATTTTGGAGTTATGCATTCTGCTGCTACTTTTGAGGGTTTAGCTTAAAGTTAGGAGGGTGGATATAAGTTTTTTGGGTATAGATGACTTCACATTTTTAAAATATCAGTTCCCAAAATACTTTTTCCTTTCAGTCATCTATCCTCTCCTTTTCCAACGGGAAGAAGGTGCTTTCTGCCACAAACTGTGGAATCCCAGTGTTAGAGCAACTGTTAAGTCTGTGTGTGTGTGGCATTTTCTCTTGTTGCTTGGCATGAGCTCCGGTTTCTCTGCTTTCCCTGGCTTTCTGTTCAGGAGGTTTCCTTGAATACCCAAAGGCCTCAGTTCAGCTGTCATTAGGAGAATATCTTTTGACAATGCTGGCTCCTAGTAAGGCACCATAAACATATTTCAATTTCTAGAACGTGTTTGTAGCTCTTTGAAGAAATCTCAGTTAAAGAAGCTGAGCTAGTTTGTGTGTTCATGTAATACTCCCACTTTTGGTTTTGATCTTAGTTCCATGAACTGATCCCTGGAAAGTTCAATGTACATATAATTACCTCATTTAACTTTTTTTATTCACTTCACTTTTTTTTTTTTTTTTTTTTAATCTTGGAGCAGCATTGCAGTAAATATTCTTGTTAAAAAATTCTTAGGAAAGACTTCTAAAAATATTGCAGATCAGCTAGAATCAAACCAAAGTACCAGCTGATTTCTTTTCTAATAATTGATTTGTTTTGAAAAACAAAATTATAAAGAAAGTGGCCATTATGAATTCACAAATACATGCACACAATGAGATGCTTGTTGTGGTATCCTGGTTTGAAATCATGATTTTGTAGGGAATATGTATGTATGACAGAAAATAAATCACAAATACATTTACTGAAAGCCTTGCTCTTACAAACATTTCCAGTTATGAAGTTGATAGGATGAACCTTATGACTGAAAATGCAATGGGGTGATAACGGGGCAGGGACTGCAGTAAGTAGCCAGTGCTGTAGGTAGGTCTATGTGGCCTTTATGGAGTGGCTTCTGAATGTCACTAGCATGTGGTCACTTACTTGCAAGTTTTCCATGAACAACTAGCGAAGTAGTAATTATATACACGCACACATACTTGTTTGAAATCAAAACTGTTCTGTAAAACATGAAAATAATTGGCCTTTTTCTGAGAAGATAATGGAAGGTCCTGGTGGTGGTTTTGGAAATCTGTGTTTATATTGGTGCCCAACTTACAGACTTGGCTGTAGGTGGAGATCCTATTTCCTGTATCTTTAATTCATGATGATTCTAAATCTCATTTGCATTTTTCTTATTAGTGTCTGATGATGTGCTGTCTGTGGATAGGCTTAGGTATATAACTATATCTTTGTGACCATAACCGTGTACATGTCCTGGAAATAATGTGAAAGGATCTGACCACTGGCAGGGCTGCAGTTTTCTTATGTTCCCTGTCTTAAAATGTGTAGCACATGGGCTGTTAATGTAGCCCTGACAAAGCCAGGAGGACAGTATGTTGTTGTCTGTTCTCAGACTATGCCCTGTGGGCCAGTGCCTGCATATGATACTGTGAAGCAAGCTGATTTGAAGGGGCTGAAAGATGTGCTGTGCTTTTAAATCTTTTTTTTTAAAATCTTTTTTTTTTTTTTTTGTAAGACTAGGAAATGGTCCTTGAGAAGTTAAGTAACTGTGGAACAAAATGTTTGTGGGAAAAGACTTAGCATAATGTTAGAATGATACTGAGATGAGGTTACTCAGGTGAAACGGAACACTGTGGTATGCAAAACGTAGAAATGCCAAATATGTCTTGATGAGCAGAAATACACTTAGATGAAGCCTTTGGAGGTGTTTTCTGGTAAGGAGATTTACAAAAATTACCAACCAACTGCAAAGTAATTATTTTTTAAACTCTACCAAAGCCCATATTCCTATAAATACACAGGCAAAACAATGTATGGAAAGATACTATATATATTTACACTTAGTTTAATAATATCCCAGGTCTAATTAAAATGCAGTGTTTTACAGAACTAATTGTTACAGAAAAGTGTTTTTATGTAGCTAGATTAGTAATAACTAACGATAGATGAATTCAATTTACATAAATTTCAGCCAAGAGAATATTTAGAATCATACCACAGAGGATCTCTTTGAGTTGGGTAGTTAATGTCATTATCTCCTCCCCTCGTTTAAACAGTTTGGTTTACAATAATTGTAGAACGTAATAAATTATTTCAGTTTTTCCTTTTAATGAGGTGTTAATAAAAATCTGATAGCGTTTTACTAATATGGGGTAGTTGGTTATCAGCAGGGTTGCTAACGTAAAGCATGCAAATGCGTGCTAAGATCTGCTGGGATACAAAGCACTGAAGTAGTTGCTTCCACTTGTAGGAGAGAGTACTTTTGCACCTAATGGCTAAAGAAATTGTCTGGGATGTTAAGTATGGGTCTGCTGAGATTCTTAACATTGTATGCATTACTGTTGCTTCCTAAGCATTTCTGTTCTACTTCGAAAAGTTTTGCTGCAACAGGAAGGTAGTGGTTGTTAAAGTCCAAAGCACAGAGCAATAGGCAGGATACTGCAAAACATGCTGTGCTGATGGCTGTTCCATGGTGTTTGCCTGGGTGGCTCAGCGTCCTTGACTTTTAAGTTCAGCAAGGCATAGCCTGTCATTGAGGCTGCTCTTGCACTGAAACAGACTGTGCTCAGTTGAGAGCTAAACTCAATTCGCAGTGACAGTATAATACCATGTACTTGAAAGAAGGAGAGTCAGAAGTGTAGAAGAGGTTGTCCTCACAAAATACTGTGCACTGCTAGACTAGGAACAGTCTTGTCTAATCTCTTCCCACCTCTCATTAATCTCCTTTCCAAGCCCACTGTCTCAAGCAGAAACCCATGAGAGTACGCAGCTTGTGATGTGAGTCAATTTTGTCTGATTCTTTGGTGCCTTGGGGTTATGAACAGTAAGTGTGAAAGGAACAGCCGTCAGCTTCACCTTAAACAAAGAACTGTAACCAAGATCTGAAGGTCTGAGGTGGCAGGAAATCATGGGGAAAAGTAAGGATTCAGAGGGTTCTGCTGCTGTGACGATGGCACTCCTGAGAAAACAGAGCAAGGGACAGCCAAAAAATGAAAGTGTTGGTTGAGACTTCTTCAGATTCTGTCTTTGATTAGCTTTGCTTCCTCTGTTGGAACCTATGGGATGAAAGAAGGCATGTGTCTAGGCTACATAAGTCAGTCTGAAGGAAGGAGCCTATTCCAGGTGCCCACCACTTCATCAGTCTCCTTTGTCCAAATTAAGTATGTATGGGTTTGTTGGTTTATCTGTCTTTTGAAGGGGGCAGAGCTCATTCATATTGTTCAGAACTCAGTTAATTTTTGGAGCAGCCACTTGGCTAATCAAATCAAGGCTAGTGTTTTTATTTACATTGTATTCCAAATGAAAGCTAAAGCTAGCATGGAATATGTACGTTAGCCTGTCACATGTATGCAAGGCCTAGCTGGATAATGAAAATGTATGGAATTCTTATCTACTCTGCTTTAGCAGGCATAATGATTTACACAGCCTGACAGCACTAGTGCAGCAAGTAAATGCATTAGTCATAGTGTCCATTTTTCTTGCAAATTTGTGACACAGATTTAATTACGGGAATGACCAGCAACTTACAAATCTAATTTTGGTAGGCTGAGACAACTTTTTTATTTTAATAACAATGGATTTTTTAGCAATGATTTCATTACTATTTAAAGAAATCCACTCGTATGGAAATAACCAATTGGCTGAATTTATTTACTGTATTTTACCTTAATGGATGTTGAATGGTTTAGGTTTGTTTTGGGTGTTTGTTTTTTTTTTTCTTTCTTATTGTTATCACTTTTTCATCTTAGTTATTTCTAGGATAAATATCCTTCTCTGGCTTGATTATTTCATAGCACAACCATTGTAAATATTTTTCTAAAATCCGGCAAATGTTTGTATACCCCTTTGTTCCCTTTTAATTGTGTCTTTGCAGTATGAAAAGGGGCAGAACAGTCATCTGGGATTCCCTTCTTACTGCGCTAGCTGTTTACAAGAAAATCTTGCCAGGACGTCTGTTCACAACAGGTGCTGAATTCTGGATTCAGTCTTGTTTAATTTCAAAGCAAAGCTGCTTTATGGTGAGCCACCATGCTCCTAGAAGTGGTCTCTTCTTCTGTGAAGCAGTACAGTGGTGCTGCTGGTCTGTGCTCCACATTTGATTCTGATGGTTCTCAAAATCCTGAGCAAATTCTCCCTGTTAATGAGCCACTTGGGAAGCCACCTCGGCCCTGAAGGGTGGGTTTTTGCATGAGTGGAAGGGGATGACAGATCTCGGCAGCAGTGAGTCTTTGGACCAGATATTGTGTACCTGGCAAGAGGAGTTTAGATTCTGTGGAATTTAAATAATCTTGGAAGCCACTTATGTTGCCTTAGTGTAACTTTCTTTTATTTTGTGGCTGGTGCTTGGTTCTCTCATTGTTATTTGACATGCTCATTTTGATTTCTGCTAGCTTGATCTGAAATCTCAGCGTAAGTTTGGGTATTATCAGCTGTTCCCAGATTTGCCACGTAACTTGATAAATGTGTAGGCCTTCACTCTTACTGTGTGTTAGTGCTTCCAGTGAGTAGCATGCTCAGTTTAATACATAAATTTGAATTAGCTTGTACTATTTTGGTACAAGCAGGGCAGAGTAACAAAGTTCACTGTGACAGAGACCTGTTAGTATGAGCTTAAGAAAAGAGCCCTTGATACTGATGATTGTTTTGAGGGATGGATAGGTGTGTGCATCCATACCAGTATATTCTAATCCCACCCACTCCACCTCCTGCCAAACTGACAGAGTTATGTCAGTTAAAAAATGAAAAGGAAAATCTCCTTGTCTCTGAGTAAATAAAAAAGGAGTAAGTATAAAGGTGTGATTATCAGAAAGTTGAAAAGAAGTAAATGAGATCCTGCTTTTAAGTGACTGAGAGAAATCGGGTAGGGGAATAACTGGAAATCTGAGTATTACAACACTTACCGTGTGGTCTGTCTGACACAGCTCGTTTGAAAAGACCAGTGAAGCCAGTAGGGGTTGACATGGCCAGCCAGCGCAGACTGTTTGAGAACCAGTTAACAAGTAATAGGCCTGCTGTTGGTTATCTTTGAAACATTAAGGAGAAGGAGGGTAGGTAACAGTAACCAAGAGGAAAGAAAAATACACTATTAAGCTTTCAGAAAAGAGTATCCTCTAGAAGGCCAGTGATTTGTCCCTGTATTTTTTTTTCAATGGCTAAGAGGAAAATGTCTTGAAATCTACATAATACAAAAAAATGAAGCTATTAGCTGTCAAATGTTTATAAATTATGTGAGCTGTAGCTGGTCTCAGTGCTTTCTTAGTGTTCCCATTAGCTTTTGCTACTGACCATTTAATTAATCTCCCTTGGTCTTAAGGGACTCAAGTAGCCAGTTCTTCCAAAAAAAAGTTTATTTAAAGGTAGCAGTAAGTAGGCCATTAAATGTATCTCTTCATATTCTCTTTGCAGCCCCAAAATAATGATCTACAATCTTTTTAAAGATAAATAGATTTGGGTATTCTGCTTTCTACACTTCTTCATATGATAGCTAACAGTAGGTAGAATTTTTTCTTGCACCTACTTTTTTGGTCAGCAACCCCATCTAGTGCTCTTGCTTGGTGTGGTACTTGGTGACAGACAGCTTTTGAGACAGTATATTGAACCCTCCCATCTCTCATCATTACTGTCTCTATGGGTTAACAGGCTCTTACGGAAAGAAATAGCTGAGGATGTATGTGCAGTAGCATTTTTGAGTTAGTAAAACAAGCAGCAAAAGTGGAAATTGCTGCAGAAAATTCAGAGGCAGAATTTGGGGTGTTTGTTTCAAATCAGAAAGATAGCATGAGAGTTGAAGCAGCTTTATTCTTCCAGGCCAATTTCATGTAGGAATTGCAGAGTAGAAGGGAGTGAAGTTTTAGGAGCTAAAACTGAGCATTCAAAGTACTTTAAATTTTATTATCTGACCATATTTCTCCTGACCACATAGTGTGGGGAGACTGGAAATGAAAGTGACTATATGACTATGGTACAGTCATCTCTCTCTTACTGAAAACTTATAAAAAGCTTGATTCCATTTTAAATGAATGCTAATGAATATCAGAGTCAAGAGAGTATGTAAGTTTGGTAAGTATCATTTGGAGAACATCTAAAGGAGGAAATGTGTGTGTTTAATATTATATAATCAGGCAATTTGGATTGATATGTGAATCACATCCATGTCGATAAACAGTTTTTGCATAAAATCAGCTTGTCTAAGATTACTTTGGTCATAATTTGTAAAATTCATCATTGCCGCCTTTACTGTGAAAATTAGCATTTTTGTCAAAAGGATATGCTTTTTTTGGTCTATTTTTTTCTGGTTCTGCTTTTTGTTAATAGTCGACTTGAAAAAAACAACTGCACTAGTGCAGAATTGTATGCAGATCATAATGTTGAAAAGGTTATGGTATTAGTTTGTGATGTTTTCTTGTCTTCTGTTTTGCAACCATTTCTGTTTACTCCAAGTCAAAGACAGTAAAATTAACAGAAAGAAATATCACTAGTTCTGTTAGAAAGATCAAGGTGTCTGACTTCTAGTTAAGTCACTGAAGTTTGTATCATGGAACGATGTCATATCACTTACTTGAAATTAGTTTTAAAAAAGTTGCATTTGTTTCTGACATATACTTGGAGAATTATTTGCATGCTTTGTTTAAAAAGGTGAGAATTAGCACTACAAAACTTTGAAAATTGGTTTGTTAAACGAGATTTAAAATTATTGCAAATAACTAGTTGTCTGTGGGAACCAAATATTTGAATTTATTGGTTCTTTATGGTAGGTATGTTGGTGCATGAAGGAGAAATTGAGAAGGGAGGCACTATGAAAGACAATGTGGTTTTTATTTCACCCTCTCTGTAGTGTCTTTTAATACTAGAAGCAGCAAAACTGCATTCCTCTAGAGCTGTGGTGTACACAAACATGTAGTCATTTGGCCTGATTTGAGGGTAAATGTTCCCTGCAGAAAGATTTGGAAATGCACAAAATATATAATTTTCTCCCTCCCTTTTAAAAAATTCATCAAAAGGAAATGAAAATGTTTTTAGACTCTAGTGTTAATGTTCTCCCCCAAAGTTTTAGTTTCTGATTGAAATGGAACAACAGTCTCTCCTCTGTACTGCAGCTGTTAGTCACCTGCATGAAAAAAGTGTGTTGGGATGAGGAGGAGTGGAGAGAAATCATCCCTTCATTTGGAACAGGGGTATTTAAACCCCTGTCTTCTGCTTCATTAGCACTTTGAGCTAGTGCTGCTGAAAGGAGTTGTTTCACCTGATGTCTGTGTTGGTTATAAAATATAATCTGGTATGCTGAGGAGTCACCTACATGAATGCACTAATTCATAATGGAGCATGGAGATCTTTCTCCTTCTCTGTCTACCAGCTGGTGTCGTTTCAACAGCCAGCGAGAGTTCAATTCTAGAAAGCAGTATGCGTTCTTCATGATATCTCTTTACAAACAGCAATACTAGTGCTGTATCATTTATGCAAACCTTTTACTTTGAGTTGACTCTTTGGCCGTGGAAAAATATACCAAACACCTAATTTATTAAGCTGCTTGAATTTTTGGCCCAGAACAGGTTAAAGCTCTGCCTGGGTCAGGATTATTTTTTTTTCCTGTGGTTTTCTCTCTGACCTAGCAGTGCCTGTTCAAAACTCAGCAGTTCGTGAATCGGCAGTCCTCAGTCTCTTGGGGTAAAAACAAGAGGGACATCATTATTAATATAAGTTGAGTGGCTGGAAACCGTTCCCCTTGCTGTCAGGGTGACAAATACTGTCTTAATGGAAGTGCCAGAGGTTAGGTCAAGAGCTTTCACAAAGTCTTTTAAGTTAGCTAGCAGGGAAGGCACGGTTGTTATAAAACTGGAGCTTCCTTTGGAAGTTTATGTTTCTTTATTACTTATTGTTGGCCTTTTAAAAGGCAGTTTTGGGAAACTGTTGTGACCCTTCAGTATGAGACAGCAGTAGTTTGTGTATTTTTTTTTTTTTTTGAATGGCCGTGCTTGTGTCCTTGCTAAGAGGCTCCCTTCATTATTATTTTGCCTTAGCTTCTTTCAAAGTATCAAAACAACCCTCAGCTTTCATTCTTAATGGCACTTATTTAGAAATATCAGTCATTGTGAAGGAGGGGAAGAAATGTTTTAATTAATGATCTGTCATTACCTGGCTGCTTTTAACACTGTTCTGTCAGTGGAATAGATTGTTTGTTTTGACTTTCTGTAAAAAAACAACCACCAACCAAACCAAAAAAACCCCAACAACAACAACATCAAAAGCCCTAAAGCTCCACCCCAACAAAACCCAAACCATCTTGGAGATAGTTACTTTGCCTGCCTTGAGGCTCAGACTTGTTCGTACAGTTTGTCACCTTTCTGCCATGACATGTCAGCAAATGCATCTCCCAGCATCTTCTTTCCTCTTCCTTCATTCCAGTTCTCCACCCACATGCCCCTGATTATTTTCCTGTAATGACAAGTAAATTGCTTATTTGTTGCTTCTACTTTTTTAAAAAAGATTGTATCACAAAATTCCTTTTCTAAAATATTTTCTGAAGGTACCTTCTTGGTCAACTCCAGTGTAAGGGCTTGTTGCAATAATGGCTGTGTGATGTCCTTTCCCGGTTAGTTGGTGGAAGATCAGACTAGGTGATCATCTGGCTTTTATCTATGAAGAACTCGGTATGTTGTACAAAGTGGGGTCACACGCTGACAAGACCGTGTGAGCTCTGACAGGGTGAAGCATTTAAAAATTTGCTAGTTTTTACTTCCCAATAAAAAGACTTCTTTTTACTTGTATCTAAATGTGGTGATCATTCCATGTCAGACAGAAATTTTTTTATGTTAACATAAGAACATTGGTCATTATTTCTACATTTGTAAACCATGCTTCATATTATCTTCTGGTTTTCAGCCAATGTCGTGAAAGGACAACTTTGGACACTTTGACTGGATACCTTTATTTTCCTAGTGTTTAACTTGACTGCAACCATGCATGACTGGGAACAGCTTTTTTGCCTGACAGAAACCCACTGGATGAAAGCTGCGTGTGGTTTCCCCCCTTCTGCATACTTTCTGTATGTCACTTTGTACTGTGGTATGATAGAGGTGCTCATGGTGATGCCCACCTGAGTGGAAAAATTCTAGCTTCTTCCTCCTGGTGCATTTGAGGCATGTGCTAATAGCCTGAAAAGGCACACCTTGTAGTGCCTCATTGCTTAATTGTGGTCTAGTTTCTTTCCCACATTTTTACTACCGTATGGAAAGTGAATGTTAACTATTTGAAGGAGAAATATATTACATAGGATTAGATAACATGAATAATGTGAAAGCCAGGGTTTTTAAAAAACTCGAACCTTTTAATAAAATGGAATGTCAAATACATGAGCATGTCTTTCAAGAAATGATCAAAAAACATGTGAAAAGTTTCATATCCTTTTAAAAGTCAAATAATTATCCACCATCATATAATTTTTGTTAGATGGACAGTACAAAGATGAAAGAAAATTTTATAGATAGCATTGCACTTCACAGCCGACTGAAGCAGGTGTTAGAAATGCAGATTAAGTATACTGACTAAAGACTATATAAATTTGAAGTGAAAATGCCACTGGTCTACTTGTAGTGCCCTGCACATGTGAAGTTTCAGATAGTTAAATTATTAATTTTATTGTGTGAGATAGTGCAGCAGTTAGGGAGAAGGTCCTTGTGCATTTATGATGTTTTTTTTTCCCTGTAATCTTTTTAACAGTACATGGTGCGCAGCTAACAGAATTCGCTTCGTCGTGGAAGTTTTGATGTGGAAAGAGATTACATAATGCAGCTAGATATATCCACACTGTATGTTTATTTGCCAGTTAGGTGTTTTACAGAAACATGCAGTGCCAACACACAATTGTGGGTAAATACAATTTCTATAAATGAAGGAGGCTGAATGTTAGTAGTGTTGCTGTAGAAGTCCTCAGACACTGGGAAATTTGTAGCTGGCTCCTTCAGCACGCTCCTGTGAAAGTGGTATAAGGTATGTACAGGTTAATGTACAGGTCATTCTTTTCTAGACTCTGTAGGCTTTTTGTGGACATTATGCTTCATGATGTACGGGTGGGTGCCTTACTCATGTGAGTGGTATGAAGCTTGTTAGGGTTTTGGTAGGAGGGCATTGGGAGAGGGGTTGAGGGTATTTTCTTGTCTTCCAGCGACTCGGTAACCTGCTAATAAACTGTACTAGCCTGTGAATTTAATTTCGTCATGACTTATCAGGTGCCTGGAGCTAGTAATCAATCTGTACGAGGTCTAATTCTCGGATAAATTAGAATTGGAAGTGGATTGGGAGAGAGAATCTCTTAAAGTGAGGACTTTCTTAAAGAAAGCAGTACAGAGGCCCTTGCTCAGTGTGAGGGACAGTTTATTTTCTTCTCAGTCTGGACCTTTGTGAGAAGAGGTTGGTAGGATCCCCATGTTAGCATAACATCTGGGTAGTGCAGGGGACAGTAACAAGGGTATGGCACAGTCCTCTGTCACCTAGAATGACTGCAAGGGAAGGACAGCTTTTGCAGGATTTTTTCTTAGTAAGTAGTCCCTTGATCTGCTAAAAGTACTAAAGGTATGTTGTCATGAAAGAGCCACTTTTTTTTTTTTTTTTTTTTTTTTTTTTTAATAAACAGTATTGTTTTGTCAGTCAGCTCAGGGGATTTGCATTGGCAACAGTTCTGCTCTGACTGGAGGAGCTAGTCCATAGTCTGTAAATATCCTGTATATGGTTGAGAAAGCTTGGTTGTAATGAGTGGAACAGATATCCAAGTGTCTGTCCAGTGCTTCCTGGGAGATAGACAGCGTGCAGCTGGCAAACCAGTCATTTGAAATCTGCAAAGGCTATAAATGGTTGTAAGTGTCTTGCATGTATCTGCTTTATTTTTTTCCGTAAGAACAACAAATAAATCCCAGATGTTCCACTGTTTTTCATGCACCTCTACCCATAGGCACCTAGACCTAGCTCTGTTTCTCATTTCTGTTAACTGGTGGTTAGTGACATGAATTTTTTTGTTCCTACAATGACAGTCATTGAATCTTTCTCTGTGCTGCAGAATTGAGTTCCCTGCAGTGGGTGTAAAATCGTGTGTAGTCATACAAAGTCCCCAGGAAGGCCACTTGGTGCATTCACAATACAGATAATGCACTTTAATGAAGTTGTTAGCAAAATAACAATGGAAATTTTCCTCTAGCTTTAACTCATGTGTAGCATTTCAGTAAGATTTTTCTGGTCACTGACATTGTATGAGAAACAGCTTCTGTCCATCTTCCTTATTTTGCAGGCCTGTTAAAGCAGAGCAAAAGACTACATATAGTTCATTTTATAGACTCTGTAGTGTCCCTAGCAAAGAACTGCTACATGAATTTATGTGTAAAATGTATTTATTACTATTGCTTTTCATATTTTTAGTAGGTAATTAAAATACAAGCAAAGAGCATCACTGTAATGCAAACAGCTTGCAAAATAATAAAATCTAGATGAAGCTTAATATTTATAGTGTACTGCCTTAATGCTTAGTTTAGTCACTTGGTTAATGGAAGTGCAAGTATGGTTTTGCTGCACTTTTTTTTCTTCTTATTTTTGTTCCCTCCTAATTACAGTGTGGGCTTCCCGGCAAAGCTGGCCCAGTTGCCAGTTTGTCTTCCAGTTCCAAAATCCAGTCAATGTGTATACATATTCAAGTGCAAGAACTAAAATAGGATTTCATCATTACTATCTCAGTTTGCTTACCCTCAAGCAGAGTTAGTGGGGGGCTGATCCTCCCTGCATTCATAAAGGTCTGTCAAAATAGGGTATGTCACTCCAAAGACATTTGGAAAAATATATTCTCAGAGTCCTAGTACCTCAAGCTGTGGCATAATTACTGCACCATAAATGCTTGCAAAGCATTATGCTGACTGCTTTTTTATTTTTCAGTCTGATTTCTCTTAACTTGTGGGATTAAAATTGTTACGCTAATTCAGTCAACAGCAGAGTCCAGTGCCCCTGAACTTGTATTGAGAACATCCTGAGCCAGTGTTACCAAATAATATACAGAAAATGACATCATCTGTAATATATGGGAAGAGGTATGATTTGTTTTATTTGCTGTTGGAGTTATTCTAAAAGCTATTAAAAACTCTCTACAGCCTCTTACAGATAATTATTATGCTTTCTTTTAGGGGCATAAAAGGCCATCACTGATAGAAAAAATACTATGTTTCTATCCATCTGTTTCATAAAGCTGTTCAAGCACCCTAGATTAGCAGCATGATATAGATTAAGACTTCTTAGGTGTGGTAGTCACTGTCTCTAGGCTGTCCACATAAAGTTTTTCTGATATGGCGCATGGATTTCTTAAAGCTCTATCAGAGTAAGGGGGAGTTTCTTCCTCTTTGGACAACTAGCAAGAGGGAGATCCAGCAGGCATCAGAGTTCAGTCAGGCACTGATATGTCCAAGCAGATTAAAAAGAGATTTGTGACAGAAAGGGGTTTTGGGACAGGAGAGGCCTGGAGAGTGGGAGGTCTAAATTAAGATGGTATATTGGAGAAGCATAAGTGAGAGAGGATTGACGTATCTCTGGGGAATGCTGGTTTTGCAGAAGGAAGAACAGCAAGTTCTGAGTCAGGCTGGACTGGGGTTACCCTGCAGCAGCCCCTGCCTGGGAGTTCCTGTTTCAGGAGGAGCGTGCACACACCACAGCTGTCCTGACATTCCCTCTGCACAATTGGAACATCCTCTGCCGATCTGTTGTTCTTGCGCCCATCCGGGAGGCCTCATCCAAGTAGTCATTTGAGAGCCAACACTAACGTAACGTGTTTAAGCTGAGATGGGAACATAGCTCTTCAGGGTGTTAACATCAAGTGGAAGCTGCTATAGTGATAAACTTTTGAATTAGATTTTCCAGACTGATTCTGTTACAAATGTCCCTATAGAAAAATAATTGTTTTATGATATTATATGATAAAGTTCTTGAACTGAACTCATAGGGAGTACAGTTTTCATGGATAATCAGGCAGTAATCTTCTAGAGCCTTTGAATGCTATCCTCAAGGTTTTACAAGGAGCATGTTAAATCATGGTGTAAAGCTAATCATCAGTACTAAGATGCTGAGGCATGCCTTGTGCTGTTAAGATTCTTTCTGATCACCTATACATTCATTGGCTGAAATACTATTTCAGTGAAGATTTCACAAATTCAAGACACATTTTCAGGTACTTCCTTGTATTAGCTTCTCTAGTGCCTGAGCTTTGTAATGGAGCATCTGTCCTGCTGCATGGGAACTGTGGTGCACATGGAGTTGTGTATGTCTGGCATAGTGAAGGTGCAGTGTGGGTGTATTAAAAGCTTGCAGACAGACATGTTTTTGAAGGTTTTTTTCCTGAAAATTATATTCTGAAAGGAAGGGTTTTCTTGCTTAATAATTTTGAACTCTGAGCTTACTTCTACTCGAGAACAGAAGTGTGGAAAATTGTTACACTAAATGAGAACACAAATCAACTTGTTACAGCATGGATGTGTCCATACCTAGAGTTAGCTTAGAACAGCTATTGCACAAATGCTGAATTTAATCTGTATTGCACAAATACCACAAGCATCTCAAAAGGATATATTCTTTTTTGCCTTACCATTGGCATGTGCAAAAGGGAATTTTTGAACTGCAGTCTAGTAGTTGTGCACATAACTGACTGTTTTACATACAGAGCTATTAGATTTGCACTTACAAGGTATAAATGTTTGAGTCAAACGTAGAGCTTTATCTACTTAGGCCATAATCTCATACAGTATCTTGTGCTTACAGTAGCACCTTGCATAGACAACACTACTGGGAGCTGGATTGCTGACTTCCCACCCCATTTTATAATGGGTTGAACACCACTGTACGTGCATGAGTAATAGAGAAGGTGAGAGAAGAAACGTTTTCAGTATAATTCTTATGACAGTATCTTTTTAGAATCTGGGATTTCTTTATTAGAAATACTCAGAGGTTTTCTGTAATTTACACAGTAAGAAACATTTCTGAAGTCCTTAAGAAAGAGCCATTCTTTTCCTCTGCATCATGATAAATGTAGCAATTGTGTGTGTATACTAGAATAGATCATATTGAACATCCCCTGAGCTCCGTTTGCAGACAAGTCCTATCTCCACCATGACAAAATTCCCATAAGAGTTTAAATTATTAATGCCCTGGAATCTGCGGGGTTCAGCAGATATGTTCAGTGTTATTGATGGCAAACTTTATCCCTCTATTCCTAAGACACATAATGAAATAGGGAGTCCCACAAATAACTGCATTTTATGTTTAGGCTAATTTTGTAGAGGCCAGTGGGCTTTGCCTTAATGTGTGTAAATACAATTTTTCTCTTTTACAGCAGATTGCGTGGTAGATGGGAAGGAGGCTGATTTGGCACTAATTTATGAATCCTTCAAGCATTCTCTGTGTGCTGCACCCTGTGCGGGCAAGATGCTCTAATTACACTTACTCTATATAATGAGAGCTTTTAATGACAATTGCTGATTGTAGTTACGGATGTTTAGGGACCATTTTTTCTAGCTTAAGATGATGTATTGACTTCTACAAGAGAAGACTTTTATTTTCACTTTATACAATATCTCTCCTTCCTCCCCCCAGCCTTCACAACTGATAGGTGGACTGGTGAAGCTGCTAAAGTGTAGCCACAGAGATTTTTTTTCCCCACTTAATTTAATTTTACAAGGTACAATTTTTCACTGGTTTTTATTTCTGAATTCAAATCTGTGCATTCACGGTTTTTTTTTCGCTAGCAACTTAGTATTTGGAGTGATGTTATACAAGCTGCGTTTGTTTTATATAACAAGATAAAACTACCTTGCACTGAATATGTCACTGCCATGTTAAGCAAAAACATTTACAAAAGCTTCATTTTCCCTTAATGTACTGGTATAAATGACATTTTACTATGACACTGTCGATTTTAAATAGGAGTTGGTTTAATCTTTGATCCCTTTTTCAATTAGATTAGTTATAATGGAAAACAATGAGTCCGCTCACAGTCCCAGATTACAAAGTTGCTTTGCATAGGGCCTGCTCATCTTTTTTAAGTAAGGCTGTGAATATACCTCTCATCGACTGTTGCCTTTAAATATAAATTCAGATATGGGCAGCTTCCAGTTTAGCGGTCACTGAGCTGTCAATAATTGAAAGATCAGTTTTAACACTTGTGAGGAAGAGATAGTTTAAAGATTGGGGGTTTGCTTTTTTCCCCTCCCCTTTCACTTCGGTTTACTAGTTTAGGGGGGGTGTTAGAGGTATGTTTCTTTGCTTTGGTTCCTGCTGCTGGCAGCCTTGTATTGGTGTGGAAAGTGAAGCCTTCTTGTAATTCCAGGGAAGCAGAAGAGAATGTGAGAATTGCCTGTTCTCATTAGCAGCACTTGTGGCTTTTCATTCCCACACATGCCCTGCAGCTTGCTGTGCCTTCTGTTGTCCTAACACAACTAGCAGTGGGACTGGGTTGGAAGGCAGACCTGGTCTGAGTATTAAAATAACCCTTTTGATGTTTGTTGTGGTTTTCTTGTGCTTTGTTCTATTTTAAATCCTGACCATGGCAGTAGTCTGGTTTATTATACAGCTGTTTTAAGTGAGAAGATGGTATTCCAGCATATGGGAACAGAGGTAAAATGTTGGAAGAGAAAAGAGAATGGCAGCTTCTGGAATTCATTTATAGCTGAAGACAGCAATTAAGTAGTCATACTATAAGAAAGATAGTCTGTATACTACTTTATTTCTGTGGTCTACAACGTTGAGGCCTTAAGTCTGATCTTAGGATTTTACTAATAATACTTATGTGTACTTCACATTTATTTGCTAATTCTGCTAATGTGTTAATGAAAGGCTTTCATGAAATCAGTTCAGGTCTTCAGTAGAAGCAGCCAACTCTTCAGTTTTCAGGAGGAATTTGTGAAATTAGAGGCTTAATTTGTCACTCTGTTAGCATGATGTGTCATTGCCTTCTCAAACTATTGAGTGTACGCAGATGGTTTATGACAAGCATTGCAGGGCCTCATGTCTGTTAGAGTTCATACCTTTGGACCTATTTGGACAACCAAAAGTGCACAGGTAATAGCAGATACAAACATCCTGGTTAAACATAAAACATCATCTCCTAGGACCAGTAATAGGAAGCAAGAATCCTACTTCTCTGTGTTCTGGCATTGGTTCATAAATACTTGTGTGACTGGCACACGGCTTGCATTGTGTTTTGCTGTGTAGGCTGATTGACCTGTGCCTCTGACTAAAATGGAACAGGTCTGGGTTGCAGTCACCATGGGCAGACACCAGCCTGCTGTGACTGGATCCAGTCTCCAAATCCCACAAGCTAACATACCTCTGGGTGTTGACTCTGTGATAGGTTTTGCTTCCTAGCAGAGGACCTCTCAGTTTACATGTTAGGTTATGCTAGATCATCTCGAGTAGAGGAAACCTGGTTCCCAGGCCATGGTATGAGGATCTTAGCCCAGAGATCAGCAATACACAACCTGGGTGCTAAAGAAGTTGCTAAGGAAGAACATGAGAGGCAAGGTCAAGTGCTGGGAAGTGCAGCATCTTAAGAGCTGTCTGTGAAAGGTGACAGCTCCCAGTTTCTGTTTCCCAGTAAAACTTGCAATTAGTAGAAATTGGAAGAACCTTACACAAAAATAGGATTATCAGCATCTTGCTCTTGAATAGGAGCATATCTGAGCTTCTGAGTTTCTGAATAGACTTGTGAGCAGGCTTAGCCTCTGATTTCAAGTGTAAATGGAGCCTGAGAGAACACCCTTACAAGGATTTTGGCCCAGGCTTAGCCAACCTTTTCTCTATGATGATTATTTTTAGTCTGTCTCACACACCCCTTCCCTTATCTAGTGATGAGCTGAGGCTTTAATTTTCTAATTACCTGTAGTAGGAACCACTTGTCAGGAAGGCGAAGAATTGTGGACGTCAAAAAATGAATTTCTTATTCACAAGTCTTACGCAACAAGAGAGTTACCCTAGGAAAAGCACAGGCTCCGGTTCCTTTGTTCTTCTGTCACTGCTTCTGGGAGTCTTGCATTTGTGCCAAGCAGTTTTTCCTGCCTTCTCGGCTCAGCGGGCATATTTTTTGGCATTGTTAGACTTCTCTTGCTTACAAAAGAACCAGTCCTTTCAAAACTGGCTGGTTCCCAAGTCTCTCTGGGCTGTAAATTGGGTGGTGATTTCAGCTGCCAGCCCATGTCTTCGTTTCCAATATTCTTTTCCCAAGCCTTCCACTTCTATGTAATTCAAAATCTGTGCCACAGTTGGTGGAAAATACGCTGTTGTACTGGAGAGGAGTCTGTCTGCACTGGTGTGTCTTGTTTGCTCTGTGGCCGCACCATCCACTTGGTGTCAGACCTCTGTAGTATGGGGAGGTTTCTGGTTGTGCTGGCAGAAGGTTGTGGTCAGCGTAACGGTAGTAGCACTGTGGATCTTGAATCGAAACTCTTCACCATCACCCCTAATGCACCAGCAAAGAAGTGTATCACAAGGACTGCAGAACCACTGGGACAATTATTGTTTATGACAGCATAATATTTGGGAGAAAATTCCTTTTTGAAGCTTATACGCTTGAATTTTTTTTGGTTCTTCCTCCTAAGGAAGCCTGAAAATATGTCTGAAAGAGTAAAACGTGAGTGTGAAGAGCGTGCAGGGATTTACTATGTGAACGGAGAGAAACACTTCGAAGTAAGTCACAAGTGAAGTTAGTATAACTTACCTGCTGGAAATGACATCTTGGACATCTCATGTCTACTCTAGGGAGCTGTCAAACTTTTCACTGTAACTGTGGAGTGATTAAAAGTTGTTTGTGTCTAACAAAGATATGGTAGCCTTTGGCTTGTCAGTACAACTGTAGGCTGTTTGGTCAGAGACTTAGTTTTTATGGTACCTGCAAGAACTTCGAGTGGGATCCTGCAAGAGACTTGTGTGGTGCAAGTTTTATTTTCTGTAGCCCTGAACAATGATGAAATGACTGGAAGAGGGATATTTTGTGGGATGTTTTGGATAGAGTTTCTGTAGTGAGTCAAGCCAGAGTCACTTTACCATGAACCTGGGATCATTAGAAAGGCATTGATTTTGATAGACTGTTTAGGTGAATGGAGCTACAAAAGAGAAAAAAACATCAAACAGGTCGAAAAATGAACTTTGACCTTTTAAAAGAAATGTAATGTTTTGAGAGCTAATCTTGTTTGGAAGAAAAAGTGGGGGCAGGAAAATGAGTTCCAGAGTAGGTCAAAATGGGCAGCAGGCATTTTTGTGTGTTCCAGTGATGACATCCCAGCTGTTCACAGTTCATTGCTGATGCCTGATAATGCTAAAGAACACTAAGCTTCTTGGCTTTGCTTGGTTTGCTGCTGTGATAAAGCAAGCAATATGCTTCAAATGCTGCATTTGTGTGGGGTTATACTGTGAGTTTCAAATAAGGGGTATCTTTTTCCTAAGTGTGTTTACTGGTTCACTTCATTACCTTGTTTTGAGGGTTCTTTTCATAGATAGAGGTAGGGTGCTCAGAATGACCAATGTTGCTGTCCAGTGACTGTCAGGGTTTTTTGGTTTTTTGTGGGGGTTTTTTTTTTTTTTGGTTTTGGGTTTTTTACAGCTACTCTTTTTGTTTTGTGGGTTGTTGTTGTTGTTGTAGTTCCTTTCAAAAGGGAAGTGTGATCCAGCAAAATGGGATTTAATTTTTTTCCTTTTTCTGTTTTTTACATCTGAGGTGCAATTCCTCATTGACTTCTCTGGTGACAGAGTGAGTTTAAGAGGTGACAGCCCTGCTTTCTACTTCCTTCATAATGCAAAAAAATGATGCCAACCTGTTGGTTTCTTGGGCCATGTTTTAGACTAGTACAGTGAAATGAGCTGAGTTTAAAAACAAAAACCTGGGTTTTATTTCCCCCACTGGGATTATGTCTGTGATCCATTTTAGAAATGGTCTCATCTGTGCCTGAAGAAGAGATAGTTCACTGTGGGCAGAGAAGAGGAGGCTAAGAATGACAATTTATTAGCTTTGCTAGAGGAGACTGAAGTGAAGCTATGCCTTGTATAAAGTTAAAAAGTAGAATTCTGCCTTGATGAAAATCAATGGAAAAGGCTGTTCTGGTGCCAAAGTGCAAGGTTTCTTTAATTAATGTTTTGCTATGAAACAGAAGGGTTACAAAAAGTTGGTGTTTTGGTGGTTTTTTTGTTTGTTTGGGTTTTGTGGTGTGGTGGGGTTTTTTTTGGCTGGGGGTGGTTTGGGTTTTTTTGATAGTGTATTTTGTAGTTTATCTTGTCAAGTATTGAAGTGCTCTAAGCTATAGCCAGGAAAAAACAACCAAGCACGTTTCATATCACTCTCTTATCTCTCTTATTGCCCATATATTGACCTTATTGCGCTCTACAACTACCTAAAGGGAGGTTGTAGTGAGGTGGGTGTTGGTCTCTTCGCTCAAGTAACAAGCACAAGGACAAGAGGAAATGGCCTCATTGCACCAGGGAAGGTTTCAACTGGATAATAGGAAAAATTTCTTCACCAAAACAGTTGTCAAACATTGGAACAGGCTGCTCAGGGAAGTGGTTGAGTCACCATCCCTGGAAGTATTTAAAAGACTTGTGGATGTGTCACTTAGGGACATGGTTTAGTGGTGGGCTTGACAGTCCTGGGTTAGTGGTTGGTCTTGATGATCTTAAAGGTCTTTTCCAGCCTAAATGATTCTATGATATTTCATTCCAGTCTTGAGATCTGAGTGGGGTTAGAAAACTGGGAATGCTATAAGCTCATACACTTACTCATATACAGTCTTTCTGATAATGTCCTTCTCACAGCTCTACTGGATTCGCTGCCTGAACCACATGACAAATCATGTACACAATATTCTGCCTTTCCAGAACTAGGATGAATATCTTCCCAGCTGGAGAAACGTTACTGTTTTCAAACCCCTTTTGCTTGACTGGAACATCTGCAAATATTTTTAAGATATGGTTACATGAAATAACTTAGTTTTCAAATGCTGAAGTTCAGTTGAGATACAAAGTAATAGCAAATGGGGATATACATGTAAGTAACACTGTTAATATGTTGCCAGCATTGCCTTTTTCCTCCCAGTTACTTAAGATCTTCCAGTTACATTTTTTAATATGTGACATTTATCACACAGTTTGATAGTGAAGTTAAGACTGGGTAATGCTTCTAAGGGGCACGTGGATATTACAGGAAAGGGTCTGGAAAAAGCCTGCTAGCATCCTCAAATGATGGAACCAGAACTCTTCCTGGCTTTCATGCAAGAAATCAGAAGAGAAGTGCCCTTTGCAAGTACCGCTGTTGTATCAGTGGAGTGTGGGCTACACTGCTTCAGAGGGGACCTCTTACCCATCTGATCTGCTGCTTGATGAAGCAAAGTGGGGGAATCTTCAGTCCTCATTTGTTTATGGATAGGTATTCTTATCCTCCAAAAGTTGCATAAAGAAGCAGTCTTTTCTGTATTATTCATTGTTAATATGAACTGTGACATGCATGTGACACAGATGGAGTATTCTTTGTTTCTCCTTCTAGTAACCAGCCCTTTATCAAATGCCAGCTTTTACCTTCCTACAGCTCAAGCAAAGGCAGTCAGCACAAAAATAACACATATTTAACACTTCTTCTTAATCCGTTGTCTTTGCCAGCCTGTTACACACAGTATTGTGTTAAGTTCTTTGAATGTTCTGGGTGTACACTTTGTGAAGTCTCACCTTGTGCTAGATCTCAGTACCTTGTACTTAAACTCACTATATAAATATCTACTGAATCCAGTCAGTTCAGGAGCACGTGAACAGATAGGTGCACTTGCTCACTTCATGCCATTACTGTTAACTTCCTGTGACTCTTCAGGAATTTCTGTTAAAAATAGAGTTTAAAAAAAAAAAAAAAGGCAACCAAACCAGACAACCCCCCTCATATATCTATCTGTCTCTTGGCTTTCTTTTCTGTTCTCTGGGGATTTTTTAATGTATGTCTCATAAGCCAGGTTATAGACTTTTGGAGGAAGAGACTGCCTGATAAATACCTAGTTTGCTGCACATTGGGTTGTCTAACCATTTAGCATTACTGTAAAACAGATAATGCAAATAACTCTGTTCTAGTGGTGAGAGTCCTCTGTTAATTTGTAGGTTAGCACTTATATCTTCCTTTTTATGCTTTTGTTTCTCCTGTATGTGTGTATGAAGGTTGCATACAGATTAAATAGGAGACTGATTAACTGGCAGTGTAGAAAAATCAGTGAAACCAGCTACTCTGGCTGTTTGACAACCATTTGCATACTAAACTGAACAGAAAGGAGAGGTGCTTTTTACTCTGTTTCAGTCACAGCAGCCTAATGAATTGTCCAAGGCTATGTAAGTTATTGGACATAGTTTGTGCTGGAGTTTATTTTAAAGAGTTTATTGTATTCCCTTTAAAGGTAATCTGTTGGTGCTTTGGTACAAAAAGGAGGATTTATGTTTTCACTGTACCATTAAATATTCTGAGGTTGTGCCTTTTTTTTTTTTTTTATTAACCTACTTGGATTATATTCCTTTCTGGCATTTCATTATACATGTATCTGAGGTGAGAGAGTGTGTTAAAATTGTGCACAAGAAGAGCATTTATTAAACCCCATTTGTTCCTTTAATTAACATTTAGCTGCCTGTGTTCTCTTCATATGCAATCAGGGCAACATTTAAGAAAATACTGTGTTCAAATATGCCATTTCACAGAGGGAAAGACAAAGAGAGTTTGCCAGGGCAAAGGGCAAGGTCATCAATTTGTATTCGCTGAATGTGACATATATTGTATAAAGAGGATTTGATCAAACGTTTTTAATGTACTTTTGTTCAAGAGGTTGAAAGGAATACTGCTGTAATTGTCTACACTGTATTGGCATTGGAAGGCAGATGGCTACTAGAGAACTCTTCACGGGTTTTCCCTTCAAATGTTTGCAGGTATATGATAAGTGAAACGCTGCTTTTGGATGGGATTGTGTTGATGTCAGTAAGACAAATGCATATACGTCCATCTGCAGAATTTCTCCTAATCTAGATGTGCTAATGTAGAACTAATTGATACTGTAATTCATGTACTGGGATTTTTTGTTGTTTGTGTTTTTCAGGGTTTGGTTTTCCCTTTTTTTTTAAATACAAGTTATTACTGTCCTTAATTTTGAGACTCAGCATGTCCCAAGATGGGGATAAACAAAAATATTATTCTATGTATCTTGTTGACGAAGGATGGTCACACACTTTAAATATAATAACGAACTTTTTATCATGTCTGATACACAATGCATTTTTTTAAAATTATGGTGGCTTGTGGTTTTTTTTTTTTTTTTTTTTGCTTTGTATATACCCGTTAACTGAATAGGTAACTTCTCAGGTGGATTCAGCCATGGAACAAGATTTTATGTTTATGTTAATGAATCTTATTTTTCTAAGTTTTCCACACTTCTTTATGTCAGTGAATGTATTTGCATTTAGTGTGCGTGTGTCCTGGTCATCTAAGATTCTGTAGTATTTTGCTGCGCCTGAAAACCTTTTCCCGTTGAACACCTTATTATTCCATCGGGTATCAGATTTTGTTCAACAATTTATTTTTATCTGTCCTCTTTGTCCAAAAGAATAAATATCATGTTGGAGGAAAATCTGATACATTTTGCTAGCAGATCTGTAATACTGAAGTGCATAATTTGGCAAGAGCTTGGGGCTATTCTCCTAGCAGTTGGACATTTTACATCCCTCAGCCACCAGCAGTACATCTTGATTCATTAGAAAACAGTGAATGGGTAGGCTTTGTTTTCTCTGTAGCCTGGAAATGTTCACTCAGAAAGAGAGCAGTGTCCGTTATGGTGTCTTAGCTGTCTGTGTAAGAAGCTGGTGCACTGTGCTGAGGCAGCGGATCAGCAGAAAGCGTCTAATTGCTAATAGAGGTGACAGATCTCAAATAATATTCAGACTGACCGAGCGGTATTGGAGGTTGTAGCTGCAGATATATTCACTGAGGCTGTTACTGTGGAGGTATTTATTTCCAGATTCTGTGCCTGAGTTACTCAGAAGATAACTTCAGTGGAAAGGGAGTTTTTGTGCCATTTTGGGCTTTTAACCTGCTTTTTTGAACCCACTGTTCTTTCATAGTTCTATCTGCAGATTATATAGGGAGCTTTCTGTTGGATCCATTACTCTTCAAAGACTTAATTGAATTGTACAGTGTAATTAATCTGTCTTCTTAATTTCTAAAATTCTCCTAGTGTGTAGGTAATAAACAGAGAGACTCTGTGGCTGCTTAGCTGTATTATGGGTCTGGGTGGAAACAAAGAATATATTCTTTTTGATGGAAGCAAGTTTATACATGGATGGCTGAGACTGTATTGCAGCAAACATAAAATCTGCTGTACTGGGACTGACCAAATATTCTTTTTCTTATCAATGGCCTCAGAACAAATATTTAAGGAACGCTGTATTTAAAGTTCAGGGAATTCATATATGACACTTTCCCCTGAAGTTCTCTCACTCTCCAGCTCTGTATTTCCTGAGCTAGTTATAATTTCTGCATACGTAATAAACTTCAACAGGCTTTTCTTCTGTAAAATTGTCCTGTTTTTTTCTTCAAGCCATGTACACGCGTCTGGTTGTAAAAGATAAACAGTTTTGAGGAAAGAAACATTGGGGGTGAGTGTTTTTTCTATTAGGTTTAACCAGAAGGTTCTGCCATTTCTCCACATACTGACTGTGCTTACTAGCTACTGCTTTGGGTATTCTACTGAAATAGTAGGGCATTGGTGTCTCTGGCTCACACAACAAATGAAAAAACAGATAGGTCTTTGAACAAAAGTCTTCAAAAATAAAAAATGCCACCTGCAGGCGCAAGGCATGGCTTTAACACCTGGTTTGAGATGGGCATCAGAAAAACTTGCATTTGTTTGCTGCTTGATTAGGACTGTCATTCACCAAGGAGATCATCCTCTTCAGGAGACTGGTCCAAAGTTTTGGTTTTGGGATAAATAACAGACAGAAACTGTTTGGGCAAAGGCTTATGCATGTATCCTGTCCTTCCTCTGCTTTTCACATTTGTTGCTGTGAACATATCCCTTGTGATGATTTCAGCTATATGTTCTGATTTTACAAAACTTCTGTGCAAAACAGTATCAGTAGTGAAAAGTATGTAATTTCAATTACACCTTCAAAAAAAAAAAAAAAAAAGTCACAAGATGCCTGAGAACCTTTACAGAAATGCCTGTGTGTGCTTTGACAGATTTAACTCATAAGGTTAAAAATATGTGTGTGGATTCTTTTGTTTTTTAATGTAGCTATTGATAGAAGAGGAGAATACAAATGTAACAAAAGAATAACTAAACTGGCTCTTTGAATCTTACCTCACAAGAAACATCAAAGAAAGAAATGCATGCCACCTGTTAAGGTAGTATGAAAGGTTAGCAAGTGTGCATCCTTCTCTACCATATTATTTTGCTCTTTTAAATCAAAGTTAACTAGTTCAGAAACTTTGATTTTACTTCAATAGGTGAATCCTCTTTTAGTTGCATTATTTCTGACATTCTTCTTACTGTTCTTGGGATGGGAGATGCCTTTCAGTTTCATGCTCATTTAGTCTTTCTGGGGCACTCTAAGCAAGCTGAGATAATAGTGTTGGGTTTTTTTCATGTAGCAGTCACTAAAAAAGTAAGAAATAATTAAGCACAGTGCTTATTAAAATAATTGCTGATCCTTTCAGTGTGTGCTCACTATTTTGAGCATGTGTGTGCTAATGGGATAAATGGGATCACATAAATATCTTGTGTGATCTGTAGAGGGGAAAAAAGAGGATGACATATGAAATACCTCACGCCAACATGAAGTTTTGTATCTGCACATCCTTTAGTTCAAATACAACTGTTTTTATTGACGCATTTCCCTTGTTGCATCATTGTGTTGCCAGCTCAAATTTCATAACGTTACATTAGAGCTTGAAACTCCAAATATGTGTAAGCAGATATATGATTCCTCAGTGCTGCACCGAGGAAGAAAGCTTTTCAGTTGTTTGCTGGTGTTGGTTGGCTCTAATTATGTTATAAACTTGTATGTAATTCTGAGATACTTGCAGGTTAAGGGAAGAGTGTTGCTGATGGACAGCGCCAGGGAAGCATCACAGTACAGCTGTGGTTTCAAGGGTCCAGGTTTCAGCGTGGGGAGAGTCTTGTTTTCTGAAGACTGGGCAGGACTAAAGTTCCCAATTCTTGCTGACACTTGGGTGTCCCAACACATTGGCTAGAGGTACTCGGTGGTACTCTGTATTCCACTTTCTGGTACCTGTGGGCAGGGGCCCATGACAGCTGACAATAAGTTGTTCAGCTTGTACAGGTCAAACATAAATGAAAGTGAGCTCTGCGTGTCAAACACGCGCATTTCTTTCCCTTCTCATTCCTCTGAACAAGGCAAGGTTGTATCAATCTGCCTATCCATACTTTCACCATCTGTGTGAAATGGAGTATGTTTGCAAAGCGCACTGTGGTACAGATAAGCTGCTTTCTCCCTTCCTTCCTGCACCTGAAGTCCAGATGGGTAAATCTTTGATGCAGACATGAGCTGCGGAGGCTGAGGAACAGCAGCTTCTCCTAAGCAGGATGTCAAGATAAGCTGGTAAACTAAAACTTGAACTTCTTTCTGTGATCACACTTGACAACACAGAAGAGAAAGCAACGTTTGGCTTGAAGCATATGAAGAAACTAAAACTTCCACTTGCAGATTTTAATTACTTAATACCTGAAAGGGTGTGGAAAGTAAAAAATCTTAATTAATGTTCTTATTCAAGATACATTAATAGGATAATGAAAAGAAAAAGGTTTATTTACTGGTATTTATACTGTGTCTGCTAAGTCTGCCATTGTTTTCTTCTTTAGTTCTGTATAATTTTAAGGCAGCAGCACAGCAAGCTGAATCCTGATGTGACCTTACGTGCCTTGCTGTTCAGCTCAGTGGTTTCCCTGTAGAAACAGAAACTGACACTGCCTTGCTTGAATTTTCTTCAATCAATACGAGTGTGGCACAATACAAATTATACAGTAGAATAGTATTAGAGAAGAGCTTATCTATTGATACAGATGGATAGAGAAACCAGTTTTTATCTAAGAGCTTTCAAAGTATTATTTACAAGTGAAATGGGACCCCATGGAATCAATTGTGTGTTTTGTTACTTTTTTAGATGCAGACATCCTTTTCAGCTGGTTTTAGCAGTGTAGAATTCCTTCGTATAAAAGTTCATAGAGTTATTTACTGTTACTGTACATCTAAAATGTAGCTATATAAAAATATTTATGCATATGGTTCTGTAGCTTTTAGAACAAACCCTCAGAGGTTATGGATTGTGCAAGTGCAAGTCTACAGCAGCAAAACTGTTAATTTGCCTGACTAGAAATATTAACCATACTATATCAAATAACTGCCAGGAACAATTCCCCACCATTCCCTGTGACTTCATTTTAATTGATTTTTTTAAACTTCCAGCTTCTGAGATTTCGTTTACTCTGACAGAATGTTTATTAAATGTGTAAAAAGAAAATTGTTTTGTAAATTGTTTCTGAGAGTGTTTTTATCTTCCATAAATTGGTGGCTCATTTAACATTTTCCATCTACCATTGTTTTCAACCCCTGTGCTCTGCCTCATTTGTTTCCTTATTGGATTTGGTGATTAAATACTGATCAGCTGCTGGTCTGATCAGCTGTGCATATTGCTTTCTTTTAAACATTGTTCATATACACCCTGAGGACAGGGTTACATACACAGTTATAAACAGAGTGTGTGGGGGTGTTTAGTGGTACCATTTGATCTGTTTTACAGATGATGGTGAGCTCGACAATGAATATTTGTAAAAATGATCATTGAAATAGACTTCTGTTACAGCAGAAATAAATGATGCACGCAGTCCAAAAGGGCTGTCAGTTGGTTGCTTTACATTGTAGCAGAGCTGTAGTTTGTGTTCAGGCCTCTGATGCTAAACAGAATATTGATAATGCTTTTATGAGGATTTTTCTGCTTTGTTCTCCCCCTCCCATATATTCAATCATAATACTGTACTGTCATGTATTACTGTATTAATAATACTGTACTGTCATGTATTGCTGTGAAGCTTCATGAAGCAACATGGAATTTACATATAAATTTAAATGGAGATTTTTCTCTTTGAAAAGCAGAGATAACTTCTGCAAATGTAATACTGCTGTTAAATGCTACCTCTGAACGACTTGAACAAATCAGGATAGTAAAGAAAATCCTCTCAGGATTTAGACTGTACTTCAATTGCAATATTAGTCTGTTTGCTGGGAAATATAATATTTTATTTCTGCATGAAACAATTATTTCTGAGTAGCCAAATCCTATGAAATCACTGGAAATTTTACAGGAACAAGAGACATCTGAAAAACTGGTACTGTGTACAGGCCCAGTCATGGGAAACATGGTGAATTCATAACTCTTGTTAGGCTGGTACAGTTGGTGGCAGGGCTGACTTCAGCACTCCATGATTCAAATTTCGTCCTTTTCTAAATCCCTTGGAATCAGTGTATTTACAGTGGTGTAAAACTGGAACATCACAACAGTAAAACATACATTTTCATTTGTTTATGCATAGTTATATATGAATGGTGCCTACTGACTCCTGTGAGACCCCCGAATAGTAATTCTAGGACTGGATTAGTCTTTTAATTGTTTTACCTCTATTTCTGAAGTACATTCAAAATGAACTGAACATTTAAATAATTCTGTAAAGTGCTGGTTCTTCCAAGGACAATTTAAATCCCTTTGTTGTTGGCTCGGGGACAGGAATGCTGGTCTGATAACAGTAAGTTCCTTTGCTGTCAAGGTTTCAAGCATACTTCTTGATACACTGAGGCTTTTTGCAGGTGTTTACAGCACGTGAGATAATACTAGTTCAGGAATACAGTTGTCATTTTAGGTATGCATTAGTAGCTTTCTGTACGCTCTGCAAAGTCACGGTAGGTAAAACTTTTCAAGGCACCTAATTTGATTACTCCCATTCATTCCTAAGCCATTTATTATCTTTTTTTTTTTTTCTTCTTTCTTCTGAAAATGCTCCTAGGGACCTTTGTTGGTCCTTAGTGACTAAATAGTTTCAAAAAATCCAGTCAGTGCCAGTTATGCATCTGAGCCACTTGATCCTTGATAATCTAAGGAGCTAGGTGTGGTCACAATGTGTATCATTTCACTTCTTTTTGAAGTGCTTGGATCTGTGGCACGTGTTCAAAGGCATTCCCTTTTTGCTTCCAACTGCTGATGAATATTTTTATTTTTTGTAATGGTTCTGTAATGTAAAAGCAGGTACCAGAACATGGTACCCATCCTTCAGTAAATGGTTGATGAGACGTGCTTATCACTATGTGTAGAAAGTGAACACAGAGGTGCTCTTCTCAGTGAAGATGGCAGCAGCTGTGGGCATGCAGAGTAGAGGAATATTAGGCGCCTCTGTCATTTTACTGATGTATTATTTGGCAGCTACAGACTTGCTCCCACTTAGAGAGATTATGAGATTTTACCAAATAACAATTCAGATTCTGGAAATGCAGTTCTACTTTGGTAGGCTTTACCCTTTGATCATCTTTGGTAATTTTACAGAATCATAGACTCAGGTAGGAAAAGGCCTTTAAGATCGTTGAGTCCAACCATTAACCTAGTATTGCCAAATCCACCACTAAGCCATGTCCCCAAAGCACCACAGTACACATCTTTTAAATACCTCCAGGAATGGTGACTCTGCCACTTCCCTGGGCAGCCTGTTCCAATGTTTGACAGCCCTTTTGGTGAAATTTTCCCTAATACCCAATCTAAACCTCCCCTGGTGCAACTTGAGGCTGTTTTTTCTTCTCCTATTGCTTGTTATTGGGGAGAATAGACCAACACCCACCTTGCTACAACTTCCTTTTATTCTTTCTCTTTTCTTTAGACTTTGCTCATGCTGTAATGTTTAGAAAATGCACCAGTGCTAGGCAATTAGGCCATATTTGTCTGAAGATCTGTGCATGCGTTTGTACATTGAATGTACATTGTACATTGAATACCGCTACTCGGGATGCTGCTGAATACAACCCTCCCTAGCCAATTCTGTACCTAGGTCTTGCAGAATCAGTGCTTCTGCATGCCCTGAGTCTGTTAAACTAGCTAGTTAATCTTGGTTAATGTCCTAGGTAGCTCTTTCTTCTGGCCCTGGTAAAACAGCTGGGTACAAACTAGGACTGAAAGCTTGGTAACTTCAACTATATGGTTGACCTTTATGATCTTAAAGGTCTTTTCCAACCTAAATGATTGCATGATAAATCAGTCTTCAGTATACCATGGGAAGAAGCATTTACACCATCTAACCTCAGTGCCCAAGTTAGATTTCTGATGGAGTTTAAATACAAAGCCCTCCTAACATACACGTTTAAGTTATATGTCTTAATGTTAAGAGGTCAAATATCCTTCCCCACCAACACACTCTGTTTAATAAAATAGGTATTGATAATAATTTCTTGCACATATATTATTAGTTTTGTAGACATAGGCTCAAAATAATTTGTATTTATTCTATAGTTTGAGCAGCTTTTCAGATTTTTCTACATTCATAATTTCTCAGCACAATTGTGTTTCATAGTTATTTCCTGAAAATTATTTCCCTCTGGTTTTTTTTTTTTTTTTATGAAAAAAATATTAGCCATGGTAACTGCAATAAACATGTTTGTATAGAAAATGGTAAAATTTCTATCAAATGGGGTTTGCGTCATTAGCTGTCAGGGCTGAAGAAGATGAGTAGTTAACTGAGTAAGTAGTGTGTAACATTATCATTGACGGAACATTTCTTACCATTAAGCCTTCAAACTCTTACTCAGCTGTCAACACATGGGCACTTTCTGGAGCCAAATTCTCTCATGCTGTGCACTGCCTGCAGCTCGCCTGAAGCTCAACTTTGACTAAAAGTGTTGATTTCGCTTCTTTTAGCCTTGTTCTCATTTAGCATTAAAACCTGCTTAGAGTTTGCCTTTTATTCTGTAAAGTACACATGCATGTGTCATCCCTCGCACACTTCTGATGTGAAGTTAAGGCGCTCAAAAGATATGCCTGTAATCTTAATGAATAATTGATTAGAAAGGAGTCTGGCAGTGTTAATTGTGAGGTGCAGCTGAGTGAATGCCAAAACAAAAGCTCTTCTAAATGTTTCCGAAAACCTTGTAAAGTCTTTAGCATTGAGCAACAGGGTCAGTGCACTGAAGTGGAATTTAAAGGAGGTTCTTGAATGTAATGGATTTTGACTTCCCTTTGTCATGTGCCTCAGTGCATCATTGATTGAGCACTCATTTGTTAAATCAGCTGTATTTTTTGCCATTTGTCAGAGCATAGACACTTACTGCAGCCTTTTCCCCTTTAAACACGAGTTTCTTGTCTTAATAAATCACAGGCGTAAATTAGTTTTTATCTAAGGTGGTCAATTTTTCAAGCAGAGAGGTGTGTGAAGATGGTCACAAGGAGACACATTGTGAGCTTTTATTTTCTTAACTATTAGCAGAAAAGGGAAAGACCAGGGATACATTTTAGCTGAAACATCGATAATTCATGTCTTTAAATTCAGCTCCCAGCAAAATGCTCAGGAATGATTTTATTTGGAAAGGTTTAAATGGTGTGCATTGAAAGAGCAGTTCAAGGCAACCACTGTTCAGTTGATTCTTTAAGAAATGAGCAAAGGAAACCTGAGGGTTAAGGAACAAGCAGCGTACTGTAGGTTTGCAGTGATGAGAGATGCTAACTGATGAGTGGAAAGGCTAATTACCTGGAGTATGCAGGAGCACTGTAGGTGCCGTGCATACCTGATTAGAGCTCTGACAGCAGGGCAGAAGAAAGAAGACCTTGAGAATGTGCCAAAAATATCCCTTTATATAAGCAGATGCTATTACCCTTGGAAGAGAATAGTCACTTATCCGGAATGGTTATTGCTGCTAGTAATAAGTATTCTATGGATGGGCCATCTACTTCTGAGAAATGTACATGTACGGTATTTAATACAGCAATTACTTGTCAAATCTGGAAATGTTCATCTTGATGCTTTGTGCTTGCTGAATAAATGACCAAATCAGATTTATTTGCCAATTGTCATTGCAGCTCAGGGTCTAAGAGTAGTCAGTAGTTGGGAGAGACTGAAGACAAGCTAATGTTTGGAGTTTTATCAATGTAGATGCTAGTAGTGAAGTTAGAAGGTGTTTCTTGGTCTCATCATTAAGTAAGAGTTCTTAAAAAAAATTTGTATCTATGACCAAAAAATGCAGAGAACCTCAGTGTATAGGCTGAAGTGTTATGTATGCTTGGAAGACAGGTCTTTGGCGGATTATACTTTTAATCTTTTTGGAAAGATTTTGAGGAGGGGGAAAAAAAGAAAGAAAAGAGACGAACAGAAAGTAAAGAGACTCGAGAAGGCTAGGGAAAAGCCAATCATTTTGACAGAAGAACTGAAAGCTTCTCAATAGCATAGAGTAGCACTGTGATTACCTAGGTATAATTACAGTGAAGAAGAATGAAGAAACAATCCTCAGCTCTGACACTTACCTCCCTTTTTTGAATCAAACCTTTCTGTAAGATGGTGCGCTTTTTTTTTTTTTTTTCCTTCCCCTCTGGGAGGAGCTGTAAATGCTCAACACCTTCAGGCTTGATCCGTGATGAGCAGCAATGTAAATTTTACCACAAAGTTGCTGGCAAGTAGAATGACAGTGCATTTTCTTGTATTGTGGTGAATCACGATAAGAAATTTAATTGTGGCCATGACTTGATAAATATGTTTTGCTTTGCTGCAGTAACACCTGCTAACATTGCAGAGAAGGTGGCTCCACTGCAGCAGAGCCCCTTGGTTCCAGACTCACTTACTCTACAGGTAGCTTGCAACTTCAGCAGCTGCTTTCACTTCTGATACTGTCAGGTGCTTCGGGACAGTTTCCTTTTTTCTCTCTCTGGCTCCCTAGGCTCTATCAAAAGTGTGAATCTGAAACCAAACAAAATAAAGCTTCAGTCCACATCTTTGCTCAGCCCTTTACATGTACATTTTGCTGTTTTGAGTTCTTTTAAACTGCAGCTATCAGAAAGAATAAAATAGTGCATCACCTAGTAAGAGTACTGAAGTGAGCATCCAAGCAATTTTCTTCTTCCCTGAAGCCAGACAGCCAAAGCTTTTTATTACTGACTGACTGAACTTCCTATGTCTGTCTGTCGAGGTTGCTAGGCCACCTTGTTGTCATGATTGTGATGTTAGAGGCTTTTGATTGTAGGCAAACCAGAAATCCTAATTTAAATATAATATTTACATTTAAAAACCCCTCTTACATAAGGTATGTAAAAAATAACCCAGCAGGTTTGGGGTGTGTGTGGGGGGGGTGGGGGGGTGGGGGTGTCTGTGTGTGTGTCAAGCTCTAGTAGGTATCTGGCAAACTGATCCTGGAACTCTTTAGTTCATATACTGTCTCAGTAAAACAGTGTGGTTAAAAAAAGTATTTGAAGTCTTTAGCTTGCAGCTCCTTCACAGCACCAATACTGGGAACGACCGTCTCAAGTTATTATTACTTTTAGCCTACAGGATGTGTATTTCTGCTCTGTGTATGAGCTAGGCTGATGTCCTTTGTGTCTGATCCAGAAATGAGAGGGGTGATGGCATTGTTGCCTTTTAATACTAAGGTTGATTTGCCCACTGCAGTGTTAGGCAAACCTGCATTATGTGCATTTGCATTGCGTATAATTGCTTTATAGGTAAAAGAAACAGTTAATGTGTAATTGTAAATAAGCAAGGCAGTTATTTTTTTGACTCTTACCACCTGTGTGAGAGTATGCAGCAAAACTTCAGGAAAAAAAAAACCACAAACAACCAGGAAACTGAGTTTTTTTTTCACATGGAAATTACACTTAGAACAAAAAGGGTTGATAATAAACTGGTGGTAAGTAAACTGGTGGGTAAGGATCCCCTCTCAGATGAAACATACCTTTCATACCTAGGCAGCCAGGAGCTGTTGTAGCTCTCATTTGGAAAGTATCATCTGCAGAATGCAAGCAGAATCTGTATTTAACACCAAGGTGAGGCTATTTAACCCTTCCATGTTATGGGTATTAAAACTGCCCCGTAACTGGTAACTCTTGGTTACTAACAGCTAATACTGAGTTGAATGACAGGTTGTTTTTTTTAATTTTCAAAATGGTTACAGCTGGTAGATTGCAATGATTTGTAATGCTAATTATTAGGTTGCATATAATTGATTTCTGTTACATTAATGAGACAAACAGTGCATCTGAGAACAAATTTGAAAATCAGGTGAGTTGTTCATCATAGGTTAAATCTTGATGCTGTCTCCATGATTTCCATATTCAGGGTAGAGATCACAGGTGATTTACATATTCTGCAACTTCTGTGGAGAAGTCCTGTTTGTTGCCTACCAGGTGAAACAGTTTATGCAAAGTGTTTGGCACACAAAACAGACACAAGTGAATCTCTTGTTGGTCAGAAAATCCTAGAAATCCTCAGTAAAAATTAAGGGTCTTAGGGATATATTTTGTCCCTTCAGCTAATGAGGTTCTGTGAATGTGTGTGGCATGTCATTTAACCAAGTACAAGGGATTTCAGTTTTAAAAAGAATGTATTCCACTTGTGGAACGAGAATTATTCTGGATGCAGAGGACTGGGGCCTTTAGAAATTTAAGTACACAAATGGTCTAATCCCGTACTGTGAACTTCCAGCCTTGCAGTGATTCTTTGGGAATAGCTGGGGAAAAGCCTGAGGAGTCAGAAAGGAGCTGCCTAGGGAGCTGAGATTCCCTGGGGACAGAGTAGTCTGAAGGCTCCTGCCCTGAAAAGGGGAAGGCAGAAATATTGGACGACATCTTTTAGCTGTTTCTTTGTTTTACCTCCCATAAAGTAGGAAACACCCTCCAAGTTAGTATTATCTTGCCATTTGAGCTCTTGGGAGCTCAAATCAAAAAAAGCCTTTCTTGTGGGGGCTGTGAGGGAAATACATTCTCTTCATTTGGTTCCAGCCTCACATGCCAGCTCCCTTCCCTGCCTAGGCAGTCTCTGCCAGACTAGGACTGTTTTGTTTTCAGAAACAATTTTCCCCCTCTGGAAATATTCTGTTATGTTACTGAATCAAAGATCCGCATTTCAGGGCAGATGATTTAAATGCAAAGCCGGTATTCATATCAGACAGGGGAAAAGCAGGCTCCTTGTGACGGCACGCTGGAGTGGCATAACCCATACAGGAAATGGAAGTACAAAGCCAAGTTTTATTTGCTACCTCCCCCCCCCTTTCCTTTCTTTTCCTTTTTCTTTTAAACAGTTCTTTAGGCTGTCTGCCTGAGTTTTTACCTTTCTACAACTGACCTGTTCCAGTACCCCCTGAGTGTGCCGCCTTTACTGTTCCCAGGTAGACTGTGACATGCCATCTTTGTCAAAGGACACTCACCAAAAAGCTCGCTGCAGTGGACATGGGCTTCTGTGCCTGTTGCTGTACTCAGCCCCATGGCAGTACCCTGCCTCTTGCTGTGCTCCAGTGATGTGAGTGATGCTGGGCAGCCCCAGAGTCTTCCTAGGTGGCACTCCTGTCTGCTTCCAAGGGCAAATGGTAGATGGGAGCCAGGCGGTGTGGACTTGTGGAGCTGAGTTTCAGGGAGGTGAATTTTCCTTGGACCTGCCAGCTTAAAAATCAGTGTAGGCAGAGCTCTTTTGATGTGACAGCACTGTAGATTCAACCAGTTTCCTGCGTGCTTCAAAGCAGTTGTCAGTTTCTTCGGCAGGTAGAATGAGCGATTTAGGATGCTGTGCTGAGGGACAGGCTGCTCGAAGCAATACCTTAGCCAGTAGGTCATCTGTGACTGGAGCGATAGCATGCAGTTGAACAAACGCACCATTCTTTTGTCTTGAATGTGAGATCTGCATCTGTATCTAGTGGATAACATGAAAAAAACATCTTTGAAGCAGATGGTTAAAAAAAAAGAATTACAACATGCTCAGATTCGTGTTGCATTGATAACAAGAACAGGGGGTTTGGCCCATTCTACTACATGTGAACAAACCCCTGCATTTTCTTGTTGCAGGTGTGTGTATTGAGCACATTAAAATGTGTATTAAGCAGATTGTGTACTCCACGGGGATATCCAAAACAACCCAGAAGTTTTATGCTGTCAGTCCTTTGTTTGGCCAGTAACTACAAGAGGGGTGGCTGAGCACTTCCAAAACCACAAGAACATGTCCGTAGGAGAAAAGCAGCAGTTTTTATGGGTTGTATAAATTGATGAGATGAATAATAATCAATCTAGTCATGCTGATGTACATTTGGAGTTAGAATTGAGACATTTTCTGCTATAAAATAATCTGGTAACACTTTAAACAGAATAGTTTCTTTTGTGAGTAAATTATCTTAATTTAATCAGTTAATTTAAACAGAATCCCATTTCTGTGATTTGGGGTTTTTTTAACCTTAGTGTGCTATAGTGTGTACTTGTAATTTTTGAGGCAGTTATCTGCCACAGAAAGGTGGTTTATGGTCCTTTTTCCTTATTTGCAGTCATTATTAACATGTTCAACCCATGAATGTTCAGCGATTTATGCACAGTTCAGTTCAACTGAGTATTATAATACCCCATCAGTTCAACTGAGTATTATAATACCCCATTCTAACCATACAAAACAGTTATCACAAGATAACATTAGGCCAGAACACTCAGTAGGCTGTTTAAATTGTATTATTGATTGCTACTTTGAAGATTTTCCTCAGTTGTGTTTAAACCGTGTGCTTTTCTTTGCTACTGGCTTCTAGAAAGGATGGCCTGGCAACATAATTTGAATTGAGATGTCTTGCTTTTGATGCCTGGTTTGAAAGTAAGTGCTTATATAGTTTCATTTCTTACACAAATCGCCTAGTTCCAGGCTTTTTGAAGACAAGGCTGTATCCTCAGTTACATCTTCCAAAGTGGAGAATGTTTATGCATCTACTATGGAAGTTAATGTTTTTATTAATTAGTTTTACTAATGCAGGACTTATTCTAGAATTTATGCAGATGTAGAAGGCAGGAAAGATTTGGGTTTACAACTGGGTTTTCAATCAGTTTAGTTTGTGTGTGTCCTGTAGACATTTTGTAGTCTGCCACCCACCCTCCCCGGGGGGTGGATTGGTAGTATACCAGCTGGTGTGTTCTGTTTCTAAAATGTGAGATAATCACTTCCGTAAGACTACAGTCCTAATGTCTATAGACTTGTTTGGAACACTGAAAAGAAAGAATAGATACAAGAATCACCTCTTTTTTTTAAACATTATCAACTCATTTATTAGGATCTGTGTGTTTTTTTAATAAGACCATTGCTTTCATTGCCTGGGTGTACATCTCTTTGCATGCATTAAGTTTCTTCATCAAGAACAATTTTATTTGGGACTGAACTTGCTGGATTCCTAGGAAAACAAAGCCATTTTTTTCCTCCCTCTATTTAAACCATGGTATTTGACTCCTCTTGAGTATGTATTCATTATCTTAAAATAGAAACAACCTCCTCTCTCTGTGCTCGGAATCAACATTATTGTTGAATTCCCAGGCCTAGGAGAATACTGGTTGCATTACAAGCAAATAATTTTCCACTCTGTATGGTGGAAGAAACTGTCAATTAGTATGAAAAGGGTTAATCATATTACTCCTTTCTAAATACCCCTTTGTTTTGTCTGTCCTGTGTTTGCAAAAGAAGACACAATGGAATGGCAAACCTGTGTTTTTGTCCCTTTTCAAAAATCCCTGACAAGCCCACGACACAGGCTACTGCTGTAGCTGTACATTTCTATTCATTATTGATGACTTGGGGCCAGGCAGGCAGCACAGAACACAAGCAATATAGATTACCATATTGGGGGCTGGGTTTGGGGGGGGGTTGTGTATACGTGTGCGTGCACACACACGTGTGTGTGCATTTTGGTTGGGTTTGGCCTTTGAAATACTCAATTCTGACAGGAAATCCTATCTGGAAATAATAGTGGAAACACATTGAATGAGCTTTTTGATACATTTTAGTAAAACAGTTTAGGGCACTTAGACTAAAGGAGAAAAAGAATGTATGAGTGAGCTCACCCTCAACCTAATTATTAATAGCTTAACTTCCCAGCAGACTTGGAAATGATCCTGAAGGGTCCTGAGCATCATATACCCCAGGGGATTTGGAGGGAATTTCTCACCTTACAGAGTATAGTTAGCACCTTGGCTGATGAGACGTTTTCCTGGCAAAACCAACTTAAGCTGTCTAATTTATCTATAACAACAGTTATAGCTGAACAGTGCTATTGGTTTGATTTAAGGAGGGGATGGTAACTCATTTCATGTATACCACAGACCAAACCCACAGTCTGGGTGAGTGTGAGACTCATGGCAGCACTTTAGTGATGTTTTAAGTGGTATTCCTGAACAGCAGGTCACCAAGAGACCTTTGCAATGCTAAGAAAGTGTTTTACTACTACTGATACATAATTAACCTTAGAGGTTTTTATTGGCGCAACACTCCTGACCGTTATATAACGTTCTTATTTTCTTCTGTATGTCAAAGCGGGGTTGTACAGAGCTTTGCACTTGCACTGTTTGAGGTTCTTGAAAACATGAAGGAAAATGAGGGACCTAGGAGTTTATTTAAACATAGTGTTTATGTTAACAAAATGAAATGTGCTTTGGTTCATATGTTGGTGGTGTATTTATACATAAACTGTTCTACTTAAATAGTTTTCAGTTACAAGGAAAGCTAGAAATAAGTAGAATCAGTTTTGATAACTGCTTGTAACTACTCATTTCTGTAGTGTTTGTAATAGCTTTTCCCTTAGGTTTCTGCACCTTTTTCCCTTATACTTCTGTTTTCTTTCACACAGCTGATTATCATGGCAGGAAAAAGATAATTTACACTTAATGCAGAGCTTACTGTGTTAAATTTTTTTTTTAAAGAAAACATTCAGTGGAGTAAAATACTGAGTGCTAGAGCGTGAATGGGTCTAGCTTGTAAGGAAGGAAGGAAGAGGCTTGTAGGGACCTTGCTGTGTTGGCTCTCTGGCTTCAGACATCACTATTTCAATTCAGTTTACATGTAGAACCCTTTGAAAACTAGAGCATAAAAACTGCTTTCTTTTGTTTTGGGAGGGAGAGGTGAGAAGCCATTCCAGTGGAAGAGGGACACTTTGCTATTCCAAAAAGCAGTATCAGTGAAAGCAGAATGTTTGCTTACCATTTCTATGGTTCTGGTTTCTCTTCTTGTGGCTTGGTACTCCTTAATGTATTTCAAAAGACAGAGTGAACTGTATGGCTAATTTTAACAGTACAACAACTTCTGTTTTAGGAGGAGGCTCTTTTCCCTGGAAGGTCCCACAGCACCATCTAGTGTGCCATCCTTTCGTATTGCCAGTGGTTTTGTGATAGCAGAGGTGCTGGGGCTGGCACCTTTTGCTAGGTAAAGTCAACTTAGTTATTAACATTAAAATTTGGTGGTTACTCGACATAGATCCAAATACAGAAGAAATTTAGATCCTTGGTAACTTTCTTCTGCAGGAAAACGGACTTAAAATTTTAGAAGAAAAATACCTTTTCTTCTAAAATGTATGTTAACTGTATTTCTGTTCTCTATGCACAAAACAAAGGAGAAATTGTGGTACGTCCTTAACACTGCACTAACATACCTTTCATCTAATGCACATTCCAAAGCACCTAACAGTGAGTTTGTTATATTCTTATTGTACGTTAAACCGTTTATTGAGAAAGGGCCATGCCTGTACCTACAGATACCTTTACTCCAAGCTGTGTGTCTTTCCTCCTCAGCCCCGCTGGGGTCGTGGTGTGGGAACCTGCCTGTGTTGTAGAAATTACAGGATTGTGTTGAAGTGATTTTTGCAAAGACAAGGGGATTAGTCTGAAAAATGAATGAGTGTGGACAATTGAGAAGTTCCTTTTTGGCTTTTTTTCTAAGGAAGGCCCACCTCATGGCAGTGTATAAATTCAGTTCCTATGCTGACATGCAGAATTATAGTGGTCTTGTTCTCTGCTGATACTGCATGAAAAATAAATTTGAATAGGAACAGACAATGGTTTAATGAGCTGGAATTTGGAAAAGTATCGTGCATATGAAGAAGTTTTAAAATATCCTCATGGAGGTGGGAGGTATAGGAGAGGAAGTCTTGAGGGCAGGAATGATGGTCAACAATAAACAGCCGAAGAGGAAATGGGAAACAGTTGGAGCTACAGGCTCGGCGGTATCATTGAATGCAGCAAAGATGTTAACAAAACAGCTGACTGGAACGTGTTGCCTGAGAGAGACAACAAAAAGTTGCAGGAAGGCATTACAAGTTTGGGTGGGGAATGTGGCTTGATCCCATTCCCGACACATGAACAAAGGCCCACCAAAATCTCCTTTGGTCATGCACAGCGCTGCTGAGCTGCTGCAGTAGCAGGAGGTCACAGCACTTGCAAAGTATGGCCAGAAGCAGTTTCTCCAGCAGCTCGCCCCAACCCATTGTAGGAACTATTCCATGCGCTGGCAGACAGCTCCCACATAGCTGAATTTCATTTAGGTTTTCTTAAAATACTGATAATATAGGTTACGAGGTTTCATGATGTTTGATGAAAGCACTCATTTCCAACTCTGATTCAGACTTTTGTTGTATTTTGTGCATCATTCCAGATACTATTCCAGTATCACCTGCAAAGCCCCAAGAAGTTTTTATAGTTGCTTTAAAACTTCAGAGTCCTTACTACTGTGTTCTGAACTATATGAGAAGAAAATGTGTAATGTGCTGAAGATGCCCTCTGCTGGGAAACCAGGCAAACTAGGCTTACATAGAGTTTTACCTTTCCGAAGTACTCTTTTCCTACTCCTGGTTTAACTCTCAATCCGATACTGGAACCTCAACCTTACTGAAGAAAATACTTTCTCTTTTTGGTTTTATTCTTTACACTCAATCTGTAACAAGTGTAATAGCGTTACTGCCAGTAGTTAATATCACTTTATTTCTTAGTTTCTAGGTTCTGTTGTGTTGGAAGAACCAAATTCTGGCTGCATTGCTTTTCATTCCATTTTGATTTCATACTTGCAAAAAATGTGTGAGGGGAACATCTGCAATTAGTAATTATTAATAGATAATGGAAATGCTTTTGACTTCTACTATTATCTGATGCTAGTGTGCTTTTTAATATTACTTTATCTCTCTTTTTTTCATTTCTTTACTTTTTTCCCTTTTTTTTTTAAAAAAAAATAAATTTCCCACGGTAGAGGCCATGGGGTTGACACAACATAACGTAGGTGGTACAATGTCTGGAACGATTCACAGTAATCTCACAGTTGGTATGAAATCTGGTTTACCCTCTGATAAAGCAAAAACCATTTGGACATACTGCTTCTAATTTTACAGTTTTGTTATTAAAATCCAATGTTGACCTGATTGGATGAGTTGCAGCTATTGTTGCGGTACCTATTTATAATTATAGTTGAATTAGGGTTATGTAGAATTGTATTTTCAATTTTGTATTATAGTTCCTTGCCTTGGCGTTGTATTTATGAATTTGACAAAAAATGTGTGAATTTAACTTCATGCCCTTTTCACTATGTTTTCAGATTTTTCGTTTTATTTATTAGGGGAATGATGAGTGTATTTAGCATCCTAAAAATCATAAATTCATAAGCCTTTGTTCTTCCCAGAATTCATATCAGTCATTTGATATAAAGCAGGACAATAAAGAAGTAAATTACATAATTTATTCTGAAGTCCTACAGTTGAATAAGCCATTTCAGAACCAGCAATGTCACTGGAGTAGCTGACAGAAGAGGGACCTGTGGTAGGAGACTTTTAAAGGCCTCTGTTTTGCACCTGAAATGATTTTGAAAATAATTAAATTGGAAGACAAAAGGCAAGTGATTATTTGCAATCAGGAACTTCTGTGATATCCATGGAGGAACAACACAGGGATGTTGAAGTTTCATCGTGGCACAATGACTGAAATTACAAGGACACCAGAAGGTGCAGTGCCAATTTAATCTCTTGAGTTTGCAAGAGGTAAAACCCCAAAACTTACGTCATTTACATGGACATGAAGTTTGAAAGGGATGAAAAGCTATGTTTTATTGTGGAAATAGAGTTCCACGTCTCATTCCACAAAAATTTGTGACCTGCATTGTCAGCTTTAAATAGGAACAAATGAACAGCACAGTTTGCTTAGCCATGCTTACAGAAATACTAAAGACTGTTTAAAGAACCCAGAAAAAGGTTGTCTCAAATAGGCTCCTGCAGCCACTTGATCCAAATACGAATGTGCTGAAATGTTTTCCGAACAGCTTCAGTTTACAGGCTTGAAATCATCATGTTAAAATAGTTTAGTACTTGAAAACTGAGATATGGAAAATTCACAGTTGCCTATGCAAGCCTGTTATCAGGCCCTTCTCTGTTAGAACCTCTCTTTCATGCGGCACGTGCTGATGGTTTTGCAAGAGCTTGCCTGGTCCCAACCTGACTTTTAGTGTTTTTTTCTCTTCTGGTTTGGAACAAACTAAGTCTATGTAGTGTAGGGGTTTTTATCTTGTTCTGTGGTGTCTGTTGAGAGGTTCTGCATGGTTCCAAAAAAGGTAAGTTGCAAGGCTCTGTTTTGAAATGTAAAACGTTATAAAGTTGTCTGCAGATTTGTCAAAAAATAAAGTGAAATATATGTATTTTTTAAAAAAACACACGTCCAAGCCCAAAAGCAAGGAAACAAAAGATGTAAGAAAAAATAGAAGTATATGTTTCAAGGCAAAGTCTCTGTCATGTAACTGGAAAACCTACACAGATGTTATTGGGGGGGGAACAGGCTGGGTTTTTTTGATTGCTCTTTCTTTCCAAAAAGTGCCAGTGACTCTTGAAATAAAACCATATGAGAAATACTGCTGTACACAGATGAAGATTGAGTTTCAGTTCTCATTCATGCTTGTCTTCCGATAAAATTATCCAGAGTTCATGGTAATTTTTCTCGCACTTTACCATATCAGTAGTAGTGGAAATGCTGCCCAGTTAACTTTTTACTAATTTTTATTCAGTTCATAACATAATGCTGCTTATGCTTTTGCTCCTTTTGTGGCTTGCTCTGATGAAGCGTTCAAGAACATCTGTAGAGTTAAGCAGAAGTAGATAATGGATTTCAGAGAATACACATTTGTTCAGAACCTTGATTACAAAACCCTTTTTTTTTTTAAATTTATTTCTAGCCCTACTTAAGACAAGTCATGCATGACTTTGGTTAAGGTTTTTTTTTTTCACTAATAATTGCCACATGCGTGTTATACTGATGACCTGTAAGAATGAAGAAAAATTGCATGGGAAATTTGTGGGTAAAGGAAACGAAGGAAAGTTCACATGTATTTCATGCCTCATTACCATAATCCTTACTCGTCTTCTACCATGTGTCCTTCTGGATCTGTGCCCACCTTCTTACAATTTGCATAATTTCTTAATGATTTGCCATCATAGTTTCAAATCCATTATGTTACTTCCTTTTGCTGTCTGATTTGGCAGCCAATTACATGTATTGATTCTACATATTCTTTTGGAGAATAAACACTTTTTAATATCTGCTCAACAGCAATGCTGTACTGGATGAAACCTATAGAAAACCTCTTAACATCTTTACCTGTACAAGGCAAGTAACAATTAAATGGATCTCCAAGTATGTCGTTGCTGTTAAAGTGTTCGTTTATGCACATGCTCACACACACAAACCTGTATTTAAACTCTCTTAATTAAGACATGTTTCATGATCTTTGCTGTAAAAAGAAATCTGTTTAACAGTTATTTGACTATTCAGACTCTTGTGTTGTATCAATTTCTCCGGTCAGACTGAGATTTTTTTTTCTTCCCTTCCAAGTAAAATCATTGAAATATATTCAATCAGTCTTTCACATCAGAGGTGTAAATGGATTTCTTGAAAGTTTTTCTGCTGATAGCAAACGGCAGTCACTTTACAACTTTGACTCCGTTGTGGGCAGCAGTCGGAAAGCTTAACACTCCACCCGAACTTTGAAGATGCTAAAACTGTGTAATGACCTTGCATTCTCAAGGGCAGATGCTCAGCTTCAGCTGGAAGTGCTAAGCTACAATCTGTTTATCTCCTACTCCCATGTATTTCACAGCACTTACCTGGAAAGCAAGGCAGGGAAAAGCGTAGTCAAATTCAGTTATTTTTTTCTCTCTGATGGTGTTAGTGTCCTGTGGACTTAGAAGCAATAGTCTTTTTAAAAATTTTTAACTCCCTTTGCACTTTTCAGCCTGTCATAGTCTCAGAAAGCTGCACTGCCCAGGTGGCCACTGCCAGAATACACTTGTCTTTGTGAAGCCTCTGCTAGTGCGTGAGCTGGACTGTGCAGGGTAACTGTTTTCCTTCCACCTTTTCTTTATTCTCAGTGAATTGGATTTTGGGTTTGCCTTCAAAACCTAAATTTCATCTGTACTTTCTATCAGCAGGCTTTAGACTCATGTGCTTTATATATTATTCTTTAGCGGTTATGACTTGGGATGCGTCACATAACGCTTATGAGCATATTGAGGAGCATGTTTCTAATGAAGGGGTAATGTGTTGAAGCAAGGCAGTCTGTGCAAGGAAAGGTAAAACCTTTTGTTAGACAGATACACTGTAGTCTTGTAAAGCCTTCTTCAAATCTGGAACAGAAACCCTAAAAAGAAGGGCTTTTGCATATAAAAGAACATCAGTGTTTTCAGGTAACATATAAATGGGCTTTACATGCCCCAAATTTGTTCTTTACCAACTCTATCACTTGGTCTGGTAACAGATTTCCCTCCCCTAATAAGTCTTGCCTTGCTTGTACCCATAAACGACCAGAGTCACCACAGCACCACCGGCTGAAAAAAACCCCTTTGGTTTTAATGTAATCCCTATGGTTTTTCAGACAGGTGCTCCTTATCAAAATGAAACATTAACATAAAATTACTCTGATTCAGCAACAGCATCTATTTTTTAATATGAACTTGGCTGTTCTGTCAGGTGGTTTTTAGCTTCCCAGGGAATTGCGTATGTGCTGTAAATGGGAGAATTCAAACTTGTAAATAATTTCTGTGGTAAGGCAACAGGACACTTGCTTCTGATTATGAAGATCACCAGGCTTAATAGCAAAATTTTGGAAATACCTGCTAGAATTGACCTTTTGAATGCTGAGTCTTCTACAAGCTCAGTCAGGAATCTGTTTATGTAGTATACCAGGATTCTCTTCCTCTCCACTTACAGAATTATGAAGAAGTGTTACTGTCACAGAAATAAGGTTTCCTTTTGTGACATAACACTTTGAATTAGCAGTGGCTGTTGCCCATTGTGTTAATATCACTAAGCTTCTAAAGCAAATACATAATAAGTCCCAGGACCCATCCTAAAGAGGAAGGATACCACCTTTATTTATCAACAAGATACAGGGGAAGGCTGTTTGTTCTGGGTTTTTTACCTTTGTATTTTTTTGTAATGTATAAAAGTGCCGTGAAACGTACTGAGCCATGAAGTGCGTAAGAAATGACCAATAGTACTGAATCAATTCCTTCAGATTTGGAGGAGAGCTGGCTGCACTCACCAGCTGGCAGCGTGCTCTCTTCTCCCTACACTCAATGTTTGTTTGGAGTGTAGGATGCTTTTGATGTCTCACCTCCAGCTCCATCCATGCTCCTCTTTGCTGCTGCGAAGGTCTGAAGACGGAACCCTGCTGCAGCGCTGTTCTGCCGTCCCAAAATTACAGGGTTCTTAGGGAATACTCTGGCACTTGGTAATATTTGAGCTGCGCAGTGTAGTTGTTGGTGGGGAAAGGAGAAGAAGGGGAAAGTCTGGCTCATTTGTTCTTAGTAGCGGCGCTGGAATTTGTTCATTCTGATGAAATGACTGTGTTGCATCCATATTCTACAGATCTTACTGTCAGTTCTCTGTTCTCAGCATCACAGATGCTACTGTAGACATGTGTTAGTTCAGCTCATTGTGCCTCCTCCCTTACTCAACTTTTGTTTCTTCCTCTACAGCCCGTATACTTAACACCTATATTTCTTTATAACTGTTGTCTGCATTTTGGTCTAGGCCTCCTTGTAAACAGTGAGTGACTCCCTGAAGCAATTCTTATTGTATCTACGGCTTTTCTTTCTGGTCTTTTATGATCTATCTCAGCTGTGACATTTGAAAAAAGATAAATGATTATGGATAGCTAGGCTGTGGGGCAGTCAGATATGGCATATATTATTTATTTCAAAATATATTTTTAAATTCTGCAGAGCCTTCAAGTTGCACAGCTTAACTGTTGCCTCCTCAGTCCTTCTTGTCTGCTCTCATTTGTGGCATTTACTTGTTGCAGTTTTTTTAAGAGCGCAATAGGAACTCTCGGTGTCAAATGGGCTGTCTGGATTCGTGACGTTTTGTGGACCCAGAAAGCAAATACAAATCTAGTCATATAAGTTTTTTCTTTATATTAGCTTCCAAAAGATTGAAGTAAAGCTGTGTTACTTTCTCAAGGTTAAATGAAAAGCAGGGGACAACTGCTTTTTTTTTTAATTGTTTTTTACTTGGAGCTAAAATCAGAAAATAAGCATCCTTTTAGACGGATGTGAGCAAGTTTTGGATTTTTGTCCTTTAAAAAGAATGTTTGTGAATAACTGAAATACTAGTTATTCTTGAGACATATCTGGATGAACATGTCTGGTCTTGACTTAGAGAACTTCTGAGCAAGCTTTGTGAATTAACATGCATTTAATGATAGAATTTTATTAAGCAATAATAAAATATTGAATTCAGATGGAAGGATGATGGGGAATTGCTCTTTGCAGCTATGAAACTGATGGATGTCATGTTAACTCCCAACCCAAACAACTCATTTTAGGATTTGCTCTCGTGGAACTTAAAATCCTCTATTTTGTCCAATCATCAGCTTTAAACCTCTTCCTTGTCAGTGAAGACAACAAATCTTTTTGCTTGCATCTGCCTGGGGGATGTGGAAAGCTGAGGTGGTCCTGTGTGATTAAATTAGATGAAAGACTCGCCTTCTACCAGTGAGACGCAAGGTCTAATCAAGTGAAATGAGTTTTGAGATCTCAGCTCATTTCCTTGGGGAATATCAGTTTACATTACACAGTCGTGACACCTAATTCATCATGGTTGATGCAGCTTTTGCTCAGAAGAGGACCTGGGACTGGGTAGCATGGGACTGGATCACAAGTCTCCCCCTAAGGAGAGGAGCAGCTTAGTGAAGTTAAGATGCAGCATAGCGAGGGAAGAGCTGCAATATGGTTTTCAAAATAAATTATCTATACTGTATATTGGATCTTTCAGAATAGAGGCGCATAGGTGCAAAATGGGGAAAGCTAGAGGTAAAAAAAGATACTTTGTACTGTGTATGGCTTATAAAATGATCGGCATACAGATGTTAAAGAACATGCCTAGTGAAGAACAAAGTTGAACTTCTTGTTACTTAATTTCTATGATGTTGAATGATGTCTGCGTATTTCCATGCGCTAAGGTACAAGGAAGTAAAGGCTATTCTGCTTCCCTGACTAACAGACTATTTTTGTTTCTTTTGTTTTTTCCAGGGCATTGTAATAACTCCACTTCTGCTTTTGCTTTTTGTAAGTATCTTGATCTTAAAATGTCTTTTTACTGGGTAATCTTGCACCTATTAGACCGCATATTTAAGATATAAATTTGGGTGATTTAACAATGCTTAAATAATGAGGAAGATTTTTCTGGTCAGTATTTTAAATAAGCTGCCTTCCATAAAGGCCATCAAAGCATGTCACAGTGAATGCAAACGCTACCTGCACCTCATTCTGAGAGGACCAGACCCCATTACTCTTGCAGAATTGTAAAACCATATGCTATTAGGCTGGGTAAAATACAAACACTTGCCAGGTAAGGTGATCACTCAGGAGATCTCTTGGAGAGCTTTCACATACACGAGCTGGATGAAATTGAACTAGTCCAAAATGTATGACAGGCCAGTTGAGAAGGCACTGTTCAGGTAAACTGAGCCTTGCTCTTGGACATCTAAGCCCATGGGTATTTTTGTGGTAGAAGCTAGTGACATAGCAGCAGCAGCAAGACAAATTACTGGAGCCCCTGTGTATCGCTAAATATGATGCTGCTTTGTTCCTGTTCCAAGATTTCTTTTTCAGTTGTTACGTTTTCAGTCAGGGCCTTGGTTCCTTACAGTTCATAGTAGAAGGGCAAGGAGAAGACAGTTTTATTTCAGTCAGGGCCTTGGTTCCTTACAGTTCATAGTAGAAGGGCAAGGAGAAGACAGAGTTTTATTTTCATGTTTTATAAAGATATGGGTGTTAGCCAGCAAACAGTGAAGGTTTTAATAGATGGATAGTGATGCTTTAGTGAGTCCCTTGTCAGTTAGGAAGTCTTGGTGCTTGAGGATTTGCTGGCAGAAATGCTATGATGTGGTGCAAGTTACTGAGGACTGCGGCTTTGTGAAGAGCAGGGAAATCGGGTGAAACACTTCAAGGATTTCAGGGGAGGTACACGTTGTCTTTTATGTTTATCTTACTAATGGCATTGTATGTAAGCCAGCACATTGGAAGGTGGGGTAAATGTGAAGTTAGCCTGAAACAATTTGTTAGTGGCATGCAAGTGGCATGCTGTTTATGGTAGGGATGCTCGAGCCGCATATGTATTGTATACAAATACAGCAGTGTCTACTAAACTGGGATAAACAGTACTGTGAGAGTGGTTGTAACATTATCAACTGCTGCTTCAGTAAATCTGTGTTGGGAAGATTTTTTACTGTAACAAATTGTAATCCATCTGATGTAGCTATGTTTACACCAGAACTGCTTTGACCATATCGTATATATCCATACACACCAGCAAAGCTTTCTTGATATGATTGGGACCATAGACTTACTGTAGGTTGAAAAAGATAACTGTTCTAAGAAAAATGGGAGTTTTGTTATTCTTGCACTGAACTCATTGATTCCAGATGGTCTGCCTCACTGTTTTCCTGTACTCTTCCCTCCTGTATGGAGATGCGTTTCTTCCACAGGCGCTCACCCAGATCTGTGCCTGTGTTCAGGTGACTGAAACTTCAGCTCTTGCTTTTGCTCACTGACAACTTTCACCCTGCTATACCTTGCTGAGTTTTGGTGCCCTACATAGCTAAAAGGGATATTTTCTGTAAAACTGAAATGTTAAGGAATGATCTGCATACTTTTTAAAGCAAGATAAAGATCTTTCCTTTGGTGACTTTATAGAATCATATAGGTTGGAAAAGACCTTTAAGATTATTGAGTCCAACTAGCACTGCTGAGCTCACCACTAAACCATGTCCCGAAGCACCACATCTACATGTCTTAAATACCTCCAGGGATGGTGACTCAACCACTTCCCCAGGCAGCTGAGATACTCTGTCCCATAAATTGCAGTTTTCACTGTTACCTCTCAAAAGAAGTGATAAAACTTCGTGTGCAAGAACAGGACGGCAAAGCGTATGCCTCTGTTCTTCCTGCCAGCCCTGGAGACACTTGTATGAGAAGCGCGTAAAATGCACATTAATTGTTGTGCAGTTTCTAACATGACTCAAAGCTGCTGTTCTTGTGGAAAATACACACATGAATTATTTTTTCATTGGAGTGATAAACAAACTAGTCAGGGGATAGGGGGAAGTTACAAAACCTGCAGGTTTTGTCACAATGCCCAAAACTTGAGAACTTCTCTTGGGGTATATAAATATTTAAAACTTCTTGAGGTCTTTCCTGAGAACTTGACACATGAAGAGCAGCCGTTCTGGTCAGCCCAGCAGCACATCTTACTATGATGGGGTCCACCTTCTCTGAAAGTTCAGTGTATCCAGTGCTGGGTATTTAGGATAGTGAACTAAATGTGCACACCCTGATGCACGTTCCTGTATCCTGGCAGTCAGTGGTTTGTACTGCTGAATCCTTTTTTTCTTGTGAACCTCTAAAGTTCCTTTGAGTTTCCTTGATACCTCTGGCCTCTTCACCATGTGGTGGATTCAAGCACACATTTCACAAGCTTCTGTTTGTTTACAACTTGCTGCTTGATCATTTCATGTGGTACTGTGGAGTGAGAAACACTGACCAGTAATTTCCTGGTTATCTTTTCTGGACCATTCCTGAGTTTAGTCATGCAGCTTAGCCTTAATGCTTAGTTAATAAAGGGTGGAATTTTCAGCTTTCAAGATAAAGCTGTCCCTTACCTCAGCAGTAGTTGAGCTGGGCTTCTGGATACCATTCAGGGACCTTTGAAGTCAATGCTTTCAGTGAATTTTAATTCCTGGATTTGGTACTTAGGAGCATTAACTCTTCACAGAGTCATACTGTAATAGTCTGGATACTATATAGTATTAGCGATCCTGTTAGTCTCCCTGTATACACTGAGAGAAATACCCTTAGTGCTGCCAGAAATAAATTACATTGTTGTCTGTTAGCTTGGTTTTGTTACGTAGCTTAACCTGTGGAAGTGACGATGGGTTAAATTTTGCCCTAGGTGGACCAGAGAATATAATGTTCTGAACTGCCTTTTCTCTTCATAATTGCCTAGTAACGTAAATATAAGTTGTCTAAACAACATTGATAAAGGCATGTTGAAGCTTATAATAAATAATGCATTTAATGCAAATAACGTATCATCTTAAATGAATGGTGTTAAACATAAGATTGTCAGTTATGCTTCTGAAAAGTGTATTTCTACTATGAAACTTCTGGTGTAAAGCTTACTCAAAAAAAAGCGTTCTAAGAGCTTCTAATTGATTAAATGAAACCTTAAATAATGTGCACATAATTACCAGACTGTATCCTTCTAAGGATGCCTTGCTAGAATTCAAAGAATAGTGGATCACCACAGATACCTCTGATTAAGGCTAGTAAAAAGCTACTGAATCTGGCTTTCAGATGCATTAATCTGCAATAACATCATCCTTGTGTTAACCCTTATTATTAACAGTTAATGTGTTGTATTCTCAGCAAAGATACTATAAATGGGCAATGTCCCATAAACTATATATAATTGATTAGAGTTCATCTGTGCGGTGAGCTGGAATGTTGAAACAAAGTGCTATAAGATACATCAGTTTCAAGTTAACATGAGGTTATGCTGTTTGCGTTTCTTCGCAATGTTCTCCAGTTTCATTCGTGATGATCAGGAGGCAGTGTGCCAAAACATTCAGAGAAGGATGCTGTCAGTCTTCCTCTCGTGAGGTCATATACTTAGCTGAAGCCAGAGGTAACAGATTGATCGTGACATTTTTTAAAGGAAAGAAATAAGTTTTATTTTCTCAAAGGCATTTTGGGGGAAAAAAAACCCAAACGACTGCCAACTAGAAATTGAAGTGTAGGCTAAACTTTTTTTGGGAAATAACTGTATTGCTATCAATGAATAATGAGTACAGATAGGTTAAGTAATAGCTGAGGAAGTTAGTCACTTGGGTATGACTGTCCATCTTTACTTATATGACTTGCTCTTTATGTTCAGTTTAGTTATTTCCTTTAGCAATTATAATAACATTTTATGATTTGTAATAACAGCTTATGGTTTGAATTCTTAAGTATGCTGCATTTGGGCACATTTACAGTACTAAAAGACAGTTAAACAAAAGGTGTCATCATACTGTGAAGATAATAGTGCTGTGATCTCTTTAATAACCTGGAGATGTCAGCACCTTTTTATGATGTCTTGTTTGAAACACAGAACTTCAGGAGCACTGCACTCTGCAACAGTTGTAGCTGTATCGTCTCACACGTCCGTAGGTTGTAACTTTAGTCATGAAAAAGAGGAATATGTATGAATGCAGGTTTATTTTCATTGAGGGATTTCATATGCCTATGTATTGCACAGGATGGAGGCCTGGAAGCAGAGTGAGCATAGATACTATACTACCGTGTAAAAGGATGATGCATAGTCACCTTTCTCATATGAACATAGCTCTGTTGCTTTCCAGCTGCACTGAGATGGGGTTGTCTTTTCTGTCCTTAAAGTCAGTTGAGCATGTGTAGACTGGCATTTTTACCAAGCCATACAAGCTTATGATTTTGTTGATTGTATTTGGTATCAAAATACAAGAAGTCAGTCATTCGCACACCTATTGGAGCCAAATGTGATGCTGTGGTATTTATAACACAGTATCCCAGCTCTGCTGCCTTCTTGGTATTACCCTTGCTGTTGAGACTCGACGCCTGACAGATGTGGTCTGTTCAGTTGCTGGGAGCACAGCCAGTTAGCTATCAAAGTGACAAAAGTCAAGGTGTGTGAATCAAGGTGTGTTTTTATTGAAAGCCATCAAAGAAAATGTTAGAAATAAGTAAGTATTTTACATTTTATGTACTTTACATTCTTCAGAAGTATGCATGCAAACCAGTTAATGTGGAATGTTAAAGACCCAATGCAAAATTCATGTGTATTTTTAAAAATACACTTGCCAAAAACTTCCATGTAACTGTCATGCATTGCTCTCATGTTTGCTGTTTTACCAAGGATGACTACTATGACATTTGTGTCAACATGGAATCTTCCCAAGGCTTTATCAGCTTGCTCCTTTCCTTGATTTATTCAGTGATGTTTTCTTTTTTGGTGCCCTTTCATATGTCTGAATTTTATAATAGGTATTTTTATGGTGGCATTGTAGCAGTGATACCATAAGTACTAGAAAGTAGCATTGCTGAAAGAATTCAGGAGTGGACAACTGAAGGAAATTACATGCAAATATCACAGAGAAAAGTGAAATAAAATGACTGGTGAATAAGGATGTGAAAGAAACTAGCAGATTGAAATACTGGAGTTAAAAGCTTTCCCCTATACTCACAATCCTTAAATTAAAACATAGTTTTAAAAGTTGTTGATATAAAATTTTTTTGCCTTCTCCACTCCCATGTATTTCAGATAAATCTTTTTATTAAAAAGACCCGTCATTCCTCTTTTTTTTTTCTTTTTTTTTTTTAGAACAGGATTTGTAGATACTGCCGTGTTTTTCCTCTCAAGTAGTCAGTAAATGAGAGTCAATACTAGCCAAATGAATCGTTAAATATGCAAATATTTTGGTAGCTGCAAAGCTTTGAAAGTTGATAAGGAAGTTGCAGCTAATGGATTTCACTAGTATGTGACAAAAGGTTGATTACAGAGAAGGGGGCGGGGGGCAGGGAAGGGAAGCAGAATAGTGCATGAGTTGTTAACAGATCAACTCATTCATGTGGAAGATTTAAACTGCATCATTATTTCTACCTGGTTATTTACCTCACCGTTTCCTTTCCTTTCTCTTTAATCATTGGGAAGACAAAGTTCTCTGAACTGATCCAAACCCTTTAAAATTAACCAGAACTTTTTTATGGCTGCCATGAAATACTTGCTTAAGCATTTTATTCCTTTTTCAAATTCACCTTTTATGGCTTTGCTATATAAATTGGATACAAATAACAGTCAGAGAATCACAGGGTCCCTCCTTTCTCTTCTTGACACACACAAAATACTGTAAATGTGTCTTGGTAGAAGACTAAAATATGTAATGTTTCCATGAGGGAACCTTCTGCTTTGGTTTGCTCTTGAAATTTTCATCTATGCAATTCTAGGGGAGCCTTTTAAGTACACATCCTGCTTCTACACAGCAGAAACTAACCACATACCTTAACAGGATCATAGAACTAGGATACCAAGAGCATCCAGTCCACCTCTTCCATGCTGTGCAGTTCACATCAAAACTGAATGTGATCCAACTTAAAAGTAAGGATTTTTGCCCCCCCTCCACCCTTGCAACACTAGACTTGTGTCTCTGAGCAGAAACCTATCCAATATTTGTGACAGGTATTTTACCTGTTCGTTGCCAATGTTACCACACACCTGAATAGCACCTCTCTGAAATTTATCACCCTGGCTCAGACATAGTGTACAATCGTATCCTCTCCCCTCAGTCTTCAGTCAACTAGACTAAACCAGCCATGCGTTTCTAACCTTTAACACATAAATAAATAAAAAAAAAAAACAAACCAAAACCCAAATAAATCCCTTATTCTGAGGTGGTTTGTGTACCTGCTACAGTTTTAATTCCTTGTTGAGCCTAGGTAATAAGAATTGTGCACAGTTGCACAGTATTCTTCACAAGGACCTATTCAGGCTTTGTGCAGTGTCAGAAGTATCCCATGCCTTGATTGATTTAGTTATTCTGGTATGTCACAGCTGCCTTTTTCATGGATACATAATATTCATTGTTCTTAATTATCCTGTATTTACTAATTTATTTCTTTCCAGTTAGTCAACCCCTTGTTTGCAGCAGAACTTTTGTATACTAGTCCTTAAGTCTCAGCCCTCCAAGGGTATTAATCATCTAATTCCCATTTAGGTGCCTTTGGGCTTTATGTGTGATCTCATTCCTTTACATTAGCCCTCAAGATTGTGGTACCATGGTAAAATGGAAGAGTTGCTCTGGTATATTTTAGATTAAAAATACCTATGGTTATTTATGTAGCTCTATAAAAGGCTTTAAAATCAACAGGTATGTTTGGATTGGATTGGTGTTTAATGTGTCATAGGGGAACCTGGAATGGCATTAGGCATCTGTGATTCCTTTAACAAGGGAATGCCAAAATATACAGTCTCCTTGCCCAGTTTGGGGGGTTTGGAGGGGGGGAGAAAGCAAATACTAAAGTTAAGAGATTGTCAGCTTTTCTTTTTCAACACTTCTGATTATGAAATGCTGAGATTTTTTTTGGGGGGGGAACAAAACTGGAGGGTGTATGTAGACAGCTATTTTTTTATATATTTGTGCCAAATCAATTCCCAGGGCCATAGAAGCATATAGAATATGCAAGAATTTGCAAAATGTACCATAAGACCAGAACATCTGTTTTCCTTAGCAGAACTAGAGATTTGTGTCTGCCTTTAATTTTTAAGAATAACAATGAAAGATCTGTTTGTAAAATACGTGACTGCCAAGCCGTTGAACATGAACTCTGTTGTACCTTTAGCCCCTGTCTCTGAAGCAACAGACAACTTGCAGTTTTTGATAGGTAAAATTAAAAGCTTTATTTTAAATCTAAATACATAGAATCAGAGAATTGTTTAGGTTGGAAAAGACCTTTGAGATCATCAAGTCCACCCATAAACCAGCATTGCCAAGTCCATCACTAAACCATGACCCTAAGCACCACATCTGTGTGTTTTTGAAACACTTCCAAGGTGATTCCACCGCCTCCCTGGGCAGTCTGTTCCAATGACTGACAATCCTTTCCATGAAGAATTTTTTCCTAATATCCAACCTAAATCTCCCCTGGCATAACTTGAGGCCATTTCCTCCTGTTCTGTCACTTGTTACCTGGATTAATTTCATACCAATGACTCTTCGTCAGTCACTGGGAGTTGGCATCTTTTAGAAAAACTGCCTTACTGAGATACTCCACTGCTGTAAAGGCATTATTCATATGCAGAGCATTTAGGTAAGAAGAACATCCTAGTGAGCTGCCAGCTCTGTTTAGACTGCTGTGAGATGTTATGTAGGAATGATCATTTCATCTTTTTTGACCTCCTACCAGAAATCTAGAGCTGGGTGCTATGGAACTCATAGGAGCCCATCAACACCATTCCCATGGAGTAGCGCAGACACTTCCTGCTTCCCAGAGCCTCAGAATCATTACTGTTACTTCTCATTGCAGTGTATTCTCTGCAAAGCATTTCCATTAGCCAAGTACCTGGGTTACTGAAGGTGATGTGCATACTTCTGTGCTGTAACATCACACACCACTGTGACTGGGTCAGGATAAAGGTTCTGGAAAAGAGTCCAAAGCAAGGGAGGGCTTAGTTCAGCTGGTCAGTCTTGTTCATTGTCCTTCATTACTGAACTGTATCCCATCCGCATCTTTTCCAAAAATGCATCCCCTTACATGTCCTTTCTGTAATGGGGCTGTTGTCCATAACAGGACATATAAAGGGTTTAGCGCATGCGGTGGTCCAGGCAGGCCTCTAAGGCAGTTGTATCTGGACTGGATGCAGAAGCAGTGATGATACAGCATTGAACACACAATTTAAAAAGACAGGTATCAAAGTAGCCTGACCTGAAGGTGCAAAAGAAAAGCTTCAGTCTCACATGAAAGAGCAGCCAGTGACCCTTCCCCTCAGTTCTGCCCCGTTTTCACCCCTGCCTCGCTTCCTTGCCTGCACTCAACAAATGGCAAGGCTGAAGCTGGCTGGTGGTGCATGAAAAGCACAAAGACACAACCTGAGGAAACATGTTAGTTGCAGAACACTGGAAGAGTAAGGCCCCAAAGGACAGCTGCCTCCAAAGTGGGCTCAGGATGTGCAGCACACATGACACTGAGTTGTTATTTGGTGTGAGTGGCAGGAGGTGTGTTTCTTCTGAGTCACTGGCAGTAGACATGGGAACACCCACGGTCAGCCAGAAAGATGAGAATAGAGCATCTGGCTTATGAAGACAGCCTAGTTTGGGAAGTGGAATTGTCTTGTTTTTATGCAAGGAAGGTTTCTTTTTTTGGTTGGGTTTTGCTTTTTGTTTTTACCACAACCAGTGATTGCTATATTTGCCTATCAATTAAGGATAAGCCACCTTTTCTACCACAAACTCATAAAGAAACACGCTAAATAATTTGTCAGTAGTTTTTTAAAACAGTCACTGTCTTGAGAAGAGAGATCTAGAACTAAATTAGCAAGAATGCTACAGGTCAGGTTTGAAATACTGCACTGTGACAGAATTGTTTGGAAAGATTTGCCTGGAGTTCTCTTTCATTACAGCCATATCCAGCAAACACTTGCAGAAGGTGCAGTTCCTGCTTATCTGAGTTGTCCTTCTGAAATCACTCAGATTGTTTAAATGAAAAGTGCCTTTCTCTAAGCAAGAATTTTCAGGATCTTTTTTTGAATAGTGAGTAAATTCAGTCAGGGCTGGCTTTTATTAATAAACTGTTAATTGAAATGCTGCTATCCATAACAGCACATAACGATCACTTTACAGTATCAAACTTCTGTTTCAAAATTTTCTAAGATAAGCATAGACAATATGGTGGCATGAAAATTTGTGATAGCTTTTTCATTAAATGGTGTTTTACCTCCCATAAGAGATTCCCATCTGATTTATTTTTTACAGCTATAAATCAGCAGTTTGATTCTATGTTTTTATACAAGTTCTTACAGTGCTATTTCTTGTTTGCCTGTGAAGAAAGGTTCGTTTTTTAGACATGGAGATGAGGGTATCCAAATATGAACAAATGCTAATTTTGGTGGAATGCAGATCATCTAGGTTGTCCTTTAAAAAACTTTGTTTCGTGACAGCAAATGGAACACAGAACTTAGCCTGATCCAACTAAAACCTGAGCAAAATCATATTGATTCATTCAGACAGAATATTTTAATTTGTAAATGTACAAGAAGGTTTGATTAACATTATATCAATCTTTTTGTTTCCTCTGTTCCTCAGTTCTCTTTCTCAAAATGGATGTGACGAACATATCCAAGTTCAAAGGAAGTCTGGAACCCAGGCAATGCCTGAGAGTCTGTGTGGTGCTTACCTTTGTGAGCCTAATGAATTTGCATACTATAAATGTTGAGGGACTCCTTGTCACATTGTGTACCCATTAGCTGTCTGTCCTGTATTATTTGTGATTCCTCATGGTTAGCCACTGTATGTCCAAAGTCTGGGTTAGAAAGTCTTTTTCTTCTGTGCGGTTAAGATGTTCTTGAGTTCTCTTCAGCCTTTATTTTCTGTGCCTTTCTCTGGGAATAGATTTAAGGTTAAAATAATATAAGAGTTTATAAATGTTCTGTAACAGATAGATTCTGATAAAAAGCAGTCCGCTGAAGTTATTGTCATAATACACAGAAGGGGAACAAAGTTTAGAAGTCTGTCTGAAGAAGTACTGACGGTACCATAAGTGGGACAGGGAGGTCTAATACCATAGCAGTGCATGAAGGGGGGGGGGGGGGGGGGGGCGCGGGTAGAGCCTAGCAAACACACTGCTTTGAACCTCTGTGTCCAGGTGTGGTGTAGCAGAGTGTTAGGACCTCATAAGGAACCAAGAAAAAAGCTAGTTCCATGCTATTCTGGAGAAAGCAATGAAGGTGCTGGTGACTGGTGGAAGAATATGGTTCTCAACTATACAACTGAAACAGGATCAAAGATAGTGTGGATCGTGCAGGAGAGGAGTCAAATTAGAGGCAGAAAAACTTGACTTTTTCTCCAAGGAGGAGAGCAGGTTTTTTCCTACAAACCAAATGTAGTTGAAGAATTAACTTCCTCTGGCCAAAAGGTTGATTAACGAACAATTTATTGATTTATTAATTTTGACACTTTGGACTGATATGTGGATTTCTGTTTTGTTTAAAATGTAGATAGGGTGAGAGAGTTACCTGAAATATCTGCCTTTTGGTGGTGGAGATGACAGTGAGATGAACCTGAATGGGTGGGGTGAAGTTGAGGTGAAGAACCATATGCTGATATCCTGAATTAGAGGATTGTTTCTTTGAATGAAACAATTTTACTTTTCCTAGGTAAATTGGTCTAGCATCCCAGCACAGTACCTGTAATTCAGTTTCTAATTATGTAAAAACCTGAACCAAAGCAAAAAAACCCACACCCAAACCCCACACCCAAACCAAAACATATCCATATATATATATACTACGTGCATAAGAATCCACAGCTTGAAGGCATTGCATTTAAAGTAATATTTTAAAAAGTTGGCAAGATTATTGCTGTGAGAATGGCTGCCTTTTTCAGCAGTGTGTTATATTGTTGAACAGTTTTTCATTCCTGACTTAGAAACTGATTATGCATCTATTGAGCATAAAACTTTCATGTAGCAAGAGAAATCCAATCAGTGTTTTTATAAAAATGCACAAGAGCCACTGCTGAAGTATCATAGTTTTGTGAAGCTATGCAGAGGGTCCTGGCATGTGGACTGCTTGGTTAGATCCACTCCTCTGTGACCCAGGCAGATTTTAAAGTTTTAAAATCTTCACTTTCACTTGAGAAAGCTTCTTTGGATACACAGTAAGTAACGCTTTTAGCTCCTCAGCATATAGCAAAAAATAAGTCCAAAACTAGTTCGAAAAACTATGAACCTTTTAAAATTTCAGAAGTTCCTTACTTGAACTTACTTAATTCAGAAGAATTAAAACAACAAGGAGATCATGAGTGGTATGATGGAGTTTTCTGCTCCAGTTTCTATAAGGAGTCATGCAGAGAGCCCTGTGTCCCTTAGGAGTGGAGGAGCTGCACTGCCTGGCTTCAGGTACTCGTGTGGGTGATCTGTATCTCCCCCTGCAAGCCCACCCTTCTCCCTCTTGACTCCTTGGGAAGTTAGGCTCCTTAAATTTGGTGCTTTCACTCCTATCCTACTTGCAGATGGAAAGTGTTGGTGATGATACCGTCTTCAGGTCCCCTCCAACTGCCTTCTGTGCACACATTGTTACGATGGGAGGTGATGGGGATGCGATGTTATCATTTATTAAAGGGCCAAACTGAGTCTTGATGTTGCCAGTTAAGGTAATGTGTAGGAAACAGCCATATCCTGTACGTTCTGCCCAAGGCTCTGGACCCAGAGCATATTCAGAAAGGGACATACAAAAAGCACGTGATGGAGTATGTTTAAAGAAAGAGCGGATGCAGTCTGCTTTTAAACTCTAGGCTGATCAAGAAACAAAGTCCCATGATTTCCTAATGTCCGAAGTTAATTCAATTTCTTGCTGTTTCCCAGTTCTGATGCCATCTGCGTGCACCAAAAGCTTAGCTCACATAGACAGCCTGTAGCCATGTTCGCTGTTTTCTCAAGCAGTGCATGTACAAATGGCACTTACAAAAAGCAGTGCACGTACATGTAAACCACTGCCAGAGGGGTTTAACTGGCATTTTCTCATCAGAGAACAGGTAAAGGTTACAGTTGTACATTTCTGAATAAAGTAAAATACTTCAGTATGTGAAATTTCTGATTTTTCTGAATTTCCGAAGATTCTGGTTTCACGCCAAACCCGGTTTTATGGCCATATGTTGGTTTTTCTTGACAGTTACAGCAAGTGACTAGATTGTGTGATCACCTTGTCTTATCATGCCTGCAGGTAGCCTTGAAAGGAAGTTAAGCATCAAAAGTGTAACGCAATCTGAGTGTGAGAATGACATATGTGAGAATGTTTTAGGAAATCAGCGTTATTTAGATGGAGCTAAAAGATTCTGAATTCTGGCATTGTTTTGAGGATCTTTAAAGTGAAGTGCAAAATATAAAATAATGTGGATCGGTGAAATCCTCAACGTTATGTCATTTACCGTCATGAAGCAAATGGTTGTCTGTGGAAGCTCTGATAATGCTGTTTCAGTCCTCTTACTATATATTTCTTAATGTGTATTCTATTGCTGTTAAAGATATGTTAAATTACATTAAATTTTTCCATGACTTGGCATAAAAAAAGTCCAATCAGAATGTAAAAAATCCTGCATATTTACCTAAGCATTCTGAAGTAGGTTGCAGAAATTCCACTCTGTTCACCTTTTCTACCTGCACCTTTTTAAAAAAATACTTCTAGCTTTTACAGTCATAATTAAAGAGATCACCTATTTGAAGACTAAACCTGTCACAGTTTAGTTGTCTTAATGAAACAATTGTTATATACTTTCAGTAGATCTCTTTTTTTATTGTCACTGAAATAAAACGTGAATGTCTTCACTATTTAATTTTTATTTATTTCTTGAAACAACTACACCAATTTTTGTTGCTTGATATTTGTATAAATGATAAGGTTAGTTGAGCTAATGAGGAAGATTCACTCCCTGTCTTTTTAGACTGTCATCCTACAAATGCTTATATAATTTACTTGGCATATATGTGTAGCAAGGTTTCAGTTAAATGAATAATGATGGAACTATTACCTTAGGTTATAAAATAGTCAACCAGAGATTGTTTTAGTTTTGTTATCGTGGAATACCAAATATTTTATTGGGACTTAACAACTAAACATGTGTGCACATACTTCCAAGTTTTTGTGTGTAAAATAAAATATATACTAGTATGTGATATCTATGTATGAAATGTGCAGATACTAAGAAAAAGTGCGATATTAATGGTATGTTTTTATTTTGCAGCTTGGATCATCCTCCTCTGTGCCTTTTACATCTATATTCTCGCAGCTGTTTATGACTGTTGTAGTGCCCCTTATTATTGGACAGGTATGTCTTTTAAATATACATTCTTATTTAAAAAAATAAGATAAAGAGAGCTATCTTAAAGACAGACTGGCAACCTCATAAACTGCCACATAGGAACAGCCTCAGGATAGCGAAGTCTAATATCAAAGAAAAGATGCTACAGTGCTCCCTGGAGCCGCATTGATCTTTGTTGAGATTGAGCATCTGTCCCTCACTACCACAAACATACGCTACTGCATATCGAGAAGGGAGTTTGTGAACATAAAGTGGGAAAAATGGCAGCCCAGACTGTGAGAAATTCCAGACCCATACAAATGAGCTTTGAGAATACTATATAGGCCTTTTGCCACATGCCCTTTGCCTGGATAATGAAGGAAGTTCTCCCTGTGTAGTATCTACTACTAATTACAGGAATAAAAAATTCTCAACATTAAAAAACATATAAGGGCTAAGCAGTCAGAAGTTAAGAAATCATAAAATTAAGGCTGCTCGAGCTGTTTTGCATATGCTTTCCAATAAGGGTTTTAATTGCACGATTGCAAACTCTTCTTTTGCCATGACTCCTGTGTCATTTGTTACACTGGATGGAGGGTATTCATGGAATGAGCAGCTGTTCAATATTTCATTTTATACTCACTGTTCATACTGTAACACAAGGCCTTATTTTTCATGGCATATGATAGAAACTTTTCACTGAACGTAAAGATACTAATTGCAATATAAGATTTTCTGTGACAGTTGTCTCTGTAATATCTGGGGTTTTTTTCACAAATATTAATTACTGTTTTCTCCCATGTCATGGTGGGAAATTGCTGTATTAAGACCAAAACTTGTCAGATGTGTCCACTATTCTTGGACACCAAAACACCCGAAGCCTAATTGTTAATACCTGAAAGTATTTGTTGTTCTCAGGCATTCAGAATGCACAAAGGGAGTGTCAGTGGGTATTCCCAAGGGGTACACCATTGCTGGTTCTAGCATCCACTTTAACTCTGGGTTCAGCTGGAACTTTCTGAATTTTTTCAGCCTAAAGTAGACTTTGAAATGGAAAGTGTGGTTAAAATGTAGGCAAATCAAAATGGAGTCTATAAAGGAGCACCTTGGACAAGGTTAAGAATATCTGTCATTGCCTGCACTATGTAGAACAGGCAGTCAGTCTTGTATCAGACTATAACTGCATGTTTCAAAACTGGTATGTACTGTAACTTACCAAAGTCCTAGTGAAATTTCTTATGTGGTCAAAAACGCCCAGCATCAGCACCTGTGTAACCTGGCTGCAACTATACCATGTGGAAAATGGACATAACCTCTGTGTCCCTGAAGCCTATTGAATTGCTCATGTGCTTAAAAGTTAAATGCCTAAGAGTCTCCTAATTAATTAGGACCACAAAGGGTTTCTGACGAACCTACGGATGTATCACATCCTTGCCTTGTCAAGATTATATTAAAGTGTCCACCAAAAGGGGACAAGCAAAAGTATTTGAATCCTTTCATCCTGAAATGTCCAAAAACTGGAAGCTATGAGTTGGGAATTTCTAGGAAACAAATAGTGAGACAGGAGATCTAGCAATCAAGTAACCTATAGTGATGTAATATCAGCAATCTGTACTGCAACATAGTAAGCCTGAAGATGATGGTAGATTACTAGATAAATTGATTGCAAAATTTCAAGAGGACTTCCATCTATATATAATGGCATGTTACTTTGGAAAGATATAAGAAATTGCTATGTGAGCTAACTGGTGGAGTTGGGGTTTTTTTGGCTGCAGCAAATAATAAGGCTATGTAACATGAATTGAGCAGTAAGCAGGTGAAATCTGCTGTGAATGGTCATAAGTTCAGAATTAGAATTGTGATGAGACTTAACTGAGAACAGATGTGATTTAGGAGTTCTGATAAAGACTGAACAAAAAGTACAGATAATCTCGAAGCTTATGTAACTCAGTCACAAATATATATAAGAATTTTTGGTTTTTATAAATACACTCCAAGAAGAAATAGGCTGTTTCTCCTTTAAAAGTGTTTGAAGCACTTTTTGGAAATGAATGGTCAACAGAAAGAGCTCACATTCCTCTAATTGTGAAGATTTTGTTTCTAAAGTTATTGCACTTGTTATACCTGTTCAGAGGAAATGCAAGAGAGGAAATGCTAAGGATAGCTACAGATCAGAAATGCCGGGGTAGTTTATGTTGATTGTCTTGATTAGGTAGAACCATACAAAGGTAAACCAACCTGCCCAGATAGGAGGAAGAGAAACCATTTTTGAAGGGGGAATATAAAAAAATAATGTGCAGTAATTGGGGGAAAACAATAAGCAAGAAAAGAACTGACACCAAGAGGTAACAGTAATAAGTCTGCTTGCCCTTCATCCAGAAGTGGTGTGGATCTGTTCTGATTAAATGGGAAGTCTAGTTCATAGACTCATGACTAACTGTTGCACAACATGCAGCACAGCAAGGTAACATTGCTTTGTGAATCACAAGTTGCTCACTTTGGGGTTATAGATGTGTTAAGAGATAATGGTCCACAATTAAGAATGATGGTTTCAGCACTTCTAATCTATCATTTCATTCCCACAGTGTCAATTCCTTTCCATGCAAAATCATACTGTTCAGCAGAAAACTCAGTGGAAGAATGCTTGGTAGGGTTACCTGGTAGCAAAAAGCTTGACTGGGAAAAAAATGGACTTGGAACCTGCCTGCTTGGAGGATTGCTTCCCTTCAGCCTTCCTAACTCAGTTGTGAATAGCAGAGGCTTTGTGCTGGATCCACATCAGTGTAAAACAGAGAAGGCAGCTTAAAGGAAGCATTCTCCAAGGGCTTTATTTTCCTTTAAAAAAAAATCTCGCCTCTGGGAAAACCTGTGTTGCCTAAATGCTCATTTCCTGAGCAGGCTGCCAGAGCTGGTTGTTTGAGGAGCCCCTGGGACATAAGCAAAGCAGATGAGAAGGTGCTTTTAGATTTGTTTTGTTTGGGTGTGGGGTTTTTTTGTTTGCTTTATGGCAAAATGTATCAAGAGTTTTGGTTGCTTGGCTGACTTGTCAGAATTCTTAATGATGATTGAGAGAAAGAAGGCACAATAGTGTAATTGATGCTTATTTTCTACTGTTTCTTGAACAATTATTTCAGTGTGGCAAGACTGCCATTGACGAGTCACGCTTTTCTAGCCACTGACAATGAAATGTGTAAGGGGTTGCAGGTACAGGCTCTGCTCAGGTGGTGCCTGCCATTTGGTAGGTAAAGAAAGAACGGTTAAAGGAGGAGGAAGATCCTATGTTATCAGAAAGGCTCCGAGTCTTGCACATAGCAGTTGCTGATAAATGGTCTTCAATAAAGAGAACTGCTGTGCTGTGTTCTTTGTCAGGGATGTGCAGGTTGTCTAAACCTAAAAAAGTGTTGTGACCTGCATCCTCTGTGTCTGCAGATGTATTTTGCTAATTGACAGTATGATGTTACTCAAGTCAGTACTGGTAGTATAATATCTGATTTACTGCTGGTCAAATATAATTTGTATTTATAGAGTAACGAATAAGACCTCTCTGACAAGAGATCTTGAAAAGAGAAATAATCCATAGTATTTTATAAAGATCTAAAGTTCTACAAACCTTGAAGATCTGTAGTGTGTAAGAGCTGGGTATTTGTGCACCACTCTTGTATCCCTCTAAGGGGAATTTGAGAATACTTGTTATACTATAAACTTGGTGATAGTTATTTCATGGAAAAGCTTTTGAATTTACTCTGGAAGCTTGAAGTTCTGATGATTTTTTTTTTCCTGGGTAGCAGAGTTCTGATGCAGATTACTGTTCCTGAGCTGTTGTGATTTTGCTAAAATAATTGTTTCCTTGTCTGTAGATGTTGGTAATACTTTTAGCCAGTAAAATGTAAGGTGTTGAGAGCTGTCTAAGTGGTTTCTTCACGACTGGTTGTGAGATTTGGCTGAAGACTGTCATTTCTTTGCTTATTTTTTTCTTCTGAAGTGACAGACAACAGGAACAGTGAAAACCACTGCAATATTTCCTTTCCCCTTTTTGCAGACTTTTTCCATTCCCTACACCTAAATGCTTATGACAGACTTTTATTTTATGTTTTATATTAAAGAGCGATTTATGATTAAATGTTAATGAAATAGAATTTTCACTGTGCTTTCATTATATTCTACTAGTTTGAACATTTTTCAAAGCAGCACACCAAAACCCACTGTTTTCTATGAATAAATAATAAAAAGCTTGTCTGTACATTATCATTCATGCATTCTCTAGTTGCCCCATTGGTAATTTGTCTGCCAGCGTAAAGTGGGCACTTCACATTAAACAGACCTTAACTAAAGCTAAAATTAATGTTATGATTCTAAGTAGTTCTTCTTCCCAAATCTATGAAATGAAGCCAGTTGTACAGAAATCCTCGCTGAATCTAGTCACACACAAAAAAATCATGATGTCCTACAGGTAAAGGATTTTAAGTGCCTTCTGCATTGGTGCCCAAAATGTTCCAGAGGAATCCTATCAGTGTTTGGGAGGTGTGCATATAAACACAACTCTAAAAGGGTGCTATGTTGCAATACAAGTTATCAGTGAAATTGAAACTAAAAAGCTTAGCAATGTATTTATTTTTAAAAGAATTATAAAGAATAAGAAATTGAAAGGGGAAGGCAGTTGCTTCAGAGTAGAAGGTACTGTTCACTTAAGCCTAATGTTTGTTTATAGTGGGTGGATGGGGGAAACAATAGTTAAAGAAACTGTTATAAAAAGGGAACAGTGTCAAATCCTTTTGTTCTTGTAACTTAAATCCACATGGAAGTAGCCCTACTTTCCCTTCAAAGTCCAGTGGAGCTGCGGGGAGGAGGCATGGTACCCTGGGAGATAAGCACTTCTAGAAGCTTGTTACAGAAAACTGAGATGGCAGATAAACAGCCTTCAGATCACAGTTCTGTCCCTTCTGATGCTTAACTCAAACAGGGAGCAGAACCTAGTTTCCACAGAAATAGAAAATATGGCGAAACCATGTACTGCTGCTACAGGCTCTCTTTACATTTTTGACGTTGCGCCTGTTTGTAAGCTTTTAAAGCAATAGTTGTAAATTACCCCAAAATGTGAAAGTTAATTTTGAAAATGGCCTTGTCTGGGTTTTATAAAGCTTGCTTTGAAAAGGTGTAGATGTGTCAAGAGCTGTCTCTTGGGAGTATACTGACTGACATAATGGAGTAAGATAGCTTTTTTTGGGTGGTGGTGGGGTGGTGGTAAGCTGAGGAAAGGAAACGGCACTTGTAAAAAAGACTTTTTCCCAGATGGCAAAAATGTTTTTTGTTCCATCCCATCATTGTGCACTCCATAGAATAAGGATAGATTTGACATTTGTTGATGTCCCAGAAGGTATAGAAGGGTGGGTGAACCAGTACAAAGTTTGGGACTTTATAGCAGCATATAGGAACAGGTGAGAATGTGTGCCTTCACACAGGTACAGTCCCTATAAAATTACCAGGACAGGGGTCTGGCTGAAGTTATAAGCTCCGCTTTGGAAAAGGATCTATGCATTTGAATTGTGATGCAGACCTTGGGTATATGGAGGGTGGTTATGCTATAGAAATCTGTGAAGGATTTACCATCTTATTTATGTCATTTCTGCAACCTGCATGATCTCCCTTCCATTCTAGCATCTGATGTTTTTTCTACTGGTCTTCACAGTCGCTGTCATCTTAGTGTACTTTTTCCCAATTTTTTTCCCTTTTGTGTCTTCCAACCTTCACTGAAGTAGTTCCAAATACTCCATGCAGTCTTCTTTCTTGGTTTACCATCATCATGTAAGAAGAGATATTGGAAAGTTACTGAACTCTTGCAAATACCTAGCCTGACTGAAAGCTTTTCAAGAGAAAATTTTGCATTGCAGAGTTCATTGCAAAGGTCTGTTGATGTAAGTAGTAATAATCTTAGTTAAGAATTAGTTAGGAATCTTACCTTAAATTAAATAAGGTAACTGCTGCATTTAGATATAGTAATAATCCATCATAACTTCAGCTTGTTGCCTTGTATGTTTCAACATAAGGAAAAAGTCACTTGTGTTACTGTGTGGAAATGGTAAAGCCCCGGGTGTTTTTCCCAGGTATTTAGAAGTACCTACCAATACATAATAAACAAGAGGAGCAGAAGTGCAGTAAAACATTGTACTTTCTGTTAAAGATTAAATCACTCCAAAAGAGTTGATAGAATAAGGAAAACTATTTTGTGTGATGATGTAAATAAATACCAAGAGATACTCTTGTGTGTATAATGGAAACAGAAAAAGTGACTTCGGAACCATCTCCACTGGGTTTGTTTTGTTTTGTTTTTTTCATTTAATGGATTTTTTTTTTAAACGCTGAAGATCTAGATAATTTTTAAAAGACGTACTGCATTACAAATGTCAGAAATTATTCTATTCCATATAGATGGTGGGGGAGCTCCTTGCTATGTTTAATTCAATTAATAATGAACATTAATGAATTACATTGTTTATTGCATCTTTTTGTCTTGTATGTCCAGCACTTGAACAGTCATATGGAAACAACCTAGTTGTATTTTACTGACAAATTTCTCTGGGTATACAGTGACAGTGTGACTGTTACGAAGGTATGATTAGATAAGTGAATTGTTTTTCAGTAATAGATCTTCTGTTATTTTCATGTATGACCTTCTAACAGGTGAGCATTATTTACCTGTTTTGCTGGAGTAGCAGATTGTGTTTCTTTGTACAGGGGATGTTAGGTGAATTAAGCATCTAAGCAGTAAGTCCATTTGCTTAGGGAGGCTGGTGTTTAGACAGGGAGGTTATGGCAGGATACGGAGCAGTCTGGAGGAAAAACACTGGATGTAACCATTCTGGTAGAAGAATGAAATGGAAATGGGGACACTACAGTTAATTCATGTGTAATTACATTGCTTTGTTTTTAAAAATTAAATCCTGGGCAAGAGGAAAGTTTGAGCCTCAAATTGTATTTTGAAGGAAATTTGAGCTGATGCTTTTCCAAAAACCTTTGGAGATTACCAGGGCATAGTCAACAGGAGGTATTTGCCTTCTGGACGTGTTTATTTCTTGTATCATGTAACTTTTCTATGAGTTTATCAGCATTTTTCATTATGCAGGCTATTCATAAAATATCACCTACTTTTCGAGTCTTCTGTCCACTAACCATAGTTGGAGGGAAGGAATCACAAAAGACTTTACAGTTTATTGTACCTGATGAGATCGCTACCGCAGGCCCAGAGGCCCTGAGGCCCTCCTCACAGAATTACATCTGCAGGAGTCTCTGCAGGGGTATGGGCTGCAAGGCCTTTGTACCTTGAGATTCGTACCTTAAAAATTGTGCATGCATTTTCTGCAACATGGTAGCATCTTGGAGCATTTCCCCTGTAAAGTAAGTTTTAAAATGCTGTTATGTTTCACATAATGATTATTCTTGCAATATCTCGGTCTCCCTCTCCCTGTCCACACACACACACATACATCTGATGTTGTTTTTAACTGCATTTTTTGATGCGAGGAATTCCCTTTCACTGGGGAATTACTGCATCTGAAGGTACTCCCCTGCGGTGGGCTGACCCTGGTGGGGCGCCAGGTGCCCACCGAAGCCATGCTGTCACTGCCCTCCTCAGGGGAAGGAGAAGACGTTTTGGAAGGCTCTGGGTTGAGGTAAGGACAGGGAGAGATTATCCACTAATTACTGTCATGGGCAAACCAGACTCAACTTGGGGAAATTAGTTTTAATTAATTACCAATCAAATCAGTGTAGGATAACGAGAAATAAAAACCTTCCCCTCACACCTCCCTTCTTCCTGGGTTTACCTTCCCTCCCGATTGTCTCTCTCCCCACGCCCCCCACCCCCCCAGCAGCGCAGGGGAACAGGGGTCACCTCAGCCCCCCACACGCTGTCCCTGCCGCCCCTTCCCCCGCAGGGGACCCCTCACACCCTGCCCTGCCCCAGCCGGGACCCCCGGCAGGCAGCCCCCCACCAGCCTCTCCGACTGCCCCTTCCCCGGGGCTGCAGCCGCTCACAGGCTGCCGGGGGGGATCTGCCCCCGCCACCCCCCGCGGGCTGAGGGGCACAGCCTGCCCCGCCAGGGGCTGCACCGGGGGCTGCGGGAGGAGCTGCTCCGGGCCTGGAGCCCCCCGGCCTCCTGCACCCACCTGGGGGGCTGCAGAGTTGCTGCTCACATAGTCTCACTCCTCTCTCCAGCTGCAACTTTCCCCCTCTTAAATACGTTATCCCAGGGGCGCTACCACTGTCACTGATGGGACCCGCTGCTGGCCAAGGCTAAGCCCATCTCTGAGCCGCCTGGCATCGGCTCCATCAGACATGGGGGAAGCTTCCAGCAGCTTCTCACAGAAGCCAGCTCTGTAGCCCACCTACTACCAAAACCTTGCCATGCGAAACCCAGTACATCCCCTTTTTGCTCTTTTCCATCAGCATGCCCGTTTGATGCATGTGTTTTGGATGTTGGTCAGTCACACTTCTGCCCCAGGCTGGAAGTTCATCCTTTCACTCTGGAAGTTCATCCTTTCACAGGAGTTTCAGTTCAGAGGTTTTCTCAACTGCTTGTTTGTTTGCTGCTTGTCCCTCCCTTGTGCCCCGTTCTACTGGCATGTGCTTCAAAATACTGGACTTCGTTATTTCAGCTGAGGGCTGGCACGGTGGTTTGGAGCCCAAGTCTGGTGTCCTTCGTACAGGCCATAACACATAAAAATGATTGTATTAGCTTTTGCTGTGTTTGCAGACAAATGAATCTTAATATCTCTGCCCAGGCTCCAAAGCACCTATGAGATTCTTTATGTAATCATTTACACCTGCGTTGCTCATGGCTTTTCAACCTCTATTAGACTTCCCATCAGAGTGCTGGCGCCACAGAACAGCAAGATTCACTGGCTGGCTGGTTCTGTACTTTATTGGGTGTTGTCTTCACTGTATTTGTGGGATTTATTGTTACTTCACTACAAATCTTCACAATTTTAGTTTTAAGTTCTGTGTTAACCCTGAAAAGTTACAGAATTGGGTTAAGAATTAAAAGGCTTTCAAAGCATCCTTGTCCTGAAGGAGATCTGCAGGGCATGAATAAGTAACAAATGGATTGTTTTTCAGCCAAAATGAATCAGCTGACGTGACCTTCCTTGTGAAAAATCTAGCTGAGTTTTTAGAGATGCCTGTAGGGGGTCATACTTCTCCCCTCTTAAGTTATGCAAGAATTTAGATTACCTTGAATCAGTGATCGTAGGCTGATTCAGCCTCTGAAACTGTAGATCTTCTTGAACCTTGTGAGAAGATCAAAATGTATGGGATTCTACGAGAGGATGTATTTTGTCTGTGTTTTTACAGTGTACGTTTAGTATGATGCTGGGTTGATCAGATGATTTCCTGAAGCCACAATTTAGTTCTTCAGGGTCCAACTATGTCATTTTTAAAAAAGTACAATGTGCAGTAAGAAGCCATACTGGTATTTATGGTGGTTGATTCACAATAATTCCAGACTAGATAGAGGTGGATATTTAAAGAAGATACCAGCCAATTGAGGATTTTGAGGAAATACTGCTTGCAGTTACATTTTAAACTCTCTTTTCTTTCTTTTATATGTCAGTCCTTGATAAAGTTGTTATTATCATGTATGTTATAATTATACCTTGTACAGACACAAGGTTATAGTTTTGTAATAAATACCTCCTGTATAAATTGTACTGTAGCATAGTTAACTGTCACTTTTCTTTTTCCACATCTCATTACTTGCAATATAAATCTTCTGGAATGACCATAAATAAATAGGTGGTCTTCAGTAGCTTTTTTTTTTCTGCCAGTGTGACCTTAATTTAGGGGATATGGGATTTTTTAAAAACTTCCTTAAAACCCACGCACTTTAGAGGTGAAAGACTTCACTTTTTACTTCTGATAATTACAAAGTCCCAAATCTGCTCAGATTAGACAGATCTGGTCTTCCTCTTGATGTCTTTCACACTGGACACTAAGGGTCTTCACTGAAGTTTTCTTGTCTGTCTTCATCAATAGTCTTATTCCTACCCGGTGGCTTATAAGGAGGTGGCTGAAGGAGCTCCATGGAATGCTCTTTCAGAACTTTGGCTGTATATTCTGAGTTGTTGTTTTAACATCTGGCAAGCGTGAAATTTTAAAGTTGTGTGTTTTCACTGGAGTGTTGAGCATTCCCTTACATGGTTTCCTGTAAATCTGTTGTTTTTTCGTAAGTGGGAAACTTAGAAGTGCTGAGAGGTAAGTGCTGGTCTTCAGCCTGCTTAGCTTTGCGTGAACCCTGTGTGCCAGATTTTTAGTATGTGTCCTGCCATGTGATCTTTGAAGTCTGTATGCTGGTGGTGACTGGGATAGCTGCTTCCAGGACTTCCCTATTGAGAGACTTGCAAACAAGCTGGGAAGGCAGTGGGGAAAACTTGACAGCTGTGAAGTCAATCCCGCAGGTTTGGCAGTGTGTGTGTGAAAAGGTCATATGGTAGCATTGATGATGATGCTTTGATATCGATCTTGAATACCTCTAAATAAAAATACTGTATTATTAAACCAGTAATGGTGATGTTTATTAATGGTACTGCTATGGGGAGGTAACAAGACAACTTTAGAGCCCTCTGGTAGAAATGTTTCAGGTTCTTGTGCTATTATTCCTGAAAGAGCATGGTTACAGAGAACATCAGGAAGTCTCAGGAGAAATTAAGCAAGATAATGTGATTGCTGAAAAATTAACACAAGTCACAGCTGTATGATAAAAGCTTTAAAAAGTTTTTTCAAACCATATAAAGTAAAGAGAGAAACTAAAAGCGACTCCCCAGGCAGGGCTGAAATAGATGCATTGTATCTGCCGAGGCTTAGTCCTGTAGTATTTGGCATAATTTGAAGTTGAAGTTGCTTTAAAATTTATAGTTGTTTCTAAAAAATTCTTGAAAAACAACTTTAGATTCTGTTTCCTGAAAGTGCAAATGTTCCGCTAAGTACAGTAGGTTTCCTTGTTCTCATGTGTTAATTCTGGTATTCTAAAAGCGTGCAAATGGCATTTGTCTTTGGATTTACAAAAACTCTAGATATTCAGAGTCTGAATTATTTAAACTCCCACAACACATGCACTTTTGCTTTTCAAGCTTGAGTTATAATTTAATTAAAAACTTCTGGTGCATCGCTAGCTATTTAAATATTAAAATGTTCCATGGATCACTTTCGATTATCTGCCGTCGTGAAATTCCTGAAGATGTCAGATTTTTAAGATTCCCAAAGTTGCACTTGGAATTGTCTGTTGATGCAAAGGGGACTGTGATAATTACATACATCCATTAGTATCAGCAGAGGAGATAAACTTTGGGGAGGCTTAATGGGCATGTCTCAGTGACAGCTAGCAAAGAACATTTGGCATGATTAAGGATGGATTTGAATGTACTTGAAAATATACTCTCATTATGGACGCCCAGTGGAAGTTGCACTACAAATGTTAAATTCCCCAGAAGAAGAGTTGTGTGGCAGGGAAGCTTTGAAATCCACTGTGGCCGTCATCCAAATTACTCTCTTCTCTTTGTGTCTTTCCGCTGTCAGATTCACTTTGTGATGCCCAACTTGGCTCCCTGCATCTTTGAAAAGAGGCAACCTGTTGGTTTCTGTGTTTCAGATTGTCCGAAGATACATCAAGGACTGGCTTGAAAGGAAGAAGCCTCCATTTGGCACTATCAGCAGCTGTGTGCTCCTGATGATCATCTACACAACATTCTGTGATACTTTCGCCAATCCAAATATTGACCTTGATAAATTTAGCTTGATTTTAATAGTGTTCATAAGTAAGTTCAGCCTTAAAGCACCTCTTTTATCTGTTTCAGGTGTGTAATGAGTTATATGTGCTGGAAAGGGTGGGGCTGCGGGGAAACTGGTATGGGGCTAGAGTTTGTACTTTTAATGCATCTAGTAAACCAGATTACCAGACTTTGTAGGGGCCAGATGCTTTTAGGGGATTGAGTAAGCATTTAGAGGGGGATGAAGGATGAACCCCGCTATTCAGGTGTGCCCGGGATTGCTCAGTGGTCCTCCCTTTCTAAAGGGGCATGGTATTACTTTCCAAGTGTTTACGATTCTGGTTTGGCTTCTTAGTTATTAAACAACTATAAATGCTCAGATGTTGCATTCCAAACAGAAAGGAAAGATTTGGGTTTGAGCTGTTATTCAAAACATGGTTATAACTTTTGAATAGTTCTTCTTTACCGTATAATAAACCTAGAAGCTAGCTGGGAGTTTGAGTACATTGATATATTTCTGTGGATAAACACATTTATTGCAGAGTTTGTTTTAGAAGCACTCTAGTCATTCAGCCTTAAATAACATACACATGAGAGTAGACAGGTGGTATCCTTGCCATCAGTTAAAAACACACTTGCAGATCACTCACTACCTCCCAGGGAAAGGCAGTGGTATACAGGCACTGTCTGCTCTCCCAGCAGGGAATTCCTGTCTTGCTTCAGGGTTTCCAGATACAGGAGTTTCACTTTGCTTGGGGGGAGAGGTAACTACACATCTCATACCCTTCAAAACTGTTAGATTTTAAGGAATCAATACATCACCTACTTTGAAATATGTGTATGCGCACATATTTCTGTCTAATAAAAATAATGTATCTTCTATAAATCCAGCCTCTGCTAAAGTGAGTAGGAAATTTGCCCCTGCCCTTTGTGGGTCAGTTCTTACTCTATCCTAATTATGGCAGGGTTTTTTTTATTATGAAACGCTATACATGTGTGAAATACCACATGGGATTATAAATGGTACTGTATAAATACAGTATTCTGAAAGGAAAGATGGAAGCCATGCTAAGGAGGGCTTCTTTTCCAAATGGAGGAAATACTTCTTTGCATAGGCACCTGAGAAAGACCACATCCCAGATGCACTTAAATCACTACAGAGTTGTCAGCAAGAGAGAGCGATATGGAAATTTTAAACTCTGACTTAACATGCAGAGAAACTCAGAATAAAGTAATTTTGCTAATGTGCTGATGGCTACTTCGAAAAAACAAAGGTTTTTTTTCAGTTTAAAAGGCATGTTTTTCCTTGAACAGTTGGTGTAGAGTGGTTGCTTCCATTGCCTTTCTTGTCCGTCCTTTTATTCCTCTACAAGGCAACTCTGCATTTGTGCCATGTGTAATTATATATGCCACTTGCAGGGCAACACACTGAAATTCATTATATATATGTTTTCACTGCCAGTGTGCATAACTGGAGTGTCTTAGTAAGAATATTAACAAAAGCATTGAAACTGCTTGGAACATATCAGAGATTTGTTTTTTTCTAAAATATTTATAAAACAAAAAAAACAAGTAACTTGGGGAGACGGATATGCACATTGTGTTCTAGAAAAAGTTTCTGTATTGCTATTGGATGTGTGTGTTGTGTTATACCAGGATGTGAAATAAGCACGAGGAGTTTGAGATGAAACTGCATTTATTATTCTGCTGATTAATGTTTTTATGTAATTTTTATGTTAATATTCTAGCCACAGCAAAATACGCACAGGGGATAATTGGTAGCAACGCATGCTTATTGCTTTACAGAATTATATGTATTAAGGGATCTTTTGTTTTTTTCTGTGCATATTAAATTAATGTACTTAGTTGCAGAAATAATGTAATTCAGGAACAATGGATTGCTTCCTTGGTTTGTGAAGGAAGGATTAAGTGCATGCTGAGGTGACATTTATACATCCTAGGAAATGTGTGTAAGAGAATGGAAAATGTCACTGGTAATAGCTAATATCCCTGCCACGTCCCCCAGTTGTAAACTGGGGTCGAAATCAAATGTATTGTCTTGGCTTGCACTGCCCTATGGGACACATTAGCCTTATTGCATTCACAAGTTTTGCAAGGAAAGGGAGGAGGATCCACCTCAGATTCTGCTGCAGGTAAAAGCCTTTCCCTTATAACCCACAAATACCCAGAAAAGGTTTGTGCAGGTCACAAGAGTTTCTTCTCCAGCTCTGTGGGGAGTTCCTGCACTCCAGCATGACGCTCAGTCTCTGCAGTCCCAGCAGCTACTCATGGCACAGGGGGAAGCTGCCTGCTTCTCCCCACGTCTCCCCAGACCAAGGGTGGGCTCGGAACATCCCACAGCCTCTGTGGGTGTCAGGAGGGCTGGCAGAGAGGAGAGCTCCCCTCAGGATGCTCAGGGAAGCCAAAGCTGACTGAGCTGGAACGAAAGCTGCTTTGTCTGATGTACACTGCCCAGTTCAGTAATCAGCCTTTGTCTCAGAGGGAATTAAAATATCTGTGATGATCTTCTCTTAATAGTGTTCATTCATCAGGAGAGTAATATACCCAGTGTGTGAGAATATTTATTGTGATCCTGCTTACACATTGTACTTTCCGTTGTTAAATAGAAAGGGGCTAAATTTAAATATTTGGCAACCAGAGCATGTCTGAGAGGTTTTATGCTGTCAACCCAATAAGCAAAACTAGTGCAGAGAGATGTGGAGCATGCAGTAGGGAAATGTCCTGCCATTCACTGTGCCAAGAAATACTTGATTCGGAAGAGTTACCTTGGGAAGAACTTTTGTGTAGCCACGATATGATCTCTGGCTTTCTTGGTTGCAGTAATACGTATTGTTCTTCCAGACAGTGTTTAAAGTTTGTCTGTCATTGGGTTTCTCCAGACAGACTTGGTCCAGTCTAGCTTCTGACCTGTTGTGTGGGGGCAAAAGGCACGTACACAGCAATTGCAGAGATATAAGTGATCTTTACTTCTGTGATCTAAGTCTAATTTTAACTTGTTTCTTTTTCAGTATTTTCTGTTCAGATGAGCTTCATGTTTCTGACTTTCCTCTTCTCTACAAGGTAATTGAATGTGCTGAGTCAGAACCTTTGAATATTTGTTTTGTGTGATATCTTTGATTTGGTTGCTACAGTTTATGCAAATGTGGAAGGGCAGATTTCTGAACAGGGATGACCTCATTTTGGCATTTCATATTCTCCTTACTGCATTTTCTCTGTTAGAGTTTCATAGGCTAAGAGAGCAGGACCTGAATTCTGTCCTTTCTTGTGTGTTAATTACAGAGTTGTTAAATCTCAATCAATCACTGCTATACCTCATCCACTGAAAAAAATGGATTTGCACAGATGTCACTGAAGGTATAATTTGCCCTGCAGACATGCTGATGACATATGAGAGAGAGAACTCAGTTTGACTTTTTACATCTCAAGATACATTTGCTGGGCTGGCAATTTACTCTGCTCTGTATATGTCAAATTTGTTACATTTATATGGTGATTCTTAAAAGACAGCTGTCCTGAACTAATGTTTGGTAGAGCTATTTTTTTTTTTCTTTTAAAATATCAACCAGGAAGAACAGTTGTACATTCACTTCTCTAAAAAACAGTACTGTGATACTTAATGCATCACTTGAGCTGGTCAGAGTATTCACCACTGTCCTCTCACTTTAGCTTACTGGAGCAGGTTTTTTAGCAGTGCTCTGCTGAACGGAAGGTGCCACAATACAGCAGACTCAGATATATGCTTTATATAAATTATAGAATATCTGTAAGGGAGAATCACAAAGAATGGTGCAATGTCTTAGAGCTACTTACGGGTTTTTTTAGTGCCACAGGAAAATTTCTCTGTGACAAGATCACCCCCTGACCTTAAAAGGCATTTTTAAATAACTTGAATTGCCAGTCTTAACCTGGGGGGAAGATACGTCCCAACACTAAAATCTAAAATGCCATAATAACCAACTCAGCATGGTAAATATCTAGAATCTCATAAAATGATTCCTAACTTGGACCAAAGGGTGATCCATTGGCCAGTTGTATACCTCTCTGTGTATGTCACTTTTCCACCCTTTCTGGCCTTACTCCCAGTGTGTAAACCCTTAGATGCAATTTTTCTCTGAAGTGAAAGATAACTACATATTCTAAGCAGTGCTTATAGTGCAGACTCAACACACTATCTAAACTGAGCGTTTTGTTAACATTACATACTAGGAAAAGAAATTGTAGGTAATTCTCTTTTTTTTTTACAGGGTTAAGCTGGTCACTGCTGTGATATAGCATGTTTGCAAAAATAACCTTGGCTGGAGTAAAGTTGTGTCCTGCATACCATGTGTTCTGAATTCCTCTCCTTCACACAGGAGCATATTCATTAGAGAGTTTGCTACAACTGAGAAACAATTCTGCTTTAAAAAAAAAAAAATCAAACACTACTGTTCATTTGTGGGTAGAATTATTTCTGTCACTAGACCTGATCAAAGTGATGTGAACATTCGATGATGTTTTAAGAAGGTGTTCGCTATCAAAGGTTATTAAAACTCTTTCTTTTCTAGGAATAACTCTAGTTTCACACCAGCAGACACAGTGGCTATCATTTTCTGTTCCACACACAAATCCCTCACCCTGGGTAAGTCAGGAGATAAGCTTTTGAGCAAAACAACAGTAACATTCATACCTTGCTGTCTTGAAAAAAAAATAATGTTGGTGGTGTCTGGCTTTTCTGCTTAAATGGTTTTGGTTTTAGTGTGACAAGTAATGCTACCAGTATGATACTCTTAGTAGGATAATATTCTTGCACAGATAAAATAAATGCTTATTATGGTGCAGACAAAATAGTCTTCTCACTCAGCTGAGATTGTAGTGGTTGATACAGTAAGACCACCTTGTTTATGAAAAGCTGGATTTTTCTTTCTGTTCTTATTCTGGTTTGTCACCTAATCCAATACTGATAAAATTTCAGGTTTGTTACTAAAGAGGTTGTAAGGAATTATCTGCCCAATCTCACAGTAAAATCTTAAAAGCTGGGATGTACAAGTGAAAGTCAAAGCATGTAGTATATTCAGAAACCACAAATAGACAAGATTGTCTTTTGCTTAACATGAGCAAAATGTATGTGTTTTAAGTCTGCCGATGTTTTGGGTAGTTTTGCTTATTAGAATTCATTTATCAAAACATCATTGAGATATTTGTCACTTACGACACTTTAGTGATGATAAGATGTTCTGATAGATATTCACAGAATATTGCTAAATCAGTTATGCTTACAGCCACTTGCTACTGCTTCATCCATTATATTCAGTTAGTGAAATGACTAGAATATATTCTTACTGTTTTTCAAAATATGAAAACATGTGTTTGATAAAGTATATGTGACTGAATATACACCTTTTCAAGACTGTATCTGTCAAAGAGAAACACAGCTAGTGTCAATAACAAAGGTAAGAACTCAGCCTGAAACAGCGGAAGAACAAGTCGGGACTTAGGTGAGATGTTTTCCAAGTCAGTTTGATACAGCAAAACTCATCTCAGGGTTCTTTGCTTCAGCCAGGCCTGTGCAGCAGAACTGTTAGCAAGTGCCCTTGAAAGTCTGTGGGAAGTGAAGGAGTTCCTGGAAGACAAGAAAAAGGCAAACATAATGCCTCTTTTTCACAGTGGAAACGAGGAGGGGACAAGGAATTATAGATCAGTGAGTTTAACTTCATTTTGTAGAAAACTACTGAAACAAATAATTAAACTATTGTAACAGTGTAGGAAGAAACAAGGAAATGAGTAACAGCCTCGTAGATTTGTCAAATGCATATCATACCAAACTAACCCAATTTCCTTTCACACACAGTCTCATGGGTTGCAGAAAAGTAGCAAAAGTTGTCTGGCTTGAGCGTGGTATGGCTTTCGACATTTGCATGATATTTTGGGCTCCACAATTCAAAAATTATGTGGACCAACTGGAAAGAGATCAGAGGAGAGTGCCATGAATGATCACAGATCTCAAAAAAGTGACCACAGAGGAAGGTTGAAACAATTGGGATTGTTGAGAAAAGACAGTGGAAATACAGTTGTGATCTTCAAATGCATAAAAGGTTGATGCAAAGGAGGAAAAAAAGTAACTCTTTCACAGTGGACTTTGAGAAGGGAAGGACTTTGTTACAATTATGATGATTTCAGCTAACAATCAGGGAAACCTGTCTCATGTAAAACACTTTAGTTGTGGAATATGTTGCTTGTTGATGTCTTGACTCCCCTATCATTGTAGACAAGCCTTAGGCAGGAATCAGATAGCTAGAGTTGACTCTGCCTTGGAGCAGAACATAGGTTAAATGATGTTAGGTCTTTTCCCCCAAATGTTCTACAAAACTGAAGCTTCAACTAATAGATGAGCTTGTATTCGGGAGGACAGTTACACTTACATTTCTAGAGAGCAACCACACAAATTAGTCATAACACACTACCATACTTGCTATTTGGAGGTGTGTATAAACTTAGGACACACCTGTGAGACCACAAAAGAGAAGCTGGTTGTATTTAACAGTACAAATGTGTAAGTCTCCTCCCCGTGAAAACAGTTTTATATACGCTCTGTTGAGAACTTCTGCAGCTTGCCATGACACTAAGAAAATACGCACAGACTTTTTCAATATTTAAGTCCTAGAGGGACTTGCCATCACCCAGAAAAAAATGAGGATTCTTCCATTTCTTTTACGCACTCTACTAAGCATCCTTATGCAGCTTGTCTTGACCTGCATCCTGTGCACACAGCTGAGTCAGTTCACTTCTGCTAGTATGCTCTCCTTTTTATATTTTATTTTCTTCTTTAGAAGAACCTAGTTTGATGCTCCTAGCTTGTTGACTTTCTGGCTCACATTTTCTCAGTTCCAAGCTACTGCGCTCATTAGCATAGACTGATGAGTCGAGCTTTGTATTTTGCAGCTTTCTTTGCTGAAGCACACAAAAAGCCCCAAAACTTTGGCCACCTTGACTACAAGGACTCCTACAGCTTCTCCCTAGCCATACATACTTCTACCCTGCTAATACAGGTGTCTCATGGGTAAGTGTGCAAGTTGAAATGGAACAGTAGGTGGTGGAACGGAGTATTGTGGGACTGTTTCTTGCCTCCAGACTGTTGTGTTTGTCAGCTTCAGGACAGACTGCCTTACCTTCATCCTTGTAGAGCTGGCATCTCATGGAAAGCAAGTTTACCTTCTAGGTGGCTAGTCAGAAGATGCAGTTCATTCTTAGGCTTTGCACTACCTTTCCTTCCTGCTGAGGCCCTGCGTTGAGATCGCTGGGCGGCTGGGACCTGTGCTTCCCATGCCGTATGCCATCTCTGGGGCTCAGCCTTGTCAGCATTTCTTTGAGGCTTCCAGGCTTGTCTTGTGTGGGACCAGCAGCAGCATGTCCTGAATCAAGCACCAGCCCTGATGGGGAAATGCTCTTTTTTGGCAGTCCCTGGGAGCCCATCTTTGGCAAACCTGAGGGTCCCACCACTCCTGTCTGCACCCCTACACCATGTGTGCACGACGTAGGTGTGCCTGCTGTGTATCAGATTCAAGCTGGCTAGTTTTGAGACCGCTGGTATTTTACCAGACGCAGATAAGATAGAGCTGTATAAACACACATTTCTAGGTAAACAGGGATGATTGGGTTTTATAAAGCTGTAGTGCGATGAGGCATGCCCCTGAGCTGGTGATGTAAACAGGAATGTTCACCAGAGCAGCGAGCATTTATTGCTTGGCTGAAGGTGGAAGCAGAGTAGATCTAATTTGTTTTTAAGGATCAGCCATTTCTGAATGACAGTTAAATCTTTACACAGCACGGTCTTGTCCACTTTGATCTCAGCAGAAATGAGAACAGACGCAGGCACTTTGGCCCTTACTCTTTTGTTGTTCTGTCACGTTTCTGCTTGTCCGGAGGTGTTTGCTATAAACGGTGCAGTGAGAAACCTTCTGTTCTCTTGTAGCAGAGAGAGTTTTTCCCTCTCCGTCATTACAATGCCTGAAAGAACAAACACAGCTCAGGGTCTGGTTTCACATCCGTTGTGGAGCTCTGCTTTGTTTGTCTTCAAGATTCCAGTGGTAGTGTATAAATGACCCCCCAACACTTGTTCTTTCGCTTTGAAACTGATTTCTCTCAGCTTGGCAGGTGAAACTCCAAATAGGTACGTCTGGCCCATTCCCTGGGGAGCTTAGAATGGCACCGACTAAAATGGGAGAAGAGCTGACAGCTTTAAAGCTTTAGAAGTGGTAATAGGAGAGGCATGAGAAGACTTTTGTAAGTCAGTTTCTCCCACACCATATTATGAAACCAACTAATTCCCATGCAGTGCATGCTCATGAGGCCAACTGCCACTTCCACTGTTGAATCCATGAATAAGCGCTTGCTCTGCATGGAGATGAGTGCTGTTTCCATATGCTGGGTTTTATTTTGTAGACAGAACAGTTGACACACTTTTTGTCTCAAAGATCAGAGTGCAGGGCATGTTTGTGTAGGGACAAATTACACAGGGTAAGTGCCTTTGCGTTTCTTAGTTAGGAACACAAGCTGGTATTTCTGCATAGAGTTGGGTGCTTTGGCAGTTTTTTGAATACAGTGCATCACATACACAGAAAAACTAATATTTATTTGTATTTCACTTAATGAGTGAAGCAGGATATAAACTTACAAGGAGAGAAGATAAATATAGTATTCACAATGCCCTCTGGCATATTCATCCACACTTTGTTCTCTTTCTCTCCTTTGCCCTACTCACATATATGCACGGTACATGTGGGCACATACATATGCGGACATTTGATGCATGGCTTTTATTAGTGCATTTGCCATTGATTGATTAGTACTTAGTATTAGTACTTCTTCTATTGATTGATTGCAGATGAAGTGACTATTTGACCTTTAATTATGAGCCCTGCTATTGAAAATGACATTGAGCTATGGCTTCACATAATCCATCTGGAAAGCCCGACATGATGCCATTCCCTGGAGTTCATTCAGTGAGAAGAGGCCTCAAGGAAGTGCAAAGCTATCAGTGTGGCTTATCTAAAAAAATACCACAGTTGTTGCTTGCACTTAAACAAAAGTTACAGCCAAGTACAGAACATTATTTTATTTTTTGCAGAGAGGGAATTGCTAGCTAGAAGTTACAACTCCAAAGGTAAAATGCAGAACTGTAAAAAACCATTTTAATTCTTTGTATTTACCATGTAAAATTATTTTATCAGCAAAAAATGGAGTGCACTACCTATTTTGGCTACCAGAAGTGCAAATGTTAGTACTGTAGGTATGATGAGCAGCAGATTGGTAAAAAAATAAGACGGGGTTATTTTTGTTGGTTTATAATAAAACCAGGGCATTGTTTGTGATGCAGAGTACATTTTTCCCCATTTAGATTTATCAGCGTAGCAGTTTGTTCACCATGGGATTCTTAAAGTAATGCAGTCAAAGTTTCTAGGCTACAAAATACTTTAAGGAAATAGAGCTAACTTTGCAAATAAAAGCCAAAGCACAAACTTTTCCTATTGTTTTAATTTCATTCAGATTTTTTTTTTAAATACTCAGCTTCTTACTGCACAGGTATGGAACTGATATTCTGTACTTGAACAATTCTTAAAAGCCTGCTGTAATGCACAAGCAGATTCACAGGCAACTCAAATTGTCTGTGCACGGATCATCTGGGCTATGGATTAGTCAGCCCGTGCTTTCCCCCGTGTTCCCCAGCTGCACAATGTGACAGAGTGCATCGTGCTCACATGTAGCTCCAGTCTGCTCACATCTTATCTATCGTTTGCTCATATTTTCTACAGATACCTCCTTACAACATTTTTCGGAGATAAACAATATATTCATACAGCATAAACCACGGCTGTTTAATATTAGCTGGATTTTTGTTTCATCCGTTCTTTTCCTGCACCCAAACTCTGTGAAATGCTGTACTAATAAAGCACAGACTCTTATTCTGTGGTGATAATCGCCTTTCTCCTTTACATAGAAAAAATGCCAAAATGTTCTAACTAGTGTTAAGATAAAAGGTAGATAGATCATTTTGATTTTAAAAAGGGGGCATCTCTTAATAATTGAATAGAAAGTAAGATGGTAAAATTGCGTGCATTTCCCTAAGTGAGTGTTCAGGCTATACTCTGGTATTTTTGAAATGTGGTGGTGGTTCTCAGTTCCTGGCAGATAATTGTCCTTTAAGGCGATTGATTATTCATCAGGGTACTAACTGTGACTAGCTATAAGTGTGTAAATAATTCCTCTGACTTTTACATATAGATCTAGAAAATAATCCTGGTTAATTGCTCTCTGAAAGTTTTCAAGAGTAAGACCTTTGATACTCTCTTTTACTTTCGAAATTTTCCTATGAGTGTTGAACAGGAGACATTACTGCTGGTGTCATGTCATACTTCTTGGTGTTACTATTGCTTGAATTTGCGTATTTTCTTACTTGTTACAGACTTTTACTCTCATTTCTTCCCTACATGTCTGGTAGAGTGATATAAGTGAAAATGATCTAGTGACTGCTCTGCCTAGAGTTGGTGGGTGCTGACCCTTGGGGCAGAAGGGAGGCTGATGGGAGGAATATTCTTGAAAGAATGAGTGTCATGGAGGCCATGTCTGGGCCAATATGTACCCCTCACTACTGCCAGAGAGTTAGAAACTCTTTCGTGTTCCAGCTTCTGGGATCCCAAGGGGCTTCAGCAGCAAGGAATTGCCTGGGCTTTTTCCTCAGCTCTGGGATTCCCCTTCTCTTTGTCCTCTCTCCATCCCTGGAAAATAAGTACTGAGGGATTCATGTTACATGATATGACAGTAGGGAGAGCAGAAGCACCTGCACATACTGCACTTCTCTCATGTTTGCATCTTTTTTTCTTGTAGCCCAAGTTGAAGGCAGCTGGATTGCCTTTCCTAGCTCAGCAGTCTTCTAGAACCAACATTTAGTTCTTATCAAATGATATTATTGGTCAGGTTATTACCATGTAATTGGTATGTCTTCCTTCCCGATACACCCCAAAGAATGCCAGGAAATGCTGCTGTTTCCAGTACAGCTGCTATGTCAGAATACTAGCAAAACCAAATGGTATGGTATGAATGGCATGAATGTTTCCTGCTTTCATGGACAAATCCAGCCATGGTAAGATATCATTTTGCATGTGTAAGCATTTCTGTAACACTAAGGCCACCACCCACTTGAAGGGGCTATCTCCACAAGAAATCAAACTGACAGTTTTGTGTAGGCTGTTGTCACTGAGTTAGTCTATGCCAGAGCATCTCTTTTATTTTCCCTTGCTACTCATATACGTGGCTGGGCAAACACCCCCTGTTTGTCTCCTTCACACCAGAGCATCCCTAGGGGCTGTACTTTTGGGAAGGAAAGGTGGTGGCAGGCCATTCCGAAAGTAGGAAATGGTATAATCTGGTGAGTTATAGTGGCTTTTGGACACCAAGTACCTGATTCTCCTTTGGTTTTCTAATCACAGATTCGCAATAGAGCATGTTCAATCTATTGCAATTTACTCAATCTTGACCTCTCTGTGATTCCAGAAGGGGGAATACTAGAGTAAATTAGGGAAACTCCTTTCCTGTTGGACCTGAAACGTATGTTTCTTTGATTAGGCTTAGAATGTGGCAAGAAATTCTGTACTGGCTCCCAAGGCTTCCTTTTCATCTGTATAGGTTTTTTATTAATATTTAGAAAGTTTGCCTCCAGCAGTACTAAAATGTGCATCAGAGGACAACAGTTGTTTACTGTGTTTGAACTGAAGAATCTCACCCAGGAGATCTCATTCGCTTGAAGTTTACATCTCTCAATCTTGACTTGCAGAAAGAGATCGATGAATAACAATTGTCATTTCAGAGTTGCACCTCTCCAATTATTTATTTGGTTGTGTGTCTTCCCAGATGTACACGTAATTGGATCAGACACTAAAAACCAGATTGCCAGTTTTTAATGACAGCAAGCTCATACCTCTTTATAATAATAATAAAAAAAATAAACACACATACTCATCTGTAAAATGATAATGACAGAAGAGCTCTCCCTCCCCACCAAAAACAGTTAAAGTTAATTTACCTACTTTAAGAAACTACATTATATTCAGCAGACAGCTGACAGGTTACCCTTGGGAAGATCCACGTTTGGACATGACTCAAGATTTTTTTTTTTTTACCTCAAGCTGGCAGAGGCTACAAGTGTCACCCATACTAAAGCTGGCAAGTATTGAAGATGATGTTGAGTCTCCCTGAGAGAGTTGCATCTACATTTGCAGCTCTCAGTGCACCTTCTGGCAGCCAGTCTGAGCTGCTGACTCCAGACGCTTCTAAAACAGTGGGTGCAAAGATGTGAAAAATCAACAGCAGCAGCAAAATTTAGAAATCTCCTATTACAGGATAGTTTTGGGAATCTGGAAGAGGGATCCTCCTCTAAAAGCTGCCATGACCACAGCAAGCACATAACCCTAGTCCACAGAATTTCAGAAATAGTATCCCTCAGTATTTCTAGGTAGTGAGCCGTTTTCTCAAAATGCCTTCCCGAATGACTGGAGCATTAAGGCTTTTCTGGCCTCGTATCTGCCTTTCTTGGGCACAGAAATCAAATGAAGAGAGAATTAAAGGAAAAATTAAGCTAGTATTCCTAACTTTTTTCTTTATGAAAAGAAGTGTTTTCTTGTTTTACCATTTATAATGAATTTGTGTATCAAATTTTTCTTTGCATCAAGGTTTCAGAAGGAATAAAACCTTTTAAAAAAATCTAATTAAAAGGTAGTATGAAACAGTTCGGAGCATAACCCTTTCCTGCTTGTGCTTGCAAATACAGTTAGAACAACTATAACACATGTTTGTAATGGCTTTTTTAATATGTGTAAATAAAATCCACATAATCAAAAGTTTAATGCTAAGAAATCTTAGCCTCAGCTTTGTGTGGAAAGGGCAGTAATGTTCAAGGAAATAATCAAATTAACCAAATCGCAGCTTTGTGTTTTTAGAACATTTGTCAATCTCTTTGTCCAGAATTCCTTTCATTAGTAGGTCTAATCTATTAAATATTCAAAAAGTGTTGGCTACAAGAATTATAAAGAAGGGAAGGAAGTGTTTGTATCTCATTGGTTTAAATGTCATAGCTTAGATATTGCCAGTGAATTATAAGGAAGAATTTATTCTGTGCCTTGAGTAAGTTACGTGTATGAAGAGTGAACTGATACCCAAGCAATTAAAAAAAAAACAGCACTGAAGTGTGAGGAAAAGTTTACAACATTGCTGTGCCCACGTTGTGGTGCCAAATTAAGGATAGGTCACCTTTAAAATATGACTTATGGTGGTTCAATTAATTCTTTAATTCCCTGTTAACTAATTGCTACTACCATATTGTCAGACAGGTGGAGGTGTTTTGGAGTCTAAAGCACTAGTCTTCAGTTGTTGGTGTTAAATGTTTCATTGTTAGCATCTGGTAAGATTGCCTGTGTTGTGTTCGTTAAACATCACTTCTAATCTGAATGCACACGTTGAAAACCCAGAAATAGACAAACTGTACTTTCTTTCTCTTCCCTCCCAGCTTTTACATTTTTATTTACTTAAAACTTACCAAGCAAAATATCAAAAAAAAGTATCAAGATGTGCTGTTTCTTAGTAACTGTATTTACATTGCACTTAAATTACTGCTCCTCTGAGCAGTATAGTGAGCCAGCTATCTGAAGAACAAGAATTAATGAAAGCATTCGAAGCATATTAGGTTTTCTTCTTTTTTAGTTCTTGTTATAGCAAAAGAAATACTTTATTTCTCATTCATTTCTCTTCTTCCTTCTCCTTCTTTACTTAACTATTAGACCATCCAATCTCTTCCAACGTGGTGTGGGTCTCAGTGAAATTCTTGCATCCTAGCATAACTGTATGGCCCATATGTGACCACACTGCTCTGATTCAGTACAGAGCCTTCCCAATAATTCTAGGCCACCAAAAGAGGTAAGTCATGTAATGGAATGCAAGGGCTTGTTGAATATTCGGGTAAATAATTGTTCTTTCCCAAGGAGAGGGACGAAGGTGAAAATGCTTTTTGAAGATGAGGGTCCACGCAGACCTCCAGACTGAGCTAGGATAGCTCTCCATCTTGCAATTTTCCTCTGCAGCTCTTCCAAACTCCCTTCATGTCTCACCCATCCCTTATAAAACCTCCCTGTCAAATGTTTGGTTTTATCACTTTGTGAGCCTGGTTTTTGCTTTCCATTACATTATTGCTGACCTGAAATATGAAAACATACTGAAAGAATCGTCTTTTTTCCCTGAAAATATTTTAAGCCCAAGTCTTCATACAGCATGTATGTGGGCAAAAAGGCAGGGGAAATGTAGTCTCAACTGCTACAAACATTGTAGATCCTTCCCAGTCAGGGAGGGAGTGTCCCGTCACCTGGAGGCAGTTGTGGTTGTGCATCGTGATGGATGATCTCTTTATACCTTCAGGAAAATCAGACTTCCATGGTAACACTAGGCTTTGACACCAAGGTGTGATTGAACCTTAAGTGCCACAAACCATTTTACTGCTGTAAACCATTGCCTAGCCACTGCGAGTGGACTCCTGACATTATTTACTTCTGGACAAGACAGTAGCAAAGGTTGTCTGTTACTTTGCTCAGCCTTGATTCCTTTGCAGAGTACAAAATTACTCTAAGGTTTAGAATAACTTGGTTAGGGCTAAGAGCAAAAGAAATCTCAGAGTTACAGCCGGAGTGGGCCTTGGAAAGGGCTACCAGTTTCTTCCCTGAGGAATTTTTCACCTGAGGAAGAGCTTGGCTGCCTGTTTAAGGCTCAGCTTCAGGTAACATTTGCCTTCCAATGTGGTGTGATTTCATATTATGTTGGAAGGTACTTTCTTCAGCTGGAATGGGAATACTCAGAGGCGAGCAAGTATTTGTATTGTTGTGGGTTGTCAGCTATTATTTAGCTATTCCCATACCTGAAACAAACTGGTCCGGAGGGAAAAGCATTTAACCTGAGTTCAGTGCATACTTTGGAGAGGGCATGGATATAGGGAAAAGAATCCTTAGGCACTTGATTTCTCAAAAGCATCTTCTCCTGTCGTGATCTCTAACAGAGTCTGGACAAGGGCAAGAAATGCCTTCTATACCTGGCTAGCTTTCCCTGAGGATAGGCAGAGTATGTAAGCTTCTGTCTCCTCAAAACTAACTGTGGCAATACGACTTGCCTGGGAAGAAGAGGGAAGATTAGCAGCATCTTGCCATTCTGGTAGCTATCTGCATGAACAACTTTTTTCTAATCCTCTAAACTGGATTTTGCCTAGATCTCGCCACCCTTTCCCACTATGCGGTCAGTGTGCTGTATGCGATACTATTGTGAAACTTGACAGTAAAATTTCAGGTGCTCAGTTGGCACTGTCTTTGCAGGAATGAGCTCAGACACCTTCCGCTCTGGCAGCTTAGGAGGGGTTTAATGCCGTATATGCCCCTCTTTACAGGCCTTTTCTCAGCTGAAAAGAAGAAATAGCTATTTGACCTACTAATGTTCCCTTCACATCAACCCCTGAGAGGATCCTTCAGAGAGAGAGTAGCATGGAGAGTGTCAGAGAAGCTACCGTCATACATTTCATTCATTTTGTATATTACACTTGAAGATTATGGCAACGGAGAGTTGTGAAATGCATAGATGAGTAGAAGGGAGAACTGAAAATCCAGAGGTTAAGGCTTTTCTTCAGAGTGTTTCCTCTGCCTCTTTACGAGGGTTGTTTGGCATTCTGATGCCTGAACGCCTGGTCCTTGCATAGCCCCAGTGATGACCTCTTTGTTTTGCCCCAAACCTCTTTTTCTAAGAAATGCTGCAGCGTTTTGTGATTTGGAATGTGTTTCAGTAATGTAAGCAATAAAGTTTTAGGATAAATTGTTTGTTGTGAAGACATTCAAGGGGAAAAACCTATACAGTGGAGTATGTAAGCAGAGCATCTAGCAATAATTCTGCTTTGGGTGTGAGAGATAATGGCCTACGTTTTGGTGGTAATAAAAATGTTCTATTAAGTTCTCTGAACCCATTGCAATGTGATAGAAAACAGCAAATGATGAAACAGTGCTTTAAGGGGAGCTTATACATTCAGCAAGCATAAAATAAACATATTAAAACAGAAAAAAACCACCCTGATTTCCAGTACTTCTGTTTTATCACTTCCATCATGGGTATAGGATAAAAGAAAACTCTTACTTGCTTGTTAGAAGAAGAAAGCTCCTACTTGAAGTTCTTACTTGGCAGATGTCAGTTGAAAGCCCTGCTATGGAATATGCTGCAATGTCAAACTCTGTTGGGTAATTTTAGACAAATGTGTCATGTGTGACATGGAAATATGGCATGCTGTACATTAGTGATTTCCCAAGTGTTTGGATCAGGTAGTAATGTGCTGAGAAAGTGCTCTTTATCTCTCCACACTGTGTACTTGTATAGCAGTGGGGAAAGGCTTTTGGTAGAAATTACTTTAGTCAGAAAAAGAATCCATTTACAATATGTGCCTTCTAACATCTTTGAGACAATGCATTGTATTAAAGAGGCATTTTTTGATTAATGTTTTATAAACATTTTTCAGCATGACAGCTTAAAGTCCCTGTAAAATTGTAAATGCGTGCATAGTGCTCACTTCCATAAAGTCAAATGCCATCTCATAAAGTCTAGTTGGATCCTGTCAGTGACAGTGACACAGAATCAGTACCTTGGAGCATTAAAATTAATTTGCTTCATTTATATTACTGCAGTGATAGCTAGATGAAAAGAGTCCTATATTTAAATTCTCTTAAAAATACCTTCAAATCTTTTAGGATTTTTTATTATTATTATTTTACAGTTAACTAAATGTAGTGAAGCACAGCATAATATTTTCATGGGCCTTTTACGAAGGTGACTACGAAGTGTGAAAGTAGCAAAGGGGAAAGGGGAGGATGTGGGAGGTTATGCTGGGTGCAGAGCTGGAGGAATGATAGGGAGCTTTCAGTTGTGCAGGCTACTAGAGAAACGGTGGCCTTTGACTGGGGCCGATAAACCACAGCCTTGGAGCCAAACTGGAATGCCCTGGAGCAATGGAGAGCAAACAGGGCTTCCCTATACCAGACCGGTGAGAGCAGCCCTCTCACTCCTCCTTGCCGTTGTTGAAGGTCACGGATAAACAGCTTTTGCCTTGCTGGCTTTTCCTCAGGTTTGCAAAGTTCTTGGGTGAAATGGGCAGAGTGGGGACACAAACAGGGAGAAAAATGAAATGTGCTCCATGTCACAGGCCTAACTCTTCTCTCTGTTGCAGTGGGACTGTGATTTTAGGGGAAGAACCCAAAATTTACACTGCTACAAGTGAGCAGAATGAAAGGTCTTGGGAAGCAAACCCAGGCAGGCTAGAAGCATGGGAGTGGAGAAGAGGAGGAAGAAAGAAAGGGAGAGAATACAAACAGAAAAAAGAAAAAGAGCCTCTGAATACCAGAGCCAAAGCGCAAGGAGGAAGATGGGAACACGGGGGAGCGCTGGTAGGAGAAACATAGCCAAACAAAGGAGAAGAGGGAAGTTCAGGGTAAAAAGCTGGGAACACCAATGATCCTGTTTGTAAGGGCCATCTGTGAGATGATCTCAGTGCTTCCTCTCTTCTGAGACACCACACTAGTCCTGCTCAGGTGAGGTGCTGTTTTCTCACCCAGCTGGGTATCACATTTTCTTTGGAGGTGGATGGGATACAACCCTGACTTGTATTTGGTCAGCTTTGATCCAGGAGTTGGACACACATTCGTGCAATAAATCCCATTTAAAGGATTTTGGCAACTCAACAGTTTGTTACACCCCTGCTTTGAGCAAAGCTGCACAAGTTGGCAAGAAACCACAGAGGAGCACTTTGCCATTCAGTTCTCATGGTAGATAGTGAGTGAGGATCTTTGGCAGAGGAGTTGAACCAAGCTGCTGGAAGCCTGTAACTGCATAAACCACAGCAACACAAATGGGTGTTTGTGGTATGAACCTTCAGATCATGACAGCAGTCTTAAAACTTGAAGACTGTCTATAAACTGATAATGCCAATGTTCCTCCTCCAGTGTCAATCAAGATGAAGACCCATAGAAGTCAGTCCAATTACCCTGAAATGCAGATAAGCCTGATTAATGGCTCTGTGAAAACGAAACGAAAAATCCTTACAGGCATTATTCTTCACACGTCTGAATGCAGCCTTAATGCTCCAGATGGCAAATAAGTACCCTAGTAATATTAAGGCATGGGAGGAGGGAGGAGCTGCTGTGTACTTTCAGGACACTTAAGACTAAGGTGGTGGTCTGGGTTTTAATATATGTGATTTGGTCCTGTGCAAAACTTTATTTATCTTAGACTTGGTGTAGCTGTCATACTCCATTAGCACTGGAAGCAATATGCTGTAAAAGATGAGGAAAAGAGGAGTAGACAGCCCAAAATAAGGATAACCATATCGGTTTTGTTTAGCACCTTCATTCCTTGCTATCTATCTGAAAGATTTAAACTCATCTCACTCACACTTCCATAGGTTTGTTACAGCCACACCTGTTCACGTCACTACTGTAGCAGTCAGTGTCTGTGTTTCTGTTACAGCTTCTCTTAGTGCTGGGTCATGATCTCATCTTGAAAATGCATTATGGGCTCAGATTGAGCGTACAGCATCAGCCCAGGCGTCACAATGTCACTTTTCTTCCTTTGGCTGGGATTTGGTTTTCATTTTGGTCGTCCTGTCCCCCTGTGTGCCCCCTCCCAGTGTTTTTTATACATTATATATATTTAAAGAAAAAAGTACAGAGATTTTTTTTTTAAGAGAGGGAAAAGTAACTGTTAAAATACATTTTTCCTAATTAGGAATTTGCATGAGTTTTATGCATTTGGAAAACGTTAGCAGTCATACTGATGCCTGCAGTTACAATGTATTGCTACAAAAAAGTTCTGACAACATTTTAAAAAATAAATACATTTCTGTTTAGCTTTGTGGTAATATTTCTGATGCAAGCATTTGTGACTGTAGTTTCTGGGTCCCTTGTCATGAAGTATTTTCTGAGAGAGTTGCATACTGGCAAAGTTGGAATTACAAAAATCAGAAAGTGCATAAGAAGCCGACAGGGCTTTTTCTTTCCATTGAAATAATGCTTACCTGCAAAAATGATTATTATTTCTTCTTTTCACCAGTTAGGTTTTCCTGGTAAATAACAGGAACTTTAATTGCACATTAGTAGCTTACAGGAACCTATTGTTGTGACATGTATTTAAACAAGCTGTGAATTAAGAACCGCTTTCCACCCAGTGATCTAATTATATTGTCACACTAATTACAGTATTTTGTATTTGTATTTGACAACAATAGTTTTCTTTTCCTAGTTTACTGAAATAGCTTTCCTCTAGAGAATTTACCTTTTAGACTGGAATGTCTCATCTTTTCTTTCAGAAAATGTACAGTAATTTAAAGCGTGTCTCCGTCACTTTGGGTCCATTCTGTTCACATCTCTGCCATTAGTTTTCTGTGTGATCCCAGGCTAGTCATTTTAGTGTTCTCTGATTCTCTGTAGGAGTCCTGTTCAGCTTACTTAAGCGTTTTTGGATCTATGGGTGAAATTGCACTACCAAAACACCAGGTACTGTCTTACAAACATAAATACAGCATGTTCATAGCTTGGGACTCTAGTTTTCTGTGGTTAGAGAACAGGAAAGGACCCACAAGGGTCAATTCCAAACTTGGAAATGGGCAATAAAACCTTTTATCCGTTTACAAAAGCAGTATGATGGACATCTGAAGTAAATTACACTCCTTAATATCATGTGGATGTCCATTTAATTTCTATCCCAATACTAACTATCCCCAAGCCCCAGAAACTAGTGTTAATAATAAGCAGCCCTACTGTGTGATAAGTCCATGATGTTGTTTTGAAGGTAATTATAATATTGAAATTAAGCACTCAAGCCTTTATTTATTTGATTTAATCTTTCCCTGGAAATGTCCGCTAAGTAAAGGCTACTGGTATGGGGACAGCATTGTTAGTGGTGTAATGTGATGAAGCAAATGAAAATAATTACAAGAAACGGTGCTGTGGAAACATCATGAAGATTCCGGCAAGCCCAGACATGTGTCGGCAATAGTGGGGCACTAGTGGAATGGTAATATTCAAGAAATAAGCTGCTTCCTCACATAGGGAGAAGGCAGCTTTCATTAAGGGAAACCTGAAACGGTGTTGAGAATGGGAATTTGTCCGGGACACAGAGAAGCATTTATGTAAACGCGGCAACTTTGGCTGATCTGAAACATCTTCTGATGGGGGAACGGAGAGCACGTAGCACTACGCTCAGCTTTTTGTCATTGCTAAGAAAGGAGACAGACAGATGAGCTCTGTGAAAACCGTGTGTAGTCTGCTTCGCTGCAAGGTTGATGCTGGTGGAAGATTCATAGAATGACATTTAAGATGAGGGAAAAAATAAGGTATGTTCTCAGGGGGCTCCTGAGGGATCACAGCTGCTCTTGTTGGTGACTATGCAAATGTCTGGTCAAGTGAGACAGAGATGGTTGCAAGTTTTGCCCACACCTATGCTTTGTGGAGCACAGTAGCAAAGATTTAAGCAGGTAATTTTGAACAATGTGTTCAAAGTAAACATAATCAGTTTAATTACTGCAAAACTAGATCAAATTTAATTTTACATATCACATCGTCAAGTGGGAAAATTGTGCATGGAGGTATCTAATAGAATTAGCACTGCTGAGTGCAAATTCGAGCTCTTAGGAAAAATGGCCCATCTTTAGCTCTTAACAGTCACTTCTTTCAGCATCTGACAAATTCTGTACTCAGCTGCTCCCCAACTCTTCATAGATGTGACCACTTCATATTGCTCACTTGGTTCACGAAACCTTTTCTCTCATGCTGTAGCTCTTCTGAAACATACAGGTAGAGTAGAGAGTTTTGTTCTCTAACAAGTGAGCCTCATCTGTAGGGCACCTGAGTCTGCCTTGACTGCATGAATCGAAGCAGGGAAGGCTGTCATTTGGGTACTCACCAGCTGGCAGGGGCTATGCCAGGGAAACGCAACCCTCCTGCAGCGGTGAAGGGACTCAAGAAAGGTTGCAAGCAGGAGTCAGGCAGGTTGGATGGAGGGTGATCATGAAAACACAAACCAGAGCACAGGGAGAGAGAGGAAGAAGTAAATAAGCAGCACAGAGTGATGCTCAGCAACCCAACAGTCATGCGATAGCAGAACATATTTTATATCAAATCTTCAGCAGGAGTTTGACAGCTAATAGCATAATTATAAAAGATCTTTTATGGCATTCCCCTATTCCTTCCTTTCTGCCACAGAACCTTCTCTGCCATTTATTTTTTTTTTGTTCATGTTCTTGCTGATTTGTTTGGGTTGGCTTTTTTATACAAAACTTCTGAGTCCTCATTTTGTTTCTTTTGAGTTCATTTGGGTTGTTTTTTTTGTTTGGGTTTGTTTGTTTGTTTGGGTTTTGTTTGTTTTTTTGTGTGTGTGTGTGAAATGTCAGTGCCATATAAAATGCTTTGCTCTTATCTGGAGCTTAAAATCTGAGGTGAGTGTCTGCTGTTTTTCTGCCTACAGGGATTCCAATGCTGAAGATAGTATTTATGGGTTATGAGCACCTATCCTTAATTTCCGTCCCCTTACTCATCTATCATCCTGCTCAGATTCTTCTTGGCAGTCTATTGGTACCAACAATAAAATCTTGGATGGTTTCTAGGCAAAAGGTAAGAATCGCTGGTTTTGATTTATAATGGCTGGTGTGCTATGAGTTAAAAAAAAATACCTAAACACGTCTTAAACTCCTTAGGTTCCTTCTTGAGGATTCCATGGTAGGATTTTTCTGTTCCTTTTCTCCCTCTATGGCAGTGATAGCCACAGTAGTGTCAAATTAAAAATGCAGAACTTTATCCCCCTTGGTTCTGAAAAGGTTCAAATCTTGAAGTCAGACCTCTACAGTTAGTTCAGATTATGAATTCATTCAAATTACAAATTCAGATTATGCCCAATAAGAATGGCTCTGTCTTTAGCTAATAACCACAGCTTTGGATCTCCCTTTTGGAGAAGTAACAAAGATCTGTCCACTGGTGTGGGTGCTGGGGAAATTGCGTAAAATGAGGGCACTTCCTGAATTGAATGGAAGCAGGATGTAAAGTTTTTTAATTATTTTTTTCTACTTGGGTCACCCTGTACAACAGTAAGAAGTCTTAGAAGTCTGATGCATCACATTTCATGCCACAGTTATGGCATGGGATAGTTTGTTAGGATTATTGACTATAACTAGAGGTTTTTGCATCGACATCCCTGATTCAAATTATGCTTATTGCAATACAAATTGAAGCTACTGACATCTGACATCTACATGAAATAATTGCAGTGGTTTTGGTCAGGTTCTCAGAACAGTAGTAACCACCTCGCAGAAAGCTAGTCCATGCAACTAATTTTAATGCTATCTTTAATTTTCTGAGATAATAAGGATCAAGAAGCTGATGCTTTGTCTTTGACAGCCATTTTAGATGAAGGTTGGGAAGCTGTGGGAAGCCCAGTGCCACCAGTACCTTGTATTCTCCACTTCTCAGTGGAGAAAATTTTTTTTTATAACTTTCGTATTTAGAATTTTCAGCAAAACCCAACAGACTTCCATTTTAGTAGCTTCACCAAAGTCACCTTGTTAACTTGAATGCTAAAATCCCCCACATTTGTGGTTTTTATGTGGCTCCACTTTTGCTTAACTGAATGGCACAAAGCAGGAAAATTGTCAGTGTTCAGGAACTGTGTCCACAAATCAGACCTTGCTAAGACGCATGTATTGTAGTATCTGAAAATGGAAATTGAGAATCATATGTCATTTCTCTTATCAGTCCAAGAGTCTTTTTTTTTTAGTGAGAAATTATCAGGAGACATTACAGCTTGTGTAAAGAAAATTCCATTGCTATTCCTGCAGAAAGATAGCCTAAAGTTGATACTACTGGTGAATGATCCCTGCAATGCTGGCTTCTCTTCATCATCTAACTGCTCTCTGCTGCCACAAGACCAGGAGTGGGGCTGGAGCTCATCCAGACCTCCCTGATCCTCAGGGGTGATAATGGCCTTTAGGGGCTGCTGTCAGTCACTGCAAGTTAACACTGCCTTTAAACAGGGCATCAGAAAAGTCAGCCAGTACTGGAGAGACTTACAGTTCACCAGCACTAGTTTCTTATTCATTAAGCATCAAATAAACCTCCTGTGCTAATCAGACTGTAATGCTGCTGTAGAGCCACTTTGGGGGATTGTTGTTCTGTTGCAGCAGTTTCTTCAGTTGGTCTTCTGTATTATTTACAAATGTTATTTTAATTACTCTTTGAAAAAAATCAGTGAGGTTGGGTCTGGTACAGTTGCAATAAGTATAATAGAAGTGAATGTTGTGACTGGATAATGGTCTCCTGCTTTGAAAATAAACATGTCATCATCACCCTTGATGTTTATTTTCTATAAACACCTTGGCTTCATTTTGGCATCTCTCTTGCAGGGGGAGACGGTTATCCAGTCACAGTACTCATCTGCAGTGACATTCTTACTTAATTATGATAGTACATGTGATCTGGTTGTATGAAATTGAATTTAAATATTTAGAGGTTCATCTACACTAAGGTATTTCTAGTTTGTAAATATGGCAGCAGAATCTGCCAGACTACAAAGTTAAAAAATTGTTTCCCCAAACAAAATGTGAAATGATGTCTCTCTCCAAAGTCTCTTGCTGAATAATAACCAAAAGACTAATCTCAAACGGCTAGATTTAACAATAGTTAAATGCTGGTGTTTCTGAAAGCTGGTGTTTCTGAGGGGAATATAGCCTATTTATTTTTAAAGGTTTGGATTTTTTTAAGGGTTTACATTTGTGCTAGAGCATTTTTCAAGCAGTGCTTACAAGCTTTAAATGTACAATATTAAAGGTTAATATCTACAATAAGAAGACCCATCAGACATCTCTCAGACTGAAAATCGCTTGTTTAGCCAACCCTCCAGAAACGATAAGTCTCTTACTCGACAGGCAACTGCCAGTCTGCCTGGGCACTTCACCCAAAAGGCTAAGGGAAGCAGAGGTTCCAAATTTCAGGATTTTCCCTCTCACTCAGGCTGATTCGTCCCGCACAAGAAAGCACTGAGCTTTTTTGTTGCAGAGCACACCAGCAACAGGCATCCTCACAGTGACCACGCCGTGTAACACGGGAGCAGCTGAAAACCTGAGACCTTTTAAGCCTGCTGCGTTTGCCTCCCAGGTTAGAGGGGCTGCTTCCAGCCAAGCCAGAAGCACGGTCGCCTGCCATTTGAGGTGAACTGTCACACACTGAATAAATAGCTCAGCTACCATAGCTGGCCCACCCTGCGGGGAACGCAGAGCTGGACCCTGCCATCAGGTAAAGGCAAGTGGTTTCCCTCAGTTAAGAGTAGGCTAGAGCTACAAAGACATCAAGTGTCCGCTGGCATAAGACCACCTCTGGGCTGATGGACTTTGGCTTCTTTTTACCTTTTCTCGGAAGGGTATAGACATCAGGGGTGCACGACATCCACCCCTGCGGCAGTGACTATACTCTGAGCAGCCTTCGAGCCATATGGAAGGAGGCCAGGGAACACAAAGGTGTTGGCAGAAATGTTCTTCACAGTCTTTCCCTACATGAGTCAGAAGCTCTCATATCTCTGCCACAAGTGGTTTGAGTGGGGTTCAAATAGTCGCTTTCTAAAAGACATCTGAGACCCACCTCCGCTTCCTTTACTGGCACTGTGGCCATATTCCTTGTGGTTCCGCTGTGAAGACTGTCTGTAGCTGGGGAGGTTGTGATGTGCTATCAGAGAGAAAAACATCATCACAGATCCCAGAGCGGCCTGTCAGCTGCATGCTGGCTCCTCACTCAGCCTCCCAGAAGTCACACAGCATTCTCTTGCCCCTTATAAATTAAAATCTTGTCTTGTTCTGTTGGTTGTCTTTGGAGAATATAAAAAAGTGACTGTTTTGTTTCCTTTTCACAGGCACTGAAGTTAACCAGGCAGCCCAAAGCACCTGTGAAGGTATAATTACGGAGATGGCCGTCACAGTGAATGTATATATGTACTATACTGTACACACAGACAATTGAGACAACTGGGTATTTGTGAATGTTGCTTCAGTGCATATTTTATTTTTATATATATATATATATATATATTAAAAAGATACCTGTTAAGTGCCTTACAGATGCATTTTTGGCAAAAGCATTGTTTCCAGAAGCTACTTTGTTGGTTACTGCAAGAGGTTGTACAGTATTTTGGAGTCCTTTAGGTTTTATTTTTCTAACGGAGTGAATGGTCATGACTAACAGCTGTTTCTTCCATTGCCCCTGCTTTTGAAGCCAGGGTGCACCAGCTGTAAGACTCTGTTTTAAACTAGCCAAAATGACCAGAAGCTTATCCCACTGCTGGCTTACCCTGGGGAAGAGCTTTCTGAAGGTTTTTTTTCCAAGATTGACTTGAATTTTTGTGTGACTCTGTTACACTCCCTAGTCATATGACTGTGACATGCCTTTTTCTTCTGAGTTTGTGTATACTCAGCATGGGGCCATCCATTGGATAGAAGCTGAGAAGCATGAATTATTTGCATTTGTTGACACAGTTGTCTAGACATTCCTTCAAAGTTAATGGTTTCTCAAGAAAATTCTTTCAATTCCATTGTATGATATTGTGCCATTGTATATCTTAAATGCCTCATAAGCTTCTTCAAAGAAATGGTCTGGTGCTTGGGTTATGAGTGAAGTATTTGTGTTTGCAGCTAGGAGATCTTTTATAATTTACCCCTGAAGAACACAAATTCTTGTTTTTCTTTTTTCTTTTCCTTCCCCTGATGCAATGCATGGAGATCCGCAGTGACAGAATTTAGGATGCTAATATTCAGCAGAGCCTTTATTGTAGTAAGCCAAGCTATGTTTTCTATATTGTTGCATTGTTAATGAATAATAGCTTGTGAGGACAAGAAAGTTGACAATATTTTTTTTTTCCAATTAAAAGGATTCTTATAGCAACAGCAACGCTGTCTTAGCTGATTTGACAATCAGTCACAACTTTTTTAAAAATAAAATGTTACTCTTTTTAATAAACTTACATGAAAAAGAATACAAGATACTATTTCTAAGAGAAAGGAATACAAGCATATACTTAAACATAGTCAGCACTGCATCTTGTCCAGGAGACTAAGATGCCAGAAGTGTACTCTAGTCCAGACTCTGAAGTGTGCCCATCCACAAAAACTATGCTGGCAATTGTGCATTAAAACATTAAAAGGAATGAAAGAAACAAGTCAAAGTGGGATCAATATAAATGCAGAAATTTCATGTGTGGCATGGTTAGCATTGCAGTTAATCGTGCAACTGAGTGCAAACACCTAGGAGCAGATCTTTAGCAGATGTAAATTATCATACCTCTGATAAGACTACAGCCATTTACACAAGCTAAAGATCTTTTGTATGACAGTAGGCATGTGAAATTCGTATCCTTTTGCCTTTGTGAAATAATCTGTGTTTGGTTTACCTAGTCTGTTATTCCTAGTCCATTACTCCTGTGAACAACAGGAAAGTAATCTGGTACCAATCATCAGTGCTTTACCTGATGGCCAGTCAGTGCAAGACTGCTCTGTTGTCACCCATGAGAAAAACAACTGGGAGCTGACAGCATCACTTTGTTCAGCATTGTCATCACCAATAAAATGACCATGTAACAAAGGTACACTGAGGTGGCAACATGCTGGATTCTTGTGTTCCCTGGCAGGGGATCAGGCTGTGCACACTGAGCAGGTGGCGGGGCTGAGGGACCCGTGTCCCCTAGGGTTGCACTCTGCTCTCACCAGCCAGTGATGCCAAAGGGCAGTGGGCAGCGAGCTCACGCTTTTGATGAGCACACCCGGAGGTAGCACAGTCACATCCACCAGCAGGCCAACCTGTCAGGTAATTGGAGAGAATAGCATGCGTGTTCTTGGACCAAATTCAAGGTTCCCCTTCTTTAAGCCTGCTAGCCAGTAACTGGCTCCACATGAGGAAAAAAATCCTTTGGGCTTAAAAACCCTCCTTGCAACGGAGAGTTCAGACACAGGACGGTGTGGTTTTGTTTTGCTTCCATAAACCTGAACTTCCAGAGTACGTAAGGACTTAATCCCAACCCCCACTGAAACTGATGACTCTTTCTGTGGGTTTTGAGTGGCAAAGCAACAGGCCCAGAAAGAGTGCTTGCTTCTTTTAAGGATATAGGAAGACTTCAGGCATACAGTAACGTACTGTGGTTGTGTCAATGCTACGTAGTCAGAACACTGCAAGTACCCTTACTGAGCTACCTCTGCGTACTGAACCTCCAACTTTCAGTGCATCCAACAACTTGCTTAGATCCACTGAACACATCCTTTTTTCTTCATTGATTTTTTTTTCTGTGTTACAGAATATTTCAAACTGGTTTACGATGGAGTTTTGTTAGAGCCTTTACAAAGTCCTTGTTAATTGTTTGGGGCAGCCTAAATGCTGTGTATGAGTGTTGGAGGTGTTAATCTAAAGGGAATATAAAGCAAAACTGAAATACATATTTTAAATCCGTACTTCATTATGCATATCAATTCTGTTATGTTTAAAGACTGTTAAGATGTTTGTTTTATGACTTGTTATTATGCCTACTTGTTATTATGTCTTTAATAAACAGAATGCTTCTGAATTTAATTTTGTTAGTAGGAAAACAAGATAAAATTACTTAACCTGTAGGTCAACTTTTACCTCTGTTACCTGTGTTTTGTTCTTTTGTGGGTAAGCTTTTAAACCGTTTGCTTGTTCTTAAAAAAAAAAAACAATCTGTGAACTGTACTGAAATATTTTATGAACTAAATTTGGGGAAAGAAAATCCTCAGAATACTGCAAATTATCACTGACTGAAAATTAATTAATTGAACTCCACCAGTTTTTCAGTAGAGGGTTAGAACAGTTCTGAATCTTTTCAACTTCTTGGCTTTAAATCTGAGAGATATCGGCTACTGAACATAATCAGGCAAAACTGATGGTAAATGAGAACTTTGCCTATATTAAAACATAAGGATTTTCTTGATCATCACACTTCTTACCTTCTGTGTATCTGTACTCCCATCTAATGATAGCAGAGGAAAAAATGCCTGAACAATAAAAGAGCACTTCAGAGGTCACAGGGAATCCTAGCACTTTGTGTTGAGTTACTCAAACATTTTATTTCCCTTTTTTGTGCGCTAAATTGAGAAGCTTTTGATGACCTCAGTAATAGGTCCAAGATAAATCACTTTTTATGTAGTTAAAATCAAAACTGTGGTTGTGTTTTTTCTTATAAATCCTTTAGTTAATGCAAATAGGTTATATGACAGAAAAGGCAATCTCAGCAGATGCTGCACAGTTGTGCTTGTTCGCAGAGCGAAAGGAGAGTGATCCAGCAGCTTGGTTTTACAGAAGTAGTCCCCTACGTTATTCTGGCAGTCAGGGAGAGAGGAGCCATTAGTTTTATTTGTGTATGGTTTTCTGTGGAAATATCTTGACAGCAGGAGGTTAGAAGGCAAGATGAAATATTGTCTGTCTGCAACCACATTTATTTATTTGCAAGTGCATATGTGTATAAGAGATGAGCGGTTATATATGTAGAAATCATTAGAAAGGACCAAGTCCCTGGTACACATTTTTTTTGCAAGACTGCATATGGAGAAAGAGCTACTTTTTTGATGTTACTCTGACATTAAAAATGAAATTTCAGACATTGAATTGTTTTGTGTTGAATCATAATCTCATACAGAACCTTTACAGCAGACAATCGCAGCATTGTATTTGTAAACTGTAGACTATTTTGCACTTAAATAGATGTTGATGCATTTGGGAATTACAACACAGTAAAGGGCTAAATCATAGTTTCTCCAAGTTGTTATAATCCAAATGCATTTATATTACTATTATTATAAAGTGCCAGAAACACATACAGTCCCTCACAAACACGTTAAATAGACAAGAGACTAAATTCTGCCCTTGGTTACACTTGCACATCTCCAGTGAAAGGGTTGTTAAGCTGCAGAGCGGTCTCCCTAGGGAAGCTGTTTGAAAAGCCCTGCCATTGTTCTAACAAAGCTCGGTGATAACGTAGCACATGATGAGAGTAAATGAAGAGTATTTTACTTTAGATTTGATGGCCTGCCCTTTCCAGCATCCAACAAACTGAATCTCTTGTGTCCCTATTTCCAGGAGTAGTCCCCATCTTCCAGACTAAATCTATGTCATCGTACCAGAACAATGTCAGAAGGAGGAGGCTGTCTCCTCTTTGCCGTTTTCTTGCTTAAACCACATTACCCCTTGTGATCATTAGACTGTGACTTCTTCGAGGAGGCATTTTGAATTAAATCCTTCGAAGTTTATGTGTACGGTTCCTGTAAAATTCTCATTTGACAGGGAAAACACCCTGCACGATGGTAAGTAATCTCCTGGATCACCACGGGCAAGGACTGTGCAATGGCTTTAGATGCGCAGGACTGGAGAAAGCAATGCCAGGAAATGCAGGTGCGAGGCACTGCTACGGGCAGGTTGCTTCATGCTGGCATCTTGAGCTGCAGCAGAGGTGATGAAAGCAGCTTCTAAGTTGTTCTCTTGCCAGAAAGGTGGAGAGTGAGATCTTCAGTGAGAAGTGAAATTAAATTTGTTAGTGATTAAAAGGACAAGAGAGATGTGTTGGAAGCAATTGGTGCCAATGAGGCCTCTCGGCTGCTCCCCTAAGCAAATTGCAGTCTCGGTGGAATATCAGCTTCTCAGTCCATCAAATTGCAGTAATCAAGTCTGGAGCTGATGGGAGCATGAGTCACCACTTAATTTTCTCATCAGCAGAGGCCAAGTTTTCAAAATATTTTTAGATGCATTTCTTCAGAGATTTCTGCCAGCCAGTGACCTATAGAGTGACAAGAAAATGAGCAATAGCTGCTGTTGAACCAGCTCTGGTCCCTGCCACCTGCCCTACTGACTGCTGTTTTGGGCAGGGAGGGCAGGCAGATGGATGGCCTTTGGCATCGTTACGCAGAAAAGAGCCCCACTGAGTTGATCCCAACACCTGGATTCGTTAAGTAATAAAATAACCAGTTCATTCTCAGGCTATCTGGTAGGTTCAAATCAACTCTTGTCTCGTGTGTTGCTAGCCCAGCCCAGAAGCAGGCATGAGATTAGAAATGGATTGTGATGCCTGCTCGGAGAGACAGCCGGTACCGAACAGCTGCGGCGCACAGAAGAGGCTGTGCATCTCCCAAGGATCCCATGCTGGTGTGTACTGTCCGCTCGTTACCTGTGAGTAAGGTAACTTCACAGTTGCCACCTGGCGTAACCATTTTCCACCCAGTTAAGAGGACGAAGAAAAAGCACCTCTTTGGATAGCATCTTCTGTGGGTGAGCTCCGTCAAGTATAATTGTAGCAAAATCAAAGGCTTGCAGATGCATGCTGGTGTTAGTTCATCTTTCTGTAAGAGAAAACTTACTATTTATGGTCAGTTTTCTTATGAAAGTTCCAAATTCTAAGAGAAGTCAGCTGTCTTAGAAGAAAATGGGCTGTCTCAAAGGAAGGACTATTTCATTGATAGGATTAAAAAAATTACGGAGGTCATGTGAAAAGTGGCCTTTTGCCAGAAGAACTGAAGGAAATAAAATTTGAGAGTCCCGTGACAATAATTGGGTATGAAGTTCTATTGACAAAAGCTTTTGCAGTTCTGTGCTCCCTTTGTTTCTTAGCATTGTGACTGCAGTCCTTCCCCACCGGTGTCCTTTGTCTGCTGCACGGTCCATACCTTGTATGTTACAGAATTCTATCTTGTCTCCTGGTGCCTTCCATGTGTAGTTTTGCCACTTCTTGTCAACACCGTTTAATGAAAGAAGTGATAAAATGTCTTTTTGCCCCATCTTCAGCCTAAATCCCCACCCCCCCTTTTTTTTTTTAACTTCTCCCAGTTAGCTGTCCCTAACTGAACCTGTTGGTGTTGTCACCGAGACATCCTCTCATCTGCTTGGAGAGCATCTCTTAAAGAGGCTGTCTTCTTACAGACTCCATCCCGTGCCAGCATGCAGGATAACCATGACCAAGAAACTAGGGCAGCTTTCCAGGATGCTGCCTGGGGAAGCAGAAGTCAGTTTCCTGTGCTGACGCTGAAGGACTTTACCCATGCAGATTATGGTTCTCATGTTCTTCGTTAGGACTTGCAGCTCCCCTGGATGGAAACACCCACATGCATGTGGGGCTGCAGCTCACCGGCGTATCCGTTGCAGTCACTGTTGGTCCTCTGGGCAATCCCGTGTCACTGCAATGGTATGTTTTGTCGAGGAGTTCTGCAAATTCTGAATTGTTCTGTGTCGTAATGTTGCTTTAACTTAAGAGAAATTTTGGGAGATCCTCAATATTTTTCTTTTTTAAAAATGACAAAAATCTTTCTTCAGGGAAATATTGTATATCACTGTTTGTCTGAAAAGTTAACTGTGATTTCCAAACAGTCATTCAGGACTTAAAAAAGATGAATGTAGAGTATTTAGGTCACGCATTCACTCTGCCCCTTCCCCAAAACATACGTGCAGTCTTTCAGGTACTTCACGGTAAGTTGCCTAAAGCCCCCTTTAAAAAACCGCTACATCTGTTTAGGTCCGATTCCCTGATAAATAAAATATATCCCAGAGGCATAATAGCGCACTAAAAATAAGAGTATGACACAATTTCAGCCCGCTAATACGATAACGCTGTCTGATGCCGCTTGTGGAGTGTTAATGTGGGAAGCCTGTATCTTTCCAGCTGGGCTGTCTGGGAGCTTCGCACACAGATCGCTCCCCGAGCCGGAGCCAAATCCCACGGCCGGCTGCGCGAGCAGCAACCTGGGAGCGGTACATCCCCAGGGCGCCGGGGGTTTTGCCACTCTGTGCTCACAAACCCCTCTCTTTCTGGCCCTTCCACGTGTAAAAACAGCTGAGTTCTGGTATGTCAGATTTTGTGTGAGTCGAGGGAACAGAATTAAAGCGCTGCAGTCCACAGAGCCTGACTTTCATCATGTGTCTGATCAGGTAACACGTGTTTGTGATGTGTAACACTAAGGTGTAACCTCTCTGATTTTAAAGGGCATAAAGAGCTGTACATAGCAATGCTATCACATCTCGGTGTTCCCAAATGATCTCATTTGAAGTATCTGTTGGGATATTGTTGAAAAACTCAAATCTTGCTGGTACCAGTGTTTTGGAAGATTTTTAGGTAGTTTTTTTTTTATTAAGGTGCATATTACATGTAGAAAAAATGCTCTCTGTGTAAGAGGATATACGTTAAACCTTTATCCTCTATGTTCTACAATTAAGTATTTTACTTTTTTGTATTGAACTCAAATGAACTGAATGGAGGAACGTGTTTTGCTTGTCTAGCTCTTTTACTTTCAGTGGCAAACTCTGCTAATACATCCCATTTGAATTTTTAGCTTTGGTATACACATAAATATGCTCCATTGTATGCAAGCAGCAGCTTTCTTTGTTTAAAAAATAACTTTAGTAAGAAATTTCAATATTTCCTGGTACTACTGAAAATAAAGTTTAGTCTCTTTAAGATGGCATAGTGGTATTCTTTGAATAGCTGCTGCTCAGAATGTGCTTGATTTTATTTTATTTTTTTTTCCCCACAAGCCCCGATTTAGGAGTTTATTGTCTTAGCAACAAAATGTTTGCTCTGAACAATCCCAGAAGCATGATACATTAGCGGAAAGACAACAGCATAGCCAGTAATTCAGCTGTTTACAGTTTATGATTGTAAAGAAAGAGAAAAGGTTTCCTTTTTAAAACTTGCTGCCACGTTCTGGTTTCAGTGATGCTGAGTAAGGTAAGTAATGTTCTTTTGATTAACAGTCAAGCCTTGAGTGGTTTTCATTTAAGGCTTCATTTAAAGAAAACTTTATTAAGCTTTTTTCTCATATTCATCTTTTTTCTGCTGTTTTGAACGGATTTCCATCTGAAGAAAACTCCCCATGATTTTTTGTAGCTTACATTAAATTCCCACCGACAAACAGGAGAATTATTAATTTGCTCCAGAAAGAACTAACAGGCTTTGCCAAATAAATCATGCAGATCACCAACTGTGCTATCTCTTCTGCATATTATTGCTTTAAAAATCATGATAGTTGTCCTTTAGAAATCAAAAGTCAAATCGGTCCTTTGACTTAAGTGAAAAATTTGACCGATGGTTGTCTTGGGCCTTATTTTTTTGTTTTGTTTGCAGTTCAGAAAATGACAGCTGGTGAGCCTGGATTCCTAGCTTCTAGGATTCTATTAGTTTGTTCCTTCAACGCTTTCTCTTGTGCCTGCATCCTCTGCTCGAATGGCACTTTGCAGCTCAGCTGCACGTGGAGACTGGAGGGAATGGGTGTGTGTCAGCAAACGGCTCGGGGATGCCCTGGCCGGGGTCACCAGCTGCCGCCAGCGGTGGGGTGTCTGGGTGTGTGCAGCTGTCCAGGTGTCAGTTTGTGTGCCCCTCTGTGTCTGTTTGCCTGTGTAGGGGGGGTGTCTGTGTGCGCCTGTGTCTGGGTGCCTGTCTGGGGGGGTACCCACCTGGGCGTGCCTATCTCGGGGCGTGTGTGTGTGTGTGCGCGTCTGGGTGTGCGCCTGTGTCTGGGTGTCTGTCTGGGTGCCCATGTGTTTGTGTGCCCATCTGGCTGTGTCTGTCTGGGTGCCCATCTGTGTGTGGGTGCCCATCAGGGTACATCTGTGTCTGGGTGTGCACCTGTGTCTGGGTGCCCATCTGTCTGTCTGAGTGCCTGTCTGGGGGGGCAGGGGGGTGCCCACCTGGGCGTGCCTGTCTCAGGTGTGTGTATGTCTGGCTGCCTGTCTGGGTATGTGCCCATCTGTGTGTCCGCTGGTGCCTGTCTGGGGGTGATGGTGTCTCTGTGTGTGCCTGTGTCTGGGTGCCCATCTGTGTGTCTGGGTGCCCATCAGTGTGGCTGGGTGCCCGTGTGGGTGCATCTGGCTGTGTCTGGGTGCCCATCAGTGTGTCTGGGTGCCCATCAGTGTGTCTGGGTGCCCGTGTGGGTGCATCTGGCTGTGTCTGGGTGCCCATCTGTGTGTCTGGGTGCCCATCAGTGTGGCTGGGTGCCCGTGTGGGTGCATCTGGCTGTGTCTGGGTGCCCATCAGTGTGTCTGGGTGCCCATCAGTGTGTCTGGGTGCCCGTGTGGGTGCATCTGGCTGTGTCTGGGTGCCCATCTGTGTGTCTGGGTGCCCATCAGTGTGGCTGGGTGCCCGTGTGGGTGCATCTGGCTGTGTCTGGGTGCCCATCTGTGTGTCTGGGTGCCCATCAGTGTGGCTGGGTGCCCGTGTGGGTGCATCTGGCTGTGTCTGGGTGCCCATCAGTGTGGCTGGGTGCTCTTGGCTGGGTGCTCGTGTGGGTGCATCTGTCTCAGTCTGTGAGCCCATCTGTGTGTTCGGGTGCCCATCAGTGTGGCTGGGTGTCCATCTGGGTGTGCCTGTCGGGGCCTGCAGCTGTGTCTGGGAGCCCGGCTGGGTGCCCGCCTGGGGGTCTGGGTGTGCCTGTCTGGGGGGGCCTGGCCTCTCTGGCTGTACACCTGTGTCAGGGTGCTTGCGTGTCTGGGTGTCCGCCCAGGCCCCGTGCCAGCCCCCGCGGCAGCAGCCCAGGCCAGGCTGCGGGCGTTCCGCTGGGCTCCGCAGGGTGACCTGCCCGAGCCGGCCCTCCGCGCTTCCCGCCGCCCTGCCAGCGCTCCGGCTGGGCCTGCCCGGCGGGAGCCGCTCGCACCTGCCCCGCGGTGCCCGGCCGCTGCCCGCCGCTCCCTCTCCCAGGAGAAGATGGCGGCCGGGTCCGGCACACACACCCCGCCGAGCAGTCACCGCCCTGGGCGCTGCCCGCCCGCCGCCGGCCCGGCCCGGGGGAGAGCGGCGGGGCCGGGCGCGGCCGCCATCGCCGGAGCAAGGCTGCCCCCTGGCGGCGGCGGGGAGCGGGGGCCGGGGCGCTGTTGGGGTTACATGGGGAACGTGTGCGCGGCGGCGGCGCGGCCGGCCCGGCCCGGGCCCGGCGGTGAGCTCGGCTGGCGGGGAGCGTTTGCGCTCCGTTAGGCGCTGGGAGTGACCGGTGGCGCTTCGCTGGACTGGGTTAAGTGGTTTTCTCCAGTTGGGGCTGTGCATTCGCACAACGCAGACCAGCGGGTCACCCCTGCGGCCTTGCCCTCCGCGGCAGCCGCCTCACGTCCCTCACACCTGGGCGCGGGGCTGCCGCCACCTCACGCAGGGCAGCGTGGACGGCGAGGCTGCTCTCTGGCTCGCCTTTCAGATAGCGACACGCTTCCTCCACAACAAATTATACTTTGACATTAGAAGGTGGCAGTCTGTAATGGATACTGCAATCCGAAGATTCAGAGAGGCTCCCTGTGATCTTTGTCCTCAGCCGAGCAGGCTGGAGTCTTTCATCCCTCCTACGCGTTATTTGATTGCAGTGCGTAACCTTGGGATGTACTAATAATCATTAGTCAGAGCTGATAGATCCTTTATGGGCCTGCCCTGCTTGGGGAGGGAGACGTTCTCTGCAACAGCAGTAAATCAGCAAAACCTGCACTTAAATATACAGTAAAATGTGGTTGCAGACACGCTCCTTCATACATCATATAACAAAATGCTTTATTGAGAGAGCGGTGCGCATGCTGGCGAGGGAGGGGGGCTGCTGCGGTGAGATGCCCCACCGGGAGCAGCTCGGCAGCGGGAGGGAGCCAGGAGAGACCCCCAGCAGCTGGCAGGCCGAGGGCAGGTGTGACCCCCCGGGTCTTTCTGTGCCCTCTCGTAGGTGATGTGGTGCCTGGGAGGAGCTGGCAGGGGAGAGGGGAGCCCTGCAGAGCTGCCCATGCGTGGTGACCTTCGGACTGAGAAGGTGGCAGGGGCAGGGGAGGGGCCTGGCTGGCCTGGAGCGGTGAGGGGGCTGTTCAGTTGCCCACCGGCTGGGTAGGTTGGGTTGCTACTTCGTTGTCAGTTTTTGCCTGTCCTTTTGCAGCTGAATATTGCAGGAAGTGTTAGAGCATCTCCTTTTTACAGGTGTTTCTCGTTGATACTTAAATCTAAGCGAATAAATGACACACGCATCTGCAGCTCCACCAGAGAGTTGGCTGAAGCAGGGGCAGACCCTCAGGGGTGACAGACGCATCCTCACCCCCCAGCAAGGCAGCCCAGGCATCATCTCCCTGTGCTCAGCTTGCTGGGGGATGTGCCGCACGTTTTACTCTCCAGGTTCCTGGCCTTACTGCTTTGCCTCCCTTGGTTAGTGTGGTCTTACATAGCTGCAGAAACTGTGCCAAAAGGGCTGGCCAAGCCACCAGCCAGGTCTCCATAATGCCTGGGGCCTCATCCTGCACTACTGGGGGGGGAGCACTGCCTCTGCTGAGAGCCTGAGCTTACATGTCCCTGCTGATCATGGCAGCTGGGGCCCCGTGGCTTCTCCTACAAGCCTTGTCACCCATTTTGGAGCTGACTGAATCAGTGCATATTTGGCTTTTTTTGTTTACTAGTGGCAATTCAACCAAGGAAATGTCCACAATGACTTCACCAAGCTTCAAGCCAACTGCATTGCTTAACGCAACCTCTCCGTGTCACATTTAGTGCCACTAATGGACTGGAGGGCTGCCATCCTCTGCTAACTGTAGTTGGGGCGGGCATCTTTAATAGCGCAGATGCAGCGTTGCATAAGATGACATCTCCAAAGCAGAAGGGGAACAGATTTATGGAAGGGCTTGATGATGGGCAGAAACAAATTGATTTTAGATACTATGAAAAAGCAGTAAGAATCAGCAATGGTGTTACACACTCAACATGGAGGACTGATGGTTTAGCAGCAGCGGTTTATATTTTTGTGGAGCAGAGCGAAAGCAGGAATCACAGTGATGTGAGGTGGGAAAATGAGGATGCAAGTAAGGGTGTGATGAATGGGCATGTCTGCATGCAAATCAGTTATTTCAAAGTTGTTGGCGTTTTGATTTTGAGTTAGGATAGGTCAAGCATCATAGTGGCATCAGAGGATTTAAGCCATAGGAATTTTCACTGTCAAAACTGTGTTGGATGCTTGTTTGGCCAGTAGGGAGACAGACTCAGGATAGGTGTGCATTGGAGAAGAATGTGAGCTTCTTTCCACACCTTTGGCCAGTAATTCTGACCCAAAGCCCTCTCACTCTGCTGAGGGATGGCAGCCTAACATGGGCTATGGACGGCTGCAAGCTGGCCCATGCTGGAGGAACTGAGATCCCCCCAGTTCCAGCAGAATGTCTGTGGCCAACACCATCTCATGCAACTAGAGGTGGAAATAAGGCAAGTCTTTCACTTGTCTCTCCAGTAATATTAGAATGGCTTGTGCCTTTCTTCTCCTAATTCTGTTCTTTTTTCTCCTAAACCTGTTCCAAACAGGAGTACAGATGAATTTCCATACAGAGCAAGTCAGTTGACAATGGGGGAGTTTGAATGGTTTGGCTTTTAATAAATTAATCAGTGCTTGTGTTTTTAACAGCCGTAAGAAATAAAACCTCCATCCCTCTTGTCATGGCAACTACAATAAATGAAACATCATTCAGAAGTCAAGGGAAAAAAACCCACAAGCACTTTTGGTCTCAGCCAAGTCCGCAAAGTAGCAAAACTCATTACTAATTCAAAGAAGCTGTGTCCCTCAGAACTCACCATTGCTGGTTTTACTACTAATAATACTGGAGCTGCATAAATTTAATGGAAGGCAGAGTTTGGCAGAAAGCAAAGTGGCATTAAAGTGCCACTGTCCTACTCAAACATCTCCATGAGGCCTTCACTTGCTTTGGTCAGCCTGGCAAGGAGTGTTGCTGGGTTGTGGGGAAAGAGCAGGGTTACAGTCCTAGAGCTATAGCAGTCTGGTAACATTAAACCTAGACAGAGAGTGGAAGAGGCCATAGGTATTTGTAATTTATTCATAAACAGCTATGCCATCATAAGAAACTTTTTAAAATAATATGTGATAGTTCTTTAAATATTAAAGAGTTTGTTGGCCTATTTTCTCAGTTAATTAGGATAATTTTTTTTTTTTGGCTGCATTAACAATGACTTGAATGCAGTCTGCTTTAGTTGCTCCACAGTTCAGCTACACTGGGTTACAGAAACATGTATTCTTTCTAAGGCACATGACACAGAGGAGGAATGCCACTGTAAGTGTGTAGACCTGTACTTAAAAATGTGTAGACTTCCTAGTAGGTAGTGTTTAGGCTCGATTTATTGAACGTAAAACCATTCACCTGGCATCCTTTTGAGTCCTAAAACAAATGTCTTTTCAATTACAGCACTACCCTTGGTTACTCTGCAGTGAAAGGGCCATGGTCTGGCTGCCGTTCTCTTCAAAGTGCAGTGGTTAACACCATGAAGCTCACCTCTGCAAGCCACATTTGTGAGTACACTTCTTTTCTTACTCATTTATTTTGCCCAAGGCTTACTAGGCCTAGAAGTTAACTCAATAGAAATTTGGCTCTGTGTGTAGCATGTGTGCAGCTGTGTGTGCAGCGTCATGTCACTAATCATAGTAGAGTAGTATGGTTGGAAACTAGCTCTTCCTGAGCGCACATAGAAGGCACTGTTAGCAAAAGATGCACTGTGTTCATCATGCTGTAGGGGTCTGAATAGAAGAACTCATCTGTGTCCCACCTGTCTCCTCTGAAGTCAATGGCAAGGTAAGGGAGAATGTGGGAGCAGAGCTTTGACTGACTATCAAGCATGGAGATGGCCATGGGGGCCTCCTGACAGAGGGGGAGGTTGTCACTGGGGAGGACGTGTGAGCCATCAGTGTCCTGCCATTATGTGCTCTAGTTCAGGGGAGATTGCTGTGGGCTGCGAAATAAGCTGCAGCACCAAAGTTTGACCCCCATTACACAGCTTGGGGACCATCTGAGTCCCTCCACCCTAGAAAAGGACACCAGAAGGGGTGACTCCTGCTCTCTGAAAGAGTCTAAAATGTACATCTCAAGAGGATTCTTATCAGGACTATTTCTGGCTCTTTCAAAGCTGCAGTTAAATAAACCTTTACCCTTGTGGTCATCACCTCTCCTTCTTGGAAGGTGTCCAAGATCTTCATGTTTTACCAAGGGCTGTTTCAGTGGCTTCCTGCAGAAAACCATGTGGTCGAAGAGAAGTTTGCACAAACTCAGAGTACAAGGGCGCCATTAACTTTCCACACAGCTTTTGCTGAGCATCTCCAAAGTGACCTGGGAAGGGGACTTCTCAGTGCGTGTTTCTGCACAGAGTGTTACTGAGCTGACTCGAAGTAAAAGACTAAGTAAATGCTGGCTGTCAGCCTTCAACAAGCTTCCTCATCAGGTGCAAATGGACAGGAAAGGTTTTCTTCCATTTGCACCTGATAAGGAGGTATGTTTCTCCCCCAAAAGCTGGTGTCCGCCACCCCGTGCTTTGCTCCCATAGATAAATTTGGCATTATTTAGATCAATGTTCTCCACGAATGAGTTACTGCTTTTTATTTTCAAATTGAAACTTAAAATCTACTGGCAAATATTTTGTCATCTGAGAGATATCAAGTACACAGAATCAAACCAGCAAGCTCCTAAATGAGAATGGTTGGGTTTATATCAGGGGTTTATAGTTCCTGAAAAGAAATACAACACTAGAAACTTTTACTGAAATTAAACAGGAGACAATACTACAGCGCAGAGGAAGAATTTCTATTTTTGGCTACACCCTTAAGGCAACAGAGGAAGCGTATGTCATGGCTGCGGTGACAGCTAATGAGCAGAAATACAATATTAATTGCAGTAAGTGTAACAAGCTGAAAAGTCTATCAACTTATATTTTCTCAGCGGCTGTAGTTTAGATACTTTTGACTAACACCTCTGTCTCAACTGCCTGCTTCAAGTTTGTTTACCTATATGGCAGAACATAGAGGAACTACACCACCACTTCCTAGAACCTGTGCTGTGCCATCTGGGCTATTTCCACCTGCACCGGCCGCTGTAGCGCTGCATCCAACCCTGCAGATGTTCAGGTGATTGTCTTCTTCCCACTGCTTGAGGGGCTGACCCAGTTGTACTCGGCTTGCACCAGCACGAAGCCATTCTCCCGGATCTTTCGGAAGTGGATCACCTCCCCGTTTTCTCTGACGGCGATGATGTTAGGGTCAGGCTCACTGAAGGAGACCTCCGTCCGCTTGTGGCAGTGCTGGGCACAGACACAGCGCACAGCAGCTGCCAGCGCCAGGCCCAGAGCGGCGGTGCAGACCAGGAGGATGCCGAGTTGGGCTGCAAGGAGTCGGGTTCCTCTGCCAGGCTCTTCCCCCTTCCCAGGAACAGCAGATTCAGGAGCTGCTCTGGTCACCCATGGCAGGGTGTTCCCACCTGCCTCTTCCTCCTCGCCCCTGGCATCTGCCTCCTCTGGCTGCAGTGCTGGCTTTCTTTCTGCCATTTGCCTTGAAGCTGATGACAAATTGCCGGCAGCGTCGGTATCACCAAACCAGGCTGTTGTCACAGTGGTGTCACCCAGGGGAGTGTGAACATACGGTGCAGAAGGAGACTCTGCCACATGTGGGGAGGCTTTCAAGATGTCTCTACTCTCGGTATTGGCCTTTGAAAGCAAAAACATGACAAGGTGTGCAGTGAGGGAAGAGAAAGGGGGCTGATTAGATGCTCACAGCCTACGTCATGATACAGTTCAGCTCTGTATTTCTGACACCCAGGTGTCCCCCTGGCCTTAGAGTAACCTTGTGATATCCCCTGGTTGGTTACTTAGTAGTTTTAGAAAATGAGGCAGATTCAGCGCCGCTCCATCTGTATCAGAATTGCCACGGGAGGGACAAAGCACTGGGAGTTGGTCCCAGGGGGGCAAGGCAGAGCGGGTGGAGGGGACAGAGGTGAAGGGCACAGGCAGAGAGGAAGGTCGCTGCTTTGTCTAAGAAAAAATCTGCAGCTCCCATTGTGGCAGTGGCAGCGGTAGCATTTTTCACAGGCATTGTTATCACACACAAAAAAATCACTTAATTAACAGTACCCCCCTTGAGTGATGCCAGGGCAATGCTGAAAGGACAGGCGTGATCTCCCCAGCCAAGCGTCATGTTTAGGGTCACAGCAGACCCACTGGGATTCAGTATTGCCCTTCTGAAGCTGTGGATTGAACCGTGGAGCAGAGGGACCCAGGAGGCTTGGGATGGCCTTTGGGGCAGTCACCTACTACCTGCGAACTCTCCCCCGAGCCTGTCTTGCTTTCTCAGTCTATGCAGCCAGTTTGAAACCTGCTGCCTCAGAGTGTTGCTTAACCACCCATTTTCGTGGGAATGACTCCTGTTCCTAGGGGCTCAGTTTTGTGCCGCGCACCTTATTTTATCTGTCACAAAACGACAGCCAGTCCATGCCAGTTCTGCAGCCCAGGCTTTGCTGCAGATATCATCCAAGCCTTAACGGTGAAACCGTCATACAATTTAGGAGGTCCCCAATGAATTTTTCCATTCCTACTGTGCACCTGAGCCCCCATCCAAAACCTGGAAAATGTACTGGAGTTTTTTCTTCGGCTCCACTGAGATTTGGATCTGGCCCTCAGTAGCTGGCACCTCTCCAGCCTGTCCAGCCCAGCAGGCTTTTTCACACATCCATTAATTACACCAGAGAAACTCTCACCCTCTACCATCATTAGCGATTTCTAAAGCTTGCTGGGAAGACAGTGTGACAGGAGCATAAAGCTGAGGTAGGAGACCTGGCAAGCTGTGAAGTGAAGCAGGGGAGGGTCAGAGCATTCTTTGTGGAAGAAAAGGCTTCTGAAGGTGCTAGTAAAATACAGTAGCAAATAAAAGACTTTCAGTGGCTGAACTGCAAACTGTAAAGTAGCTGGCTGGCAAAGTTGGGATTGCATGTGTATGGATCACTTGCCCTTAAAATGCAAACACTATGCTGTAAGGATACGCTGCAGGATTTGGGACTTTAGGATACAAAATGGAATTGCCTTGCAAGTCCTTGCCCTATCTCACCCCATTTTTCCTTTCTTTTTGTACTTTCTCCATTCTTGCCTAATGTCTCAATAGTTTTATTTCGTTATGCTCTTCTGGTCTTGCCTTGCACCGTAACTGTTCCTTTCCTTTGGTTACCATCTTCTGTCATTTCTCAAGTTCTCTCCATGCCTATGCCAGGTGCCCATGTTACACATCTCTCCTTTACTTGTTCTCAGTCCTCCACTCCTTTCTAAATATTTCTGCCTCATCATTCTCTGCTGTATGGCCCCTTCCTCTTCTATTTTCTTTGAGATTACTTCTCTTCCTCCTGTGCCATCCTGCAACCTGGATCTGGTTCTTTACTTTCCTTGTATTTTTTTCCTCTCCATTCCCTGTGTATTGGACTTCCCCTGCTAACTCTGTATCCCATGTGTCTAAGCTATCCCTGCTTTCCAGCTTCTCCACTGGTTCCCATCTGAGCATCCTCCTCTCTCTGCAGCCCCGGTATTCTTCAGTTTCTCTCCCTTCTCTTGCTCTCCTTTTCTTTAACTAATTTCTTGCATGCCCTTCCCAGCTCCCACATCTCCTTCCGTACATACAGCCACCTCGCTCCCCCAAGGCTGCAGTCCTTTCACACCTTTCTGGGCTTCCTCTCCTGAGGCCACCCTTTCCCAAAAGGCACTCTCACCTAGTCATCCCATCTGCCAGCTCCTGCTCTTCCAACTGTCTCCAGTGAGTGCACCCCACACCTGTAGCTAACCCCACCATCACCACCACCACCTCTGCCTTTCTGCTCCATCCAGCCTCCTGGGCTGACCCTGCCCTCGGAAAGCACACGGCTTCCTTGGCTGTCCCTTGGAAAGCTGAAGTCTTTGACCTCTGGTGAATGTCATGGATGGTAGCTATCCAGCATCTCTGGAAAGGAACATCTCAGCCTTCCGCAGGAACAAAATACAGGTTTCCAACACAGCAACATCCAGAAGCCTGTAGTCATGTCTACATATGGAAAAGTTATTTTAGTTTTTACAGGGGGACTCTTAAAAACTCAGGCAACGATGTCAAAAGGAAAACAAAAAAGAGATACGAAAACTGATTCCCAGTTAAAGTAAAAAAATTAAAACTCTTAACAGTGTCAGTGTAGTTTCACTTGTGAGAGCTACACGGGCTGCTTGGTGCTGTGATGCAGTAGAGAGGTTTTACCCTCATCTTCTCTTAGACCTTTCTGTCTTTGGAGAAGACGTCCTACCCAACTCCGTTGCTTACCTGCCTGTCTTCTTTACACGTCAAACACAAGCGTGTGGTGGCAGCACTGTCAATGCTTCCTGCTCTAAGATATGGACAGAGGAAGGGCAGGGTTAGTAAATGAGACCTGTTGCTGCAGCTCATGTGGGAATCCCTGGGCTCTGCACCACTCGAGAATCCCCATCATTTTCACCCAGACTATGAAATGTTGCATGAAAGCTCATGTGACCCAAACCCTCTAAGAGTTCTGAGCAGATAGCCTCAACCCAAAATTTCATCATTGCTTTTGAATCCTTTCTTCCTTTTCCCTGCAAATGGAGAAATAGGCCCGCTGAGTTCACCATTTCATTGAGTATTTGTATGCGCTTCTGGAAAAATACTGTAGCCACCAATAGTTTTTATCACATTTTTCAGCCACTGGCTGGTCCTCTGCTGGGCTGAGCAGCACAGTGTTGGGTTTTTAAGAGCTGGATTTTCTCCCTGTCACTGTCTGTTGTGTGCAATCTCCAAAGAATTATTTCTCAAGATCTGGGCAAGCAAACACCCTCCCGTCTCCCTGCCCCGAGCTGCAGACACCTTCCTACACGGAGCCTCGCTCGTCTGTGGGGAAACTAGTACTATTTTCGTTCTGCACAAGGGCTGGAGAAATAGCTCTTCCCACCGCCTAGTTTACCTGTCAGAGGTGCTGTAGCTGGAAGTGTCATCCTGGGAGAGGAAACCTCGCAAGGTGTCCATCATGCCGGGGTCTCGGGTGGGGAGGGATGGCTCCAGCCCCCAGCCGCTGGACCCGCTGCTCCTGCCAGACACAGCCCGCGAAGGCCGGGCTGGCTGCTTCGGCTCCATGACGGGATGGGCGTCTGACCTGACACCGAAACCTGGCTCCGGTGCCGGCGTTGCCACCGTGCCAGTGGGGCTGGCAGGCAGTGTGGTGCGCAGCGGGGAGTTGGTGGCAGCCACAGGAGAGGTGGGACCTTGTCCAGCACAGAGAGAAAACAAGCAGGGAGGGAGGAACAGAAGTCTGTTGTCTTTGGTTTATTTATTTCAGATCCCACTTGGTGTTAATGTTTGCCAGGAAGAATCATAATAGTGACTTTTTTTTAATCTTCATGTCACTTAATTTTAAGTGGGAACCCAGCTGGAAAGTAAAGCAGGAAAACCTGCTGCCTAAATTATGGTCAAGTGAAACAATTAAAACCCAGTCTTGGTGCCATGCTGAAAATGCTGAGAAATGCGTCTGATTTGGTTGTAAGTAAATTATTGGAGCATTTTACCGACCAAAGGCTGCATAAATACAACTAAATACAGACCTGAAGGGCAATAGTGACATTTAGAGACAAATGTATTTGCTTATTTAGAGAGCAGTGCTAATTGCACTTGCTTGTCCTAAGGGGCTGAGGTTTTACATAAAGCATGTTGTATTTTAGGTTTTGCATTGAAATTATAAGATCAGGCAGCCCTGTTTGTCTTTCTGGTGCCCTCCTCGGAACTGGCTCTGTCATCTTGAATGCTGACCCATACCCTCACTTCAGGGTGTTCACCATGGCCATCTCCCCAGTGGCCACAGGAGTTAAATGGGTCCCACCAGCTTGTTTGGGTCACTTGTCACTTTGATGCTTGCCTGGAATAAGCTTTAGAACTACTCTGTGGGGAGCGGTTGGTAAGAAACCCGTACCTTTGTTTGCCATACCTGTGGGGTGTGGGTCAGCTGGTCCCTGTGAGGGTGCGGGAATTATGGAATCGGGCTTCTTGCCGCTGCCAGCAAGTGTTTTGTTCTGTCCTTGCTGAGCCACGGTAGCAGATTCGATCTTTGCCCAGTAAACAAAGTATGACTGGACTATGGAGATGCTGTTAAAACATCATTAGGCATTTACTAATTAACATTAGGAATTTACTGGCTGTATGGCATTAATAAAACATCCAACTGTTTCACAGGGATCAATTCACAAGGACTGCTTTAATCCAAAGACAGGAGTGATGCAAAAGTATTTTAAAGGATTAGCCCATCACACATTTTATATTACAAATAAAAGATACCAGGCCCCATAAGAAAGATACAGGGTGAAGAATCACCAGCCATAATCAAGATCAGCCAAAAAAATGTGTGGGAACTTAAATTAAAAAAAAAAAAAGAAAAAAAAAAAAGCTGTTGTATTTGCTGTGTTGTTAGAAGCACATTTGGAAAACTTGGACTAGCTCTGCTGATAATCTTCTGTAGGCAGGGATACAACAGTGGTATTTACTAATTAAAACAAGTCAATGTAACTTGTACAAACAGCAGAATAGGTAGAGAAAAAAAAAAGTCTCTCTGCTCAGCCCTCTGATATTTGAGCCCGTCTAACCCTCTGCCTTTTGTCAGGTGCCAAAACTGCATTGGCCAACCTTTAACTGTTCACCCAGAGAGCCTTATTTAAGCTGGAGGTTTTGGGAGAATTTCAGCTTGGATTGCTCAGCTGCTTCTGCGAATTAGCTAAGGGGAAAACAACCCGGGTTTTCCTGTGCCAGCCGACTCTTATGAGGCATTTTTAAGCCTAACAAGGAGTTTTTCCAGATGCTGTTGATAGGGAGAAAAGGGAGAGGCTGTCAGAAATCAGCCTGGAGGATCAAAAGCCAGAGGGTGAAGGAAGCATAAGAGCGGGTGGCTAGGAGTGGGTGGTGTTTGGTTTGTGTTGGGTTTATTTGGTTGCTTGAGTTTTATGTGTTTTTAATAGTATTTCCTGATCTAAAACAACAACCGAAAACTGGAAATGCCAAGCAAGCGGCAATATTTCTGTTTCAATGAATTTGTGTTGAATCACGATGAGATGCACAAGCCACAGCACTCACCGGCACACTTGTGTTTTGGGGAGTGGCCAAGGATTTAGCCAAGCAGCTTCTAAGTGGTTTTGTAAAGTCAAAACGTAACAATTTAATTTCTTCCAAAATGAGAAGTCTCAGTGCTTCCTCTAAGACAGCCAGTTAGAAGATGTTTAATTTCATTCCAAATCAGAACCAAAATACTTGGACAGTTTGGGACTTTGGTGCAAAATAGAGATGTCAAGTTTTGACCCAGTGCTCCCTCTCTCTTCCTACTGTGAATAATTATGTTTACATATAACTTCTTTTAAACCCACTCATTTTTAATTATTTTTTCTTTAAAGAAGTGATATACAAGATTATTCTGTAGGCAGGGAAGTCCTGTGGGCTGTGTTATTTAGAAAGAGGCAACATGATCACACAGTTCTCTCTTTATGCCTTAATATTTCTATTTCTTAAGTGCTTATGCTGTCATCTTCCAGTGTATTTATTGTGAGAAAATAGTGACCATGTAAATAAAAAGCAGCACTACCCAGCAGCTATAAATAGTGATTTATCTACCAGCTGGGATACTGTTGCAGCATTTGATAAGTATTTAGCTATATGGGGTTTAAGATACATAAACCACTGTGCTGGACAAGTACGATGAAAAAATAAAACCAGACCTTAACTAAGAATACACAAATTCTGGTTAGGAACCAGTGATGCTCTTACAAAAACTTGATGTCTCCAATGGGTTGGTCTGGTGCTTTCCATACGAAGGACAGGTTTCTCTTCAGTGACTTGTCCGAGTGGGTGACAGTGTCACCATCTTCAAAGCAAGTCAGCAGCTTGGAACCAGGAGGGATGAAGACAAACGTGCCAGTGATTTCATCGTTAGACACTTTGCGAGCTTGAAGCAAAAACCCCATAAAATCCCGGGTGCTCCTCACTGTTACTGCAAGACAAAACAGGGAACACGAAGGGATTTGTCTCGTAGTTATGGGGTGAACTGTTTGCAATGGACTTTCCAGTGGTAGCACTGTAACTAAAAGAAAACCCCCTGCAACACCAGCAATAATGTTTTACTGTCTTTGTCCTCACGGTCTGTCTTGGACATGCTGGATGCAGGAGGCCAGACTTGAACTTTGCGGTATGGAATTGCACCCAAAATTTGCTTGAGTCTTTTTTTTTTTTTTTCCCTCTCCTCGATTATAAGCTCCAAAGGACATTGCATTAGGCAGCATGCAGCCATTTTTAAGGAAGGAGGTTTGGGTACCACCCTGTAAATACACAAAAGCTTGAGTGCTGCCCTCGGAGAGGTTTTATTTTACATGGGGATGAGCAGGCAAGTGGCCAGGCTGGGGAGCAGTGCCTCTCATCTCTGCATCTGCCTTGGGAGCAACGATGCTGGGGCCGGGGCATGCTGCCCAGCCATACCTACGAGTCAGGTGAGCCACCCAGACCCCTTCGTGCAGTGCAGAGAGGCAGGGGAGGCAACTTTACCCTCTGGAGGTGGCTCTCATGCGCCATCGTGGCGATGAGGTCCTGTATGGTCTAGACAAATGGATCCCGCCCAAAGCATCCAAACCTACTGGCTTCCTCTGGCAAACAGCTGGACAAAACCATGGTGAAAACCTGGGGTCAGCCATCACCTGAGAAACCTCAGGCCAAGCGCCGCCAGCGGAATCCCTCTGCCAATATGTTTGTTTCCTCGTGACGTGACGAGAGAGATGGCGTAGCTCACTAGGGGCAGCTGTCCCTCTACCCAGCCCCCACAAAGATTAATGCCATCGCTTGAGATTAGTTACCATGTATTTTTCAGACGCAGGAATGAGAAGCTATTCCTTACCTGGAACCTTGTCACCTGGGAAGTAGAAGGACATGTTGGTGTGGACAGTGACATAGTTGTTGCCGGGGCTGTGCAGCTGCACTCTCAGGTGCCTGGGCATCATGTCAGTGCAGGCAGAAAGGCTCGCGCCGTGTGAGAAGGCAGCCACGTAGGAGACCAAGCACAGGGTTGTGCATGCCCAGCCAGCGATGGCAACGCGGGCTCTTCTGCCGCCCTCCATCCTACGGCAGAAAACAACGGGCAGGTTCACTTCAAAGCAGCAGCTTCAGCAGCCTGTGAGCCCCTCTGGTGCCTTTGAATTAGCTGAGTTCCGGCACTACCCTGCCCACTGCCTTTAAACAAAGGACAATAAATGATATCTGTGGCACATGGAGCCACCTCCATAATCCGCAGCATTTCATATTTTGCAGTAAATTGTTGAGGCTGGGGTTGAGGGGAGGTCGTGCAAGAGGATGCATTTCTTGCAAAGTTGCCCATGAAGGGAGCAGTTGGGAGAGATTTGCTCTAGAAAATCTTGTGGGATGGCATGTGGCTGCCTCCCGCTCTGCCCTGGGGGAGCACGAGGCACCTCTTAGCAGCCCGCACGTCGCGGCTCAGAACCGCTGGGCTGCTAGTGACTGTCAGACCCTTCCCCAGCTGCCCAGCAGCATTCCAGCTTGTCCTTGTTGGTCAGGGCTGGCTGTTGCTGATGAGACAGCAGCGATACTGACTTTGAAGTGTGCATTGGAAGCGAGATAAATGGGCAGCCGTTTTGGTTAACGCCAGGATTTCTCCTTCTCCAATTTTTAATCTAAGCAAGCATCTTTCCTCAACACAGTCAAAGTTTAATATTTGGT